>NC_137454.1:391225630-391940572 GCF_964235325.1 Thermobia domestica
TACAATATTTACTCTTAGAATGCTAAATCAACTTTTTGAAGCAAAAAGCTTCTCTGTATCTCATCCTTTTTGCCCTATCTAGATCAATATTGAAACCGGAAGTTGTAACAGATTTCTATCACTTCCGGTTTTTAGTAAGATACTTAAGGATAGAAGTTAATTACATTCTTAGGATTCTTAATTCTTGCTAACTACTACCGATTTTACACTATAGTAATCAACATTAAAATTGAAATATTTCGTTTCTACTACTTCTGGTTTGTATATTATCTCCACCAACGAGCTTCATCCCTAGATTTTGACTGTTCGCACCGTCGCACAAAACTGGGAGATGATCCATTAATTTGTTCTTGATATTTAAAAAAAAATTCCTGACGAAGAAGAATATGGACAAAGACAGGGAAGTTTAGGTAAACCAAACTCTTCAATAAATGGTCGCATTTCCCAGAGTTTCAGAGAATTCTGTTTCTAAGAAGAAAGAAGAACATTTCTATATTTTCTTCAATATATACAAGTAACATGGACTATATTTGTGTCATCATCACAGGAAAGTGGCTCAACCGTTTCACACGAATGTTGCCACATAGTTGTAAGTTGCCTCGAGCTGGACATTTATGATGTCACTTTCATCAAAATGTGTATTATAAGGGAAAAGACATTCAAGTCTACGTAAAAAAATACAGTACCTCATTAGGTGCTCAAATTAGACAGAGAAAACTCGGTGACCAAATACTCCAAATTAGAAGGAAGTTGAACGTATTTGAGTGTTTCGTAAATTCCACTTCTAAGGGGTAAGAACAAAGGTTCCGTGACTTTCCTTCCAAATTCAAATCTAAGTTATTTGTCTCTTCATCACAGGAAGTCGACTGAACCATTTGAAATTAATTATGAAATACAGTTAGCGCTTGTTGAGTGCCAAAGATTAATCATGTCACTTTCATGATTATTCGTATCCTAATGGTGGATGGGGTTTCAAATGTTCACACAAAAAATAACAACTTCATCTTTTGAAATTAACTTTTGAACACAGTTAGAACTTTGGTTTGGATACCATGTTAACCTGTGGGCCACGTCCCGCACAGACTCGGTGTTGAACGTGACACTAAATTTCATATCATGTTTTTCCTACCGTTTTCATTATTTCAGTCTTTTTCTCTTCTTAACTGTTTGATTCTCTAAACAGTGGAATTATTAAGCGAACACTGTTATATTCCGTTCAATGGAACTTTGTTTTTCTTCCCATTAGTGATCTGTCTTTCTTAGCCTAGAGGGCATAAAAGTGTAAAGTTACACTAAATAAAATCCTGTCTTTTTTTCTTTTTCTTCTTTTCTATTCCAAGTTTGAAATCATTATTAAAGAACAAACTTTAATTCAGGTTTATTAGCTCGAATGCCTTGAATGGTAGGCAACCACCATTACAAAAGAGTTTGTTGGGTTGCGGCAAATGCAAGGTTAGAATGAAAGTCTCCAAGCAACATAAATTGGGCATACGTAAATATTCATACAGTACTTAGGTAACAATTTTCAGATGTAAGTAAAATTTACGAACACTACTTACATTTGAAGTAGGAAATGGTATTAAATTTCTAAATTGTATTTTGAGAGCCATCTAGTGAGTGGAGCTAATTAACTTTTGCTCAACTTTTATTAATTAATTTTTTCCCCTTCTTTTTACACTCTCGGTGTTGTGGAATATGTATAAGGTTCTGTATGTATTTATAAAACACATTGTGTAATTGAGTTCGTAGATTGTAGTATTATTAAACAACATTTTTTAAATCGTATTTTTTCATCCGTATTTTCATCCTTGCGTCTTTTTACTGTGCGTCCTGGAGCAACTGTCCCACTCGCTCCATTGTAGTTACGCCACTGCTTATCCCTCTATAGAAACTGGTAGTAGTAGTTCTAATTCTTTCGGAAAACAATTGTATATTTTCCTTCTGTTTCTTTATTTCTTTGCGCCTATTTTAGGGCTTAAGCCTCAATTACAATAGGTTCACCTACAGTACAGTGTATAGAATATTGTCATAAAGTGACAACAAAAGTACAAAGATACGAACGTATAAAAGTAAGTAAAAGATAACAAGAAAAAAGATACCAAAGAATAACAAATAGCAAAACTCCACATTATTACATAATATATATTTAATATCCCGCATATGGTTCTATTACGAATTTCAACATGTGCTTTTATTTGTGAACAACAGCACCGTGTGGATTCATACTACAAATTACTGTAACAAGCAGACGACAGTAATCTTCGTTACCACTGGATCACGTGATATAGCAGGAAAATCAGCGTCACCGCTACTCAATAGAAGCTATAAAATTCCAAGGATCACTAGAACCGATGGCAGTTTCAGCTAGTAAACTCCCCTCTCTTAGGTTACAATCGGGGGTGTACGCAGGGAGTGGGTACTGGGGGTTCGGACCCTCCCGAAATTCTGACTTTTTGTAAGCGTAGTCTACTTTTAGGGATAATTTTAGAAATTTTCATATAATTTAGACTCAAATTGTATTTGGCCCCCCCGAAACGCTTTAGACCCCTCCCGAAATAAATTCCTACGTACGTCCCTGGTTACAATGAAGCTCTGAAAGAACTTTATCCTAACTCAAGCCTCTTACCTTGCAGCGGAACTCTGAGGCTTCCTGCCCTCTTAGCTTGCAGCGGAGCTTTGAGAGATTTCTGACCACAAACAGCTTGCAGTGGAGCTCCAAGAGATATCACTGCCACAGTGCACTGAGAGTCCTATTCTATTTCTTTCATCACATTTGACCAAATTTCATAGCTTTCATTATTGTACTTACACAGAATAAGACATGACAAAATTCACATCAGATTTGATTTTTATAAGATTATTATATATTTCACATAATCTAATTACAGGAGAATTTGAATGATCTCATGGATGTGATTTCTTACAGTAAAATGGAAGACTCATTCGAAAAAAAATCTTATTGATGGCTAAATACAATAGTTTAAGAAACTCTTGATTGTCTATCTATATTTCCTTTCACAGACTTGTGGAGTAAAATAAGTTCCATAATTCCTTCTGTCACATCAAAATGGGAAATGATTCTTTTTTTTAGCAAGGTTGAATGCAATACCTTTTCCTTGCACGATGATCTTTTATTTGTCTTATAGTATAAGTGTCTCAAAAAATTGTTGTTTTCTGACATTTTTCTATCGATATACTTATAAAAAGGTTAAAATGAAAATTAAATCTTTCAATTTATCGTGAAACAGCCAAGAGCGCCGATTTCTCTGTAAATTTGGGGAGCCCATTAAGATGTAGAAAGCATATATGAGGATTTTAAGGCAAATTGCATTCAAATTATGCCAAATATTGTAAATTTACAAATACAATGAGGAGCCCACATGAGCTTTGTGGGAGCCTGGGCCTCCTCGACTTCCCCCTTGGATCGGCGCCCTTGCCCACAGTTATGCTCCTTAGGCTAAGGGAGACGATAGGTAAAGCAAATTAGTGATGATGGAAAATTTGGTGAAATGAGAATGGGGGAGGAAACTGGAGTACTCCGAGAAAACCCACGGACACGATGTTGTTCACCTGGCCGGGACAAACTTACTTGGCCGAGATTTGAACCATGGACTTGACGCACCAAATGTGGACTTGACGCTCTGTAGTGAGCTACCGTGTACCCCACTTGTAGAATGATGTCCAAATTATAGATGCATATTCCAATTTACTTCGAAGGAGACGATCCAATAAAATCATTAGTGTTTGCATATTTGTAAATTCCTTCGTATTTCTGATTTAAAATTGCAATGATTTATATCCGTCATTAATTATTTTTAGAATGTATGTATTAAAACACAAATTATTGTCTAACCTTATTCCTAGATTATTTTTATGGCTTCTTTCTTCATCGTATACTCAAAATGAAGTGGATTGTGTTTTCAAGCAAGGAGAATTCTGCTGGAACTGGAAGTAGTATATCTACCACTTCCGGATGTTTTTGATAAAAGAGGAAATGACATTCCTCCATTGAAACCGGAAGTCATAGATCTACAACTTCCGGATGTTTTAGTGACATAGGAAATACTTTAATTGGATTGAAACCTGAATTGAAACCGGAAGTCGTACATCTACTACTGCCGAATTTTTCGATTAAAAAGGAAATTACTTATTTCTCCATTGAATACGGAAGTCATAGATCTACTATTTCCGGATGTTTATGACGAAACAGGAAATGTCTTATTTCTCTACTGAAACCAGTAGTCCTAGGTCTACTACTTCCAGATGGTTTGATGAAGGAGGAGATGCTTAATTCTTCTATTGAAACCGGAAGTCGTAGATCTACTACTTTCGGATGTTTTTTTTACGAAAGAGGAAATGCCTTACTCCTCCAATCAAATAGGAAGTCGTAGGTTTACCACTCCCAGATGCTTTGATAGAAGATCAAATGCTTAATTCTTCCATTGTAACCGGAAGTAATAGATCTACTACTTCCGGATTTTTCGAAGAAAAAGGAAATTAATTATTCCTCCATTGAAACCGGAAGTCATAGAACTAACACTTCCGGATGTTTTTGATGAAAGAGGAAATGCCTTACTGCTCCATTCAAACCGGAAGTCGCAGATCTACCACTTCCGGAAGTTTGTGATGAAAGAGGAAATAATTTATTCCTCCATTGAAACAGGAAGTCATAGATCTAGCACTTCCGGGTGCTTTTGTTGAAATACAGAATGCTTTATTCCTGAATTGAAACCAAAAGTTGTACATTTACCACTTCCGGATTTTTTTTATAAAAAAGGAAATGGATTATTCCTCCATTGAAACCGGAAGTCATAGAACTAACACTTCCGGATGATTTTGATGAAAGAGGAAATGCGTTATTCATCCACTGAAACCGGAAGTCGTAGTGTAGCACTTCCGATTTTCATAGAACCCTTTAATTTAGAAGTATGTATATGGAAAATGAAGTCTTTGAGTTTTACGTCCCACGCTTATGCCGGTTAGGCTAAAGGAGACGGTGATGATGAGTAATGAATGAAATGGTGGAATGAAGAAAGTGGTAGGAAACGGGAGAACCCCGGAAAAACCCACGTACACGGTGTTTGTCCACCACAAAGTTCACTTGGCGGGGCTGGGATCGACCCCGAGACCCCTAGCACCAGAGGTGAACGCTCTACCACTTAACCACGCGGCCCCCAGTATGTATATGCAATTTCATAAAGTAAAATGAACTCGACTGTACAAACCTGCGTCCCGTGTCATTAGTTTTTGTTTCACTCGGGACTTGTTTGTGTGACAAAGTATTTCCAGTTAATTATGTTGTAGTTTGCACCAAACAAAAGAGGATTGCACACAAAATAAAGAAAGAAAAAGAAATCTGAGCTAGATTTTAAGGTTGAAAATACATCTGACATTCGTTCGTCTGGAATAATAATAAAACGCCTTAGAGATAACAAAGATGTATGGAAAGAAACAAAACAAAATATAAAGGGAATTTATTATTAATGAGTAAGCTTGTGAAGTTATTATTATGTCGTGAATTGAAACAAAGGAAATGAGGGTGCACTCAGGTTAAGGGGTGGTTATTAAAAAAAAAAAAAAGAACTGTGCACAGAAGAAGAATTTCAATACAAATATTCCTAGGTAGTTTGGAATTGAGTACTCTTTGTACAGAGTTTCCAACCGTAATATTTTGGCACTAACGTTATTTCTTTCATTTCTCTTTTATTTCCAAGATAACTAAGGGTAAGAAATACTTGTAATTCTGAATGTTTCAATAAAGCGTGAAAATTCAAGAAAATTCTTGCGTTGATGGATTTACCAATTTAAGTGCCTAAATGTTTCCTTGTTCTTCACAAATATGCCAATACAATAGCAATAGTGGGGGCGCGGTGGCTCAGTGATAGAGCGTTCACCTCCGGTGCTTGGGGACCCTGGTTCGATCCCAGCTCGCGCCGTTTGGACTTTGTAGTGGGCAAACACCGTGCTCGTGGGTTTTCTCGGGGTTTTCCCGTTTCCTCTCACTTTCTTCATTCCACCATTTCATTCATTTCTCATAAGCACCGTCTCCTTTAGCCTAACCGGCATAACCGTGGGACGTAACACTTACAGATTTCATTTCATTTCATTTCGCAAAGGCAATAGTTTCTGTGTATGTGTGTACCAATGGCTAGATGTATTTGGGTGTATCTTTTGCAAAAGATGAAGGAAAAAGTAAAAAAAGAAGAAGAAGAAGCAAGATGCAAATGAATAAAACAAATGTGATTGACACTTACTTTAATATAGCTCAATTCATCTTATCACATAACCTCAGTCATAGGAATCGGACACTCAAAAGAACTAGGGAAAATTAGATAAGAAAATAAACAATTATGTGTCCTCCGAGCAGCGTTGCCAACATGTTAATAATTATCGGATCATACAATAATTTTGGTTCCCGTACTATGTACGATAAGTCATGTGCAATAATGGGAAAGTGTACTTGAATTTAACAACAAGTAATAGTAAGATGCAAAGATAATTCTAGAGGTATTTGAAACTCGAAAGAAATTTCATTCCTTGCGTGAAAAAAGAAAAATGCTATTTTGGGTTTTACGTCCCACGGTTATGAAGGTTAGGTTAAAGTAGACTGTGATGATGAGTAATGAATGAAATGGTGGAATAAAGAAAGTGGGAGGAAACGGGAGAACCCCGAGGAAACCCATGAACACAGTGTTCGTCCACCAGAAATTTCACTTGGCGGGAGATGGGATCGAACCCAGGTCCCCAAACACCAGGGTTGAACACACTACCACTGAGCCACCGCGGCCCTGCGTGAAAAAAGAATATGAATTATTGGACATACGTAATAAAATTAGTCAAAACATTATAAAGGCGACCAATTTCTCGATACTGTAAATAATATAGGTAAATGGGACGCCGTCAAGGTTGGACGACGACAAGCCTGGACACTTAATTTTGGTCGCTCCCGACAAGGTTGGACAACGACAAACTTGGACGACGACAAGCTTGGACAACGACAAGCTTGGACACTTCTCAATTTATCCTCTTACACCAGTCTCGAACGAATTCCTGAGGTGTCCAAGCTTGTCGTGGTCGATCCCGACAAGCCTGGACACATCTCATTTTGGGTCGTTGACGACAAGGTTGGACGACGACAAGCCTGGACACATTCCTGGGGTGTCCAAGCTTGTCGTGGTCGATCCCGACAAGCCTGGACACATCTCATTTTGGATCGCTGACGACAAGGTTGACCAACGACAAGCCTGGACACATTCCTGAAGGTGTCCAGGCTTGTCGGGATCGACCCAGAGATGCTTTGGCATATCTCATTTTGGGTCGCTGACGACAAGGTTGGACAACGACAAGCCTGGACACAAAAAGTGTCCAGGCTTGTTGTCGTCCAACCTTGGCGCGGTCCCAGGTAAATTAACGTTGACACAGTAATTTGAATATTTTTATGTTATACTGTTAACTTCATTTTGCATTTAACGTATTTTAAAATCATACTACGATTCCACATGCTTACACATGTTTATTATTACTGGTTAATCTCATCATTGCAGGTTTACATATTCTTACGCTTGTGCATTCGGTTGGAATGCTTTCGTCGTCGTTTTGAAGAAAGAAAAGAAACTATAATCGTTAATTTGGGAAATATAGCTCACTGGTAGAATTGAGAGGTATCTGAGAAGACGACGAGCGTTTTTAGTTTGTAGGGCATGTGGGTAGAAATAAATAAGAACAAATATTTTTAAAAAAGAGAGTCGAGAGTCTTTGTTTAGGAAGAAAGAAAAGGAAGGTTGTTAGGGCGTTTAGGACCTTGGATGTGTATTTTGTACCTCAGTTTCTGGTTGTGGACTGGTTGTCTCCATGTCTCGGCCTCTGTATCGAATTGGCGTGGGATTTGGTATAGTTTTTCTCCTGCCGTTGCTCACACTCGCTCCTCGTGTACTTCACCGCTTCTCGTGTGCTACTCTTCTCTTCCGGGTCCTAGGACGTTTTTATATTAACCAAAGTAGGAAGATGGCCGTCGAAATTACGGAAATCATCCAAGGTACGCACGTGTAAGGATTCAGGAAAGTGCAAGGTAAATGGAATTCTCGACTTATTTACTAATTTGTCAACAGTTACAGAACACTTTGGTTACATCAGATTACATAAGTTACATAAATTTACCAAGAATGAAGAATGAGGAATCGTTTACTAAAGAGAATTTTGAAATGTTTGCTGACTGTCTAATTATTTCAAGTTATGACTGTTTCTCATAATCCACAGAAAATAGAGAGAAAAAAATAAAAAAAGAAATCATTATTAAATCTTGATTTGTTTATATATTGAATATTAATAATATGAGGGAAGTCCAATATCTCTACAATATATTTTGAACGCGTATACTGTATGAGACGGAACATTGATCTAAACCACTACTAGTGTTTTGTTACTCCAGGCATGTGATTCCCTCTGTAATCAAACCCGAGACAACATACACTAGTCACCTGCGTTATCTTATTAGCTACTTGGTGTAGGTAAGTTTTCACAAGAAAAGTGTTCAAGAAAAAAACAATGATTTTTTCCGACAAACTGGTAAAGGATTGAAGTTCAATGGTGTTTCCTGTGCAGATTATTAAATATAGTTGTAGCTGTAAACATTCGTGTTAGTTTCCTCTTAATAATAATAATAATAATAATAATAATAATAATAATAATAATAATAATAATAATAATAATAATAATAATAATAATAATAATAAACCTTAAGATTGAGATTGGAAATAAAATATACGATAGTTTTACGACCAAAACGATAATTTGAAATGCTACATATGAAATATCTTTCTATCAGGTTGGCAACCCTGCCGTCGAGGGAAATTCTCTTAAGCAAACATAGAAACACTGCTTCGAGCGCGTAATCCTTTTTCCTGCCTACCAGAGTTTATTATTATTATTATTATTATTATTATTATTATTATTATTATTATTATTATTATTATTATTATTATTATTATTATTATTATTATTATTATTATTATTAAAGGGATTCAGTAACTTGCCACATTAAATGAAAATGTCATCAGTTTAATTTTTTATATTGGAAACATTCTGTACCAACAGCTCTAATCACTCTTCAAGTTCAGATTGAAATATCTACACCTGATACTTTTCTTCCATATCTCATGAAAAATTGCTACTTCTTCCTTTACACTGTTGGAGACCCTGTTCGTTATATTTTCTTTTGCTCTGAGAAGAAAATGAAAAGCAATGGGTGAAGGACAATGTTCCTTTGCAAAAGAAAAACAGTTGAAACTCAATTTAAAATTTCCTTTTGTTCTGTTTCCTTTTACAATCTACAGATATTGTTAAAACGCGCGCAGGAGAGAAAGAGAGAGAGAGAAGAAAGGTAGATGAATAAGGAAAGAAAGGGAAGAAAAGAAGTCAATAAATGAATTTATAAAGAATGAAAGGAAGATCCATTCAAAAAAGTTTTCAACTTTTTGAATTTGTTTGTGAATATGTCAATGAAAAATAGAGTTCTCTTATGACAACATTAATTAGTTACAAAGCCTTTTGATAAAATATAAAGTTACACACCTATTCAATTTAAGAGAGAGCGCCAGATGGGCCAAGTGCAGTGACGTAACTAGAGACAAACGTTGCTTGTGCCCTGGGCGCCGGATTGGGAGGGCGCAAAATTGGACAAATATATGGGAGAGTGTTTTGGTTTGGTTGGTCAGGGGGGCGCTAAGGCAAATTCCTGCCCTCGGCGACAACTAGCGTATTTACGTCGCTAGCCAAGTGGGGTTGTGAAGATATGTCTCTATCATGAATTCGGTGCATAAAGGTGACACAGGCAGTACTACGGTAAGGTCGTTATCATTCCCTTCCCCTTAGGTTTCCTCTATTCCATACAATTTTGCGTTATTTTAACGACAAGGCTACATGAGACATGGACTTACAGTTTATGGTGGAATCCAAACCACCGCAAATACATTCAATGTTCTCTCATGAACCTAGAACTACGTTTCCGGTAGGAACGACTACATTTTTCGAAAAAAATACTAATGAATGTTTTTTTTCGAAAAAGCAAACAATGAAAAATGTTTCGAGAATTGAAAAACGAAAAACGATTTTTTAGAAAAACAAAAAAACTTTTTTAAAAAAAGAAAGATGAAAATAGAAAAACGAATTCTCTGAAAATCGAAAATAGGTTTTTCGAAAAAGGTCATCCTCATTTTCCGACGCCGTAATTGTGATTCTACAATCCACCTTCTTAGATACATGATTATGTGATGGGCAGCGGCATTTACTGTAAAGGTTTGTCTGGCATTATGGTATGTGTATCCGGGAATTGCGCAGAGGCCATTTTAAAAGTAGATTTATTATTATTATTATTATTGCCTCAATTCTGAAACTATTCACGAGAGCATTCAATCTGTGCAAATATTTGTAAACTAGTCGAAGCGCCCATTTCCTTTGCACAGACTAGACAGTATTAATAGCAACAACATTAAGACATGATCTAAATCGTATCCTTTCTTTTCTACAACCTGTAGCACAATGAAGCAGGTTGGGTTGTCTAACTTGAAAGGGGCTTCTGAGATAACTCTATACGTATTGAACCTCCCAGCGAACGCTAGAGATGAAGTGGATCAGTTGATAGGGTCAAATTGGTCCACGTTTGTGGGTGGATCACTGGGTCAACATGATGTGGCCTTCCGTGACCCATTACGATCCATTCTGTTTCATACATTGTAAACAGTATCTTCTGAACACTGATTAATTTGTCTAGGTTTAATTTTCAAGGCCACCATTTCTCTTCCTTTTCCTTTTATATCTATTTACTTACCTGAGAAGAGCAGATCGAAGTGAAAAAAGAACTTCAGGCACTTTTGGATATTGATATTTGTAATTGTAATAATAGCAACAGGAGTTACTACTTGGCTTTCGAAACACAGCCTGTGAGTTTTTAGACGAGCTGACTACTGGAAAAAAATATTTTTTGAATCACCTCTAACATGTATGTATTATTATGTAAAAAAAATATCGTTGCGTCGGAGTGGGTCACAGTAGGTCAGAGTAGGTCGTGGTGTAAGTAGGTCAGAGTGGGTCACAGTAGGTCAGAGTGTAAGTAGGTCACGGTGGGTGGTGGGTCAGTAGGTCGTGGGTGAAGTTTCATTGACCTACCCATCTCTGAAACCTCCATATTGTGTGATCCTTCAATGTTCCCATCGAAAATCGAAATTCGAATAAATGGCTTCGTTAGCGATTGGACTTGTTGACGATCTATTCATACACAGAATTTGTAGCTCTATGTAACATCTCTCCACTGGAGGATCTAGCAAAGGACCGGGAGAGCAAGCACCCCCCCCCCCAGCTTTTTGACTGACAAAAATACATTTAAGCTATTATTTATATATTTTTGAAAGTTTGTAGTAAACTCATGATATTCCTATCATATCTGGGTTCTAGCAACCCTCAGTATTTACTTTCTACATCCGCCACTGCTTCTTTCAAGGCGAAAATATGGTTACAGGCATACATACACACTCATACACGTTCTTCTATACATTAGTAAGAATTGACAAATTCTTTCCTTTACTGAATATTACTAATTAGTTAACTTGAGTTTAGTGTTCCATTTAACAGCGAAGCTATATTAAATATATGATCCGAAATACGTGAGCTCTTACCAGTAATCAAAACCTTGGGCTCCCGCAACAAAGACGTGTACGCTAACTACCTAGCCACGCAGGAGTACTAAATATTGCAAGGATCCATATACCCACACGTACTATAAACCACACGTGTTCACTACAAACACTTGTTTTTACGATTGTAAACCAACAATGGCAGACGACATAAGGAAACTACACTTTAAGGAGGAAATAAAGAAGATACGGAAAGCCACGAAGAAATCCGACGACCCCTCCACAAGTTCTCCCTCCAAAAGATATAAAAGCGGACGGCGGAACTAAAAGTTATCAGTGTCAGTGCTGATCAGTCACCTTCAAATCTACTCCCAAGGACGCCATAGGCTTGACATATTCCTTAATACCTACTTCCGAGGATGGTATGAGCTACGGAGTATAACCGAACTAGTGATGGGTAAATTCCCGGGAAGATATTTTTCGGGAACATTCCCGGAAAAATTCCTCAAAATGGGAATATTCCGGGAATTTATTTTCAATCACAAAAAAGTGCATATAAGAGAAGTCCGAGTATCTATTCAGAAATTCGAGTCAGAGACAGAAGACAGATCGACGTGTATTATTAACGGTGGTTCGGCGTGTATTGATGCTATTTCACCTCTATTTCTACACAAATTCTACATTACTTTACAAACTGGTTTCTTTTCATCATTTGTAAATTAATACTTTGCTACTTTTTAGTGCAAATGGAAATGGAACTTAAAAAGTCATATTGTTAGTTATATAAGGTACAGTCAATGAATTTTAACTTTTTTATCCTCCAAATTATTTAAAACCTAGAAGTAAATAATAATAAGTAAAAATAATTAGTCATATGGTTCTTATAATTTGGAAGATAAAGTAAAGAAATGGAAATAAATCCCTTCCATGGAATTTATATGCCAAGGAGAAAAGCTCGGGAATACTCCCATTTTTTATTTTCCTTCCCACCGGGAATATTCCCACTGCCCTTCACTAAACCGAACCCATCTGTGACCGCTGTACCCGAAGACAACATCGTATGCCGATGGAGATTGTTCATAACTACACAGAGCAATTTAGAGTGATCCAAGACTTACAGAAAAACTCTTCAAAACTGTGTACAAAACATTACGTTAGACCTTTCTTATAGTAAAACGGTGAAGAGTTAAACTCTCGTGTACATTGTTTTGACTCTACCTACAGAACATCGCAATATTATTTGAATTTAGGGATGGTTACTCAAACTAAACAGTATTCGTAGATTTCCTTAAGCAATTTTCCGTCAACCGACACAAAAATTTCCCTTTTCTTACTAAATCTTCCCTAGTTTATTGAGCGTCGAATTTCTATGGTAGAAGTTATGTATTAAGTAGAGGGCGGATTTTAAGGTGCAGCACCTTTTCTAATTTCCGGGCATAAAACGAACTGAAATGAACGGACATTGTTGCATCTTTTTCGTGAATGTTGCACTGTTTTTTTGGTAAGTTAATAAAACACCTCCTTATTCTACCTTCTTTTAGCCTTCAGCACCTTTATTGCTCCTTTTATATATATAAAACTAGCAGCGTTCACCCCGCTTCGCTGCGGTCACCCTGGAACGCAATAAACTTTGTTACTTAGATAATTTTTACTTTTTCGCTTTCAAGTGATATGATAAAAACCATAGAAGAATGTTAACATTATATCGCCTGTCATTTATGTTAACCCGCCGAGTGACACGGTCATGTGGGTTGCATATAAATACGGTTAGATTTAGCTATGATGAGCTAACAAAGGATTTGTACGTTATGGACACTTGAATGGTCAATTATCTCAAGACACTGGTAATTAAAAATTAAAGTGATATGATAAAAACCATCTAGGGTCCAAATCCTAATAACCCCCCAAAAATAAAAGAAATTGGTTCAGCCGTATTAGCGTGATGAGGTAACAAAGGATTTGTGCGTTCTCTTTTATATATATAGATTTGGACAGGACAGAACAATATGTTTTATTTTTAATGTGGTTTACACATAATATTCCGTACATTTAGACGCAATCTTGATGGATTTGCTAGAGACAAACTTGAATTGAATTTGCGGAGCAATCAGGACGCATAAATCTTTGCAACGTCAACTGAACTTCCTTTCCGTGTGCTTACAAGGATGTATGCACTATGCACCACTGGTTCGCGTTGATGTCGAGAGAATTTTCTCCTCAAACAAGGATCTCCTGAGCTCCAAGCGACAGAAACTAACATCAAAAACATAGAAATGTTGTGCATAATCAAGTATACCAGTTTCTGAAAAAAAAAAAAACAGTAGTATGTAACTATTTCTCAAGCAACAATATTGCTAAATTATTTTTTTTTTAAATACAGAGATAGTTTTAATCACAATTTTATTACAAGAATGTTGAATGTTGACCAAGTTTCAGATTAAATAAAACAATTTCGCAATTTATGTCAAATGTTTTAAGCCATGATTTTAACAATATTTGCTGGTGTAATAAATCGAGAATGTCCATGTAACTGTATATCATAGCACTTAATAAAGATTCCTATTATCACCTTTTTTGCACCTTTTTGAATGATTTTTCAGCCCTTTTTATTACCTTTTTCCTACCATATTTTTGCACCTTAAAATCCGGTCCCTAGTGATAAGATTAACTTAGCTATATTAAAGGAAGTACCAACGACGTTTACTTTTTATTCCTTTGATTTTTTTCTTTTATTTCTTTCACTTTTTCTGTTTCTCTACAATATATATACCCCCAGCCAAGAATGGGTTCAAATTCCAGTACTTTGAACACATAAACCGACACAAAATATTGTTATTGTATTGGTTTATTTCTGAAGAACAAAGAAAAATGTAAGCATTTATTTGGTCAATCAGTCACTACTAGGAATGGGCACGAGTCGAGTCAAAAATAATTTTCTCGAGTCTAGTCCCGAGCCTAGTCACTGTTTTTGAGGTCGAATTTCGAGTCAAGTCGAGATCGATAAATGGCTTGCTTGTTCAGCTCGTTTGAACTCATTTTGGAATCATGCCCTTATTAGACTGGAAAGCGAAATCAATAAGAAACCTAAGCAATGTGGAATACTTTTAGTAGTGTTCACGATAGGAGATACTGCTTGCATCTCGTCTCGTTATCGATAGTTTCTGTCTCGTCATAGCATTTTATAACGAGACAGTAGCCTCAAATGTCGTGAGCATCAATATAACTATATACTGTAGTTATTACTATCAAGGCTGAGACCTACACGGTGGAATTTTTGAGCCCAACACGGATAATGATCTCAACAGGCTCAGCTCGGTTCAACAGAGCGAACTCCTAGAGCTTGGTTGGAAGGGGCCATCGATTCGGTTCAATTGAGCTGATGGCTCGACTCGATTGGGTGAGCTGTTGGCTCGGCTCAGTTCTCGCTTTGGCTCGATAGTGAATGAGCTGTGAGCGAAGCGAGTAAACCTTAATCTTCCATATGTTCATCCCTTCTATTCTCCTTGGCTCTAAATCTTCAGGTGCCGAAACCGAAGAGGCGCGTCTGAGCAATCAAAAAAAAAAAAAAAATCTCCTTGACCCAGAGCACTTAAACTACATACAGAATTTGGCTCATTTTGATTCGACTCAACTCGAATTTCAGTCGAGTTGGAGGTAACTTTTCGAGATGTGTGTTCGAGTCGAGCTCAAAGATGTCTGTTTCGAGTTGAGTCGAGTTTCAAAGAAAACTTTCTCGAACTCACTCATGAACATTCCTAGAAATTTCCCTGGATTTTCAAGTTTTATTAAAAAAAAAATCCCTTTTCAGGTAATGCTAAATTTACCTCTTGAAATTTCCCCAAATTACGGAAAAGAATTTCCTTAAACTACGAATACAGAAAAAATAGATAGTTTTGATATTTTTCTTTCTTAAGTATTTTCCTTTTCGTTAGGTAATGTTATCATTTCACCTTGCATCGAAAGGAAAACAACCATTGTCCTCTTTCGCGATCTGTGACAGGTCACGTCGCAACGAATCAAATTTCACCAAAAAGGGCAGGTTCTCAAGTTGAAGTTTATTCTTGCCTTCCAACATGCTTTTCTTTTGCGTTTCTCTCTGTTATTTTTTTCATATATATATATCAAATATCCATCTTCCTGTAGGAGGTGTAAGACGAAGAAAAACGGGAAAAGCAGAAAGCAAAGGAATGAAGAAAAGAATAGGAGCAAAAGAGAAATGAGATCCCAAAAGAGAATTGTGTTCCCGGAAAAGAAGATCGAATGCTCTGTCAATGTTAGTTGTGATCTACGTTGAAAAGAATTGTCTCAGAAGTCAGTCGCCTGTTTTCCATACGGATTACGTCCGAACATAACAAGACCAGCTGACCATTTTCTTTTTTTGTGTAGAACATAACATGACCGGAAGAGGGAGCACAAAGCGCTACAGAAGGGATTCTCAAATGGTGAAACGCCGACCCTTTAGGGAGACACTAGGGATTTAAAGGACATTTGAGAGTAACTGTGAAGAGAATAGGCTAAAATATCTCTATTAAAAATATATTCTCTTTCCTTTTTCTTAAGGATGTGGACTACCTCCGCCATGTTTGTTTTTAAGCCACTGAGTTATATTGGAAATTATCGTTCTGTTTTCTTTGGAATGAACTGGAACTTCTATTTAAATTTTAATTGTTTTCCTTAAAGAATTTTCCATCATTTATTATTTTAATGTTACTTGAATTCAATCAGATAATTACATACGATGTACCAAAAGTTTGTGCCTATATGTCAAGCGTAAATAAAGATGAGGGAAAATACGAGGGTGATTCAGAAAGTGATGCCTCCATTACCAACTACTTGGCCAATAGGACTGCAAACACACTGAATTGTTTATCACTAAGGTACTGTTGTTTAAGCTATACAATGTCCCTTGTTTCACTTTCCTATATCTTCTCGTTCTAGACTAATCCATAGCACCTAGTGGTGACGTCAAGTAGAAACAAAGTGCTGTTATTGAATTTGTGACTATTGAAGGTTGTGCTCCCAGGAAGATTCATTGCCAGCGACGAGTCGTAAATACACTCAGAAACGAAGCGTCAGTCAATGGAGTACCTCCACACATCATCTCCTCTGCCAAAAAATTCAAAGTTGTCCCATCTGCTGGCAAAGAATTATTGACATTCTGCCTCACCCTCCCTATAGTCCCGATCTTGCGCCCTGCGACTTTGGCCTCTTTCCCCAAGCTTAAGAATCGTCTCAAGGGCCAATACGCGGAGGTGGAAGCAGAGTTTGGCAATGGTGTTGTCACCAGGCACCACAGTTCTTTGCCTTGCCCGTAATGGGGACTGTTAAAAAAAAAAAAAAAAAAAAAAAAGATGATGCCATCCGTTATAACTGACATTGCAAATTTTCCACTGGTGCCTGTATCGGTGCTATATGTCAAACACAAATAAAGGTATCATCTTCGAAGCATTACTTTTTGAATCACGCTCGTAGTAAGAAAGGAAAAAAAGTTGGGAATAGAGGTTGTTTTCAATCTAAAATTGTGTGGAATTTTTCTTATCATACCAGCCGTTCGGGTTTCAAGCTGATAAGGCGCCCTATATTAAAATGAAGAAAATGTCACTTCAGCAGGTTATTCCTTTGGGACGTCCGCATAAAACAATAGAGGATTTGAGGTATTCTAGTTTCCTCTCACATAATAATGTCCACATTTCCCATGTCATTCTTGAGCTCTCATCTTCCGTTCGACAAGCTTGCTTAACTAGCAACTACTACAATGATAACATTAATAAATACGTATAGGTTGATATGGATTAGAGTCTGTATCATATGATATCATTTTCTTGTATGACCAGATTTCAACATTTATGTTGTGAAGTTGTGTGGCCAGACATGTATAACCCTTTGGGGATCTTACGGTACAATTTGTACTATACGGGGTGTTTCATGGTACATTGCGTTATAAGTCTCCTATTTGAGCTTTTTCGTCCCGTTTCTTTTTTTCCTTTTTTTTGTTTTTCAAGTCCAGGGGCATTGTAGAAGACATTACGTATGATTTCACACCTTCCTGCGTCCAGGCATAGGAGGTGATGACGTCATAAGTCTAAAAATTTATATTTTCGGGTAATACCTTTTGGGGGGGTTTATGTAAAGTATTTTTGGCGGGCTTATTTTTGCACGTAGACGATTGAAATTTTGCACAAACATGCAGTCCACCGAGTAGTATTTACCAGATTTTTTTCATATTTCTGCGTCAAAACAGGGGGGTACAGAGGGGCTAAACGTTGAAAAAGGGAAATTTAGACCCAAAAAATCCCGTTTTTTCTCATTTTCCCGCCTTAGATACATGATGGAGACACGTGAGTCATACCGCCTGAAAGGCAGTTCTATTCGGAAGAGAATGATGGGCGAAACAGGACCCTAGGGTAATTAGGGATGTCTCAGGAAATTTTTTACCTGAGATCATGGTGTTTTACGGTAATTTGGGGCATGGTGGGAATTCCTGATAAAATTTCTCCCGCCCTTGGTATTCACGATATAAACTTGAAATTTGGCACACACATTCAATATACCAAGTACTATTTATCAGATTTTTATAGATGACTACGTTCACACAGGGCCGCTCCAAAGGGGCCCAAAGTGCGAGAAAAAATTTTCCCTCCGAAATTTTCCCATTGACAAAAATATTTCCCGCTCCTGGTATATGGTATGAGCATGCAAGTGGTACCATTTGAAAGCCAGCTCCATTCTGAAGAGAATGAGGTATGAACCATGATCCTAAGGTAAATAGTGACGATGCAGTAGCCAGATGCTTGACTGAAAGTCTAAAAAATAGCCCAAAAACCCCGCGTCTCTTAAGGGATAAACATGTTTCTTTAAGCACTGGAGAAAATAATACGCAAAGAAACCATTAGTAGTGGATGTATTTTCAATTATCAAGAAGATTTTTTTGTAAAAAATAGAAAGGTAAATTCAGAAAATCTTCGGAAAATACATCGGTTTAAATATATTCTATTTTATGTGTTATCATTGAAACATTTTGTGTGTAAACTACGTTTTATTTAGTTCCAGTAATTCTGAAATAACGAACTTATGGCAAGATACATATTATACTACGAATCACTATTTCCGAAAGTTTCAAAAAATCACATTTTCAGCTTTTGCGGAAAAGTTTCCATTTTTCCGGAATATTTTCAATTTCTGCTTTTCCGTAAATATTTCCGTTTTCTGCTTTTTCGGAAAAGTTCCCGTCTTCAGTTTCCCGAAAAGAAATCCATCTTCCGTTTCCAATTTTCCGGTTTTCCGGAAAAATTATTTTCAGTTTTTCATTTTTCCGGAAAGTTTGGAAGTCCCTAACAACAGCGTTGCTTTTTCATTTAACGCAGGGCGTTTTATTAGTGTGGATCCCAAACAACAGGTGCAAAGGGAAAAATTTCACTATTTTAGATTGAAAACCGCTTATTTCCAATAACTTTTTTCTCCTCTTCAATTTATGGTTCCAGACTTTTGGAGTGCACCCAACATACAATAAAAATGGAATTGTCACTCGAGATAAGAAACATTTTAATGAAATTAAAGAATAAATTAATAAAATTATATGTTTGATATTCCCGTCCATTTCAAAGAAGGCAGCAAATTAATTCCCATAGAAATCAAAGGCCAGAACAGTGGCGTATTTACGGTTTTGTTTCGGGAGGGGCTTTGCTAACTTTCGGGGGGAAGGGCTTTGCCTGGAAATGTGAAAATTCTGCAAGATATTTCATTTACTTTAATATACTAAGTAAGATTTCTGGGGGGGGGCTTAAGCCCGGAAGTCACCCCCTAAATACGCCACTGGGCCAGAAGAATAGTTTTGCGGATATATTTAACCTAATTAAAGCCTCTTCAACTGAGTTTCGCTATTGGATATCTGCTACAAACATCGCATGTTTCAGGTAAATAATTTAGCTTTATTAGTAAAATTTACACACTGAGAAAAAAAATTGTAAGTGGCGTGCTTAAAAAGATAGGTTACATGGGTAATTCCTGTAGTTTTTGGACTTAACATACAGCAAACGTATAACTGAAAACGCATATTTTATAATACTTTCTGTATAAGTGTTCAATCTATATTTACTTTCCGTATGAAACAATGTAGGCGGTCAGGATCACACATACAAATGGACGTATATAACATATAGCTGACGAAGGTAACATAAGTATATGCATGTGATATACGGAAAACTGTTAGATGTCAGACATCCTGCAACGGCATGATGTAACATCTAAGGGCAGTGCCTATGTAGCATACGGATAACGTATGCTCCGTACTGATTTCTGTAGTAAGCAAGAGAATACCGTATATTTGTACAATATACCGCTGTCTGGAGAAAGGAATTTTCTCTGTGTTGTATTATAAGTACATGGTATGTCCGCAAAAAAATGTGCCCCTGTTTGAGAGAAAAGTACACCGCACCAGTACATAAAATCTGCTTTAAACCAGTTATGTTTTGCATGTACATTAGAGATGAAGTGGTGCACCACCACATATTTGCTCGTACCCACAAGCTGCAGCCTATGGGCCTTGTTAAAAGGCGGTTACCATTAACCATCTCGTCTGTATTTCCTTGGTCATGGAAATATCAGTCCTCGTGCACTAAGTACACCTTCAAGGTTTGTCCCTTGACCTTGGTTTCACTTAAAACTACTAATCCATGTCTCACATCCAGGGAGTGGGGTATGCTAATTGCGCGGCCAGATCGAAGTCCTAAGTGCCTAGAGCTTTTCTATTTCAAGCATGCCCTTGGAAAATATGTGAAACATAATTTCGTCCCACCTCCACCGCCCTCTGACGGAGGAAACCTTACCTTTGCTTTGGGGAAGAAAGTGAATAATCTTAGCTGCGTTGCCATTTTGTCATTCAGTCGTTTGGTCTTGGCGAGTGAAGATCGTATGCTACTTACTAGTTAGAATAGCTAAGAAGACAGTCATTGCGAAGCCCTTGAATCTGGCAACCTTGCCTGCGTCCAATATGAATCTCGGCTAAAGCAACTTATCTTTCCTCTTTCGAGGTAGATAGGAACGGGAAACATACATGGATAGTAGTGCCAACAGAGATATACTTGAAATAGAAAGACTTCTAGTTTATGCTAATGGTCGAGTCAGATCCTTCCATTCGCTTCAGGAATGGCACCCGAGTATCATAAGGCAAGCTCCCCTCCCGCCAGTAATCGCAACGAATCGTGAAGCTTGACCTACAACTTTCAATTTCAGCATCCAATACAACGCAAGGGTATGTTCAGTTTGCCAACCCCCATCTAAATAAATTTTCCCAGTCTCATCTCTCGCGCTCTACGGACAACATCTTCTGAGGGTACGGTACAGTGTTGTTGGACTGCTGCTGAGTTTTGTTTTGTATATGTTCGTTGTTATTGCTGTGTCGTTCTTTTATATTTTTCAAATTATTATTATTACCGTTTAATCCGAGTAACTGTTCGTATTATAGTTCTTGAAGTGCATATTTTTGTCGCTCGTTTGCCATGTCTTCTATGTTTAGCAACATTGTTTCACGTTTTCTCAAGTGTGCGTTCGGAGGGCAGCTCTACGATTCGAGAAGAGTTCCTCCGATGCATCACACGTGAAGCAAAGCAGTTCTGTTCTGTGATTGGTGTAGAATCCAGGATTTACGAGTCCTCGCGGTCACTTATAGCCTACTGTATCCCACGGTATGACTATAGCCCTGTATACTACAACCCAATCGGGGGGGGGGCAGGCGAACTCGAGGGGGCTTGTTATTCCCGGTCGATGCATCACACATGAGGCAAAGCAGTTCTGTTCTGTGATTGGTGTAGAGTCCAGGCTTTACGAGTCCTCGCGGTCACTTATAGCCTACTGTATCCCATGGTATGACTATAGCCTGGTATAGCGCAACCCAATCGGGGAGGCTCAGCCAAACTCGAGGGGGCTTGTTATTCCCGGCAGATGCATCACACGTGAAGCAAAGCAGTTCTGTTCTGTGATTGGTGTAGAGTCCAGGCTTTACGAGTCCTCGCGGTCACTTATAGCCTACTGTATCCCATGGTATGACTATAGCCTGGTATAGCGCAACCCAATCGGGGAGGCTCAGCCAAACTCGAGGGGGCTTGTTATTCCCGGCAGATGCATCACACGTGAAGCAAAGCAGTTCTGTTCTGTGATTGGTGTAGAGTCCAGGCTTTACGAGTCCTCGCGGTCACTTATATCCTACTGTATCCCACCGTATGACTATACCCCGGTATAGTACAACCCAATCGGGGAGGACCAGGCGAACTCGAGGGGGCTTGTTATTCCTGGCCATGACTTCTTCTATCGTTCAATTACAACAGTCTTCCGCGTAGAGATACCGTAAAAACCCCTATCGCTCTTCTTATAGAATTTTGCAACCTCGTATTGACATTATATCATTAATAGCCCTCTCATTTGCTCTTCAACACTACTGCCATATGATTCGTGGACGGTTCGCGATTCTGCTCTTGAAATCTATATTTGTATTATATTAAAAGGCAAGGATACGCCAATAGTGTGAAGTTGTAACACAATTCGTTTACAAATTCACATCTTTGTTATAGATAAGTAAATAAATAAATAAATCTACAGCTGCTATTTCATTAAACCTATCCTGAAATACAATGCGTTAGAAATGCCATTAGAAATAACATGATTTAGAAATGCGCACAAGAATTAACTCTGCTGAAATATTCACTGGAAAGATTATTTATAGGAAAAAGATCTACCACAATCTAGGCCAAGTTGATTTGTTTCTAAGTAATTCTCTCCATTCATGAAGTATATTGGACAAACATTCGAATATTAAAAAACACTGCACGCTTTCTTTCATTCCGTAACTCTCTAGTTCTCATCACATGGAATTTCTTTTATATGTCTACCAACCATAGACGTTTTTTTTTTCAAGATAACTTATTTCTCGTTTTTCAGAATCAACTTGTCAGTGTAGCCAACTAAATATTTATCTAAAAAAGTAACAAAATAAATTTAACGTTTTAAGTTTAGATTATACAATCCCAAGAAATTTTATCTGATATTTCTCTCGTGCAGCCATTTATAGGCCCGCAAATAAAGACCGAATCTATTAATAGCTGCAAAGCGAAAGTAGATATATGAGTCGTGATAACGATATTTAATGCAAAATAATGTTGTCTAGCCCACTAATTTTCTATTTATCGGTTACTTTTATCTATTTTGAAGATATTACAGAAAACTGTAAAATTAGCGATAGATTAATATCGTTCCAATGAAGCCCCTTCCAATCTTCTCTGTTTCCTTCTGTGCCAACTCTGATCCACGCTTCACTGCATGCTTCTACGTATATGTGAAGTCTATACCATTACTAATTTCAAATTGGTTCCATTCAGTTTGTTTAGGTAAAGTTTGAAACATTTCGAGGGAAACAATGTAGGTAAAAACAGTCTGAATATCACCCAGAGGCCGCGGTGACTCAATGGTAGAACGTTCACATCTGGTGCATGAGGTTCTTGGTTCGATCCCACCTCGCACCAAGTTAGTTTTGTGATTGACAAACATCGTGTGTGTGGGTTTCATGGGGTTCTTTCGTTTCCTCCCATTTTCTTCATTCCACCATTTCATTCATTTCTCATCATCACCGTCTCCTTTAGTCTAGCTGGCATAATCGTGGGAGGTAAAATTCAAATGTTTCATTTCATTTCATTTCAAAGATTTAATGTGTACTTGGGACGTGAACTCAATTCCAGAAAACTGCTTCTAGCAAGCCCATAACCGTTTTCCTTTTGCAGGAGCAAGATATTCAAACACCTTGGAATACGCTATTTGCGGATGACATTATGCTAGTAAGTGAGACCAAGGCAACACTGCAAGAGAAAATAGATGTCTGTAGAAGACTATTGGAGAGCAAAGGACTTAATACAAGAGTACGATTAGACGAAGAAGAGGTTTTTATGACGAGGAAATTGAAGTACTAGGAATCAATTTTGCAGGAAAATGCAAAAATAGAAGCAGATACAAACAGCAGAATTAGCATCGGTTGGACTAAATATAGAGAAGCAGCAGGAGTGGTGAGTTACCGTAGGGTACCAATACGGCTTAAGGTTGATTTAAAGGGACAAGTTTTGCCGATAGATGAAAATTCACGATTTCTCTTACAAATTGCAACCTACGGACTTCAAATTTTTAGAAAAGGAACTTTATAATCTATCGAAGGAAATAATCCGTGCCCATTCTTTATTTAGAATTTTCTTCATTGTTGAAATGGATATCCAAACCTTTAACAATGCAACTGTTTGAACAATGCAGAAAATTCTAAATAAAAAATCGGCACGGATTCTTCTCTTTAATAGGTTATGAAGTTCCTTCCCTAAAACTTTGAAGTCTCTAGGTTGAAATTTATAAAATAAATTGTAAATTTTCGTGTAAGGTAAAAAATACATGGGAGAGATACGAAGATTGTAGTGACATCTATCGGCAAAACTTTCCCTTTACACTAACCTTAAAGGAGAAGTTTACAAAACACTACGGAAACCTGCATTATTATAAGAAGTAGAATGTTGGACGACGAAGAAAAAATAGGAACACAAGTTGCATGTTGCAGAGATGAAGATGCTGCGATGGATAGGAGGAGTGACGTAGAAAGACAAAATTAAGAATGAAGTGATTTGGAGAGCGGTAAAGATAAGACCAGCAGCAGAAATGCTACAAGAAAGTAGATTGAGATAGTTTGAGCATGTAAGAAGAAAACCTTAGAAGAAGAGTCTGGCCAAAGAAGCGAGGGAATTGTATTAAGAACGATATGTTGTAGTGTGGTGTCACAATGGATATGACACAAGATAGAAACATGTGGAGGACAGCAATATGAAAAACCAATCCCACCTAACTGAAAAAAAAACGCTTAGAAGAAGAAGAAGACTGGATCTAGTCTTTAAGGTGGATCATTAGGTGTTCTCGGTGCTGTGGCAAACGCTTCTTGAATAGTGCGGCGTTGCCAGATAGTGTCGAGTGTTTACTGATGTCAGTTAATAAAGGAAGTAATCATGGAATTCTACTTGGATACTTACTCTTACGCCAACTCACAGAAAAGTTCCGCTTCTCGAACTGCAACGCTATAATCCAGGAATTTTGTTATTGTGACTACCACAGAAAAAGGTACAAACTTGGCAACAACGCATTATAGTGTTCTGCGCAAGTTTCTTCTCAAAATCTATTTCCTTAAATATAAATTAATATTTAAATAAAATGTGAAATATAACACGAAAAACGGTCAAACAATATATCTATTTCGTAATAAGATCGTTACTTTAAAGTGTTTTACACATACAAATAAACATTTCATAAAACTGAGCACTTCTAGTAAGATCTAACAGCAAGTGTCATCTTGTGTGCTCATTGTAAAATGAATTAAATATTTTCTTGTATTTGTTGCCTTTTTCGATATCATAAGGTACATTGAAATTAATCAATGTCTTGTGTTGTAACTGAAACGTAACTCTATCTTATAACACAATATTTATAATACGTAACGTTTCATTGCGCAGTAGTTAAGGTAATGAGCTAAAATATTCGCTGACTTCCGGGTGGTAATCCACCTAAAAAAGCCTTTCTAGCTATCTCTTGTCACTTTTGCTCTGGTATGTATCGACAGACAGAAAAAAACCTTTCTCGTTATCTCTTGCCACTTTTGCTCTGGTATGTATCGACAGACAGAGAAAAAACCTTTCTCGCTATCTCTTGTCACTTTTGCTCTAGTATGTATCGACAGACAGAAAAAAACCTTTCTCGTTATCTCTTGCCACTTTTGCTCTGGTATGTATCGACAGACAGAGAAAAAACCTTTCTCGCTATCTCTTTTACACTTTTACTCTGGTATGTATCGACAGACAGAAAAAAACCTTTCTCGCTATCTCTTGTCACTTTTGCTCTGGTATGTATCGACAGACAGAAAAAAACCTTTCTCGCTATCTCTTGTCACTTTTGCTCTGGTATGTATCGACAGACAGAAAAAACCTTTCTCGTTATCTCTTGTCACTTTTGCTCTGGTATGTATCGACAGACAGAAAAAAACCTTTCTCGCTATCTCTTGTCACTTTTGCTCTGGTATGTATCGACAGACAGAAAAAAACCTTTCTCGCTATCTCTTGTCACTTTTGCTCTGGTATGTATCGACAGACAGAGAAAAAACCTTTCTCGTTATCTCTTGTCACTTTTGCTCTGGTATGTATCGACAGACAGAGAAAAAACCTTTCTCGCTATCTCTTGTCACTTTTGCTCTGGTATGTATCGACAGACAGAAAAAAACCTTTCTCGCTATCTCTTGTCACTTTTGCTCTGGTATGTATCGACAGACAGAGAAAAAACCTTTCTCGTTATCTCTTGTCACTTTTGCTCTGGTATGTATCGACAGACAGAAAAAAACCTTTCTCGCTATCTCTTTTACACTTTTACTCTGGTATGTATCGACAGACAGAAAAAAACGTTTCTTGTTATCTCTTGTCACTTTTACTCTGGTATGTATCGACAGACAGAAAAAAACGTTTCTTGTTATCTCTTGTCACTTTTGCTCTGATATGTATTGACAGACAGAAAAAAACCTTTCTCGCTATCTCTTGTCACTTTTGCTCTGGTATGTATCGACAGACAGAGAAAAAACCTTTCTCGCTATCTCTTGTCACTTTTGCTCTGGTATGTATCGACAGACAGAAAAAACCTTTCTCGTTATCTCTTGTCACTTTTGCTCTGGTATGTATCGACAGACAGAGAAAAAACCTTTCTCGCTATCTCTTGTCACTTTTGCTCTGGTATGTATCGACAGACAGAGAAAAAACCTTTCTCGCTATCTCTTGTCACTTTTGCTCTGGTATGTATCGACAGACAGAAAAAAACCTTTCTCGCTATCTCTTGTCACTTTTGCTCTGGTATGTATCGACAGACAGAAAAAAACGTTTCTCGCTATCTCTTTTACACTTTTACTCTGGTATGTATCGACAGACAGAAAAAAACGTTTCTCGTTATCTCTTGTCACTTTTGCTCTGGTATGTATCGACAGACAGAAAAAAACCTTTCTCGCTATCTCTTGTCACTTTTGCTCTGGTATGTATCGACAGACAGAAAAAAACCTTTCTCGCTATCTCTTGTCACTTTTGCTCTGGTATGTATCGACAGACAGAAAAAAACCTTTCTCGCTATCTCTTGTCACTTTTGCTCTGGTATGTATCGACAGACAGAGAAAAAACCTTTCTCGCTATCTCTTGTCACTTTTGCTCTGGTATGTATCGACAGACAGAGAAAAAACCTTTCTCGCTATCTCTTGTCACTTTTCCTCTGGTATGTATCGACAGACAGAGAAAAAACCTTTCTCGCTATCTCTTGTCACTTTTGCTCTGGTATGTATCGACAGACAGAGAAAAAACCTTTCTCGCTATCTCTTGTCACTTTTGCTCTGGTATGTATCGACAGACAGAGAAAAAACCTTTCTCGCTATCTCTTGTCACTTTTGCTCTGGTATGTATCGACAGACAGAGAAAAAACCTTTCTCGCTATCTCTTGTCACTTTTGCTCTGGTATGTATCGACAGACAGAGAAAAAACCTTTCTCGCTATCTCTTGTCACTTTTGCTCTGGTATGTATCGACAGACAGAGAAAAAACCTTTCTCGCTATCTCTTGTCACTTTTGCTCTGGTATGTATCGACAGACAGAGAAAAAACCTTTCTCGTTATCTCTTGTCACTTTTGCTCTGGTATGTATCGACAGACAGAGAAAAAACCTTTCTCGCTATCTCTTTTACACTTTTACTCTGGTATGTATCGACAGACAGAAAAAAACGTTTCTTGTTATCTCTTGTCACTTTTGCTCTGATATGTATTGACAGACAGAGAAAAAACCTTTCTCGCTATCTCTTGTCACTTTTGCTCTGCCCACCCAACACAAGTACATACTGATCATGTGTAAAGAATGTTCCTCGAGGTACATTGGAATGTACATGATAGGTACGTGAATAGAGCAATCATGTGAAATACACATGTAAGGAATAAGGTTACTTCCGCCCAAAAGTACGTGCATGACACATACCGAGGAATGTATCTATTATGTATATATCACGTACCGTGTATGTACTTGACACATTTACTTGGCATTGGCATGTGCCAGGAATGTACTAGGCATGTCAGTAATGTTCCTTAGGGCAGTGCTATGCAACTGGGGGTGCGAGTACTTAAATACTAAAACCTTAACGCTTCATTTTTACGTTCGAATTTAGAAGCTTGTACTTTTAAAAAAAGCCAAGCAACTAACTCTGAAAATATATGCCCTCCTCCGGCATCTGTGTGGCAATTTAACTATCTAGTAAAATACTACAGTAACATTTACGAGCGATTTTTTTTTGTTAGGGAGGAAGGGACAATATGGGTTAACTATGATAGTTGAAGTCTATGATAAACGATTTTCATCCTCCTGCCTCTCAGAGGGTTACGCCCTCTCTTTTACGAGCGACCGAGCTCTAACCTATAATCTTAGCATTCAAACCTTTGATTTACGGTTATTTGTGATTTCACGTTTATAACAAAGACAAATATTTTTAAAAGAGTGTAGTTTAAATAAATTACTGAAATAAATATTTGTCACAAAGTTTATCCTTTTAAATTATTGTTCAAAGGCCTTTGCCTTTAGTAAGCCTTCTCCGAAATACATGCAAATGAATTGTGCTGCCATCTTTGGAGCTCTTTTAAAATACACATATATGTTTCTCGACAATGAGATCTCAGAAACTACAGGCTCTAGAAAGATGACGTTTTCACTGATCGATTGCAAATTTCATGTAGATTGTCCAGTTTTAATTAAATATTTAAAAAACATGGGCACTATTTCTTTAGTACATTTTTACGGGTACATTGGAAGTGTTGAACTTTCAAAAAAATAAAATAAAACATCACATCCTAATCATTACACATTCCAACACCACACTGTTGTATATAGCGGTTGTATATGTCTCCGGCATTTGTTTCATAGCCAAATAATAATGGAAAAGGAAGGATAACCATTTCCTGAAGGATGTCTATATTATCAGGCTGAATTTCTTTAAGGAGTTAGTTTATACTTACACTTACGTCTTCCCGAAAATTTTATTTAACGTCTAGTTTTAACGTACAGGTTTTGAACTAATTCTCTGCTGTGTAACGTCACAATATAACCATCAATGCTAATTTTATGAGGACAATTCTGCCAGTGGGGTTTAGAATGTTACAACCTAGAGAACGCATCAAACGTCAGAAAATTGCAAAATGACACACACAATATATTACAATGTGGCTAAACTCAGAAAGTGGCTATAGAAGTGAAAAGCATATGGCTAAAAAGCCACTATTGGCTCTTTGGAAATTATGAGACTAACGACGTTCTCAAAATGGCCAGATCTCGTCACAAAGTGGCTAAATTGGCAACCCTAGTCGCAATACGAAACTTACGCACAACCATGCCATGGTACATGGGGTATGTGCCATTCACATTCCTCACATTCCAGTGAAGCATGTAAAAGTACCTTTCAAGTGTCAGAAATTCCTCGAAAGGCACGTACCTAGCGACACGTGCTATGCATATGAAATGTACATTTTTCAAGTACCAGGTACGTAAACGGTACATATGGAACTTAAATGGCACGTTCCTAGAATGTACCTGGTTGGGTGGGTGGTATGTATCGACAGACAGAGAAAAAACCTTTCTCGCTATCTCTTGTCACTTTTGCTCTGGTATGTATCGACAGACAGAGAAAAAACCTTTCTCGCTATCTCTTGTCACTTTTGCTCTGGTATGTATCGACAGACAGAGAAAAAACCTTTCTCGCTATCTCTTGTCACTTTTGCTCTGGTATGTATCGACAGACAGAGAAAAAACCTTTCTCGCTATCTCTTGTCACTTTTGCTCTGGTATGTATCGACAGACAGAAAAAAACCTTTCTCGCTATCTCTTGTCACTTTTGCTCTGGTATGTATCGACAGACAGAAAAAAACCTTTCTCGCTATCTCTTGTCACTTTTGCTCTGGTATGTATCGACAGACAGAAAAAAACCTTTCTCGCTATCTCTTGTCACTTTTGCTCTGGTATGTATCGACAGACAGAGAAAAAACCTTTCTCGCTATCTCTTGTCACTTTTGCTCTGGTATGTATCGACAGACAGAGAAAAAACCTTTCTCGTTATCTCTTGTCACTTTTGCTCTGGTATGTATCGACAGACAGAGAAAAAACCTTTCTCGCTATCTCTTGTCACTTTTGCTCTGGTATGTATCGACAGACAGAAAAAAACCTTTCTCGCTATCTCTTGTCACTTTTGCTCTGGTATGTATCGACAGACAGAAAAAAACCTTTCTCGTTATCTCTTGTCACTTTTGCTCTGGTATGTATCGACAGACAGAGAAAAAACCTTTCTCGTTATCTCTTGTCACTTTTGCTCTGGTATGTATCGACAGACAGAAAAAAACCTTTCTCGTTATCTCTTGTCACTTTTGCTCTGGTATGTATCGACAGACAGAGAAAAAACCTTTCTCGCTATCTCTTTTACACTTTTACTCTGGTATGTATCGACAGACAGAAAAAAACGTTTCTTGTTATCTCTTGTCACTTTTGCTCTGATATGTATTGACAGACAGAGAAAAAACGTTTCTTGTTATCTCTTGTCACTTTTGCTCTGGTATGTATCGACAGACAGAGAAAAAACCTTTCTCGCTATCTCTTGTCACTTTTGCTCTGGTATGTATCGACAGACAGAGAAAAAACCTTTCTCGCTATCTCTTGTCACTTTTGCTCTGGTATGTATCGACAGACAGAAAAAACCTTTCTCGTTATCTCTTGTCACTTTTGCTCTGGTATGTATCGACAGACAGAAAAAAACCTTTCTCGCTATCTCTTGTCACTTTTGCTCTGGTATGTATCGACAGACAGAGAAAAAACCTTTCTCGCTATCTCTTGTCACTTTTGCTCTGGTATGTATCGACAGACAGAGAAAAAACCTTTCTCGCTATCTCTTGTCACTTTTGCTCTGGTATGTATCGACAGACAGAAAAAACCTTTCTCGTTATCTCTTGTCACTTTTGCTCTGGTATGTATCGACAGACAGAAAAAAACCTTTCTCGCTATCTCTTGTCACTTTTGCTCTGGTATGTATCGACAGACAGAGAAAAAACCTTTCTCGCTATCTCTTTTACACTTTTACTCTGGTATGTATCGACAGACAGAAAAAAACGTTTCTTGTTATCTCTTGTCACTTTTGCTCTGATATGTATTGACAGACAGAAAAAAACCTTTCTCGCTATTTCTTGTCACTTTTGCTCTGGTATGTATCGACAGACAGAGAAAAAACCTTTCTCGCTATCTCTTGTCACTTTTGCTCTGGTATGTATCGACAGACAGAAAAAACCTTTCTCGTTATCTCTTGTCACTTTTGCTCTGGTATGTATCGACAGACAGAGAAAAAACCTTTCTCGCTATCTCTTGTCACTTTTGCTCTGGTATGTATCGACAGACAGAAAAAACCTTTCTCGTTATCTCTTGTCACTTTTGCTCTGGTATGTATCGACAGACAGAGAAAAAACCTTTCTCGCTATCTCTTTTACACTTTTACTCTGGTATGTATCGACAGACAGAAAAAAACGTTTCTTGTTATCTCTTGTCACTTTTGCTCTGATATGTATTGACAGACAGAAAAAAACCTTTCTCGCTATCTCTTGTCACTTTTGCTCTGGTATGTATCGACAGACAGAGAAAAAACCTTTCTCGCTATCTCTTGTCACTTTTGCTCTGGTATGTATCGACAGACAGAGAAAAAACCTTTCTCGTTATCTCTTGTCACTTTTGCTCTGGTATGTATCGACTGACAGAAAAAAACCTTTCTCGCTATCTCTTGTCACTTTTGCTCTGGTATGTATCGACAGACAGAAAAAACCTTTCTCGTTATCTCTTGTCACTTTTGCTCTGGTATGTATCGACAGACAGAAAAAAACCTTTCTCGCTATCTCTTGTCACTTTTGCTCTGGTATGTATCGACAGACAGAGAAAAAACCTTTCTCGCTATCTCTTTTACACTTTTACTCTGGTATGTATCGACAGACAGAAAAAAACGTTTCTTGTTATCTCTTGTCACTTTTGCTCTGATATGTATTGACAGACAGAAAAAAACCTTTCTCGCTATCTCTTGTCACTTTTGCTCTGGTATGTATCGACAGACAGAAAAAACCTTTCTCGTTATCTCTTGTCACTTTTGCTCTGGTATGTATCGACAGACAGAGAAAAAACCTTTCTCGCTATCTCTTGTCACTTTTGCTCTGGTATGTATCGACAGACAGAGAAAAAACCTTTCTCGCTATCTCTTGTCACTTTTGCTCTGGTATGTATCGACAGACAGAGAAAAAACCTTTCTCGCTATCTCTTGTCACTTTTGCTCTGGTATGTATCGACAGACAGAAAAAACCTTTCTCGTTATCTCTTGTCACTTTTGCTCTGGTATGTATCGACAGACAGAGAAAAAACCTTTCTCGCTATCTCTTGTCACTTTTGCTCTGGTATGTATCCACAGACAGAGAAAAAACCTTTCTCGCTATCTCTTGTCACTTTTGCTCTGGTATGTATCGACAGACAGAAAAAACCTTTCTCGTTATCTCTTGTCACTTTTGCTCTGGTATGTATCGACAGACAGAAAAAAAACCTTTCTCGCTATCTCTTGTCACTTTTGCTCTGGTATGTATCGACAGACAGAGAAAAAACCTTCCTCGCTATCTCTTTTACACTTTTACTCTGGTATGTATCGACAGACAGAAAAAAACGTTTCTTGTTATCTCTTGTCACTTTTGCTCTGATATGTATTGACAGACAGAAAAAAACCTTTCTCGCTATCTCTTTTACACTTTTACTCTGGTATGTATCGACAGACAGAAAAAAACGTTTCTTGTTATCTCTTGTCACTTTTGCTCTGATATGTATTGACAGACAGAGAAAAAACGTTTCTTGTTATCTCTTGTCACTTTTGCTCTGGTATGTATCGACAGACAGAGAAAAAACCTTTCTCGCTATCTCTTGTCACTTTTGCTCTGGTATGTATCGACAGACAGAGAAAAAACCTTTCTCGCTATCTCTTGTCACTTTTGCTCTGGTATGTATCGACAGACAGAAAAAACCTTTCTCGTTATCTCTTGTCACTTTTGCTCTGGTATGTATCGACAGACAGAAAAAAACCTTTCTCGCTATCTCTTGTCACTTTTGCTCTGGTATGTATCGACAGACAGAGAAAAAACCTTTCTCGCTATCTCTTGTCACTTTTGCTCTGGTATGTATCGACAGACAGAGAAAAAACCTTTCTCGCTATCTCTTGTCACTTTTGCTCTGGTATGTATCGACAGACAGAAAAAACCTTTCTCGTTATCTCTTGTCACTTTTGCTCTGGTATGTATCGACAGACAGAAAAAAACCTTTCTCGCTATCTCTTGTCACTTTTGCTCTGGTATGTATCGACAGACAGAGAAAAAACCTTTCTCGCTATCTCTTTTACACTTTTACTCTGGTATGTATCGACAGACAGAAAAAAACGTTTCTTGTTATCTCTTGTCACTTTTGCTCTGATATGTATTGACAGACAGAAAAAAACCTTTCTCGCTATTTCTTGTCACTTTTGCTCTGGTATGTATCGACAGACAGAGAAAAAACCTTTCTCGCTATCTCTTGTCACTTTTGCTCTGGTATGTATCGACAGACAGAAAAAACCTTTCTCGTTATCTCTTGTCACTTTTGCTCTGGTATGTATCGACAGACAGAGAAAAAACCTTTCTCGCTATCTCTTGTCACTTTTGCTCTGGTATGTATCGACAGACAGAAAAAACCTTTCTCGTTATCTCTTGTCACTTTTGCTCTGGTATGTATCGACAGACAGAGAAAAAACCTTTCTCGCTATCTCTTTTACACTTTTACTCTGGTATGTATCGACAGACAGAAAAAAACGTTTCTTGTTATCTCTTGTCACTTTTGCTCTGATATGTATTGACAGACAGAAAAAAACCTTTCTCGCTATCTCTTGTCACTTTTGCTCTGGTATGTATCGACAGACAGAGAAAAAACCTTTCTCGCTATCTCTTGTCACTTTTGCTCTGGTATGTATCGACAGACAGAGAAAAAACCTTTCTCGTTATCTCTTGTCACTTTTGCTCTGGTATGTATCGACTGACAGAAAAAAACCTTTCTCGCTATCTCTTGTCACTTTTGCTCTGGTATGTATCGACAGACAGAAAAAACCTTTCTCGTTATCTCTTGTCACTTTTGCTCTGGTATGTATCGACAGACAGAAAAAAAACCTTTCTCGCTATCTCTTGTCACTTTTGCTCTGGTATGTATCGACAGACAGAGAAAAAACCTTTCTCGCTATCTCTTTTACACTTTTACTCTGGTATGTATCGACAGACAGAAAAAAACGTTTCTTGTTATCTCTTGTCACTTTTGCTCTGATATGTATTGACAGACAGAAAAAAACCTTTCTCGCTATCTCTTGTCACTTTTGCTCTGGTATGTATCGACAGACAGAAAAAACCTTTCTCGTTATCTCTTGTCACTTTTGCTCTGGTATGTATCGACAGACAGAGAAAAAACCTTTCTCGCTATCTCTTGTCACTTTTGCTCTGGTATGTATCGACAGACAGAGAAAAAACCTTTCTCGCTATCTCTTGTCACTTTTGCTCTGGTATGTATCGACAGACAGAGAAAAAACCTTTCTCGCTATCTCTTGTCACTTTTGCTCTGGTATGTATCGACAGACAGAAAAAACCTTTCTCGTTATCTCTTGTCACTTTTGCTCTGGTATGTATCGACAGACAGAGAAAAAACCTTTCTCGCTATCTCTTGTCACTTTTGCTCTGGTATGTATCCACAGACAGAGAAAAAACCTTTCTCGCTATCTCTTGTCACTTTTGCTCTGGTATGTATCGACAGACAGAAAAAACCTTTCTCGTTATCTCTTGTCACTTTTGCTCTGGTATGTATCGACAGACAGAAAAAAACCTTTCTCGCTATCTCTTGTCACTTTTGCTCTGGTATGTATCGACAGACAGAGAAAAAACCTTCCTCGCTATCTCTTTTACACTTTTACTCTGGTATGTATCGACAGACAGAAAAAAACGTTTCTTGTTTTCTCTTGTCACTTTTGCTCTGATATGTATTGACAGACAGAAAAAAACCTTTCTCGCTATCTCTTGTCACTTTTGCTCTGGTATGTATCGACAGACAGAGAAAAAACCTTTCTCGCTATCTCTTGTCACTTTTGCTCTGGTATGTATCGACAGACAGAAAAAACCTTTCTCGTTATCTCTTGTCACTTTTGCTCTGGTATGTATCGACAGACAGAGAAAAAACCTTTCTCGCTATCTCTTGTCACTTTTGCTCTGGTATGTATCGACAGACAGAAAAAACCTTTCTCGTTATCTCTTGTCACTTTTGCTCTGGTATGTATCGACAGACAGAAAAAACCTTTCTCGGTATCTCTTTTACACTTTTACTCTGGTATGTATCGACAGACAGAAAAAAACGTTTCTTGTTATCTCTTGTCACTTTTGCTCTGGTATGTATCGACAGACAGAAAAAACCTTTCTCGTTATCTCTTGTCACTTTTGCTCTGGTATGTATCGACAGACAGAGAAAAAACCTTTCTCGCTATCTCTTTTACACTTTTACTCTGGTATGTATCGACAGACAGAAAAAAACGTTTCTTGTTATCTCTTGTCACTTTTGCTCTGATATGTATTGACAGACAGACAAACGATGGACATAGATGTTCTTCAAAAGTTCTCATGTTTGTTAATAGTATAATATGAAAGTGTAAAACCTAAGTCCACCGTATTTTTCATCGGCCTCCTTCACACCGCATTTCACCGTACTTTTTCTACGCGTTTATCATCCGTCTCCCTTGAGTCCGAGGCATAATAGTCGAACAAAATACCTCCGCCACAACAGAATAGACAGAACATTTAAAATCACTCCAGTTGCTTACTACCTCTCGTTCAGAAGACTTCAGAGTATGAGTTGGCAACACTGCGTATGTTAGTTGGACTCCGCACGAAATCAGAATACCAATTTTCTTGTGGAAATACCCACAACGGAATTGAGAAATCGAGAAAAAAACTGCAAATAAAAGAATATTTTAAAAGAAAAAAAAGGGCAAGTCAAAAGAAGAAGAAGAAGAAGAAAAGCAAACCTTGAAATAAAAATTTGACTTCTTGAAAAATTTTCCCATTTTCAGTTCTCGACAACAGAAATTACCAAAATTAAAAAGAAAGTTTAAAAAAAAAGCGGATTTAAAGTGCAAGTGAAAATGAAGGATCCTTTCTAACGTTACATTTTCTATTCAAAGCTTCAAGTGAAAAATATCACAACTTACTCAAGAGATAATGATTCTGGGAAAGTATTCTTTCATGAAGGGACAGAGGTAAGAAAATAAAAAATAAAAAAAATGCGGTCCTAAAGAAATTCATGGAACGAATGAGATTTAAAAGACATACCACTGCATCCTTAAGAAAAAACGGGAAAGAAATGTTACAATAAAAGAAAGAAAAATGGTGGTCTGAAAGCATTTTTAACTTTCGTGGTGATTTTTGTCTTTTTTTTTTTTTTTTTTTTAATGAATCTCCCGGTTTAGAGGTCGCGTGACAGAGGAGAGAATTTATTCCAAGTATTTACATCTTCAATTAAGTCCACTCTTGTATTCAAGACTCCGTTTTGCATTTTGACAGTAATAATGTTTATTTCATGTATTTTCGAAAGTAAATACCTACTTCTTCTTTGTATTCAATGCGTCGTGGAAACATTATTCCACCAATCAGGGGCGGATCCATGACGGACTTCTGGGGGGAGCGGTGGGTTGTAATAGTGCTACTTAGAGCTATTTTTAAGAGCTTCAACCTCTGAGATGGGTTTTATTTATATACATATGAAATAAAAAAAGTTTCACCTTCGGGGGGTAATCGCCCCGATCGCCCCCTGGATCCGCCCCTGCCGCCAATAATGTTATTCATTGTTCAAGCTTTGCTTTTAGTATACGTATATTTCATTTAATCTACTCGCTGAGTATACAATGCCTTTATTCTAAAAATTATAAACGTGTAACAGTTTTGGCGACTATCCACTTTGGCTTCATTAAACGGGGCCGCGGTGGCTCAGTGTTGGAGCGTTCACCTCTAGTGTATAGGATCCCTAATTCTATCCAAGCTCGCGGCAAGTGGACCTTTTGGTGGACAAACGGAACCTAGCCGGCATAGCCGTGGGATGTAAAACTTAAAGATTTCATTTCATTTTTCATTTCATTTGGCTTCGTCACAAACTATCAATACACAGGTAGTGACAGAATTAAGATATATAAGATACAAGAGACAGTGTAAAAATCCACGAATCCTAATTTGTTACGTGGGCCGCGCTGGCTCAGTGGTAGAGCGTTCACCTCTGATGCTTGGGGTCCCGAGTTCGATCCCAGCCCCCGCCAAGTGAATTTTGTGGTGGACAAACACCGTGTGCGTGGGTTTTCTCGGGGTTCTCCCGTTTCCTCCCACTTTCTTCATTCCACCATTTCATTCATTTCTCATAATCACAGTCTCCTTTAGCCTAATCGGCATAACAGTGGGACATAAAACTTAAAGATTTCCTAATTCGTTACGCAAATCTACAACAGCCAATCCTCTTACACCACACACACACATACACGAAAAGAAACAAAAGTCTTTATTTCCCCCTTTCCCATTGTTGACAATGAAAAGTCCTTACTACAATAGAATAAAAAGTAACAAAGATTAGAGTATTATACAGTTGGATCCCGATTACTCAAATTCCTTGATAATACGATCTCTTGAGCTCTCAATAACACTCAATGTCAAAATAGTTTCTCTGTAAGTCGAATATTTAAAAATTACAACCTCAATAAGTCGAAATTTATAATCATATTTTAAAAGCTCGGTAATTCGAAATTCCGTATCTGCAGACCTCTACAACTTGAAATTTACCTCTATGAGTCGAATTTCTCTTGATGTGATCTCGATAACTCGAAGTTATAACTCTTTCCCTTTACGTAATTGTCACTGATGCTAGTCCAATTATTATTGGTGATGTGTACTGTAATTGTGTTTTACTCATGTCTAGACGTAGAAATCACTCCTCGAAAACAACACACGTACAGAATTTTATTTATACTGGTCATCTTATTTCATTTAAGAAACTTTTATAACTTCGAATTCTAAAGGTTAAACGAATAAAACTTTGAGTTATAGAGTATGAATGAATAAACCTTCGAGTCATAGAGGTTGAATGAATAAACGTTCGAGTTACAGAGGTTGAATGAATAAATCTTCGAGTTATAGAAGTTGAATGAAGAAATCTTCGAGTTATAGAGTGTGAATGAATAAACCTTCGAGTCATAGAGGTTATATAGTGATTTTTAATGAGAAATACAGGAACTTCGGTATCTCGAATTTTAGTTGTGGCCACCTTCATAACTCGAACCTTGATTACTCAAAAAAAAAACTCGGTAACTTGAATTTTTGTCTATTCCCTACAGCTCCGAGTTATCGATGTTCCATTGTATTTGGTTAGTTAGATTTGAGTTCAGCACCAAGACTATATCAGACGAGGACCTACTGCTTAATATGAGATCTGAATCACGTAAGCTCCCACCGGGAATTGTAATATACTTTTTGTTTTATAAGTTGCCAGTGATTTTTAATGTTACTAACCCAGTTTCTAATTAAGATTATTACTATGTAAAATCAGCTATATATGTTTACTACATGTAAATTCTGAATATCATACAGGGTGTATCAAAAAGAACTTTACACCTTTGAAAACTCATATTGATTTATTTACTTACAGGCATGGTTTTGGTGTTATTTTGTAGTAAAATGCATTACGTTTTGACTCACGTAGTACACTAGTTCAGAAATAAGCCACCACAAGCGCTAGTGGCAATGATGACTGCCTTTACTGATGCTAAGCTTGCTAAGTGTGTGTGTTTTGGTTTGCGACAACTGTACAACGTAATTTTCGTACAAAGTATAGTAAAGATCCTCCTAGTAGACCTACTATTTATTTGTTGCATAAGAGTTTAATTGAACTGTTGGGGCCGCGGTGGCTCAGTGGTAGAGCGTTCACCTCTGGTGCTTGGGGTCCCGGGTTCGATCCCAGCCCCCGCCAAGTGCACTTTGTGGTGGACAAACACCGTGTGCGTGGTTTTTATCGGGGTTCTGCTGTTTCCTCCCACTTTCTTCATTCCACCATTTCATTCATTACTCATCATCACCGTCTCCTTTAGCCTAACCGGCATAACCGTGGGACGTAAAACTTAAAGATTTCATTTCATTTCATTTTAATTGAACTGGGTGTTCGGTAAGTTACAACAAATCTTCAAGTCGTCCCCGTACGTCTGAAGACGTTGTAAAGCAAGTGATACTTTAGATGAGATGCCCCATCAACAATGAAAGTCACATTGAACCTCTTTAGGTTAAGGTGGATCACCACCCGGAAGTCAATATATATTTTAGTTCATTCCCTTAATTACTGCGCAATAATACGTTATATATTATAAATATTGTACTATAAGGTAGTTATGTTTCAGCTATAACACAAGACATTGATTCATTTGGTTGTGTCTTCTGATATCGAAAAAGAACACAAATAAAATAAAATATTTGATTCGTTTTACAATGACCACACAAGATGACGCTTGCTGTTAAATCTAACTAGCAGTGCTCATTTTTATGAAATGTTTATTTGTATATGTAAAGTATGCTTAAGTAAAAATCTTATTACGAAATAGATATATTATTTGACTGTTTCTCGTGTTATGTTTCACATTTTATTTAAATATTAATTTACATGTAAGGAAATAGATTTTGAGAAGAAATTTGCGCAGAGCGCAATAAAATGCGTTATTGCCAAATTTGAACTTTTACTGTGGTAGCTACAATAAGAAAATTCCTGGATTCTAGCGTCGCGGTTGGAGAAGCGGAACTTAGCTGTGAATTGTGGGAAAGTCAAAAACTAATTTCTCCAGTAATTATGCAAGCAGAATTCCATCATTACTTCTTTTATTATCTGGCATCAGTAACACTCGACACTATCTGGCAACGCTGCATCATTCAAGCAGCCTTTAGCATAGCACCGAGAATACGTAGTGATCCACCTTAAGATAAAGAACTTGTATCTTGTTACAAAATGACACCAAAACCATGTTTGTAAGCTAAATAAATAAATCAATATAAGTTTTCAAATTTGTAAAGTTCTTTTTGATGCACCCTGTATATCTTTATTCGTCCTCTCCCTAAAACTCTTAAAATTTTCCCTTTTTCTCTTTGAAAAATCTGGCAACCCTGTTGGTATATACTGTTAATAACCAACAAGACGTTTTCGTTTGATTTTACAGTTCTTAAATGCTAATTACCGGTAGTTACATGTATCAACACTTAATTAGGATGGACTTTTACTATTTTAAATCTAAACTTTTAATTATGTTCTCGTCTAGCTAATATAAGATACGAGAACTGGAAAACGGAAGTGTGAGCCATAATATAAAGGCAAGTTTTTCTAAGAACTGAAAGTTGAAGCTAGTTAAAAGTTGGTTTCTGTACCTAGTTAACTATTTAGAACTGAGAAGCGAAAGATCGTGTTCTACTTCTTGTTAGATCAGACTTCTTACTTCATAAGATTTCAAAGTCGTAACTTCATACTGTGCATTTATAATTCCTCTGTATAGACAATGATATATTATCATAACTGAAACACAAATAACTAATACAAAACTTTCAATTTAACGTCCCATGTTATGATCTTTAGGCAGGGGCGGATCCAGCGCGACAATCGGGGTGATCGCCTCCCCTCCCCTCACAAGAGGAAACTTTCTTATTTTATATTTAAAAAAGCCATTTCAGAGTTTGGAGCTCTTAAAAGTAACTCTAAGTAGTAATATTACAACCCACCGCCCCCCAGAAGTCTGTCCTGGATCCGCCCCTGCCTTTAGGCTAAACAAAACGGATGATTAAGGCAAGTGAATCATGATGGAAGAATGGATGGAATTTGCGGGAGAAAACGGGAATACCCCGAGAAAACGTCGTCCACTAAAAACTAGTTGGTTGGGGATCGAACTAGAGATCCTATGCACCAGAAGCAAGTGCTCCACAACTGAATCAACTTGCTCCCGGTAATTAATAAAAGTATTCGTTTTTTATCAGATTATATTTTTATCTATCTTCTATATAAATAAAAATGAGTCACTGTTTGTGAGTTGATAACTCTTGAACCACACAAGTGATCTCGATCAAATTTTCAACATACATGATGTTCGGGTCTTGAATGGATTTTGTCATTTCATTTTGACGGTGCAACTTACGGGAAGGGGATGGGGATCAAAAGTGACTGATATTAGTGCCGAATTCTTAGTTTTCGTGGTCGCTGAGATGAACAGTGACATTTCTGATGCCGTTTTAAATCCACAGTCAGCCCCTTGACATATATATCGGGTGTTGCAAAATAAGTGTTACAACTCTTGGGAGGTGACTTCTGCCACTGAGACAAGAAAAAAGTTCTCTTCAACTTTCGGCTATCGGACATAGTTTCGGATCTACAACGTGCCGAAAGCGTGGGAAAATGACTTTCGGACGCCAATAGTTCGGAAACTATCCATCGTAAAGAGAGCGGGTAAAAAATTCACTGAAGAAGTCATACCTGCTGTATTGAATTTTGCATGTTTCACAATCCTACCATGCACGCGCAAGGGATTCCCCAGAGGAACGTAGGAAGTTCCTCATAATCTGTCAAATGAAAATTGGTCTAAATGGATATGAATTGATAGGGTTTCTACCAGGTAACAATAATTCGTCTGTATTAAGTCCATATCTAGAACAAATACAAAATGGCGGACACCTTCATGCCCTTTGTGTGTGGTTGCATAATCGGCAGGTACGGATTACAACGACTCACCAAAGGTAGTCGTTAACCCTGGTTCAGTTATATTGGTTCAGTGGCAATAATCGTTTTCACTTTAAAATATCTTCTGAAATTATATTCACTAATATGCTCACCTTTTCTATTGAAATAACAAGTCCATGATGAATGTTAAATAATTTATTCTTTGACTCCTTTTTAATGTATATTCACAACAACCGACTTGCAATTCAACATGTTAACTGAGTATCTATAAACAACGACATAGTAACCAACTAAACAATAATGTATATTTCTTATATATTAAAACATTCTTCTTTTATTATTTTTGATTAACATTATATCAGGTATAGTGCTTGTGTAAAAGCACTTTCTGCCCGAGATATATGTAATTATGAGCCGATACAAAGTATCTCGTTATATAAAATGTCGCCCGATAAAGGGACTACATATATAAGTTACAATGGAGCTTGACTTTTATATTTAAGAACCACTGGTCCGTTTATAATAATGACATAAGAATAGTGCTATTCTTTACATTTTGATCGCCCTTCATATATAACTTCATTAAGTTTCCTTCATATAAATACATTTACAAATAAAACTTTTATTCCATTATTATTATTTTTATCATTAAAAATGTCGTCGCTTACTAATACGATCAACGAAGGATGCGAAATCAAAAGTGTAAGAAATAATTACATTTTAAAACACAAATTACAATGATCAACGATTTCATTCATCATTAAAAACGGTCATGGGAAAAAAAGATGTTTGCTCCTTCCAGGACGCATTATATAACAATTATGTAAGATGGTATTTTAAGGTATACATCATATCAACAAGGCGTCATGATACAAAAGAATCTTATCCAAATATCATATAAGGTTACACATGAGTACAGTCGTCGGATAATTAGCTTAACAGAATGAACCTTCTACTGAATATAATCTTTGACAATAAAGTTTTAACATAAATCAATATAATATAAATAACCTTTGTTTTTAATCAATAACAACACAACGATTCACCAAAGGTAGATATAATCTATGTTCAGGTGAACGAAAAGAAGAAATTAAATTTATTTTCACACATAAATATTTATAAGAATCAATAGCTGATATGGGTTTAACCCCTACCACATCAACTGCAATCAGTTTAGATTCGTACTTGTATATGGTTCTAATAAAGTACATTGTACCGCACAATCAAGATTATGTCTCGCATTATTATTCTGTACAGGAATTGTGTCATTATTTTGATTTTGATACGAAGTGCCATCTCTTGAACTACGGTTGCGTCTATCAATGTAATTTACAGTATTTCTAGAATTTCGCCATGTATTTCGTCTGTTTTTGAATCTACTTTGGTTAAATGGTCTGACATAATTATGGTCACGACTAGTTAGGTTAGGTGTGTTCCCATCATATCTTTGCCTACTCTGATTGTTCTGATTGTTTAAATTTACTCGATTTAGGTTATGTTCCTATCGTCTACATTACGGATATTTAGATTCCGGACTGGTACTGATCTAAAGTTATCTGAATTGTTTTTAATTTTGCCTATTCCCGCTTGATGACTCTGTGCCTGGTATTGAGTTTCATAACATTGAACGAGCATCAATAGATGATTAAAACTCATGCGTTGCGTAGAAAACAGGATTTGTTGTAATTTAAACGGTAGTAAATTTCGAATAGATGCGATCACTCTAGATTCAGATTGTAGTGGATTTACAGTTTTTAATTCATTATACGTATTCACAACAAAATCAACAACAGATTTGTGCAAGCGAGGATTAAAAGGTTGATTTCTAATCGTAGCGTCTCTGTTTGCAAGTAAAAAGTCATTCTCATAATTTGCAATCAGCGCTGCCTTGAATTCCTCATATGTGTTGACGTGTTCACGTACTGCCTTAAACCATAAAGAACACGGTGGAAGTAATAAATGAGGGATTAATTTCATATATTGAGATTTATCTATACACATTATACTGCATTCGTCCTGAAATTTTTCTAGAAAAGAAGTAGCATTTTCATTACATCTACCACTAAACTTACTCATAGCAGGTATTTCGCTCATTTTTACACTTAACTTTACATTTCTTTCACCGTTTCGTGTTCGTGTTGAGTGAAAATTTCTACCTACTGCGTTATGTGTGGTTCCACCATCTCTTTTCCGCCGATCTGTATTCCTTGGTTGAATTTTTTCCAAAATAATATCCTCATCGGATGAATTACTTGAAAAAGAGATAGCGCAAGGTCCTTGTCGATCTGCTTCGGGTGAATGCGAGGTCATCTCTTGTGAATGAGGGAACCCCAAACGATCATTAACCATGTTGTTGTCATATGCATTGTCTTTAATCTGTAACGTCCTAATTTCTTCCTGTAAGGTAGATATCAATTGTGCATTTGCACGTATTTGGTTAGAATTATCTGTCACCTGAATCTTTTGCTGACGAACAGAAGATTCTATTACTTCAAAATCTTTTTTTACAATATTAACTTCTTGGATTACATGATTGTAATTATCCTTGCAATCGTCAGATAATCTTTTTAACTTCTCGTCGAATTGTAACGTGATGTCTGTCACAGCTTGTATTACAGATTGTTTTGCTTCTTCGGACTTTTTATCTATTTGTTCTAACTGTCTACCCAATTCTTCATACTGTGTTTCTAATCGTCCATTCAACTCTTCGGATTTTTGCTGTACCAATTGTTTTAATTCTTTGGACTCTTTGGACATCTGAGTTAAATTTTGTTCTAGTCGTTATTCCTGTCGCTGTAATGCTAGTAAAATTCGGTCTTCTAATGTCAACATTCCGGGTGCAATAGGAGCTATATTCTGCCCGTTGTTAGCATCATCAACAGTTTCATTCCCTACTGTCTCATCAATCATGATTTTTCTTGTAATTACTCTACCACTTCTAAGAATAGTTGAGTTCGTATTCATGAACCTTCTTACTAAGGTAAATTCACCCTTACTTATACTTCGGGATATGAATTTACAAGAATCCCGGGTGAGGTAAACCAAAAATTTTACAACGACTCACCAAAGGTAGTCGTTAACCCTGGTTCAGTTATATTGGTTCAGTGGCAATAATCGTTTTCACTTTAAAATATCTTCTGAAATTATATTCACTAATATGCTCACCTTTTCTACTGAAATAACAAGTCCATGATGAATGTTAAATAATTTATTCTTTGACTCCTTTTTAATGTATATTCACAACAACCGACTTGCAATTCAACATGTTAACTGAGTATCTATAAACAACGACATAGTAACCAACTAAACAATAATGTATATTTCTTATATATTAAAACATTCTTCTTTTATTATTTTTGATTAACATTATATCAGGTATAGTGCTTGTGTAAAAGCACTGTCTGCCCGAGATATATGTAATTATGAGCCGATACAAAGTATCTCGTTATAGGATGCTGGCCAACAGTGACGTTCTGAGTATTAAGTGTAGCGAATTTGTATTTAAATGCTCTAGAAAGAAATCTGGAGTGTTGGTAGAGCACAATACATGAAGCAGGGTGACTCACATGTGTGGAAACACGTAACGAAAAATGCCCAGGAAAAATGCACTCATAGTAAGTAAACGTGATTTCAAAGCATCGGAAATGTAAGGATTAGCGCCAAGAACATGAAAACTATTGCCAATTCACCAGTAATCCATCAGTATGCAATATTCAGTATTCACCAGTATGCAATATAATGTGCACGGTTGCATACGAATAAGGATACAACAACTGAGGCCAAGTTGAAATTGTGCAAGGGGACTCACAAAGGAACTGGGTAAACTAAATGAATGTCACTAGTGGGACTGCATGATCGATATTGAAATGTGGTCAATTTGTGTGTTGATATCAACGGGTGTAGCTAATGGACAAATGTCAACATGTCCCACTACTGCTGGGACACCGTCATACGCGTGAAAACTAGGAAAATAACGTTGTACATTCTGCTATTACATTTGGTCCACGTTTTGGTAGAAAGTAACTAGAACACGATTCTATCAATGTCCCTCTTTGTTTGGGACATTGTCCCACAGTTGAAACATGAAAAGAAATCTCTTAATCCATGGTTCAAATTCTGATAGAGCGTGAATATTACAAACTTGTATCATGTCCCATGTCTCACGTACTCGAAATATAGGAAAATACATTTCGGAATTCGTATCTTACACACAGTGAACATGCCAAGACACAGACGAAAATGAACCAATTTGGCACATGTTACACTACAGCTGGAACACCATAATAAGGAAAATAAAACGATATGAGAAATAGGAAGAAACGTCTTAAAGGTCTGATTGTTTACAACTGTGCAGTAGGAGTAACAAAATGAAACACACAAGCATGTCGGGAGGCTGTACAAAGGCGCTTACAAAACAAAGTGGGTGCTCCTCAAAGAAGTGAATACAGAGAAAATGAGGTTCCCTCGAGCATCAGGGCTAGAGCGCTCGCTTTCGCTCGCGTGGTCACAGTTTCCAATACTACTGGAAGCCCACGGCCTCAGATTCAAGACCCGAGTAGTTATTTTCCTATTTTTCGCACGTGGGACGGTGTCCCAGTAGTAGTGGGACATGCTGGCATTTGTCCATTAGCTACATGTCGATATCAACACACACATTGGCCACATTTCAATATCGATCATGCGATCCACTAGTGACATTCATTTAGTTTACCCAGTTCCTGTGTGAGTCCCCTTGCACAATTTCAACTTGGCCTCAGTTGCTGCATCCTTATTCGTATGTAACCGTGCACATCATATTGCATACGATTGATGGAATATTATTGGTGAATTGGCAATTGCTTTCGTGTTCTTGGCGCTAATCCTTACATTTCCGACGTTTTGAACTCACGTTTACTGAGTATGAGTGCATTTCTGGTCATTTTTCCTTATGTGTTTCCACACATGTGAATCACCCTGCTTCATGTATTGTGCTGTACCGACACTCCAGATTTCTTTCTAGAGCATTTGAATACAAATTCGCTACACTTAATACTCAGAACGTCACTGTTGGCCAGCATCCGTACCTGCCGATTATGCAACCACACACAAAGGGCATGAAGGTGTCCGCCATTTTGTATTTGTTCTAGATATGGACTTAATACAGACGAATTATTGTTACCTGGTAGAAACCCTATCAATTCATATCCATTTAGACCAATTTTCATTTGACAGATTATGAGGAACTCCCTACGTTCCTTTGGGGAATCCCTTGCGCGTGCATGGTAGGATTGTGAAACATGCAAAATTCAATACAGCAGGTATGACTTCTTCAGTGAATTTTTTACCCGCTCTCTTTACGATGGATAGTTTCCGAACTATTGGCGTCCGAAAGTCATTTTCCCACGCTTTCGGCACGTTGTAGATCCGAAACTATGTCCGATAGCCGAAAGTTGAAGAGAACTTTTTTTCTTGTCTCAGTAGGAGAAGTCACCTCCCAAGAGTTGTAACACTTATTTTGCATCACCCGATATATATATATGTATGTACTAGCAGCGTTCACCCCGCTTCGCTGCGGTCACCCCGGAACGCAATAAACTTTGTTACTTAGATAATTTTTACTTTTTCGCTTTCAAGTGATATGATAAAAACCATAGAAGATTGCAGTAAATCTTAACATTATATCGCCTGTCATTTATGTTAACCCGCCCCGCTTCGCTGCGGTCATCCCGGTGCTGGCATATTGTAAAAGTGTCTGTAAAAATAAGCAAATCAATTAAAAAATTTTAAACAGAAGATTCAAGCTATTTTCCGCTCTATATCGCCTGTCATTTATGTTAACCCGCCGAGTGACACGGTCATGCGGGTTGCATATAAATACGTTTATTTTTACCTATGATGAACTAATAACAAAGGATTTGTACGTTATGGACACTTGAATGGTCAATTATCTCAAGACACTGGTAATTAAAAATTAAAGTGATATGATAAAAACCATCTAGGGTCCAAATCCTAATAACCCCCCAAAAATGAAAGAAATTGGTTCAGCCGTATTAGCGTGATGAGCGGACAAAGGATTTTGTACGTTCTCTTTTATATATATAGATGTATGTATGTGTGTGTGTGTGTGTGTGTGTGTGTGTGTGTGTGTGTGTGTGTGTGTGTGTGTGATCGAAAATGAGCGAATATCAGAGAGCACTTAAGTAATAGTAAAAAATGACTGACTAACGGAACACATACTAATTTTTCTTATTTTAATTCAGTGAAGCGGTTGTTGACATTAGCTTAAGAAATTACGTCTGTCAATGATTATAAACTGAAAAGAATATGTAAGTATCATATTAATAACAGCTGATACATTAAGAGTCTTCATCCCGGCGAAATTAAAATACCGCTAATTTTACAGTAATTATGTGATATCTTCAAATAGATAAAAGATAATCGAAATGTTAAACAAGAGCGCCCTAGACAATATTATTTTACATGAGAAACCGTTATCACGAGTCACTTATCTGCTTTCGATTTCGAGCCATTTTGAAAATCGGCATTTATTTTCGCGTTTCTAAACAGCTGAAAACGGAAAGCCACTAAGTGACTTGTGATAACGGTACCTCACGCAAAATAATATTGTCTAGGGCGCTCCTGTTCCATATTTGAATTATCTTTTATCTATTTGAAGATATCACATAATTACTGTAAAATTAGCGGTATTTTAATTTCACCGGGATGAAGACTCTTAAGTGAACAAGCTCTAGATTTGCCTTTTATGTTGTTGATGAGAACAAAAAACACTTTTAACGGTGGCCTTGTCTAAAGCACTTTGTCAGTTAGTGAGGAGCGAAGTGCGTAATAGATTAACGTAGTGTGCGTGGAGCAATGAGCCCAATCAGAGAAACGCATGCAAAAGGGAAGCGTTAATCCCTGCAAATGACTGATTAGAAAGAGACAGGGTGGATAGTTAGTAATCAACGAAACACGTACAGAAGGGAGGAAAATGTCGGACAGACGGAAATTATGTAATTTAGTGAACGTTCATACTGATTGCACGTTTAATTATCTGGCAAAGGTTCATCGGAGCTGGCAATTTCGTCATTGGCCAACCACAAGAGAAGCGTCTATCCCAATTGTTTCAATTGATGATCTAATCCTGTCTACGCACCTTTAACTTTTGTGTTCATTTACAGAAAGTTCATTGCTGAGATTACAAGCTCAAGTTACATATTCTCCCTGTCATCAAATGAGAGTGGTCTGCAAAAATGTTGCCATTTGTTTCTGTATTAACGATCATGGCAAACAAACTTTGAATTGAGAGTCTTTCCCGATGGTATAGTTGCTACCGTGTGTGTCTTTGGTGCAAGGGGTCTCGGTATCGATTCTCAGTGACTGACTCTAGAACTTTGAATGCATTATGGTGATTCTGATTTCACCACAGATTTGATAGGGCATATGGAGATATGGGGCTATACTATCGTTATATTTGTATAGTCAATCGTGCCTCCTATATTCAAATAAAAATTTATGAAATAACGAGATGGGTGGGTATACAATATATTTTTGAAAACGGTCGACCTACAAAAATTCTAATATTGCATCAAAGGATTCCACCGTAACTGTAGGTCCACGTCCAGAGATAGAGTGGGTCAGTGGGTCATGGGTCAAGTGGATTTAGTTTTGTGAGTGGGTCAGTGAGTTGTGGACCAACAGGACGTAACCTACTGAAACCCACCACCCACCGTAACCCACTCTGATCGATCGATCTACCATGATCCACTCTGACCCATCGATCAACTCTGCTCATTGTATTGTAGACACCATCTTCGGAACATTGGAGATTCGTCTCCGTTTTACTTTTAAGGCTTCTATTTTTCACCTTTTTTCATTTGTTCCTATTTACTTACCTAATAATAAGTTTTAATAACAAGTGACACATACCAGATTAAATCATACAGTACTAAACAAAAGAGAACAATATGTTTAATATATATACATCTTTATTAGGATCACGCAATGGAACTTATATTTCAATGTTAGTACGTCCATCCGTCCGTTATTCTGCACGATGACTCTTGAGCGAAAGTGTATTTTTAAATTCTGTTTTCAAAATTGATACATGGAGTAATTATCTCGAAGTGTTCCCTAATGGAGCTTATCCACCCACCGGAAGTAATAGAAATTAACTATTTCCGGTATTAATATTTATCACTACAATACTAAAGTTGCAACACCTAGCGAGAAAAAGTTTTGTGCAATCGATTAAGCGTCCCAACGCTACATTTCATCTCCTCCAGCCACATTTGAAATATAATTACTTGAGGAATAAAAAGTCATGCTTTACATTTTACATTTTATATCCACTGATTTCTATTATAATAATTGCCGAAGGTTGTGTTTATTATATGGAGCATTCAGAGCACAAGGCAATCAAACCGTAAATTTGTGAGAAAAATAGAAATGAAATTTGTAATGTAAGTTTAATTACATGAAAATTTTTAAGTTTTTAAGGCATTCTTAAATTGTATGGAAAATTTTAGTTTTTTCGCCTACTTTACCTTGATTTTAGACTTTCAAATTTCATCCTATTTTCCACTGAAAAGTGTTTGTAATTCAACAAGGAAATAATTCTATATGATAATTAAATTGGAATTCATCGTATAACAAACATTGCCATTTTATGTCGTAGAAGTGAGATCCACTGGTAAAGTAACAGAACAGTGCTTAAGCGATTGACCATAGAAATTTAACCCCGATTAGGGATAATTTCACAGCCTTATTTTATTACAAGTATAAACTCTTTACTCAGTGAAGAGGATTGCGTAGATCATGAGTCAAAGTTAATGACGATAAGTTATGATCGGTGATGGGTCAAAGTGAGTCATAGTTGGTCAGAGTGAGTCAGAATGAGTCATAGTTGGTCAGAGTGAGTCAGAATGGGTCATAGTTGGTCAGAGTGAGTCAGAATGGGTCATAGTTGGTCAGAGTGGACCACGGTGGATAGTAGATCTAGTGAGTATTGGATCACGGTGGGTGAAGAATTAGGTCATTGGCATGGGTGGAGTTATGGGGGCATTTCCCCGAGCTTTTTTGACAAAAATAAAAATGCCACCTATAAGATAGCCACCTATCAAGACCTTCGAGACCAGCAAGAGGTCTGCTCCCACTGCATCCCCAGCTGACAATTTCTACCTCCGCCTATGGTTATGGCTCAAGTTTTCATTAGCCTTCGCCATCTTTGTCCACGTCCCAAATAACTGAAATGGGACATTAAATTTCAACCAGTCAAGCCACCGATTTATGGATTTAGTAACTTACAGATTCAACATCACAGAAACAACAGCCTGTGCTAATTTGAAGTGTAGTCAAGATTGTTATTAACATGCTTCATGGTTTTTTTTCGCTTCCATCTTATTTCTTGCCTACCCGATGGCCATTTATCTATTGATTTCCAACCACCACTCTCCTTTCTCAGGTGCAATAAAGGCCGCATTCTCTAAAGCAGAGTTTCTCAACGCGGTGGTTGGAACATCTAGTTGGTCCCGAGCAGAGGCGCACCCACAGGGTAGGCCCACCAGGCCCATACCCCTTCAAACTTCGTAACTTAACATACATTTGTAAACTTTCTAAATAAAACTCTACTTGTTTAACAGGGAAATGATTGATGTAGCATGAAAATTTGATCTCACACTTCATTTGTACTCTTTGTCTTATAAAGACAATCTACAGTAGTTATATTACTTCTTTCTCAAAACTTTGGTGGAAGTATTTTGTAATTACTTATCGTCTTCTTCTTCTTTTTTGGTGCAGAATAATACCCCTTCAATGCTATATAAACGTAATGACTTGTATTATTGAATCCCCACAGAGCTTGGACTTCTCCCTACAAAAATTTCTGGGTGCGCGCCTGATTACAAGAGAAATACATACGGGTGGAGAAAAATAATTCTAATTAAGATCTAGCAGCGGAGAAATACAGTGTTAAAGATCATTTAGGAGTTCGTAATTGTTAATTTGATAGAATTTTTATCATTAACCATACTTATTATTAAATATGGCGTACTACAAACTCTTATACAGGGTACACATAGAGTCTCTCCCTGATAACAAACATTACTAACAACAAAACTGAGAATGATAGAAGCATGCGGTTTGCGGCAAATAATAGGACCCCCCCCAAAAAAAAAAAATCCTGCTTTAGAGAATTTCCACGTATGCTCCATTAGTTGCTCTCAAGACATCGATACGATATTCAATTTCCTTCCATGTGTTACTCAACATTCCAGTAGTTACTGTGTCTAGTATGACCGTTATCCAGTTTTTTAGTGTCTCGATATCAGGAACAGGTATTACGTTATTGGGGAGCTATGTAGCACATAAAGGTGTCTAAGAAAATGCCTTCAATAATGGTTGGTTCCTGGAAAAAGAAAGGTTCAATTGACACACGGTCTACAGCTTCTATCACGATCTAAAACACTTCCTGTTGCAATAAACTTGCTATACCATTCCTCTGTGCTCTTAACCTCATGGTAGCTGCTGTCCACACTCTCTCTCCTGAATGTTCGTTGAACTGTGGCGGGAGATTTTGTTTCATGATACCACAACACACACTTCGCTTTCTTCTGTGCTAACGGCATTTTTAAACAAATGACTCTCGCGCTGCGGTCACGGTCAGCTGCAGTAGATGGCAGCAAAGGCTATGGCAAAATCTTGAAATATCATACAAGCGATGCCATCAGACCGCATGTTTCTATCATTCTTTGTGTTCTTGTTATTAGTGTTTGTTATCAGGGAGAGACTTTATGTCCACCGTGTATAATTAAAAACAAATTTGTTTAATCCAAAAGCTTATAACAAAACCGGAAATTACTTACTGCAGGAGGATGTGATGAGGGGTCATAATATGGTGTAGCAGACTCTCTCTCCTGCTGTTTTTCCTAGAGGTGCTTCTGGCTCAGTGGTGGATTACTTACTTCTGGTACGAGAAGACCTTGGTTCGATAACCAGCTACGCGAATTCATGGAGGACAACATAGATTTAATGTGTTTCCACGGGATTTTCCGCTTTTCCCTCCCACACTCCTATTCCACCAATAATTTGAAAAATAATTCGCTTTCATTAATCACTCACCTCCTTTACCCTATAAAGGGTATAAGTGTGGGACGTGATACTAGAAAATCAATTTAATTTCATGTTTGTTGTTCATCTTCTAACGGCAACACACGTACTGCTAAGGGCCAAACAGATACTACTTGTTACGATTAGGATTAGAAATTAGATTTCTGTGCTTTCAGGATCTATTAGTATATTAGCCCGTCATGTATAACGAATGATGGAAAAGAAATGAAAAAAGAATTAAGAGTCCCTATCACTGCGAAATTAAAATACCGCTAATTTTATAGTAATTATGTGATAAATTCAAATAGATAAAAGATCGAAAAGTGGATCAAGATCTCCCTAGACGATGTTATTCTGCATGAAGTACCGTTATCACGAGTCGCCTAATAGCTTTCCATTTGCAATTATTTAGAAACGCGAAAATAAATACGGATTTTCTAACTGGCTGGAAATCGAAAGCAGATAAATGAGTCATGATAATGGTATCTTACGCAAAGTAATATTGTCTAGGGAGGTCTTGTTCCACTTTTCGAGATTATCTTTTATCTATTTGAATATATCACATATTTACTGTAAAATTAGCGGTATTTTAATTTCGCAATGATGAGGCCTCTTAAAGAAGGAAGGAAGCGGCATGGATCTGTATGCACAGATACTACTTGTTAGGATTAGGATTAGAAATTAGATTTCTGAGTTTTCAGCATCTATGGCAATGTTAGCCCGTAACAAATGAGGGATGACGACCCTCGGTGATCACACTATCCGAAGAAAAGGAAGGAAGGAAGCGGTATTGGATCTGTATATTATGTACCATCCCGGCTTTTATCTAGTGTCAATGAAGATAAGCCATGAAAATCTCACTCAGAATGGCTAGCCTAAAAAAAAAAAAGGTTTTCTACTTTTTCGATCGAGTATTTCCACTGGAAATCGAACCCGGGACCGCTTGCAGCACAGCTGAAAGAGATAGCGACTATAAGATGTTTGCAGCAACTGTAACTTTGCAGCAACAGAATTACAGTGAGCGCAACGACTCGCGAAGCCTGGGCTCTACACGAATCATATAAATGCTTTGCCTCTCGTGTGGTGCATCGGAAGAATTCGGTATGATTCGTGGAGCTGTCTTCCGAAGGCACACTTGAGAAAAAAATGAAATAGCAAAAGCGCAGCAACAACGTTGCCAAACTTGAAAACATGGCAAAGGAGCGACAAAAAAAAAAAAAAAAAAAACTTAAATAACTTTTAACACGAACATTACTAATTATTCGAATTAAATGATAAGAATAATAATAGCAAAAATATAAAATAATGACCATAAAAAAAACGAAACAGCGGCAATGCAACACTGTACCCTCAGGAGATATTTTTCGTATAGCGCGAGAAACGACACTGACAAAATTTCATGGGCAGGGGTTGACGATCGAGCTATACCCTCGTGTTCTATTGGGTGCTGAAACTGGTAAATCTAAGCTAAGCTTCACGAGTCTTCGCGATCTCTATAGTAAGCTAGAGCGAAAATTATGTTAAAATATTTTATGGAATTGTATGAAATATTTTATGGAATTGTATATTTTTCGTATAACGTGAGAAACGACACTGACAAAATTTCATGGGCAGGGGTTGACGATCGAGCTATACCCTCGTGTTCTATTGGGTACTGAAACTGGTAAATCTAAGCTAAGCTTCACGAGTCTTCGCGATCTCTATAGTAAGCTAGAGCGAAAATTATGTTAAAATATTTTATGGAATTGTATGAAATATTTTATGGAATTGTATATTTTTCGTATAACGCGAGAAACGACACTGACAAAATTTCATGGGCAGGGGTTGACGATCGAGCTATACCCTCGTGTTCTATTGGGTGCTGAAACTGGTAAATCTAAGCTAAGCTTCACGAGTCTTCGCGATCTCTATAGTAAGCTAGAGCGAAAATTATGTTAAAATATTTTATGGAATTGTATGAAATTTAGTCAGTAGTCAGTAGACTGTAGTCAGTGTGGAATTGTATGAAATTTAGTCAGTAGTCAGTAGACTGTAGTCAGTATGGAATTGTATGAAATTTAGTCAGTAGTCAGTAGACTTTAGTCAGTATGGAATTGTATGAAATTTAGTTAGTAGTCAGTAGACTTTAGTCAGTATGGAATTGTATGAAATTTAGTCAGTAGTCAGTAGACTTTAGTCAGTATGGAATTGTATGAAATTTAGTTAGTAGTCAGTAGACTTTAGTCAGTATGGAATTGTATGAAATTTAGTCAGTAGACTTTAGTCAGTATGGAATTGTATGAAATTTAGTCAGTAGTCGGTAGACTTTAGTCAGTATGGAATTGTGTGAAATTTAGTCAGTACTCAGTAGACTTTAGTCAGTATGGAATTGTATGAAATTTAGTCAGTAGTCAGTAGACTTTAGTCAGTATGGAATTGTATGAAATTTAGTCAGTAGTCAGTAGACTTTAGTCAGTATGGAATTGTATGAAATTTAGTCAGTAGTCAGTAGACTTTAGTCAGTATGGAATTGTATGAAATTTAAATCACAAAAATGTTATTCCCTAACAAATAAGCAAACAAAAGTATCACCTAATAAAACATTTTAAAAATAATATCAGTATTTCTTTTACATGGATTTAACTAGTAAAACTAAAAACTTACATGTCATGGTAAGGTATTTGTATGTAAAGTCAGTGCTCTTTGATGTAAATGTATTGCTAGGTTACGGTCTTAACAGAGACCTCATCCATTGATTAAAAGCTTCTTTTTTAAATATTTGTAGAAGTTTTCGTGGATGTAAACCTGTGTTGCATAGTATGCAAAGTTCTCTACCTTAGGAAGAAGTTTATATCCTTCACTTGTGTTACCTGCACAATCAAAGTTGGAAAAGAATGACACAGAAGAAAAAAAGAAAGAAAATGAAAAAAGGAAAGTAGTTGATTTTCCCGTGTTAGAAGGACCAGAAAAACTGATTTTTTTTTGGCTCTCTCCAAAGTAAGAATAAAAGAAAGATGTAAGCTTCGTTACTATGGAAACAGCATCACCTAACCGTATTCTGCAAGAAGTTGTCTCCTTGTAAAAATGGCGGATAAAAAAAAAACGTTGAAGAAAGGGAATAAGGTAGCTGGTGGTGCTTTTGTAATATAAGTTTCAGCCGCGAGCGAGGGTTAATCTTTTGCTTTTTGAACGAGAAAGTGATGACTTCAGAATTAAGCCATCTTAGCACTAAAAGTGAGAAGATGGTGAGGACCGTCAATTCCCGGATCTTCTTCTAACCCACTCTCCTTCCCCCGCCCCGTCTTTAAGACCCTCTCGTCTCGATAGAACTAACATTTTTTTTTTCTTGAGCAGACAATTTTTTTTTCTTATTATTACTGAAAGAGTAATTTTGGAAGCGAAAATTTTCTTCATTCTCTCGTAAAAGGGGGAAATTTTGCTTCCGGTGAAAAGTTTTTTGGAGTTTAGAAGTAAGCGCTTACTGACTTTCACTCCCTCCGGTAAATTACATTCATAACGGTTAATGGAACGGGGGAGTTTTCCCCATGGGAAATTGTGTTCGAGTTTTCTGTTCTAATGCCCTACTATACGAAGCACACAATTGAAGGGCACAGGGGAAAAACCAACTGAGTCACAAAACTGAAAATTTACAGGAGAGCAAAAACAAAGTTTAAAACGTTTTCACATAAAACACAGAATTTTTACGAAAATGGTTACGGTTCATTTTTGCATGTTGATTCATTGTTATTATGTTTTTAAACAATTACTGCGTAAAATATATTAACAACATAGGTATGATTGCTTTTATATTATTGATCAGGGACTGAGTTGTTTTTCCCCTGTATATTTATAAATTGTAAATGAGATTATGTTTTTAAAGCCTTTTTAAGGATTGAACATGCAAAAAAGAATAAGATACAGCATTAGACGTAAAAGTTTCTATTTGATGAAACTAAAAATAAAACTGCTCCCATAGTTACTAAAATTCTTGAATTTAGAACAGTTCTTGAATTTAGCGCTTTGTTTGTAGCATGCTGCAAAACACACACACCACACCACACAAAATACAGTAGTTATCCTCTGTAAATGAACCAAATTTATAATAGCTGTTTTTGCTAAAACTATTGTTGTTATATGAACTTTGATTGTTGTAAGGGTAATTGTTACGTTTCATTACTTTTGTGAATTGCGACAAGTTATGATTTGATTATGGTTTGTTGTTAATATTCATTGAAAATTAATGTAAAACTGTTCGGCCACAAGTCGTCTATAATTTTATTTTAAAGTAAGAGCAGTGCAAGAATTAATCACTAGGTAAAAAGATTATTATCCAACTTTTAAAAATCGGGTTCTCCATCTGGGACATCAACACCTGGAAATACCTCAGCAGTTTCATTGGCAGCAAGAGACTCTCATAAAATTCCTTTGAACCTTCCTCCTCACAGAATTTCATTAGCACTTTAAGATCATTGCACTTCTCTTTTGTCAAGGCTATTGGAGCTACGTACTTTGGGGCTGGTTCAGTCAAAACTTCAACGGGGAGTACATTTTTTCTCTCTCTTTTTCTATTTCAACATCGGTTTGCCTTACGTTAGACGTGTAAAATGCTCCGTTGTAGGCGTTTCTATGCTCAATTGATAGAGACTTTGACTTAGTGAATCGCAGTTGCTTCACAGGTCTGACAGGAAAACAAAATTTCTTTTTGTCGAATTTAGAAGACAAAAAGTTGCCTCAATCCTTGAATAAGGTTTGCTCACATTTTATGACTTCAAAAGGGCTTGGCTTCATTCGTGATGACTCAAGAACTGTCCTCCACCCATTTGGTGTTTCGGCTCTTGCAGTTTTTGGTATAAGACCAATACTTTTGTCAGTCTCCATGTATGAGTGGCCTCGTACAGGAAATGTTACAACAACAGCGTCAAACTTATTTTGCATAACAGTAACGTAGTGCAAAAACTTAATAATGGTATGGTTTTTATTTTGTCCACCACATGAGTCTGCAAATATGTATAGTGTCTTGACAGATTTGCTTAAATAAATGTCAAAGAAGTGGCTAAGCATCGACGCAACATCATCCGCACCTTTTTTCGCAGTAGTTTCGTCATATGTATACATCACAGAAACATCATTCGACAGTACATACACGTTAAAAATGTAAAATGTCAGCTGGCGTCTGAAGTGCACTTCGGCAGTTGATATGTTTGGGGTTGGAAGGTTTTTTCCAAAATCAATACATATAGCTTCCACTTCATTAGATTTTCTAGATTCTTGCTTAGCTTTATTTTTTAGCTTGTAAAACCATTCGGCTTGTTTCAAGTGAAGAGCTTTCTCCGTTAACAGTTTTTCCCTGTTTTTTAGTAGTGCTAGTTTTTCATCATTATTTCCACTGGCTGTTATTTTCTTATCAATTTCAGTTAATTTGGCTTTTTGCTCATCACAACAAGAACAGGTATCAGTGTGAGGATACCTGAATCCAATATTAAATTCAGAAAGAAATATCTGACGAAAACTTTCATAAGAAATCTCAAGACCTGGATATTTATTCAAAAACATTCCTAGCAAGACCTTAACATTTAAATCTTCAGACAAATATACTTTCTTGGAGTCATTTAAACTGTAGTGAGCCTGGCGACCTTTTAATGATCCTAAAAAATCAATTGCCAATTTACGTGTCCTGGGAAATTTTATGTGGTCTGTTTGCGTGTTTCCCTCTATGGTCTTTAGGTGCCTGGCCTGTTGGCATTAAAGACCGTTTTATAGTGTGCAACTTAAAAGGTTTGACTCCAAAAATGGATTCAAATGCCTTGAAACAAACTGGGACTTCGATAGCGGAACCTTCCCGTACGACCCTAACTTTGTAGGCAAAAGAACTACCATTTTGCCTAGCTTCATCTTCACACTTCCTAGGCCTCCTTTGAGCAACACGCAGTACTGAAATCAGGCCAGCAAGGTAGCTACTTTGACCATCAGTTCCTACTTGAGCTAATATTTCGTTGAATTGTTTTATCAAAGATTTTCTTCCTTCAATACTGATATTTTTAAAGCACTCGTACCTTTTACAACGGCAGTCAAATCCAGTTTCATAAGATGATGCTCTTAACTTCTTCATAACATCAGTTATTCTGCCAGTCTTTCTACGTTTCTTTGTAGATTTACATTCACTCAGTGGAGTTAAATGTTCACAATCACTAACATCACTTTGAAATTCACCATCAATCATTTTGACACACTGTACGCATTTAAATCACAAGTAACGAAACACACAGTAAGCTCATAACACAGCACAGTGCAGAACATAACCTCAAAATGGGAGACCTCAGATGTTCGCGCATGCGTTAGTCGTCTGCAGTTAGCGGACTGAGTTGTTTCTTAGCCTGTACCAACTTGACGCAGTTGTTTCTTCCCCTGCATGACATTCCTTTCGACTGCTATATCTCTTGACAGAGTTGCCTGTTTGCCTGCACGTTTCGGCATGTTAAAATATAAGCTATGCACTACCTGTTGCCAACATAACCTCATTTTTAGATTTTTTTGACTCAGTTGGTTTTTCCCCTGCACCCTTCAATTTTAAGTACTCTTCAGCTGAAACAGTCTGCACCATGCAATTTTATGCAATCGAAGTGTCAAGATTTTACACGAAACGTTTAAAGATTCTTAGGTTGCTCAAATCGTGTCTTATCAGTTCAGCTTCATAAATCTCAAGTTATCTCCACAGACAACAGGAAAAATGAGTGTGAACTCCAATGAGTGGACAGATGGAGCATATATTTATGTTAGTTTAAAGTAAGAATTGTAATATGTTATTTGAACTTTCACATTATGACATAATGATTAGTATTCTCAATCTAATTCAAGAGAATAGGCTTAAACTAATAGTTACAATAAATAAAGTTTATCTTTTTTCACTGATATATTTTTTGGGTAAAGACATGCCGAAGATACTTCGCAGTCGAGTTTGAGGTTCAATTCACGGTCGCTACCTCGATGTGTAGGTCGCGATGGATGGAGAGCGCACATAACGAAGAGATCGCATTCTCGCTGTAAATTTGAGGAGAAACATTGCTGTGACACGTGTGAAATTATTCCGTCAGTGTATAAAGAATCACTGCGAAATCGCATTTTGAAATTGAAACGATCATTTTACAACCAGGTATGAACGTGAGACGAGACATGAGAAATGCCAAAGTCTCGTCTCGTGCAGCCTTCGAGACCTAGGGAGAACTAATGAGAACACGAGCCACAGCGATGCTTCCACTGAGCATCAATGTAAAAACAAACTCGGTTTTTATCATCGCGACCACTAATTCACCATCGAAGTCAACCTCTAGGTAGTGATGTAGAGTATATCTCCATCATGTGTTTACTCATTTGAATCCATGTGTTTGTGCTACCATCGACCTAAGCCTCGACCTCGACAGCGAGGTATCTTCGGCATGTATTTACCCTTAGTCAAATCAAGGCAAAGTTCGTTGTTTTACAAACAACAGATTATAATAATTGCGTACTGCAAATTAATTTTTCAGGTAAGAAGAGCTTAAATGAATGATTTTAGAGGGTGGCCCGGAGGAAATTTCTTTCTCCCATAAAGTACTGAAATTTCTCCTCCTGGACTAAAACTCCAGGAGGGATACCAATATAGCACTATAGCACTACTACATTAACCCCCTTGTGTATTAAAATTTTCCGGGGGGAAATAATGTGAAATCATCAGTGACTGGTGTATAATATAAAATTACTTCAGTGTAACGCTCTATTGGGAAAATAATATGAATAGTCTTGAGCCGAACCGAGAAGTGAGTCGAACCGATTAGCTCACCCAACCTAGCCAGCTCGAGCCGATGTCTCATCCCAACCGAGTCGGCTCGAACCAAACTGCGTTGATAGCTCACACGAACCGAGCCGCTCGAGCCATCATATCAGTTGAGCCGAGTTAAACCGAGCCAGTGGACTCATTTCAACCGAGTAGGTGACTCATCCCAACCGAACTGGCTCGAGCCCATGGCTCATCTGAGTCGAACCCAACAGAGCTTATGCCTTACTCCAACCGAGCTGGCTTGAGCCATTGGCTCTGTTGAGCCGAGTCAATCCAAACCGATAGACTCGTTTTAATCGACACATCTGAGCTGAGTCGTTCCAAGTCAATGACTCATTCCAACCCAGCCAGCTCGAGCCATCGGTTCAATTAACCGAAGTCGATGGCTCATCCCAACCAAGCCGGCTCGATCTGTTCGCTAAATTGAACCAAGCCGAGCTGTTTCACATCACTACCCGGTTTGGGCCTCTTTTGGGGCTCAAAAATTCGACCGGTAAGAACTACATTATATACTTATACCGGTGCTGACGACATTTGAGGCTGCCTCGTTACCAATATCTATTGTTGTTTCGTTATCGAGAGGAGACAAGATGCGATCAGTGTCCCCTCTCGTGAGCAACACTAAAAGCATTCTACATTATTACTTACATTTCACACGGCTTACACTTTCCAGTGTAATCTGGCCTGGAGTTCGAAACGAGTTTAAAGAGCTGAACGAGCGAGCCATTTATCTAACTCGACTCGACTCGAAACTCGACCTCAAAAACAGTGACTCGACTCGGGACTCAGCTCGAGAAAAATACCTTTGACTCGACTCGTGCCCATCTCTACCAATGGCGAGCGCTGGAACAGACGATTAGCCTATGCAGGTATTCGTAACAATTAGCAAATACCCTCCAAAATGGGTAATATGTCACGACGTGAAAATAAAAAAAATGGAACAAAACAATTCAGTTTTGCGTCCTTCTATTATGCCGTGTAAGCTAAAGGAGACGGCGATTATGGGAAATGAATCAAATGGTGGAACAAAGAAAGTGGGAGGAAACAGGAGAACCTCGAGGAAACCCACACACAAGATGTTTGTCTACCATAAAGTCTACTTCTTGCGAGCTGGGATCGAACCAGGGGCCACACGCAATAGAGATGAACGCCCTACCACTAATATGTCATTACTCATTTTACTTCCATTTTCTCTGTTAGGCATACTCTTCAAGAGTAGTACAAAAGTATCTTATTATTTTAAATGGAAACACTAAATTATATGTCTCTAATCTTCAGAAATTTGGAGGTACGAACATTTTAATATAATACTTCCCGTTCAGTCTAATTTCCAAAAATCCTTCCTTAGTGGTATGTTACACTACAGATCCTGTATCTTGTTCAATTTTCATGTTTCTAGCTTAAGCGGTTTGGACTGGGGATTTATCAATCATTCGGTTCCTCAAGACTTCTTTTATAGAGAAAGATTACGAATGTAGTTTATTTTAGCTAGTACTTTTCAACCTCCATGATCGCTTCTCATACCTTTTCGACTAGGTTGGGAACCACTGGTCTAGAGGGCTTAACTACGAGGAGAAGTCAAAACGTAAATGGACTTGATAAAAGGTATATTTATTCTAATGATAGAAATCTGAAACATACATTATTTTTCTATATTATCTCCCTGCACTTCAACGCACTTCTCCCAACGTTCAACAAGTTTTTTTTTTTTTTTATTCCGTCGGACAAAAATGTTTTTCGGTTGCACCTCTAACCAATTTTGCACCGTATCAATGACTAGCTGATGGTTGGCGGTTAAATTTCTTAACTTATGGTGATTATGGGTGTTGCCAAACCATGCTCGCAGCCTTACTTTCCGGTTCGTAATGATGTACCCAAGTTTCATCTACAGTAACGATTTGCTGTAAAAAACCATCTCCCTCGAAACGATAACGGTCTAAATATTTACGAGAGATGTCTAAGGGTCTAAATATTTACGAGAGATGTCTAACGGTCTAAATATTTACGAGAGATGTCTAACTGTCTAAATAACGGTCTAAATATTTACGAGAGATGTGTAACGGTCTAAATAACAGTCTAAATATTTACGAGAGATGTTTAACGGTCTATGCTGCGCTGACAATTCTTTTAGGACGCACCCTAGTGAATTACTGTCCTTATTTCCTCCTTGGGCAAGATCGACAATGAAGCTGCCATATTTAACAGTCTGCTATACTCCAACGACTAAAGTGGGAATAAGAGTGACAAGTCGCATAGAAGTGTTGTAGACGGCACTAATTTAGCGCTGGATATTAGCTACTAAACCCTGGCGCGAGAAATTGCGTCCGTTTACTTTTTGACTTTACCTCGTATAATATAAAAATAATCCTTTATGTTATTCTTGTTTGAAACATCCAATTAGTAAGAATCGACCGCGAATACTACGAAAAATGCCGTAAAGACAAGGAAATCTCCGAAGACAAACAAACGAAATAAAACAAAAAGAGAAAAACTAATATTGTGTTTGTCTGCATCATTGAGCTGTTGGTTCCCCAGCGACCACTTTCCTTTTTTGTGACAGCCGAGTTCATTTTACCAAATTCTGCGGCCTCTCCCAAGCGTTCACGTACTTTACACAAACAGTGTCTCTTTCTGACTTGTTTTCTAGCACCCCCGCCCTCGCGCCATCTTCTGTGTCTCCAAATCTTTGACTTCAGCAAGCACGGAAACTTCTTATACGATCTTAACAAGAGAGGCCGTGTTCTGACACCCCGAGGCTCAAATCCACTTTGTGATTTCTTTGTCCTTCTGGTAAAGTAGTCTAACCTCTCTTTCCCTCATCTTCCCGCTAAGGTCTTAAAAGTTGTCCCCTCCCATGTCAGGCGCCACAAAGAAGCCAGGATGTTCTCAGGGAGAAAAGCGGATTCACTCCCTCAGCGACATGGCAGGAAATCAAGGATTTGTAAGTGATACCAGCGGACGGAAAGGGTTGGGAAAACGGGTGGGGAAAGTTATACACTTATACGTAATACAACAACAGAGGGAATAATACACTGCAAGGGAAAAAATCGTATTAAAGAAAAAAGAAAAATCTGTAGAAAGAGCAGCTTTTAGATTTCTGAGTTGTGACTAGCAAAAGTATGGAAATTATTAAAGAAATGAAAATGTTATTTTTAGTTTTACGTCCCACGTTTGTGTCGGCTAGGCTAAAGGAGACTGTGATGATGATAAATGAATGAAATGAAGAAGGTGGGAGGGAACGGAAGAACGACAAGAAAACCCACACACACGGTGTTTGTTCACTACAAAGTCCACTTGCGTGAGCTGGTATCGAACCAAGGATCCCATGCACAGGTGAACTCTCTACCACTGAGCCACCGCAGTCCCGGAAATTCCGTGGGAATAGTTATGTCCGTTTATTCGTTTGTCTGTTTGTTTGTCGCCAGATATCAGACCAACACTGAAAATAGTGAAACGTAAGTTTTTGATGTGCTTCCGGTATTCTAAGAATATAGTATTCGCGCCGACTCGTGAAGCTTGACCTTGATCTACTGATTTCACCACCTAATAGAACGCGAGGGTGTGTTCCAGTCGTCAACCCCCACCCATCAATTTTTGTCAGTGTCGTCTCTCGCGCTACACGGAAAACATCTCCCGAGAGTACAGTGTTGTCGGATTGGCGCCAAGTTCCGTTTTGTTAATTTTTTTTTCATTGCGTTATATTTTCGTTGTTACTATTCGTGTTATTGTTACCGTTTTAGAATACTTGTTACACTGGTTAGTGTTGTGGGGTGTTATTATTGGTAATATTTAAATGCTCTTTTAAATATTCATTTACTATGTCTTTAAAGTTTGGTAACATTGTTGGTGAATTTCAGCTGTTTGACGTTTCCCAAGCGTGCGCTCGGGAAGCGGCTCTACGAATTGTACCGAAGTTTTTCGATGCATCGGAGCTCAAGCAAAATATTTCTATGATTGGTTTAGAGCCCCAGCTTCACGACTCGGCGCGAGTATTATAGGTTCAATTTCCTTTCTGAGATCCTCTATCCAAACCGGAAGTGATAGCAATCAAACTATTTCCTGCTCCAACGTTGGTCTCCATAAAACAAAAATGATAATAGCGCGTAATATTTTTTCTTTTATCCGATTACGGCAAAGCTAACAAGGAAAGAAAGGGAGATTAAACGTAAAAGTGGGGGATGGTTTATACACCAATCAAAAGCACTAATGACGCCTATTACGAAACTAATAAAAATTTTCCGAATGCATATACTGTGCGAGTTATATGAATATACAGAGTGTCCAGAGAGTCCGTTGCCACCCTAGAAATCGCAAACGCTAAGCCAAATGCCAAAACATGAAAACACGTATTTGATCATTTTAAAAGTACAACGTATCAAAGCAAATTGTTATGGCAGGGCCACCCGCAGGATTCTAGGAGGGGTCCAACTCAAAATTTTCAAGTAGCAATAGGAGTCAAGTATCACTGGAAAGCTGTTAGGAAACAATAGAAGATGGAACAAGTCTCGACTCTAAAATTACCCTGTGCAAAATGGCGGATGTATAATAGTGTTAATGTATAATAGTGTTAACATTATTATACATTATATGTTAACTAGTCAGTTCTATACTCAAAAATGTCAAATGTTATCTTTTTCTTTTCTTTTTTATTAATTTAATTTTGTTTTATTATATTTATTTAGACATTACTAGGCCCAAAGAGCAGCATCTAACAGCACACGATGTTTGCACAGTGTTCTCGTAGAGCGTCCACAGGGTAATTTTAGAGGGTCGAAACTTGTTCCGCCTTCTTTCATTTCCCAACAGCTTTCGAACGATATGCTACTTTACCCTTCTTGCTGTTTGAAAATTTTTGAGATGGACCCCGCCTGCGACCCTGAGGGCGGTCCTGGGACAACATACTTTGGTTTTATACGTTGTTCTTTGAAAATGATCAAACACATGTTTTCGTGTTTTGGCAACTGTCTCACCATTTGCGATTTCTAGGGTGGCAACGGACTTTCTGGATACCCTGTATATTCATATAACTCGCACATTATATGCATTCGGAAAACTTTTATTACAGTTTCGTAATACTCTCCATTAGTGCTTTCAGTTGGTGTATAAACCATTTCCCACTTTTATATATAATTTCCCTCTCTTCCCTTCTGAACCGGAAAAGGTTACCCTGCTGTCATTCATAGGTAGAATGTAAAGGTGTATGGGGAGGGCTAAGTTTTAAAGCAACATGTAGGGAAGTGGTGTCCTTCGTTTAAAGAAAGACGGACCAATATTTTAAATGACAACGCCAGGACACAGAGGTAGACCTAGTACTTCAACCACAGGCGTTACACTTGGAACGACAAGAGCACCCTTTCTACACCCTTGACCTAGGCTCAGTGACTTTCACCTTTTCCCTGTTCTAAAGAAAAAAATGGCTGGCCATCATTATCTGGCATGTAATAATGTCAAAACCGCTGCCTCACTGAAGCTACGAGAACTTGAGTGGATCCTATGCAAACTGTGCTTTGCCGTTGTGATAAGCGGTTGAACAAAAGCTACGAATACACCAAGGACTATTGTTGAGTACCCTCTATCATTAGGTGTGTTGATCTTCCAGCTATGTCTCACACATAAGACATAATAGGCTTTCTAACCTTTTTTCGATCATCCCTGGTATACTTATTTCAGGTTCTGTTTAACTCCATGTGATCCATTAATTCATATGTTCTCATCCTTTGAAAATATTCTTATAAATTAAAGTTTAAGTCTTTTTGTTTGAAACATATAATTAATCATATTTTGTACAATCATCTTGGTAATATTATAGTGAAAATGTTGTTTAGTGTACATTTCAGGATCAGTTACATTTAAACAAGTAGGGTAAGAACCATACAACATTTACCAAAGCAAAGGTTTCTAACGATTCTCTCGGAAACTACGCATGAGAATTTACACTCACCTATATCATTTTGTTTAGCTTAGTATGCCTAATTTTTGTGTAAATGCTAATAAAATTATAAAGTTTATTTACTATTAATGTACTGTATATGAAAATCGTATACTGTTTAGTAGCAGATTGTGTCTTATTATTTGGTTTTTCTTAATAGTGACATCACACTCCTAACAATGACACACACACACACACTCCTAACAATGATACTCGTACAAACTACTGACAATGATACTCATACATCCTTAATAACTATCACATACATACAACTAACAAATGCACGCACACAGAGATATACACACACTCCTAACAAAGATACACACACAACTCCTAATAATGATATACACATACACTCAATGAACGATACACATACACACAACTAACAATAATACACACACAATCCTAATAATGATACACATATCCTCTCGCCTTTGGTGCGAGTGGTCCCGGGTTCGATTTCCGGTGGCGCCAGTTGGTCGGAAAAGTGTAAAAAGCTTTTTCAGGATAACTATCATAAATGAGGTTTTCCTTTGATTTTCTTCATTCAAACCAGGCAAATGCAGGACTGGTACCTAACATAGGTCATTTCCTTCCTCCCCTTTCCCTGGATTATGTACTCGCCGAGGGACGTCATCTCTCAAACGTGACAGGCTAAATGACCATAGCTGCCGAAAGCCCAGAAATCTAAATCACGAATTCTGATACACATTCACTCCTAATATGATAGTCATACACTCCTAATAACGATACACATACATTCCTCTAACAATGATACACATTCACTCCTAATAAAGATACACATACACTTCTCTAACAATGATACACATATACTCCTAATAAAGATACACATACACTCCTCTAACAATGATAGAGCTCCTCCGTGGCTAAGCGTACGCGCCTTTGGCGTGGGAGGCCCGGGTTCGATTCCCGGCGGGAGCTCATTTGGTTCGGATTCCACGTTAATCAGTAGGTCCACGTCTCATATAGCCTCGCTGCTGAACGGGACGTTAAACTCAAAATCAACTTAACTCGACTCTAACAATGATACGCATACACTCCTCTAACAATGAAGCACATACACTCCTCTAACAATGATACACATACACTTTTAATAAAGATACACATACACTCCTCTAGCAATGATACACATACACTCCTAATAAAGATACACATACACTTCTCTAACAATGATACACATACACTCCTAATAAAGATACACATACACTCCTCTAGCAATGATACACATGCACTCCTAATAAAGATACACACACACACCTCTAACAATGATACACATACACTCCTAATAAATATACACATACACTTCTCTAACAATGATAAACATACACTCCTAATAATGATTACACTCAATGAATGACACACACACATCCATCTAAGAATGATAAGCACATAAACATACTCCAATCAATGATACACATCCACTCTTAATAGCCTAATGAATATGATACACATACTCCTAACAATGAGGCACATACGAGTAACAATCACATACATTACACACTGTTTATTTGTAAATAATTCATTTTTTTATCCATTTTGAAAGTTCACGTACGGTTTGATGTAGTTTGAAGGGAAAATAATTTGTTATTAGATATTTATTGAAAACTGCAACATGCAACCCTTTGTGTGTTTAAAAACGTGCGTAAAGTATTGCATAACGAAAATCAATATTCCTTTTACCGATAAACTTTTGGAAAGATAACACACACACACACACAAAAAAAAAAAAGGATGATGGATTTGTCACGTAATGCTATAGATTCAGAAAATAATAGTTTTTTTTAAAAAACTGAAAGTGCTTACGGGAGAAAGGGCGGCTGGGGATAAATTGGCGAGGCTTTAGTAAATGAAGTGTTGTCCTTAATCAAAATCCCATGACGCTCACTCATCCTGCATGAAATTGACAAACCACGTTATTCATGTCACATCTTCCGCTCCCTTCGGCACCTCAGAGCATCCACCATCCTCAAAACTCCCTCCCATTCCCGGCACCCGACCCCCCCTCAAAGCGATCTTCTCTTCGTATTTGTTTTTATCGTCTCCCGGAGAGCGTCTCTTGTTTTATAAAATGTGCACAACAGAATCTCCCTGCTCCCAGACACAACAATTTGATAAATAAACGCAACGAAAGTAAACAAAGGAAAGCGAAGGTGGAGTTTTTTTTTTACATCTAATTTTGATTTACTAGAAAAGCGTTCTCTAATCTATGACTTTTGTTTGAAGGGCCAATAAAACAAATCCATCCATAAATTTCTTTCCGCATAATATGAATTTCTCTATCATTTGAAAGCAGATTGAGGAAAAAAATCGTTTTGATATTTTATCTGCCTCAATATGTATTCTATAGCTACAAATCAAAATTTGTATCAGTCAACTGTTTGATATTTCTTTTCTAAAAGCCATTTCGTCTACATAGATATTTCTCTGTCTCTCTTTTCTTACTCTATTAGAAACTTTCGGACGCATGTATTTTACATAGTGTATTGATAAATGTTGAGAAATTTTACACTCTAAATCTCTTGATTATGAATGGAAATTCTGCTAAAGTGCCGTTGTAAAGTATATTAACTAGCAATAACTATTACAGTAGTAAATAACAAGTTGTCGCATTAGATACATTGTAACATCAGGGATTTCACCAGATCCTCTCTTACACCTGCTAACACCTCCCAGGAATCTTTGTGCACCTCCCCAGTGTAAATAGTTTTTAGTGGGATGTTGAGTGGGATTGATTTAGTAGTTCAATTTTCGGAAAGTAATGGTAGAATTCTCGGCAATTACTTCGTAAGATTTAGTTTACCGTGAAACTAAATTTAAACAAATTGGCGAAGAGATTGGGAAAAAAATTCGTATGTGTAGATTTAGGAAAGGTCTATGTGGGTAAGTTGGAGCAATTCTGTGTACCGCCGCTTTCGTCCTGTTGTTTTGCATTCCTTTTCCCCTGTTTCTTTTTTGTTTTAGTCACTATTATATGGACATAGATCAGTTGAAATGATAAGAAACTGCTTCTAAAGTTGAATGCTCGAAGCCATTGGCGTCAGCAGCACATAAACTTTGGGGGTACAAACTATCAGGGGACTGGGCTGTATGGAATACCCCCAGTAAAGCGGGGTCCTGCCCCAGAAAATTAAAAATATAATCTTAGTACATTGCATTTCAAAGCATTTCTGACTTAAAAGCAAACAAAAACTTACAACTTTTTGTGTTTATTTATGCCTTTGATAGTTTCTTTCTTTCTTTCTTTTTTCTTTTTCTTTTTTTCTTTTTTTCTTTTCTTTTCTTTTCTTTTTTTCTTTTGGAAAATGTGATACTAAAACACACAAACGCAGTATTCAAACAGTAAAATACGATCCTGTTTCATAATGTTTAGTTACACTTCAATGGTACAAAGTGTATGTCAAAAACAACATGATAAAAGGTAGTGTGAGCTGAGAAAACATGTTTTATTCCTACTAGACTACAAGTAATGTAAATGAAGCTAAACAATATACAGTTAAAAATTAGTTGAAAATTGTTTTTTTTTTTTTTAATAGCTAAACTAAACTCTCTTTGCTGCTCGCTATATAAAGAAAAATGCCACAAACCACCACCATGTTTGTTATACTTAGCAGTTTACTCCGCCTTCACCTTCATCGGGCCAAAAAATGCCTGCTTTTTTTCGCAATTGGAAACAAAGTTTTGTGCTATCTTTCTTATGTCCACTTTGTCTAATATTGTTTTGTGAACGTAACGAAGTATTGCATGGTTGTGTCTCTTTTCGGTCATAGTTGATATAAGATACTCAAAATATTGGGGCGGGGTGGGGAGGGGGAGAACGGAAAACGTCCACAAATGTTGAGGAGACATGTCCCCTGTGGGATTGGCGCCCGTGCTCGAAGCCCCAGAACCAGGAATAATACTCTCTTAGAGACTACTAAGAAAATTTTCCTGTATGCAAAACAGGTTACGAGAATAGACAATGCTTATATTTTGTGAAATATGTTGTAAATACACTGTAACCAAAGAACAATACTGGACCTTTCTTTCAGATACCCTAGTCAAGTTGTTTAATGCATATTTAAAGGGAGGCCCCATCCGCGGTAACGTCGGAATCACAATATTCATCCCGAAATTCGCCACTTCCCAAATTGTACAGTAGTACAGACCCATCACTTTACTGCCTACCAATTTGAAACTGTTCTCCAAAATTCTGACGGCACGTTTAAAGCCCATATTACAAAAGTATATTAGTCCACATGAGGCAGCCACCCACCCCAAATATAACATCTATTATGTGTTACGTTCGTTACGGGATTTTATAGCGTACGCGCAAACTCGGCGCATTAAAGCGGGAGTCCTTGGCATAGACTTTCCTTCCGCATATGACTGCGTTGATCACGGGTTTCTTCTTCAAACTTTAGACGCTTGGGGATTTCCTCCTGCATTTCAACAAGTCATAAGACAACTATACCAATCGGCCCAATGTCGAGTACAGATCAATGGTCATCTTTCCGAACTATTTGCTCTGCAACGCGGATTACGGCAAGGCGATAGCATCTCGACGAACCTCTTTGTGATAGTTCTAGATACCTATCTCCGGGCTCTGGTTCAGATTACCTCTCCCGGTATACCGGAATACCATCAATTACACGTCTTCGGATTTGCGGATGACGTAACCTTAATTGGAAATAAGCCCGAAGATATGCTCACCGCCATCCGCATAACTAACGAGTTCACCCAGTGCTCCAGATTGACATACAATAAACACAAGACCAAACTCCTGTCATCTCACGGATTCTCCCTACCCTCCTTACCTGATTCACGCTCTCACATTCCCATGGTTAATGCTTTAACAGTACTTGGCATAACTTTTCATAGCGATGCACGCAAACAAATGGATGCTGTCTGGCGTCCTATCGTTCATCAGATTAAGCAGATGCTATACTTACAACGGTTCCGCGGTCTCATATAATACATAAGATTCAATATCTCAACCAGTATGTTGCTGCTAAACTTTGGTACTACGCGCGCACTTTTCCCCTCCCTTCTGTTTACGCTCGCCAAATTTAATCTGTATTTATGTGGTTTCTTTGGCGGGGCTACTTCTTCCGCCTCCGCCACAACACTATTTATCTTCCTCGCAGCGAAGGGGACCTTGGACTCGTAAACATTCGTCTTAAAAGTCAAGTATTATACATGCTAGATGCGTATCAAGACTTTGAGCTCCACATGGACTATACACGGGTGTGGATCGAATGTTTTTGGCTCGAATACTCTCAACCAAGGAATCCGCCTTTCTGCAGATTTGGCAACTTATGTCCTACATATGTCACCAATCTTGTTCAAGCATGGACATATTCTGGTGAGCTTGCTTCCACTACCACATATACTCCCCAAACCTTATACCGGCAATTGTGGAGAGCGTCACTTGTCGATGTGAGAGTCCGGGTACAGGATATGTTCCCCAATAAACAATGGCGCCAAATTTGGCAAAATTTACGAACCAATGTTCTCCCTTTGCACATACAAGCAGTATGGACGACCATATTTCATCAACTGCCTGCCACAAAAGAAAGACTTCTGCGCATTGGACGTACCACAACCCTCACCTGCAAATATTGTGGCCACTCCGACACACTACCCCATCGCTATATGTCATGTTCAGGTGCCGATATTATTTGGAACCTCCTCCTTCGTATGTTGAGCTTGATCTGCCGTACACCTGTTCCTTTATTTACCGTAGATCTCCTATTCTTTCCTGCATTTCAGTATTACCCAAAAACCAAACATAATACGGTCCTCTGGTTAGTTGGTACCACATTGTTATACAGGGTGTCCGAGAAGTCCTTCCCTGATTACAGAAATTGATAACTCAGGCTAGAAATAAGATAGAAATATGAAACTGGTGTTGAATTGTTTACAAACTATAAAAGTTTTGGTCACATCAGTACACTTCCACATGAGAACCCTTGGTAGCACGTAGCACATCTAGGCGATATTCAGTTTCCATCCACACATTAGCCAACATCACTGGAGGGATCGATGCAACGACTGTGGTTATTCGTTGCTGCAGGGTTTCAAGATCTGGTACACGTGTTCGGTAGACCTCATCCTTGACATAACCCCATAAAAAGAAGTCTAATGGGGTTATGTCAGGAGAGCGTGGAAGCCAAGCTGTTGGTCCATCACGACCAATCCATCACCCAGGAAATGTCCTATCGAGATAGGCACGGACGTTCAAACCCCAATGAGGTGGTGCACCGTCTTGCTGGAAAACGACATCGGGGCGATACTGAAGCAGCTGAGGAACAGCATACAGCTGCAACATATCCAGGTACACTGCAGATGTGATGGTATCCTCAGCGAAGAAGAATGGCCCGATAATTCGATTGTGCAATAACGCGCACCAAACATTCACCTTTGGACTGCCTCTGGTGAACTCCCTGACCTCCCTGGGGGATTCTGAACTCAAATGCGTACATTGTGGCGATTCACTACTCCATTCACAAAGAATGTCGCTTCGTCGGAAAAGGCAATTCGTCTGAGATAACCATTATCGTCCGCAATACGTGATAGCATTTCGACCGCAAAGTCATATCGACGTGTACCGTCGTCGGGCAACAAGGCCTGAACGAGTTGCACTTTGTAAGCACGAAACAATAAACGTTTGTGTAAAATGTCATGGATAGAGCTTTTTGGTATCTGTAATTCACGTGAGGCCCTGCGCACCGATTTCTTAGGACTTCTCAGAAAAGACTGCCCCACAGCCTCCACCGTGTCTGCTGAGGTTCTTGGTCGACCAGACCTCGGAAGGTCAGCAACCGACCCTGTGTTCTTGAACTTCTCATACCAGGCTTTAATGCTCTTGACATCAGGTGGAGTCCTCCCAAATGTTGTCTGGAACTGTCTCTGCACCGTGGTTGGTGATCGTGTCTCATGGTACCACAGGACACACTGTGCCTTCTCCTGGTTGGTTGGCATGGCTTCTAGGGCTTCTTTCTTACGTACTACAAACCTAAAACAAACAAAATTGAGACTTGGTAAAACAGAACAAACCTAACACAGACAAAAACTTTTATAGTTTGTAAACAATTCAACACCAGTTTCATATTTCTATCTTATTTCTAGCCTGAGTTATCAATTTCTGTAATCAGGGAAGGACTTCTCGGACACCCTGTATGTTCATCGTTCCATGCCGTGGAATGATGAATGCTTATATTTTGACTTTTATAACGGGAACGCCGCAAATATTTTTCAGTCGATCTAGAAAGACAGTCTTTCAGTGGCTTTTTGCAAGCAGCTCTGTCCCACCTGTCGGGAAGGACCGGGAGGCAATGAGTTGTGCTTGTGCACATTTTCCTTGTTACGATGCATAACCATCATCATCGTACAGACGAGTAGGTTCGCTCAGAACCACATCTTGGAAATTCTTCCCAGTGGTCGGTCCTATATTACACCTATATTGCATTCATGTAATTTTTCTATGTAATATTAGTGACAGTATAATAATTAGTGACAGTGAACTAGCGCAACATGCTAGTAGGGAAAATCGTTTTTGGCGTGGGTTCAAATCCTGCCTCCCGCCTAAGAAAAGTTTTTATTTTTTATTATTTTTAAAATTTTTATAACACTTCTTTTGTTATAATAATATTAAAAATAATTTTCAGAAAGTCATTTAACGATTATTTTTTAAAATTTTCATTAAACTTCTTTCATTAAAATAAGTTTGCCCTTGTACTATACAGATCCATAGCAAAGCAGTAGTAGTAGTAGTAATAGTAGGTGACGTCATCGGTACGTGGCCAATAAGAATGCTACTTCAGCCATGTTTTGATGAACATCTTGGGATATCGGTGAAAATGCCATCTGGGCCTCGCCTCTCAGATCCCGTCTGACTGGATGACTCAATCTGATCCGGTGACTGGATCACGGTTTGTCCGGTCATCCACTACGATCGGTTACAGGTTTGACTGCTCTTTGACTTGAATCCGTTCCATTATTACTAAACAAGGAACAATCTAGGTACATCAAATACGCACAGAAAGGCAACTTAACTTGTCCTTAAGACCTTTACTCTAAATTTCAAAAGAGGCTGCGGTGGCTCAGTGGTAGAGTGTTCAATTCTAATAAATGGGGTCCTTGGTTCGATCCCAGATCACCCCAACTGGGCTTTGTGGTGGACAAATACCATGGGCGTGGGTTTTCTCGGGATTCTGCCGTTACCTCCTACTTTCTTCATTCCACCATTTCACTCATTTCTCATCATCACCGTTTTCTTTAGCCTAATTGGTATGACCGTACGATGTAAAACTTCAAGATTTCATTTAATTTCATTTCTAAATTTCAAAACACCCTGTATACATATAAATCTTTCTGGTAAGCAATGCAACGTGAAGTATCATCTCGTTTTCTGAAGGTCAGATGAACCGGAAGAGTGGAAATCACGGAGTAAAGCACAGAGAACGGATGAAAGATGATTCTCTTCCTTCGTTCTGCCACGAATCCAATCTTTTCTCTTCTACAAGACCTTCTCGTTGAGAAGCCATTCCGCACCGCATGAACGAACTTTTTGCGTGCCTCGTATGTTGAATTTCCCTTTATACCCACCTACATAGCTTCTTATTCAGAATAAATAGACGAACAGAAAAGCATACAGACAGAAAGATTCTTCCAGGGAGAGAAAAATAAAGATAAAAAAGTTCGAAGAAAAGTGGCAATGCCCAACAGAATCCAATAGTAAGGGGTTATTCGAATGTGACTGAAGGTCGACGGTTATTTATTCTGTTAGTTATAACTATTTTTGATAACCGACCTTAATTTCATTTTTCTAATGTAAAATAAATCTGTTTTTTAGATTTCTAATCGTAACATCCTTTTTCTAATGTAAGTAAAAACTACTTTAGATTTTCTAATTTCCAACCATAATTACATTTTTCTGACCTAAGGTGTAATTATTTTAGATTTCCAGCTATTGCTTCCTTTTTCTAATTAAGATAAGGTAACTGCAGGTATATATGCCAGTGCAGCTAAATACGCCAAGTGTTCAGTACTGGGACGTTTCCTTTGAAATACGCTAGAATCCACCTCCAATATGTGCCACGAGCTTGGACAAGTCCAATTTAACGATACTCCGGGAGACAACGCTGAGACCGCCACACCGTGCAGTGTTGTTTGCTTTGGAAAGGATCCGTGGAAGGACGTTATTATTTCAATAGACGTAAGAATCCGTTATTAGTACCGTGGTAACTCAGAACATTTCCGATTGTTTACAGCAATGTATGCCTTATTTCGTGTCTGTCTTGGAACACTTTGTTTTGTAAGTGTAATTTCAATATTTGTGAGTCCATGGCTACTAAATCAATACCAAACATGGTTCAGCAAAATACGCCAGGGCTTGTGCAGGACCGACAGCAGAAGACAAAGATGTTTTCATTTGTCCCACATGTTCCATGTAATATCGATGTAGTTTTTTTTTTTTTTTTTTTTTTTAAGTCATAGTACAGTGACACTGTTTGTTTATCTTCTTATGGACAAAAACGTATCATTTTGGGACTTCATTTCATCTTTGAAGATTATCATTTTAACATTTTATCTTTTTATCTTCATCTTACACTTTGGTTATTATATTTTTTGCTTCAGCCATGTTGTGTAGTAATATTTGAATTCGTATAATACAGACGATGTAAGCAGCTACAAAATTTATTAAAGGCATCAAGTAGTATGCTATAGTTGGCGTAATTACCTGCATGTGTTGGTAAATATGCCACTTTATAACATCTTTTTCTTTTACCTTGGGTACAAAATAGAACTGAGTCGCATCATTGCATCATCTTTTCTACACGCAAAAATGACTACTCTGCAACGCACGTATCTTGTTCTTTGTGTTACATGAAAATTAAGGCCATAAAGAATACAACATCCTTAACATGGCGAATTTACCTGCACCTAACTTATAATTTTTTTTTAGATTTCCACATATAACTTTCTTTTTCTAATGTATGGTACAACTATTTTAGATTTCCAAGTATAGCCTTCTGTTTTTAATGTAAGATATAATTATTTTAGATTTCCAGTTATAGCTTCCATTTTCAAATGTATGATATAACTATTTTAGATTTCCAGTTGTAAGTTCATTTCTGTAATTGCAGATATAACTACTTTAGTTTTCCAGTTATAACTTCCTTTACTAATGTAAGATATAACTATTTTAGATTTCCACTTATAACTTCCTTTTTCTGATGCAAGATACAACTATTTTAGATTTTTAGTTATAACTTCCTTTTACTACGGTAATGTAAGATATAACTATTTTAAATTCCCAACTATAGTATTTATTTTTGTGTAACAAATATAACTATTTGATGTTTTCAACCATAATTTGTTTCTTTTAATGTAAGAATTGTACCCATAATTTGCTTCTATAAGTAAAGTAAAGTATAAATATGTTAGATTTCTAACCATAATTTTCTTTTTCTAAATTAACCAATGTCCTAAATTAAGCAGATCCAACGTTCCTATTTTAGGTTTTCAACCATTTTTTTAAAAAAATAACCAATGTTCTAAATTAACCAGATCCAACGTTCCTATTTTAGATTTTCTACCATGATTTTCTTTTTTCTAAATTAACTAATGTCTTAAATTAACCAGATCCAACGTTCCTATTTTAGATTTTCAACCATAATTTTCATTTTCTAAATTAACCAATGTACTAAATTAACCAGATCCAACGTTCCTATTTTTAGATTTTCAACCATAATTTTCTTTTTCCAAATTAACCAATGTCCTAAATTAACCAGATCCAACGTTCCTATTTTAGATTTGCAACCATAATTTTTATATGCTAATGTAACTTAAGTGATTCTAGGTTTCCAACCACCCTCTCAATACCCCAAAACAGTGAATTTCTCGTTAAATACAAGTTCTTGAATTCAACATTATTTGACCAGCTTACGATCTTTCATTCTACTTAACCGGGCGGATGATCGTAGCAAAGTTTCTCTCCCGACACGTTCTGCTTCTGAATGTAATAAATATGAATATTAGCGTTTAGAATGTATCAAAACATGTAGATAGAATTCACTATATACTTTCCGTAATAACGTACATATTAACTATTTCAGTGCCACTTTTTTTTTTGTTTTTTTTAAAGAGCGAATGCATTAATGCTTCGTTACTTTGACACTGGATTTTGCAAAAGTAACAATACGCAACAAGTTTACCAAACATTTCTTTTTTAATCGTATAAGAGGTGGTATGTGTGTGTTCCACTGGTATTTTTGGGTGGGATATATACGTATTATCCAGTGCTGGTGGCGTATTTAGGATTTTGTTTTGGGAGGGCTACGCACAACACATGCAAGCAGAGGGGCAGTTGCCCACCCGAGTTTGAGAATTAAATATATATTTTTATTTATGCATAAATTGAAGTTTTAATGACAAGAATTACAGACTGGTGGATTTTATATGATATGATACATCAAAAAATTTAGCAGTGAATCTAAAGAAAGTAACAACTAAGAAAAAGAAACACAAGAGTAGAATGGACGAAAGAAAGAAAAAAAGAACGCAGTTCTTACATGGAATGAAATTTGACAAATACAGTATTATTTCTGAACAAAGAGCATAAGAAAATGCAAAATCTATGAAATTCTTAGAAATGGATTATTGTTATAAGTGGAATGCGAAAACTAACAAATTTATTTCTCTAGCCTGATAGACTCCCTAAATACGCCACTGCTTAATGGTATTGAAATAATTAAACATGCTATGTTTACACTTAGCATAAAATGTGGCACATAAAATAGTTATACAAGTAATTACTGAATTTTGGCAAACAGGTAACTTAACTTGTTGACAAATCACTTGATCTTTATATTCAAATCGACGCAGTCCTGTATGAGGCATTTTGAGGGCCGCGGTGATTCAGTGGTGGAGCGTTTGACTCTGGTGCTTAAGGTCCCAGATTCGATCCCAGCTCGCGCCAAGTAAACTTTGTGGTGGACAAACACTGTGTTCGTGGATTTTCTCGGGGTTCTCCCGTTTCCTCCCGGTTTCTTCATCTCACCATTTCGTTCATTTCTGAACACACCGTCTCCTTAGGCTGACCGGCATAATCGTGAGACGTAAAACTCAAATATCTCATTTTTTTATGAGGTATTTGTTCAGTTAAAATCAATCTTCCTTTAACTGATACGAAGTAAAATGAATTTTGCCACTGGTTGTGTGAGTACACCAACTTACGAGGGGCGTCCCATAAGTTATCTACCTAGACAAGAAGGAATGCAGATAAGCTCCCGGCCATTACGGTTTTTCGATGTAGTCCCCATTAGGCCCGTGTCCACGGGGGGTCTAGGGGGCCGGTCCTCCCTAAATTTTTGCTGGAACCCTAAAATTTTCACGGTAGGCTTACAAATGAACTATAATATGGTGGTGCACTATAATATGGTTGGATCGGGCCCCTAACTTTATCCACCCCCCTACATTTTTGGGCTGGCTACAGGCCTGGTCCCGATGGAAGTCTATGCACTGTCGCCACTTTGTGTGCCAGCGAAGAAATACCAGAAAAATATAGACTTTGTCGTGGCTTGAAAACCACTGAGAAGCAGACTGTTAGACCTCGTTGTCAGACAGTTAGACAAAACACAAACAGACTGTTAGACAAAAGACGTTTTCTCCTCAGGTGTTTCTTCAAGTTTCGGAAGAAGTAATAGTTACTAAGAGCCATATCCCTTCCCTTCTTTAGTGAAAAACTTGATAACCGAGCGGCGCTCCAACTTCTGCAAATCCATCGTTCGCGGCGTCACACAAATCGTCCCTCTCGAGACAAAGGGGCGTATCTCATTTTTTTCAATTTTTCCATGAGACAAGTTTAAAACTTTTATAATAATTTATTATATCGTGTTCTGCTAAAATGTAATTTGATATCGTAAGTTACATACCTGAAATGAAGAAATCAAACTAAATTTTCAAAGAAAACGATAAAATAAATAATGACAAAAGATTTAATCTTCTCTCCTGGAAAAATTAAGAAAATAAGATACACCCTTTTGTCTCCAGAGTGACGAAATATTCGCTACGCGGCGTAACTCAAGCACTCTGTTCAAGGCCACTGTGAGGTTCCAACTAACCACAAATTGCGCAGCGGGGTTCCGCACAGTGACTTTGGCGTGCGTGTAAGGCGTCATTCTGCTCCACTCCTCCCTTCCTGTCTAGGTAGATAAATTATTGGATGCCCCTCGTACCACTAGTTGCAGTAGAAAATGATGGAACGCATATGTCCTGATGCTAGTGAAGGGGTTAAAACACTTTATTTCATTAATCTGTATTCACCGACACATCTTTTAGTAGAATTGTAAATTTAATTGATCTTTTGTCGTTTATTGGATGGTTGGGGATTGTGAGATAATATCAAGTGATGAGAGACTTGGAAATTGAAATGGTTCTTTATATATTCATACCATAATTTCATATTAATATACAATGTAAAAATAAACACAATCTAACATGATAATAGAAGAACTTCCAATGATTGAAAGAAACCTACCTCGTCTGATCCTCTGATAAAGTGACGTTTTCATTTTAAACTTTTTTTTTTAAAAAAAACGTATGAAATCTTTAACTCGCACGATTATGTCCTTTATAAATATACCACATTGACTTAACAGCTAGTCTTCCGTTTCCGGCTGAAAGAATTCCACTCTCATTCGCTAAGGCTCTCTCGCTTAACAGCTGCTGAACCCTTATTGGCTCAACGCGTGGGTGTGTCGGGGTGTGAGCTTTAGTTCGCATTTTTGCCACGGCTCAAGACATTTTGGCAGCACAATAGTATAAAGTAGATGATGATTAAATCAAGTAAATGATGATGGATGAATTGGTGGAATGAGAAAGAGGGAGGAAATTGAAATATCCGAGAAAACTAACGTTCACGAAGTTATCCGTCACAAACTTAGTTGGCCGGGGATCGAACAAAGGACCCAACACACGAGAGGTAATCGTTTTACCACTGAGCCATCGTGCCTTCTTTTTTCTTCAACTGCAAGATACTAATTATTACTTCACAATGCTATTAATGCGATACAAAAGATTGTGCATAATAATTTGTTGTAAATAAATAAATATATACACAGCAAAAACTTGTGTATAAATGTATAATACCCAACACTATAATGGGTTCATTTTAATAAAATATTAATTATGATATTTCAACAACATCGTACTATTTACGAAGTGCATTCGGAAAGTAACCTTCGATTGGTCACTATGCGTGAAGTAGTGCGGGCAGCGCTATCATCTTTAGACAGACGTGCGCGGTAGATCCGTTTGTATCCAGCCGTGATAGAGTGAAGGTTTTCTGATCACTAGTTCCAGTTTGTAATGCCTCAAAACGTGTGCTGCAATAGAAAATCTCGCCAAGCGCAAAGGTGCGAGCTGTTATACGTTTTCTTACGCCAAAACAGTATTCGGCACAGCTTTTCATCGGGAAGTTTGTGCCGTGTATGCACCAAATGTCATGAGTGAAGGAGTTGTTCGTGAATGGGTTTCGTTCATTTAAAAGTAGACGAACAAATATTCATAACGAAGAGAGGACTGGCAGGCCATCAGTGGTCACTGATCAACTCCTTCAGAAAATTGATGGAAAAAGTTTGTGACAATGGACGTTTCTCAATCTTGAAGCTTTTCGATGAATTTCGACAAATTTCCAAGGCTGTTTTGTATGGTGTAGTGACACAGGTTATCTGAAGGCACAGGCGGGAGATTGTTATGCTGATGGAATTTCTAAGCTAGTGCAGAGATATGATAAGTACTTGAATGTAGAACAAAGAAGTAGTTTTCAGATTTATATAACAAATTCCTATTCACTTTGGTGTTTTTTTTAACAAATCGGAGGTTACTTTCCGAATGGCCCTCGTACTTGTAAACAAGCAATAACTTAAATCAGACGGTTTCAAATCACAAGCTTATAACAAATCTTTCATTGTTAGATGTCTTGAAATATCAACAGTCAGCTCGATTCATTGTCACCAATTACGATCTAAGAAGAAACGTGTAACAAAATTACACATACATTACCAACAAATATGCTATGTTTTGAGCGCAATACGATTCAGAATTAAAGACACAATCAATAAGAAAGAGTTAGTCCCCAGCCACCCCAAAAGAACTGCCTCCTTTTCCCTTTGATCCTTGAGTTCTTGGGAGACGTTCAAAAACTCATCACGAATTCACGTCTCGTCAGCCGCCATAATCTAATGGTCCCGGCATCGAACAATCAACCAGTCCTTTGATATGGACCTCTGAAATAACTTCCGTGGAATACGTAATGGGAAATCTTTACGAATACGGAGGACATGATAATTTTACACTTCAACGTGGTTAGACTACTAGCTGTCGTTGTGTAAATGTAATGGCCAAATCTGTCCTTTCTTTGCCACCAAAAATGCTGAAGGCAACGATTCCTTTCGTTCTTTCTTATACGGAGGTGCAACTAAAAGCCAGTAAAGAAATTTATTCTCACAGTATATAATAAAGATTTATAGGCCAATATATAAGTTATAAACTGTAAGCTCTTTGTACGAAGCCTTAGTGGAAAGAACGACCATCTGAAATAACAATAACAATAAAAATATCATAACGACTATCGTTTTCTGAATCCTGATCATTGTTCCAAGAACAATCACTTGGGAATTCACGAGTCTTCAGAAGCTCTGTCGTATTGTTAAAGTGAAACCTGTGTATGTTGGCTACCAAAGGTTCCGTGGAAAAGTGGTCAATTTAAAATGGTGGGCGCCAGTAGTAGTTCTACAAGGTAAAAACTTGAAAGGAGCAGCCAGAACCCAGACATTTTTCCATATCATGTGTTTAATATAAACTTTCAAAAATATATAAATAATGCCTTAAATAATTTTAGATAAAAAGAACTAGGACCGCCACTGGTGGCCGTCGACTTACAGGAAATGAATGTGCAATGAAGCGAAAAGTGTTACAGGTCGTAACATTCGCAATCTTAATTAAGGCAGGTATGCCCAGAAGAAGGGATTTAAGGCATGCATTTTGGCCATTAGATTTTTGGAAAGGACATAATTTTTATCATTGAAAATGTCACAGTCGAACTTTGATTGTACAATAATGATGATTTTGAGATTGCAAATCGAATAAAATTTAGAAATGAGAAAGAAAATAAAATATAATCTTTCAGTTTAACATCCAACGTTTATGCTCTTTAGGCTAAAGGAGAAGATGCTTCGAACAAGTGAATGACGATGGAAGAATTGGTAGAATGAAAATGTAGAAGGAAATGGAAGTACTCTGAGAAAATTCAAGGACACGATGTTGTCCACCACGAACTTACTTGGCCTGGGATTGAACCACTGACCCTATGTACCACAGGTAAGATCTCTATCACTAAGCCTGCGTGCTCCTGAGAGAGAAATTAAAAATAGTTGAGTTGAGTTGATTTTGAGTTTAACGTCCCTTTGAGCAGCGAGGCTATATGAGACCTGGACCTACTGATTAACGTGGAATCCGAACCACATCAACTCTCACGCCAAAGGCACGTACACTAACCGCTTAGCCACGGAGGAGCTCAAATTAGAAATAGAATTAAGTAAGTATAGTTTGACCATTAAACACACGAACAGCCATTTTTTTCTCCAATTTACAATGCAGGTGCTAAAGTTTTCTTGTAGTGCGGCAGTTTAGAAAGGATATTTCAACATATTGTGCACTTTTTGATAAAAGCACCAAATTTTGCACAGAGGTATACCGATGTAAGACAGTTGGTAAGCCATCGGCCAACTGACACCTGGCGGCTGTGGTGGCCATTTTCCAAAACGGCCGCCAGTGGACACCTGAAAGGCAACAGAAGTTAGATAAAGTTTGTTGCTGAAGGTTTTAGTGAATATTTTGAAGAAAAGTAGACCAGATAATTTGTAAGTTATATATATTTAGTTAATAATTTTACATTTCAGACTTCCGGTCGCAAGCACTGCGGTGTGCATTCCAGACTGGCCTTCTTGCACTTGCACTTTTTCATGCAGTCTTTGCGTTTGCAAGAAACGAGCTCCCAGCAGAACTTGGATGCTTTTTGGTGGCGTTGTCCATAGAAGTTCATACATGCAGCTGATCTTGATCCAAACCCAGTCGGTTGGAGATGGCAGTGTTGGTGCAGGAACCAGGGCCTGACCCCAGATATGTCCGCCCTGATATACTACTCTTCGCACGTGCGCTACTCCAGGGCTGCTCTTGTCGGTGGGATCAGCTAGGCGTTGCTTTTCTTTGCAAACAATTTGCGACTTGCCTTGTGAATGTCCGTTTTTATGCTTGTTCTGTCATAAAGCAGTATGATGAACCTTTCAATTATATGCATGGCGTCTTCATTAATACGATCTGGTGCATTGAAGAGAACAGTGAGCGTCTGGGTGAGCTCAGGTAGCACTGTTTTCTTTCCGGCGAAGCAGGAGACCGTGTCGCAGCCCGTCAAAACATGAAACACCGGTAGTGCCTGAGCTTTCTTAGGACCCAGAGCCCGAGCAATCTCATGGGCTGGTAAACAGCGGAACGTCTTTCCCGAGCCAAAGGATACTCATACTTCAGCTTCCTCATTCAAGGTACGTGCCAGAGCCACCACCAGCATAACAACATCAGTGTCTACAGTGCAGATTAGGATATTCTTGTGGTCATTGTGTTGCAGCATCAGCGCCAGCAACATAATACGGGTATCGGCCTCCTCGTGGTTGCAAGGTGCCAGAGCTGAAGTATCCAGAAGCGGTGGCTTTCTCAAGTCATCACCTCCTTTAGTGATGAGCAGTTTCTTGTTAAAGCTGGAATGAGTCATAGAGGTAGGTGGAGTCAGAGAGGAAGATGAACAGCTCTGTCTTGTTTTCGTCGACTCTGAGGAAGCTGGCGCAGTTTCCTGGTATAATTGAATTAACCACCACCCGTTTTCTCAACTCTTTTCCAAGCTTGACTCTTGTTGAACCTCTCAGCGAGTTTCCTATGTAGCGGTCCCACACCAGATCCAGTCGCGTGGCTTGATGTAATTTTGAGAGTATGTGAGGCACAAAAACTTGCAGGGCATATTCCTTGAAGGTTTTCGCCGTAGCAGGTTTCAGCAATTAGATGATGACTGCTCCATCTAGGACAATGCAGCTTGTTGGTGGAATCTCAGACCTAGGCTGACTGAATTCTTCTAGACAACTGAGAAGTGTCACCAGCTCTTTACACCAAACCGGATGCCACCGCCGTCCGATAGTGCAGGAGGGAAAGCTTGGTTTTCGTGTTTGAAGAATTTGTCTAGATTGCCATCCCGGTTCGGGCATCCGATATACGGACGAGAGAAGAGGTTCACGTCGTTTCTGAGGGATTACATTTGCTGCTTGCCATTTTCTGAGGCTTTGCAATAGGCTGACCAAATATTTTGAGTTTGTTTCTTTTGATAGGATCTGTATGGGTTTCGTTCTCTTCACCAGGCGTTCTCTGACAAAGTTTCAAACTGCATCTGTCCCACTTTCTATGCAGGACGGAATTCGTCTACAGCTCGAGATGGTGCGATCTCCTTGGTGTCGAGTACCAACAGATCTAGACTATCTCTTCACATGGATTCCCAAAGTCTTCCATCACTTTGATCATTGACTGTACATCTTTCTGGAAAGCAGTTTGCACACTCGATGTCTGGTCATGATGCTTTGTGTTTTATGATCGTTCTTGGTTAGTCCTGGAACTCTTCGATGATCCTGGCAAGCTCTGGTCTTGCCACCATCCACCGTCGCAGTGCGCTGAGATTGTCAGTTTGGCCTACTACACCACCACCTCCTTTTATGGCAGCAATGTTCTGTTCGTGGGCCTGATCGATAGGGATATCGGAGAACGGCCTAGTGGTTTTGTGGTCTGTGAAATTCCCTGCGAAGTATTAATCGGCGATTTCAGGGTGTTTAGTCGGCAGTTCCATGTCTCGCAGATGCACAGGAATCCAGCGCGCGTAGTTGGTGTGATCTAGGGCAAGGAACCACAGTGCTAGTTCTTTGAGGGCATCTACATACATCGCAAACAACGCTTGGCACAGACAGTGCACGTACACCAAGATTGTCCGTTCCAATTCCAGTACAGTTGCCCAGTAGTGGTACTGGGGGCAAGTCTCCGCCTTTTGCTGGCACCACTCTGCGAGCTCAAGCTGCTTGGGGTGCCGGGTTCACGCAACTGGTCAAAATAGTGGTTGTAGACGTTCTGCTGCAGGAAGAAGAGGGCTGCTGCTGTTATTTGATGCGCTCTTCTGGTGCGAGTGGTATGTGATGCCCGCAGGAAGAAATCTGCAGTCCCGGCACTGGTGATCTCTGCCTCAACCAGTGCTTGCACCCATCCGCTCCCTCACAACAAGTCACCAATGGTTTCCAGCGCTGCCATCTCGATATGAAGATCTCCGAAGAAGATGACGAACTTCTCTTCACCGTACACGAGTTGCCACTTCCACTGGATTTGCTTTGGCAGTGCAAAAAGCGGTTGGTCGAATGTGAGCACTGGAAACTGTCCAGGGTTAAGATGTTCCACTGAGTTCCTGACCAGATCCATGGAGTGATTGATCATAGCGACAGTATGGGCACTCTCCAGAAAGAGTGGGAGTAGTGCGGAGGGGCAGATAGCCCGACTTGTGTTGCTTTTGGGTGACCACTGGCGGCCATTTTGCAAAATGGCCACCAAAATGAAAAATGAAATGAAATCTTTGAGTTTTACGTCCCACGGTTATGCCGGTTAGGCTAAAGGAGACGGTGATTATGAGAAATGAGTGAAATGGTGGAATGAAGAAATTGGGAGGAAACGGGAGAACCCCGAGGAAACCCACGCACACGGTGTTTGTCCACCACAAAGTTCACTTGGCGGGAGCAGGGTTTGAACCCGGGACCCCATGCACCAGAGGTGAACGCTCTAGCACTGAGCCACCGCGGCCCCCGCAAAATGGCCACCACGGACGCGAGGGGTCAGGTGACCAATGACTCTACATCCAACTTTGTTCATATTTTATCTGTGCCAAATTTGGTGCTTTTAACAAAAAGTGCACAATAAGTTAGTTAATCCGCAGCACTAATGGTTGTAATTTTAACTTTGCATTTTTAAATGGAAACTTTAAAGGTCGTATATCATATTCTGAATATCTACCACTTTTAAGCAAGTGATACTAGTTCGCTATAAAGTTATATCTTTTCAAGTCGTGGTTTCTTTGTGTATTCCTTTTTTCCTTTACAATTGACGGTGATTTCAATTTAGTTTCTGACTATATCTCGAACAAGACTATTGGACCCGCGTGGCGTACTTGCCAACGCTCTTGCCTTTGGTACTAGCAATCCCGGGTTCGATTCCCAATGGTGGGTCTCGATCAAAAAATTGTAAAAGCTTTTTCATATCAACCATCCTGAGTGAGGTTTCTCTGGGTTTCCCTCATTCACGGCATCTAAATGCCATGATGGTACCTATCATAATGATCTCAGGCCGCTTCCTTCCCTCCCCAATATTTTTTTCCTTCCCTTTCCTCAGATAGTGTGATCTCCAAGCAACGTCATCCCTCATACGTGACGGCCTAACATGGCCATAGATGTCGAAGGTACAGAGATCTAATTTCTAATTCTAATCCTAGTGAGGGCCTAACATGGCCATAGATGCCGAAAGCCCAAGAATCTAATCCATAATCCTAATCCTAATGCGCTAAAATCACCTAATGAATATCTAGACACGGTGGACATAATAGTTCTGCCCCATTTGTCATCCGAGGAAATGCTAAGGAATCTCAAGCCCATATTCTAGGTGGAAACCTAAATAGAACGAAGTAAATAATTACGATATTTAGCCATAGCATATAATCACAATTATAATTTCAGCAAAAGAAAAACAGAGGGCATGCGTAAATACATAGAAACAAACCACGGTTCGACCAGGAGAGCACTAAACTAGCGGAGAAGAGACAACAGAAACTGCATTGGCAACAAAATTCGAACGATATAACTACACATTTTATTGATCTCAAGCCGGAAACTCAAAAATTTTAGAATAAAGAAACACAATTATTTTTAAAAAATAAGTGAAATTAAAGGTAGCAAAAGTGTTGGTAATAATTTTATCAAGGCATATCTCTTCTTTCAATATCCTATAAATTTTATCAGACATACTGCTTGCAAGATTCGCCCCATACAGATATGAAATTATTGAAGATGATCGGTGTGTATTTAGGTGAAATCGATCAACTCCTGACCAGTTATTTACCAATCGACAAATACTTGAAAAGAGATGTGAATACAATACCCCAGTACATCAATTATTTATTGGTTTTTGGAAGATTACGACTAAGTTAGGAGATAAACATTTCTACAGATTTTGGATTAGCGGTAAATGTAGCTAGATTAAGTAAGATGTACGGTATTTAAATAAATTCCAAAGCAAAGTCAGGTTAGGAAAATACTTGTTCATGAGCTTTCACGTTGAAAATGGCTTGAAACAGGGAAATACACTCTCGCCATTATTATTTATAACTTTCTTCTGGAGTGCAGTGTTGGCTCAGTGGTAGAGCGTTCATCTCCAGTGCATGGGTCCTTGGTTCGATTCCAGCTCGCAACAGGTGACTTTTGTAGTGGAGAAGGGAGCTCCAAACTCTATGATGGGCTTTATTTATATATAAAATAAGAAAGTTTCCTTTTTTGGAGGGGAGATCGCCCCGATCGCGCCCTGGATCCGCCCCTGAGTTACAAATAACAAACCATGATCACTACCAAATGAGCCAGATTCACTAGCAAATGATTTGGGTAAAGTAACAGCGGCGTATTTTGTGGGCTACCGGACCTGATGGCGAATATCACAAAATAAAGTTATTATAATATAAACTAATTTATATTGATAATTTCATACTTCAGTATCTTCTTTCAACGTTAAAAATTTCTGTGAAATGTATGAATTTCGAAAAATCTACTAATTTTTTTCACGCACCCTGTCTTGCTTCCTTAAGAGATTTTCAATCTGGCAATGCAGCAAGAAACTTCCTCTAGTTACTCAACTGCAAGAAAAATCGTGTAGTTATGAAAGCCTTCCTCTTCCCTCCACCTCCGCTCACAGCGTACGAACGGGCTAGCAGGTAACACCAGTTTCTTCTAGAGTAATAGGTTTCTTGAGCGTAAGCGAAGGTAAAGGGAACTTATACGAGAGTGACGGCGCATTTTAAAAGACTCTGGGAATTATCTCGGACATCTAGCGGTTTGTGTCAACGAAATGCAAATTTTGTGTTTTACAGTATTTTGCGATAAATGGCATAGTTATAATTACTTGTTTCATTATTTGCGTTACGTTGCAAAGGCTCTTACAGACTGAGGCTCTTTTGTTGCTAGTCGCCTATTTGCAGCGTTCTTTATAACTCGCACACAGTGGCGTACGCACTCAGGTCCAATAGGTCCTGACTTCCTCAAAATATCCTAACTCTATATATATAGAATATTTGTACACTTTGTCAATAAAATTATATTTGTTCAACATGGAAATGATTGATGTAGCATAAAAATTTGATCTTACGCATCATCTATACTCTTTCTCTTATAAGAGACCGCGGTGGCTCAGTGGTAGAGCGTTCACTTTTGTTGAGCGGTCCCTAATTCGATCCCCGCTCACGCCAAGTGAACTTTGTGGTGGACAAACACTTGTGCGTGGGTTTTTTCGGGGTTCTTCCGTTTCCTTCCGCAAATATTATTAGTTATTACCTCTCTGGAATGGTGAATGTTGGAAATTTAATTTATTAAGTAGCTTTCACCGGCAATCACAAAAGCTCTGTTGGTGATTAGCAGCAATAGTTTAAGTCATACCTGTGTTTATTGGGTATGAAACGTCGTTTTATGATTTTATTTTCGTATTGAAACTTAAAATATATACAAACTTCATGTTTCATAAAAGTAGAGCCAAAAAAAAATGGCTTGCATTTCCATTAATAGATGAACTGGAGGATAATTAAAAAAAAATCTTTATTTTCGTTTGAGAAGCTTAAAGAAAATACAGAAATTAATTATATGTACTTCTTATTGTGACGTAGTGTCCATTTCGGTGAATGTACGCAATCCACCACTTTGGAAGTGCATGAGTACATCGTCAAAGAAAATGTGATGTGTTTGATTAGTCACTCAAGAACGTCGGTTTCCACCTATTCATCGCATCGTAAAAGCTTTGTCTCCAATCTGGATGCACGAAAAGATATCAAAACATGGAAGTCCATTTGGGCGAAATCCAGAGACTTAAATGAGTAGTGTTGGGTCGTTTGATGTGATAAAGCAACAATATACACTAAATCAGAATTCGTCGTCATTTACTGATATTGCAGCAGATCTGTATACGAAGCTTTGGTCACTGTCCCTGCCTTTTTCCGTATCATCATCATCATCATCATCATCATCATCATCATCATCATCATCATCATCATCATCATCATCATTATAGGTATTCTACCATTATTGGCTGGCCAGTTGCCTCAGCTAAGAAGCTTCTATGCTCCCTCAGTCTTCCGGTATTCTGTTCATCTTCACGTACTATTTTCTCTTTAGATATCGTCCATCAATTGTAGTCTACTTCATCATTTCCCTCACTTTCTTGTCACCATACCATCTGGCACGTGCGTCATGTAACAGTTCTTTATTAACCAATGTCCCAACCAATTTCTATGCTTCTTCTTAATAACATCTAATTTTCCCCCACCATTTCTAACGCCATCTCGTTAGTTTTCCGCTTATCGCAGCTAATTCTCTCTATGCTTTTCCACACCCACATTTCGAAAGCTTACAGTCATTTTTCATCATTTTTGCGTAATATCTGTGTTTCTGCCCCATACAATACAATACTTCACACGAAGCATTTTATAAGTCTTTTTCTCAACTCTTTCTTCAAGGTCCACACAATAGTATTTTCTTCCTCCTAAAGGCTTCTTTCACCATTGCTTTTCTTGCTTTTATTTCACGTTCGCATTTCGCATCATTACTAATAATACTGCCCAGGTATCGAATACTAGTCACCTGTTCTATTTTGTCCACTAGAACTTCTATACTTGACACTGTCCGCTTCGTTCCAATCACCATGGCTTTTGTATTTCTAATATTTATTTTCATCTCTTATTCTTCACAGGTCTTTCTCAAGTTTTCAAACATTTTACTGATTTTATCTTCAGATTTTTGCAACAAGCATGTATCATCTGCAAACTATATAAAAGTAATACTTCTACTACCTACCGAAATGCCGTCTTTATATTGGAGGCTCTTTTCACTATCTTTTCTAGATACATATTAAATAATGTTGGTAAGAGATAGCATTCCTGTCGAACTCCCCTTCCAATTGCACTCTCCTCCTTCATTTCCTGCCCTATTTTAAAGCACTCTTGTTAGTTCGTATATAAGTTTCTTATGATTTTTCGATGTTTTTCATTGGAATCCAACTTTCTTTAGAACTTCCAACAACAATTCCCAATTTAAGCTGTCAAAAGCCCTTTCTAGATCAACAAACACCACATACAGGTCTTTCCCTTTTTCTGTAAACCTTTTACCGATCACCCTTAACAATCTAATTGTATCTGTTGTTCCCTTACCTTTCCTGAACTTGAACTGTTCCTCTTCTACTTTTTTTTTCATATAGCGTTCCAAATTTTGCCCACATTTTCATCCGAGAAGAAAATGAATACACTTCTCTTGCTGGTGTTTGGATGTAGTTTCTTATTTCATTTTATTTATTTATTTTTTTATTTTTATCAATCTATGATAAACTTCTTCCTGTCTTTCTTTTCTGCAGCTTGGTGATAATCGACTCGGGTTTTATCTCTTGTAACAATCCTGCCCATCATTCAGTCACCGTCGGTTGGAAGAGGATGCAAAAGTTCCTCATATTCATCAAAGTAATGATCTTTCAATTCGGCTGTCAATTGACGTGAATCCGATTTCGTACACACTTTGTTGAAGTGTAGTACATCATGGACAATAATGCATACCGAATAAACACTAATACCTAAAATGGTGGCTATTTCCTTAGCTAAGATTATATGCTTATTTTCCTTCACAAGCTCTTCCACTGTGCGTATTTTATTTATTTATTTATTGTCACTGTTGGCTGTGACTTGACTGTTGTGAGGCTTCCTATACAGATAGTACCCCACTTTCAAACTTCCATCATGACCTGTAGAGTAGCTGCAGGAAAGGGCGCCGATTTCTCCTTAAATTTGAGGGTGGGCATTCAGATGCAGAAGGTATATATATGAGAATTTTAAGACAAATTGCATTCAAATTATGCCAAATATTGTATATTCATAAATACAATAGGGGGCCCATATGAGCTTTGGGGGGGCCAGGGAACGCGGCCCCCCAGGATCGGCGCCCTTGGCTGCAGGGACAGACAAGAAGTACCTCATGGCATTTTCAATCTGTAATGAATTTCAATTGATTTAGCATATTCACTATTACAAAAAAGGGGGGGGGATCTCAATAGACTATTACAAAAAGTTAACAAGCGAGATGTTTCATAAACTATTTTCATTTCACAAAAATTCTTTTTCAAGCTTGGCTACAAACAATAGAAGTTATTTCTTGTTTCTATCTTCATGACTATTCGAAAAAAAATTCAGGGGCGATAAAGCTTTGTAAAGGGACAACCCTGGTATTTCGTCACTTTGCTAGGCACTCTGATTAATGTAGTTCCCTTCGCTACACACTGTACACAAACACTTAATTGTCTGGCACTTAAAATACATTTCCTAGATGGCAGAACGAAGGAGAGTTTGTTCTTAGTGCAGACTTTTTAGCACAGCGGACATTACGATAATTCTTTTATTTCATTTTGATTAGAAATTTTTAGTTACACAAGAAACTGAATAATATTTATAATAGTGTAATATAATAAAGCAAAGTTTGAGTTTAATTCTAACTTTGCGGATATGTAGAGATAGATATTTTAATATATAATTATGAAGCTGAAATTATTATTGAACTTAATTTAGTGATGATTAATAAATTTATGCTCACGAGTAGTTTATGTAAAGTAGGATAGTAGTAGTCATTTTGGTCATTCCTAAGTCTTTGGTTTATGTGTTAGATCAAATGTTCTAGTTTTAAGTCTGACTACATTATTATCTTAATACGCACAATAAAGAAGCTATCTATTAAAGTACAGTACATATACATTCGGAAAACATATTCCGCCTTATGGAGAGTCGTTTTGACGTATTATTAGGTTCATACTAAAGGTCTGACTACTGCAGGAAACATATGTTAGTCGATCCCTTTAGTATGGCACTAATCACGCGTCAGAACGACTCTGCATACGGTCCATTATGTTTGAATAGTACCAGTAAGCAACTATTGTTCCCCCATTTTAATTCACACCCTAGACAAAAAGAGTAAGCACCTGTTACATTGTTGCTCAAGACATGGATGAAAATAGAGGGTGTCCATTGAACTAATATTTATCCTCTGTTGTGATATAAGCAGTGGTCAAAGTGAGACGGTATGATGTGGTATGCCGTACCGCCTCTGGTTTTTTAGTGGTGAAGGCATACCGCCTCTGGTTTTTAATGATCGAGACATACCGTCACAGGAAAGTAGATGCTAAATATCTTTAATAAATCCATTTTTATACAAAGTAATTGACGAATGGCTTTGCACATAAAACGATTTTATTTCTTATGTTGGAATACAGGTAATTTCTAACAAGGGAACCTTCGAAAATGATAGTTGCAGTGAAAGATGTGACCTATGTCAATTGAAAGAGCTGTAACAGAGATGAGCATTCCCAAAAAATTAGCTGCCCATAGCAATAGGCTCAAGAAATATAAGGGGTGGAAGTTCGGGAAACAGCAAGGTTGGACAAGGGGGAAAAGTGCAAATTCCGCAAAAAAGGGAGGCACGGCAAAACACAATGCTAACAAGTGATGTATAGAAAGAGACTTGGCACAATAGGGAACAAATGAAGGCAACCAGTGGGGTTAACAGTGTTGCCAACTGCAATGAAAAGTACATGTTTTGCAAAGAGCACTATATGAAGTGAGTGCAATATTCAGTGTCAACCTGTCATGTAGAACATAAGATATGACGTGTATAATCAGTGGTACAATCTAACAAAAGAAAATAGAAAAACAGAAGTACGAAAAATACGGAAAAGACGGAGTTGGCCATAATGCGCCATTTGATCACGGGCTGTGCATATTAGAATGAACAAAACAAGAAGCAGGAAACCAACGTACCTAGAGTCGAAAAGAAAAACGAGTTGGCAACACTGGCCATGTAAATCCAGATAAAATTCTAATATAGTTAGGCCACTCGCTTCACAAAAAGGAAATTCCTGCAACAGGCATCACTCGGAATGCTCAATGCTAGAGTGATTGAGGCAGTGTCAAGTTGGGGAACATGAAATGGTTGGGTTGAGCCAACAACCGATAATAGAAGTAGTGAACATTATGATATGGTTGGGTTGTATGTGGGAATATGCAGGGTGTCCCACCAAACTTTGTGACCTGAAAGATTTGCGAAACGAACAAAAATATGATGGATCCAGTTGTGCTGGCATGTACCACTGTCAGAGGGTGATAAAAAACTGTGAGAAGCAAGTGCCCCCAGGATCCCCATCATAGGGCCCCATGAGCCAACTTCAAATTTTCAAATGGCAACAGGGACCGAGTGGTACCTCTCTCGATAGATCATGGAATGTGCAACAACATCTTTAAGAAACATTTGCTATATGAAGCATGTTTTTCAAAATGGCCGCCACAAATATATGTTGTGTCTTAACATGGCATCGAACATTGTGATCTCCAATTGCTGCGAAGCGAAAAGAGGTGTTGCAAATCCAATTGCACAGGAATGTACTCATGTCGAGGGCCAAGAGAACTTTATAACAAGCAAGTCCCCCAGGGCCCCCATCATAAGGTTCGAGGGGTCAACCGCAACATTTCAAATGGGAACAGGGGGCGGATGATATTTCTCTGGATAGATACAACACCGCCTATAAGAATCATTTGCTATATCAAGCACGGGTTTCAAAATGGCCGCCAAACAAGCACGTTGTTCTTGTCACCGAGCAGATATTTTGGCGGCCATTTTGAAATCCCATGTAGTAAATATTTCTGATATGCGTTGTTGCATATTCCAAGATTTATCGAAAGAAATATAACTCGACCGATGGTGCTATTTGAAATTTTGAAGTTTGCCCCTGGAATCCTATGATGGGGGACTTGGGGGAACTTGCGTCTCATAGAAGTTTGTCGCCCGCTGACATGGGTACATTCCTGCACAACTGGATGTGTCATATTTTTTTCGCTTTGAAACTATTTCAGTCGCAAAGTTAGGTGGGATACTTTGGATATATCATATAGGCGGTGATAGTACTGCAGACAGCAACACACAGCAGAACAAGCCTTTGATTATGTTTGCTTTCTACAGGTGTGGATATGTGATAGAAAGACCACCAAAGGTTCCGACACCTCTAGAGTACTGTCTCGAGACATTCACAGGAGATGATTGTACCATGTGTGACGGATTGGCAGTATTCCGCTGTGCTCACAGCAAATGTATCTTCTGTTTGGACCATTGTTTTAATGCATAGTTGGTGCTTTCTTGTTTTGTTCATTCTAATATGCATAGCTCGTGATCAAATGTGGCGCATTATGGCCAACTTCGTCCTTTCCGTATTTTTCGTACTTCTGTTTTTTTCTATTCTCTTTTGTTAGACTGTACCACTGATTATACACGTCATATCTTATGTTCTACATGACAGGTTGACACTGAATATTGCACTCACTTCATATAGTGCTCTTTGCAAAACATGTACTTTTCATTGCAGTTGGCAACACTGTCACCCCACTAATGGCCTTCATTTGTTCCCTATTGTGCCAAGTCTCTTTCTATACCTCACTTGTCAGCATTTTATTTCGCCGTGCCCCCCCTTTTTTTGGGGGGGAATGTGAATTTTTTCCCCTTGTCCAACCTTGCTGTTTCCCGAACTTCCATCCCTTATATTTCTCGAACCTATTGCTATGGGCAGCTAATTTTTTGGGAATGAACATCTCTGTTACAGCTCTTTCAATTGGCATCGGTCACATCTTTCACTGCAACTATCATTTTCGGAAGGTTCCCTTGTAAGTTGACAACACGGACATTTTTGTTATCGTTTTCTTACCTTTTGTTTTAAAAATAAGGTGTCTTCAAAGAAGTTTATCTAGTTTATATTTTGATGTGCCATATTGAATTATTTCTTTCTTATGTATGTGTGTGTCGTCTTGCCTGAATGCATATAAATGTCGTGTTTTGAGCATGGGCGGATTTAGGGGTTGTCTGCTGAGAGGCGCGGATCTTCTGGGAGTTTGGAATACCCGTCAATCGAGTGTAGAATCCGAGAATTTTCCAGCAGGAAATTGTTAGTATAAAAACTCAGTTTTTGAGCATTTTCATGTATAATTCTCTATAATACAACATAAAGAGTTTTTTTTTTTAATTTTTGTTTTTCAGAAAGTTATTAGTGGGAAATCAAAATCTCTCCATGTTCCCCCTCCATAACTACAGAGAAGCTCTCCAATGGTTTTCACTCATTATTTAAATAGAAATGCAATTTTTAAGGCAACATACCCTCACTGTATTTCAACATTTACATAGCCGCTATGTCGAGTCAAAATCGTAATAAAACATACCGCCTCTACTTTTCTTCCAGTTCGAACACTGTATATAAGCCTGGATAGTCAACGCGTACACATATTCTTCAATTTACTTCTTAATTGAAATACAAGTTTTATTTTTACTACTATTTTTATTCATTGCTTAAGTTCTATCATGAAATAAATTCTTTATTGTTCCACGCTTCTTCGCTTCCAGTAAAAATAGAAACAACTTACCATTGCTGGTAATCACCAACACAGTCCAAAGCGGTAATTACTGGTAATAGCGGTTAATCAGTTGAATTTAGATGCTCATTTCACACTCTCACTGTATTATATATATAGTATCCCAGAATTCTTTCCCTGATTACAAACATTCATAAAGCATAAAATATGGCACATAGACAAATACTGTTTATTTTCAATTGCATGTAACGTATTCAAGTTCTTATATCATACGGTATTTATTATTATTAAGTATTCTGCCTTTCAGCAGATCCTGGGACTAGGGAGGTTTTATTTTCTTCTTTTTTCTTATTTCTTTTCTTAATTTTTTGTTTGGACCTGGAAATATTTCTCCCATGTTTCTCGATTTTCAGCTTCCTCTTTTAATTCCCAACATTTTCTTCTATTTTTCAAATCATTGGTCACTTAGGTTCTTCTTCTCCCTACTCCTCGCTTTTCTTCCATCTTTCCTTCTATGGGAGTATGTAGAAGACAATTTCTTTGCAAGATGTGTCAAATCCAATTGCCTTTTCTACGAAGAATGGTAGCTAGAAGCGTCTTCTTCTCTCCTATCCGTTTTGAAACATATTTGTTTCTTACTCTCTCTGCCCGTTTTATCTTCTCCATCTTCCTCCAACTCCACATTTCGAAGCTCTCCAAATATTTCGTCTGTAACTTCCGTAATATCCAAGTCTCTGAACCATACAGTCCAATACTCCATATATAGCACTACACCAATTTCTTCCTTAGTCCAATATTAAGGCTGCTAGTTAAGAGTGATCTTTTCTTGTTGAATGCTTCTTTGGCTATGGCAATTCTCGACCTGATCGCTTTGGTGCAGTACGCGTCTTTCGTCAAAATACTTCCCAGATATTTGAAATGGTCAACCTCTTCAACTACTCTTTGTTCTACTCTGACATGTAAGGGCGCATTTTCACGATATATTCTCATGACTTTGGATTTTACGATGTTAATTTCCATTCCATACAATTTTCCAGTGTCAACTATTTTGTCAATCATTTCCTGTAACTCTTCTTCGGTTCTAGCTACAATAACAGTATCATCTGCATACCTGGTATCATACTTACTGTTATTTTGATTGTTACAGGGCCCAGTGACGTAATAACAGCGGAATGGGGCATCATTTGCAGAAACATGTACTAAACCAGGAGAAAGCCCAATGTGTCCTCTGGTATCATGAGACACAGTCAGCAAAAATAAAATAAATAAATAAATAAAAAACAGTCCAGAGACAATTACAGACGGCATGCTATAGACAGCCATTAGATGTTAAAAGTGGGCCGCGGTGGCTCAGTGGTAGAGCGTTCACCTCTGGTGTTTGGGGTCCTGGGTTAGATCCCAGCCAACGCCAAGTGAACTTTGTGGTGGACAAACACCGTGTGCGTGGGTTTTCTCGGGGTTCTCCCGTTTCCTCCCACTTTCTTCATTCCACCATTTCATTCATTACTCATCATCACCTTTAGCCTAACCGGCATAACATGGGACGTAAAACTCAAAGATTTCATTTCATTTAATTTCAGATGTTAAAAGCATAAAGATTTGGTATGCTAAATTTAAGAAACTAGTGATCTCCCCTAGAACAGGCAGGCCTAGACTTAGTGACAAGACAAGTCAGACAGTTAAAGACGCCTTCGTGAGAAGTATCAAGAAGTTAGTCCACATAGACCAACGAGAGTTGCAGATTCCTAAGAGATCAGTGTACCGCATCCTACACAAACATCTTTTCCGTGCGTACACTGAAAAGAAAAAAAATGACTTGGTAAGGAATACCAAATTTGTTTGTTCAGGGCATTTGGTCACTTTATTTGGTTAATTTAACCAAAATTTGGTCATTTATACCAAACGTGTTTGATCATAAACACTATATTTTTTGGTCAGAACATTTAGTTGGTTAATTTGGTTATGCCAACGAAATCTGAAGTGATTTGGTAAAGATTTGGTTTTCCTGACCAAAGTAAAGTGTTTAGTTACAAAGTCTCGTGTATCGACTTCACTTCTGGGTAATCTTTGTGGCAGCTATCAGCGGTTTGAGCTTATGAAAAAGGCAAACAAAAAGTGACTATTTAGCAGCAGTAAATGTATATTCTAAGTGTGTGTGATTAATTGTGTAAATCGAAGTAAGCTTACTTTTTCGAATATACTGATTTACTGTTGCGTATTGGTTATTTTAGTGGCCGTAAATTTGGCATAACAAATAGCCCTTTATATACAGAAGAAGCGGGCAAGCTCCATTAACGACGCTAGGCCAAGTGCGTTGCTTTGCTTCGAGCCCTCACCACAAATTCTCTTGCCGGGGAGCGCGCTGCTTGCGACTGGAGCGCCGCGCAACAGCCAGTCTCATTAGTTTCTGAACAGATCCTGTATAACTGTCAGTATAAATATAGCACACAGTGATATTGTTTTTATAAGTTTGTTTCGTACTATTATAATGGAAATCATACATTAAGAACTTTCATAATTCTAAAACATACAAACCCACATATATTCGTTTATTAAACGTTAATTATTCTTTGTATTGCACATAGGTTCTTAGTAAATATTGTTCTATAACCAAAGTTAGGTTTTACAATCAGTCTCTTTACTCTTTTAGAATCATATGCCAGTTAGGCGTGAGGAGGTGGTGATGATGAGAGATGAGTGAAATGGTGAAATGAAGAAGGTGGGATGAAACGGGAGAACCCCGAGTAAAGCCACGAGCACAGTGTTTGTCCACCACAAAGTCCACACGGCGCGAGTTGGGATCGAACCAGGCACCCCAAGTACCGGAAGTGAACGCTGTACCACTGAGTCACCGTGGCCCCATATTCTAATGTAATACGTGGTATTTTTCTGATATTTTCCAGTATCTTTCTAAATACGCTATTGTTCATTAATCTGCGGAAACCGTTTTCGAGATTATTTTTAGCTTCTGTTCTCATATCAGTAATTAAATTAATATATTTCTTTAACTAATCTGATTGTTTGAACTCTAATACTCTACACACATTTCTTGATTTCACTCAAGTGGCAAATTTCAACTTTAGATAAATGTAGCGGATAACATATCTTTCTTTGTTATAAAGTGCTGTTAATAATTTTGATTCTATGATTCTAGTGGGCACATGTTTGCTGGAACCAATGGCTCTTTGTGTCCTTTTGGATACTATTATCAACTTCCAATATGTAACCTGTTTCACCATTGTCAGAGATATGTGTTTCTAATTATTATTCTTCTAACAACAGCTGTTAACGCAGAAGTTCATTCTTTGATTCTGTTTAAAGCGCCACATTACTGGAAATAAGTCAACAGCTGTCAACGCTGCTCGCGTTCAAATCAAGATTTGAACGTCAGGAGACCGCAGTCCCTCCTCCCCTCAGCTGCTTGCGTTTCCCTTCTGTACTACACAGAGCAATCTATCACGTTCGCTGCTCTATTGTGAACGTGGTGTGATGATGGAATGCATATACACAAGGGGTAAAGCATGCGAAGAGTAGAAATGAAACGACAATATAATAATATTGTGAATATTATTAAATATCTTAAAAGAAGCAACAAGCAGTGCATGGTATTTGGTGGTTCACGTGCTCTTGCGAACTGCACAAGGTGACGCCACTGATCAATCCTATCAATATAAACAAAGTTATTTCTTCTTTAACAGCGCTGGATTATGGGATCTTGCTACTGACTTCAGGTTTCAGTACTTTTCTTCTTGTCACTATCGACTCACTTTTAAATAAATAAAACCCTGGTAGATAGTAAAAAAAACCGCACACTAGGAGTTTCAATTTCGTCCGTTAGATGTCCACCACGGTTTGGGTACAAAACCTCGCGGCCAGAACCTCGCGGCGACAACCTCGCGGACCAAAACCTCGCCTGGCCAAAACCTCGCCTCCCAAAACCTCGCGGCCCAAAATCTCGCCAGGCCGAAACCTCGCCTGGCCAAAACCTCGCCGCCCAAAACCTCGCGGGACAAAATCTCGCCGGGCCAAAACCCCGCCTGGCCAAAACCTCGCCGCCCAAAACGTCGCGGGCCAAAATCTCGCGGGGCGAAAACCTCGTCTGGCCAAAACCTCGCCACCCAAAACCTCGCGGGCCAAAATCTCGCCGGGCCAAAACCTCGCGCCCCAAAATATCGCCATACCCAAAATCTCGCCTGACCAAAATGTAAATGTTCCAACAGATGATAAGAATGACGGTATAAAAGACGCTGTTTCAGAAGAAGTATCACGTGTATTTGACCAAGTCCCGCGATACCATGTGAAAATTCTATTTCTGTATTAGAGGATTTCAATGTGAAGGTAGGGCGACAGGATGTTTTTAAACTGGTTATAGGGAAAGAAAGTCTGCATAAGGAAAGTAATGACAACTAACGAGGTTAGTTTCGTGAACTTTGGAACATCCAAAAACTTAAAATTTTAACAAAAATCTAATAATATTTATGAAAATATGAAACAATATATGAGTTTTTACGACGTCCCTTGATTATGTCCTATAGGTTAAAGGAGACGTAGATGACCAGGATGAAGGAAATGATCGAATAAAGAAAGTGGGAGGAAACGGGAATAACCCGAGAAAGCCCACGCACACGATGTTTTGTATATTATTATTATTATTATTATTATTATTATTATTATTATTATTATTATTATTATTATTATTATTATTTGTAACGTGGAATTGCATATTAGGAAACACATTGGGTAAATTTTAAAGAAAAGTTTCATTCGCGGCGAGGTTTTGGCACGGCGAGATTTCGGGCGGCGAGGTTTTGGCCCGGCGAGATTTTGTCCCACGAGGTTTTTGGCGGCGAGGTTTTGGCCACGCGAGGTTTTGGGCGGCGAGGTTTTGGCCCGGCGAGATTTTGTCCCGCGAGGTTTTGGCCACGCGAGGTTTTGGCTCGGCGAAATTTTGTCCCGCGAGGTTTTGGGCGGCGAGGTTTTGGCCACGCGAGGTTTTGGCCCGGCGAGATTTTGTCTCGCGAGGTTTTGGCCGGCGAGATTTTGGGCGACGATGTTTCGGCCGCGAGATTTTGTCCGTATACCGTCCACCACTGGAGAACTTCTGCTGCTTTCTAATGGTGAGATACGGAACTTGAACTACCTTTGGATAAAACAGAGTTCAAAACTTCCATTTCGTTCAAGAGTTATAGTGTGCACTAAGGGATAAACTTAAGTCGCTGTTACTCCTTAAGATCTTAGCGGATTGATTCCATCAACAACTGGACCGAAATAATAGGGTTAACGGATTAATTCCATTAACGAACTAGAGCGAGATAATCAGGTTACTGGATTGATTCCATTAATGAACTAGACCGAGATTATCGGGTCAACGGATTCATTCCATTAACGAACTAGACCGAGATTATCGGGTCAACGGATTCATTCCATTAACGAACTAGACCGAGATAATAGGGTTAACGGATTAATTCCATTAACGAACTAGACCGATATAATCGGGTCAACGGATTAATTCCATTAACGAACTAGACCGAGATTATCGGGTCAACGGATTCATTCCATTAACGAACTAGACCGAGATAATAGGGTTAACGGATTCATTCCATTAACGAACTAGACCGAGATAATCGGGTTAACGGATTAATTCCATTAACGAACTAGACCGAGATAATCGGGTCAACGGATTCATTCCATTAACGAACTAGACCGAGATAATAGGGTTAACGGATTCATTCCATTAACGAACTAGACCGAGATTATCGGGTTAACGGATTAATTCCATTAACGAACTAGACCGAGATAATCGGGTCAACGGATTCATTCCATTAACGAACTAGACCGAGATAATAGGGTTAACGGATTAATTCCATTAACGAACTAGACCGAGATAATAGGGTTAACGGATTAATTCCATTAACGAACTAGACCGAGATAATAGGGTTAACGGATTAATTCCATTAACGAACTAGACCGAGATTATCGGGTCAACGGATTCATTCCATTAACGAACTAGACCGAGATAATAGGGTTAACGGATTCATTCCATTAACGAACTAGACCGAGATAATCGGGTTAACGGATTAATTCCATTAACGAACTAGACCGAGATTATCGGGTCAACGGATTCATTCCATTAACGAACTAGACCGAGATAATAGGGTTAACGGATTAATTCCATTAACGAACTAGACCGAGATAATAGGGTCAACGGATTCATTCCATTAACGAACTAGACCGAGATAATCGGGTTAAAGGATTTATTCCATTAACGAACTAGAGCGAGATAATCAGGTTAATGGATTGATTCCATTAATGAACTAGACCGAGATTATCGGGTCAACGGATTCATTCCATTAACGAACTAGACCGAGATAATAGGGTTAACGGATTAATTCCATTAACGAACTAGACCGAGATAATAGGGTCAACGGATTCATTCCATTAACGAACTAGACCGAGATAATCGGGTTAAAGGATTTATTCCATTAACGAACTAGAGCGAGATAATCAGGTTAATGGATTGATTCCATTAATGAACTAGACCGAGATTATCGGGTCAACGGATTCATTCCATTAACGAACTAGACCGAGATTATCGGGTCAACGGATTCATTCCATTAACGAACTAGACCGAGATAATCGGGTCAACGGATTCATTCCATTAACGAACTAGACCGAGATAATCGGGTTAAAGGATTTATTCCATCAATGGCGTATTTAGGGGGTGGCTTCCGGGCTAAAGCCCCCCCCCCGAAATCTTACTTAGTATAGTAAAGTAAATGAAATATCTTGCAGAATTTTCACATTTCCAGGTAAAGCCCCCCCGAAAGTTAGCAAAGCCCCTCCCGAAACAAAATCGTAAATACGCCACTGGATTCCATTAATGAACTAGACCGAGATAATCAGGTTAACGGATTCATTCCATTAACGAACTAGACCGAGATACTCGGATTAACGGATTGATTCCATTAACGAGCTAGACCGAGATAATCGGATTAACGGATTGATTCCATTAACGAACTAGACCGAGATACTCGGATTAACGGATTGATTCCATTAACGAGCTAGACAGAGATACTCGGATTAACGGATTCATTCCATTAACGAACTAGACCGAGATGCTCGGATTAACGGATTGATTCCATTAACGAGCTAGACCGAAATAATCGGATTAATCACTGGAACTATTTATTGCCAGAACAGAATTCAAAAGTTCGATTCCGTTCAAGAATCGTCACGAGGAGTATCGGACATAATACGTACGGTAACATAAAACAATGTTATAAGTGCCAGTTTCGTAAACACAATAAAAAAATGTTCTAATTGAGAATAATTTTGTTGGTCATAAGTGACTGTAACCGTAGGATTTATTAGGATCACGCAAGTGGAACTTATTATATTGTAATATTAGTACATACGTTCGTATGTCCGTTACTTCACTCTTGAATGAAAGCGAACTTTTATAACGGACAGCTGGAGTGATTATCTCGACCGAGATATTTAATACAATCATTCCGTTAACCAGTGGCGGATCCAGGGTGGGGCAATCGCCTCCCCCCAGAAGAGGAAACTTTCTTATTTTATATATATAAATAAAACCCCTCTCAGAGTTTAGAGCTCTTAAAAGTAGCTCTAAGTAGCAGTATTACAACCACCGCCCCCCAGAAGTCCGTCCTGGATCCACCCCTGCCGTTAACACTTTTAGAGATTACAATGATTAACGCTACCTATCCATTTGCCAATTATTACTATTTAAACAAAGATAGCAAAAGTTTCACAACTTTCTATTAGATGGCAGCAAAATAACCTTGAGTGACTGACATCTACCGGAGGAAACTGAAACTTATAGTGAATGATTCTGTTTTGTATTTATTTATTTTTGTTTCTTATAAGGAGTACAACCCCTCAATCTTTGGTTGGATTGAAAGTGAGTGTTGCTTTCAACACCAGGGCCAGGGGCGTACGCAGGGAGTGGGTCCTGGAGGTCTGGACCCCCCGAAATCCCTATTTTTTTGTAGTTTATATTTAGGGGCAATTTTAGAAATTTTCATATAATTTAGCCTCAAATTGGATTTGGAACCCCCCGAAACGCTTTAGATCCCTCCCGAAATAAATTCCTGCGTACGTCCCTGATCAGGGCTACATGATCTCCATCAGGGCCGCATCCACGTGGGGTTCACTGGTTCCGGACCCCCCAAGCGTCCTAATTCAACTTACATTTGTACATTTTCTCAATATAACTCTACTTATTTGACAGGGAAGTGATTGAGGTTACATTAAAATTTAATCTTACACTTCTCTGTATATAAACAATCTCGTTCTATCATTTTCTGAAAATATAGGTGGAAGTATTTTACAATTACTTACTATCTTTTCGAGTGCAGAATAACACCCATTCAATACTATATATACTTAGTCTCTTGTATTGGACCCGCCCAAGGGCGCCCATGTAGTGATTTCCAAGGGGGGCAAGTATAAGTGACGTTTCAAAAATAGTTTCAAAGTTTGCTGTAACTAATGTAAAAATACTATTGGATTTTCGATATGCTGAAGTACAATTTCCTCTAGGGGGGCGATCACCCCACCTTGCCCCCCCTGATGGGCGCCCTTGGACGCGCCCCCCAAAAGCTTGGACCTTTTCCAACAAAAGTTTCTGAGTTCCATTCTGAATCGAAACTAAGTCTTTCACGCCAAATGCATGTAAGAGATTAAAAAGAGAAATCGCTGGTTAGGAGAAATGGTGTGACATCATTATATATATATATATATATATATATATATATATATATATATATATATATATACAGTGGCGGATCTAAGGGGGATATAGGGGCTATAGCCCCCTTTGACGCTCAGATATACACTGGATAAAATGGGCTTCAATCCTGCTTTACACTGGATAAAACGGCAAAATATGATTCAGCCCCTCCCTTGATCATATCCTGGATCCTCCCCTATATATATATATATATATATAATATTTTTTTCTTTTCTGAAGTCTTTAGTCTATAAGCTGCAATAAAAAATCGCAGGACACAGTAGTTAAACGCATTCATTTTGGGATTTAAGTTGTAACACAAGAATTATATGAAGCTAGAATATATAAGTCAGTCATCACCTCTGAGGGACGCCATATTTCATCCAAATGTTTTTATTCGAGTCACACGCGCACAAGAACACATTTGATCTTTCATTATATGATACAGGATGGAAGGAGCATAGAGTCTTTCCCTTCGGTTGACGCTCTCTTCGTAAATACAGAGCAATGTAATGGGATTTAGAAGCCTCCCTGACACAAATAAAACTGTCAACTGTCACCCGTCCTAGCCATTGATCATCGATTCTTGAAACCTGGAAAACAGACGTGACTCACAACTTAAAATCTCCCTCCTTGTCTTCTATTTCCTCTTCTTCTTCTTCGTCTTCTTTTGACCCAATTTTCTCAGAAATTCTCGCTAGAAGACGTTCGTACAAGGAAACGAATAACGGGAAAAAGTATTTGATAACGCTGCTATGAAATGACAACATTAACATCGTCTAAATACGTATTCTGTTAAACTGTAGGGTTAGGATTTAGATTTCTGGGCTTTCAGCAGCTATGGCTATATTAAGCCGTCAGGTATGAGGGGTAACGTCTCTCGGCGATCACAGTAACCGAGGATTGGGAAGAAAGGAAGCGGTCTGTGACCTGCGCCTTCTTACCTACATGTGTATGGTACATAAATGATAAATAGATACTAAAGACAATAAATAAATAAATAAATAAATTGTTCTGAAATAGTGCAAACATGGCGTATTCTTTTGTGCGGGACGAAGAAGAACATACTTGTTGACCACAAATAGTTGGTTGAAATGTAAATAGTTTCTTTAAAATAAAATAAAATGAAATCTTGAAGTTTTACGTCCCCACGGTTATGTTAGCTAGGCTAAAGGGAACGGTGATCATGAGAAAAGAATGAAATGGTGGAATGAAGTGAGAGGAAACGAGAGAACATCGAGAAAAACCACGCACACGGTGTTTGTCCACCACAAAGTTCACTTGGCACGAATTGGGATCGAACCAAGCATCCCTACACCAGAGATGAAAGTTCTACTATTGAGCCAGCGGAGCCCGTAAGTACACTGTAAAAAATCGTTATGTTATTTCAACGACATGCCTATGTGTTAACACGATTGTGTTAAAATATAACACAAACAAGTGGTTAGAACAACTCACTCTCCATTTGGAGTTGTGTGTCAAATGCCGGTAGTTGATATGACACACAGCCTGTGTGTTAAATTAACACAAGTGTAGAATCTTCAGTGTTGTTTTCTGCCTGATTGCCAAATATGTTGGGCATCTAATTATAAAGGCTTATAAATTGAAGCTACAGACAAACACAGTAGAAAGAAATACTTAAACAAATTCAGATATATATGCAAAATTTCAAAATGCAAACCGCGCAATGTGTTTTCAATTGTTTTACATAATGTTTCTGAAGAAACCCTAACAGCAGAAGATGTGTTAGGCATGTGCCATTTAGGTGTTCTAAATTCATCTCCCACATTTGATGCATTTATTGCTTCTTTTTCTAAGCGATTGTGTACTAGAAGCAACAAACACATCAAGTTAATTAGATGACAATTGTCGCCGATCATTTGAAAGTGAATATGGAAGAACTATAAAATAAAGTAAATAGACAGTCGTCATTTTGTTATAAAATTAGGTCTAATGGCAAGCAGATTTTATCTTATCCCGAACGGTTATCGTCTAATATACGCGGCTTAAAGGAGCACTCTGATTAGCCAAATTCAAAAGACCTCAACAATTTATCCCTCTACAAGCGACGTTTCCTTCATCGCCTCCGTGGCGAAGTCGGAAGAGCACGCGCCTAGAAATTCAAAGGTTGGTGGTTCGTACCCCCTCCCCACCACTGGAAGTATTTTTTTTTTACTTGTTTAAAGTGTTTTCTTTTTTCGACTCAACATAATGTAAACACATTACGCATATAGACGATTTAACATATTTTGGGGGAGTACTTTTGTGTTTAATAAAGCTTACGGTATGGCTCAACACCGGTTGTGTGTTAAAGACGTAATACACTCCCTGTGTTAAACGCCAACACCGCGGGGTATGTGTTGAACTAACACCGCGAAGTGGTAGTCACGCTGGAACCATTGCCCTGTGTTAAAATTGAGTTAAATTAACACAACCATTTTTTACTGTGTAGTTTCTTAATTATGTAAATGCATTATTATCAATTGTACTGAATATATATTCAATGTTTAACAGGTAACCTTATTATTCGAGATGCACTTGGGCATGTGTTAAAATGAAAAATATAATTTTGTTTTACAATTTTCGCTAGGTAAAATGAATTACATCGCGACTTGCCAAACAAATTGGCATGTATTTCTCGGAAATTTACCCACATCTTCTTTAAATACTAGCTGAACCTGCGCTCCCTACACAGTTTATCTTTCACATATGAACACGAGTTTCCTTGTTATTCCTTACAACATCTGTATATGTCCCTTTACAGACGCAAGCGAAGGACGTCTTAATAAATATCGGCAAGGGATACCATAAAAGGGAGATTTTTTTTTCAATATCTCGCACTCTTTGCAAGATTTTAGCCTACTTCCGGTTGGAGTTCCTAATTCATGTATGACCAGTGTTACTTTCTTCTTGCATGCAGTATGTAATAAGCAAATACATACAAAATTAATTGTAATGCCACTGGTATATAATGTTCATTAGGCAAAACACTCCAAGTTCATTAGGCAAAACACTCCAAACAATAAAGATTCATCTTAGACTGAAGAAATTGTTATCCTTCATTTTTCATTATCATTTGGCCATGAAACAAACGCCTGAGAGATATACTAACACCGTATACAAATGTGTGGTGTTGGAATGTATAACTCGTAGGATATGATTTTTTAAAAAAAATTCAACACTTCCAGTGTACCCCTAAAAAAAGTAATAAAGAAATAGCGGCGATGATTTTAAATATTCAATTAAAACTGAACAACGTACAGAAAATTTGCAATAGATCAGTGAAAACGGCATCTTTCTAGAGCTTGTGGTTTCCGAGATATCATATTCAAAAGAATTGTCCACAAACATATGAAGTTTTCTTGACCGCAAATATATGAACGTAGCATTTTAATATATAGATTATATGTACTTTTTTCTCAGTAAGAACAATACCAGGTATCGAAATTGAAACTCGATAATGATAGAAGATTACTGTGTGCTCCACTACGTTTGATTTTAAGCTTATAAGTCATCACATTAAAAACGTTGAAGTTCCATTCCACAGTCATTGGAGAACTCCAGTTATGAAGACCTGACACCCATTCCATTAAGACAAACAGTTTTAATGCTCTCTGCGAGTTCATAAAAGAAGAACATTTTAACTATCGAACCTGAATTGCAGACACCAGTAAAGAGGTTTACCTACGGCTCTGCCCTTCCCCGTTCTCTTTCCGTCGTTTCATACCGAAGAGAGTGCATTTTGCAACCGATCTATTTGGTTAGAACCGTATAAAATCCTTTAATGGGAAGCCGATAAATTTACGAGCGAATATCGCGTATAATTACTGCTAAATTTGAGGGTGAACTTCTTGCGGACAAGAACTTACATTGCCTTAACGAGTACTAAAAGCTGCTTGGTTTTTCTTAGTGTTTTTTTTTTCAATGCTTGTTAGGTAATTACATATAAATAGCACAATTCACAAGTGAAATTTTGGGTAATGATTGTGTTTAAGATTCCTTATAATTGACTCTAGTCTTAATATCAAATTTCACGTTTCTACGCATTAAAGTTCATTTATGATAATGTTCTCTTTTAAAAATATGCAATAATTTACTAGCAACGTATAAGTGAAACTTACTTTCTTAGAATGCTGTTACCTTGTTACTTATTGAAAAAGAACTTACTTAGAACATCTTATAGGCAGGAGACTTATAGAGTCGTATTCGATTAAGAAACAATTATACAGGGTGTTTCAAAACAACACCGACAACGTTTAGGAGGTCAAGATAAGACTAAAAGTATGGACAAACCAGGGAGCACAAATGGAGTTATAGGCTGCCAGAAACACACACACACACAAATGAATTTTAAAGATCAATAGCTGCAATATTGTGGGACCTACCGTAAACGGACCAAGACTTTTCTTAGGAACTGGTACAAGGGCGCCCATCAGGGGGGTCAAGATGGGGCGCTTGCCCTCCCTAGTGGAATTTGTACTTCAGAATATCGAAAATCCAATAGAATTTTTACATTAGTTACAGCAAAATTTGAAACTATTTTTGAAACGTTGCTTATACTTGCCCCCCCCCCTTGGAAACCACAACCTTGAACTGGTATGTGTCCTATTCAAATCAATATGTTTCAGAATCCTGCGTTACTTCCCCTACAATTTTTATAGAAGTAGTTCATGAGTACTTCAAGTTATATGTTCGTTACCAATTCCCTTCATAAAAATTGTTGTGTGAGTGCCTTAGGATTCTAAAACATGTAATTTTGGATAACACACATATTAACTCCTAAGTGAAATTTTGACCCGACTACGGGAGTGCCATAGTATTGGAGCTATGATCCTTTAAAGTTCATTTTTTCATGTTTTCGGCGCATATAACACGGAAATGACGGATTTATGCACCCAGGTTGGATATACGTTTGTCTTATCTTGTCATTTCCTCATAGACAAGGGCAGGTTAGATATGAAGGGAAATCGTGTATTTGTATTCAAGCTTTTTCCTCATATCTATGCCGTCTATCAACACAAAACTTAGTATACACATTTCTTATCTCCTATAGTTTTTTTTTTTTTTAATTTATTTGAATTGTGTGCTTTTACCCAGGACTACTCCAGAAGGGTCCAAAGTTGATGGGAGAGATTTCTGGTGGAAAGTTTCCCGACATTCTCCAAATTTTCGCTGTTCAAGTTCGTTATGGACCCCAATATATAGCACCTCTGGAAAGTTTGTTTCATGGTGAAGAGAATGAATTATAAAGCATGACTTTCCAATGAACAGCTATTTCACTGCGAGTCTACGATTTTCTTTATACTAACAGGGTCAATGGGCCCCACGGACTTACTCCGTTGTCCAAGACGCCTAATGTTTTGTGCATGCACATATCTTTGTTATGTTTATCGAATAGATTAGATTTGATTCGGATGTCCGGATGGCAGGTTCATGTCTGTTCCTTGTTAGTTTGCTACAAGCTTCAAATTTGGAATACTTTTTCCTAAGCTCTTTATCCACTAAGACCTTCAAATGTGAATTTTATTATTAAAGATCTCTCTAAATGGGTACAGTTAAAATATTTTCTTTTTAGTAGAATATTTTTAATATTATAAATAGATTACTTATTTTTATTATGATTTATCATGAAAAGTAGTAGCCCTAATCAAAAATCAACAAAAAATATATCACATTGGTGTTGTGAAAGGTGTGTTGCATGTGTATATAAATTTATAGGCCTACAGTAAAAATTTGAAAATGTATTCTCTAATCTAAAATTGCGTATTATTGAAGGAATAAATACAAGGCTATTGACATTACAACAGGCAAGCGGACAATGCTTCAGAAAGGGTGAACTTAGGATCGAATAGAGGTCTGCACGGGCTTTGCCCGGACCGTGAATGTATAATGTGAGGGCCAACCCGAGTCCGAAATATGTTTTAGCACTTATTCCTAAGATTATTTAGTGTGTAATAATAAATGAACCCGAAATAAGCCCTAATTACAAAAACTTAATAATTAACACAAAATTATATTTTATTTACAGCAAAAGAGGTTTAATTTTGCAGTTGTGCTTTGAAAGTTCTCAAGAAAGAACGGTCTAATAAATATCGTTGTACAATGATATCCGAGTATCGAAAAGACCAGAGAAATATAGTTGTATAGTTAAAAATTTACGGCCCGAGCCCGGACCAGGCCCGAAATCATATGTGCTTTGTAGGTCCTAGTCCGGCCGGCGATCGGATCGAACCTGGGATCTCTCTATTATAAGACAAATTATTTGATATTGCATCTCGTTATTCAGTACATCATACTTATCCATTCAGTACATTAACCCATTATCCCCTTACTTTATGAGCCTTCGGAAAGCCTCTGCATATATATATATATATATATATATATATATATATATATATATATATATATATATATATATATATGTGTGTGTGTGTGTGTGTGTGTGTGTCTTTCTGTCCCGGAGACAACAAGAATTACTTCATAAATCGCCATCAATATTGATTAGGGTATAGAGCAGCGTTTTCCAACCGGTGTGCCGTGAATGGGCCGCTGGTGTGCCGCGAGGAAATCGAAGCAAAATTATTAATTCTATAACAACGTAGGGGAAAATGTATATTTGTATAGCATATTACTATGAACCTCTATTATGAATCTACAATTTTAAGTTTCATGCCGTGTTACTTTTCTGTACATTTCTGATGTTGAAAAAAGTCTTTGTTATTGTTATGACCATTATTGCTTCTTTATTGTTGCAGACTATTTCGTAACTTGAAAATTTAAAATATCATTCAATCCTTTCGACAAATTACCTACATTTGTGTTTTAAAAGTAAGTGAGATTTGTTTGTTCGTTCGTTATTTAGTGATCTTCCTTCTTAGTAAAAGGTTGAATACAGTTTTCGAAAAAGAAAGCGTATTTTTAAAAACTGAGTCCAATATTTCATTGCAATTGTTTTCTGTTTTTAAATTAGGATGAAAAATAAGCATCGTGATTTACCACGGGGAAAAACCAGTGATCGAGCTTTCTTCCCTATGCGAAGGAGATCAGCAATAAAGAAAAAAATACCACTTTGTTTTATATTTACAAATAATAATACCCATAAGTGTGCCGCGAGAATCCAAGTTACATCCGTAGTGTGCCGCAAGTTGAAAAAGGTTGGGAATCGCTGGTATAGAGAGTCAAAAGTTAGACATCGAACACATGGAGGAATATTGAATCTGGAAATGAAAAAAAAAATATTTTTGTACGGTTTTTACGTTGATCTCGATAGAACAAATAGATAGGGAGAAGTGATGTCCTGTAATCGATTAGCGTCCCAAGAATACATTTAATTTCCATCCTTAACTCTACTAAGACCGGGAGTCATAGAAATTCCCTTCAACATCCGCTTTTAATATTACTCTACATAGAGTGAAACGCATAGATAGCAAGATTCCGGTTTCTTTGGAATCGATTTATCGTTCTAAGAATAGCTATATCTCTCTAAACCCTCTATTCAAATCGGAAAGTGCAGAAATCAAGAATTTCCGGTTTTAACGTTGTTGGCTGCAGAGTAGAAACGGTAATAAAAAATTGAGTATTTTTTTTTTGAATCAATTAAGCGTTCCAGGAATATATACCCACTTTGATCTCTCTACTAAAACCGAAAATGACAGAAATCTATTAGCATTTCTGATTTCAATATTAATTGAGAAAATTTCATATCATACAAACCAAATTCCTTCAGGTGGTGTACATGTGGCGTCTATTTCTTATTCACATTTTGGTTCATTGACAGTGGAATTATTAACGTCATAACATTTTTTTTTACGTATGGAGTATTTCTTTGTTCATTGCAGTGTAGGATCCCTTCTTCTCAGCACCGAGGGAAAATGAAATGAAATCTTTAAGTTTTACTATCCATGGTTATGCCGGTTAGGCTAAAGGAGACGGTGATGATGAGAGATGAGTGAAATGGTTGAATGAAGAAAGTGGAAGGAAACGGGAGAACCCCGAGAAAACCCTCGAGCACGGTTTTTGTCCACCATAAAGTCCACACGGCGCGAGCGGGGATCGAACCAGGGACCCCAGCACTGAGGGAATATGAGACGTGACCCCTAACTTAAGATGGAACAGAAAACCAATGTGACGTGTTCAATACTCTTTCACCGAGAATGGAACCAGAAACCACGTACACCAAAGTTATGCTCACTTGCCATCAGATCGGTGGACGGGGCATTATGAGCATTTATCTCATTATGAGTATTTATCTCAGTGCACTACTTAGTTTTAACAATGGCGCATCTAAGATTTCTTAGAAAATGAATGATAAAATCTTACAGTTTAACATCCCAAGTTTTATGCCCGTTAGACTAAGGAAGACGGACAAGTGAGTGATGATGGAATATTTTTTTGGAATGAGAATGTGGGAGAAAACGGGAGTACCATGAGAAAACCCTCGGCGATGATTTTGTCCATCACAAACTTACTTGGTCAGGGATCGAACTAGAGACCGCACGCGTCAGGGGTAAGCGCTCTATCACTGAATCACCGTGCCCCTTTAAGACCGTGCCAATATATTTTACATTATCTTCTATTTAATCTATCATTCGCCAATAAATGTCATATTTACATCAGTGATGGCCAAATATTTTAACAAATCCGATCCTTTTATTAACTCCATGCGTAACCGGAAAAGTGTAGATAGTCTAGAGGTCTGCACGGGCCGCAATTTTTAGCCCGGGCCCAACCCGGCCCGTGAATTTATAATGAGAAACCCGACCTTAGTCCCAAATATGTTTTTGCCTTTAGGCCCGAGCCCGTGTGATAATCAAATGAGTCCGAAATAAGCCTGAATTACAGAAACTTAATTCAGGCTTATTAATTACAGAATAATTAACGCAAAATTGTATTTTTATTTACAGCAATTAGAGGTTTAGTTTTGCAGTTGCACTTTAAGGTGGATCACTACCCCGAAGTCAGTACATATTTTAACCCATTCCCTTAACTATTCCGCAATGAAATGTTACATATTACAATTATTGTACTATAAGATAGAGTTACGTTTCAGCTACAATACAAGACACTGATTCATTTGGTTGCGGCTTCAGATATCGATAAAAGGTAACAAATAAAAGAATACTTGATTCGTAGTGTTGCCACGAGACGAGACTTCAGGCTGTCTCGTCTCGTCTCGTGCAAAGCATGTCTCGTCTCGTGTCTCGTCTCGAAAAAATGTGCTCGTCCCGTCTCGTGTCTCGTCTCGAGAGGTTCTGTCCCGTCTCGTCTCGTCTCGTCTCGTTTTGTCTCGTAAAAAAATATAGCAGCATACCATGGAAACGAAAGTTAAATGTAGCAGGCTGCACCATGCTAATCAAGATACAACTAAGTTACAAGTATTAACCAGAACACAAAGATAAGAAATGTCACGGTAACTACACCGTGAAGCCTTCACCTCTGGTGTATGTGGTAGTCGGTTCGATCTCGGTTAGTGCCATGTGAGCTTTGTGGTGGACAAACATCGAATGTGTGTGGGGCCGCGGTAGCTCAGTTGTAGAGCGTTCATCTCTGGTGCTTGGGATCTCAGGTTCGATCCCAGCCCCTGCCAAGTGAACTTTGTGGTGGACAAACACCGTGTGCGTGGGTTTCCTCGGGGTTCTCCCGTTTCATCCCACTTTCTTCATTCCACTATTTCATTCATTACTCATCATCACCGTCTCCTTTAGCCTAACCGGCATAACCGTGGGACCTAAAACTCAAATATTTCATTTCATTTCATTTCATTTTTCGAATGTGTGTGTTTTTTCGAAGTTGTCTAGTATCCTACCACTTTCTTTATTCCACTAATTTTCCCATCATCATCCATTCGGGGTGGGCCAAAGTTGCCTAAAGGTCTTAAAATTAAATTCAAATAAGCTCACAAGGCAAGGACAAATAGTTTACAAGATAATATATCTCTGCTGTTAGTTGTCTGAAGCTTCTCGACCTTGCCTTTTTTTTTTTTTTTTACATTCTGAAACATTGAAATTTGTTTCACCAGTTTCAATACACGAATATACAGTAAATTGCTCATAGGTACACTCATGTCCAAAATTATTGTCGCATGTCTATAAATATGTTGTTGTAGGAATATAATTTGATAACGAATTCGCCCGGTATTTCTTATAACGTTAGTATATGTATAATCGGTAAGGACATGTATGTGGCAAATTTCATATCAAAAGAGCAGTAAATAAGAACAATAAAACAAAAAGAAAACTTTCTTGTCAGTTTAGCAATATTTTGTTTTATTCATTCTAATTTTCGTATTTATAATTCTTTTCCTATGAAATTTACCACAAATATAGATTTCCCGATTATACACATAGTATCAGTATTAAAAGTACCCTGCAAAATCATTATCAAATTATATTCTTACAAGAAGACAGTTATAGATATGCGATAATCATTTTGGACATGAGTGTACGTCGAAGATGAAGACACTAATGTCAAATAATGTTTACACGCCAAGCAAAGTTCGATGTAAAGGTGTCACCATCCACGACACTATCGTATACTATCAGTCCACTTGCTTTATAGTGTCTGTATATATATATATATATATATATATATATATATATATATATATATATAGAGAGAGAGAGAGAGAGAGAAATGGAAAGATATATAGATAAATAGAGAGATAGATATGTGTGTACACTTTGATTTCATATATTCCAGCCTTTAGGTTTCCATACCAATCCAAAAACTACTTTCCATTTTAGCATGTTTAGATTTGTTGCAATTATTTTTTTTAAAAAAAGCTCGGAACCAAATAATTTTATTGAGTAATGGAAAGTATTTGATTGAAATTTTATATGTTACTGCACAGTAAGCTTTACTTAAAGTGCCATAGTAATGGGAGCTGAACGACACATCGGACCAAAGAATGCTTGGGGCCAGTCTTCACCTCCATGGTACAAATCTGTTCCCATAACCGCGGGGTGTGTGCCACTATATGGTGGTTGCCCCGTTTGTGTAACAAACTCATGACAGTACACCCAGATTAGCTAGTGGTCTAAAAAAAGTTGATTTTTGGGTGGCCATTTTGGATTAAAGTTTCTTATATTGTCGTGATCTATTCGCAATCATACAACGTACATCTTCATACCAAGCTGAGCGGTCTGCGGCGATAGACCATCGGCTTCAAGGCCCCGGGTTGAGTCCCGGAAGGGTCAAGTGTATGGATTTTAACAGCATTTGTTTTTTCTTTAAACACCTAACTTCCGTACATTTAATTCTTTCATTATTTACATCAACACGGTTCCGTATAGTAAAGGTAAGTTTAGTGAAGGCACGTCTTGTTTAAACTTTTTCTTGGGTAGAATATTTAGAAGCTCACATTTTAAATTATGTCCATAAGCTTCGGGAATAAAATGATCGGAATAGACGCTGGCGTTTTCAACTTTAAAGATGTCTTTCCGACAGCATTTCTTTTGCCAAACTTTCCGCAAAGGAACCGAGGGAAATACATGATAAATAACTTTGGAACCCGTAGTATTTCTACTATAATTGCGACAAGTACTTAGTGTAGAATTCGACATGCTTATAGGCTAACACGAGCACTACAGTAATTAATGTTTTCTTAATACAGGAAAGCAAGAATCACTCACTTTCCTGCAAAAATCAAAGAAACAAACAAGGGTGAATGACAAGGACCTTGGGCGAAAGCTGTTTCTGCTCCCGCCGTGACGTCACAATTTCACTGCATCTTCGGTTTTCAAAGAAGGGTAGTTATGACGCGACCTTAAAAGAGGAAAGGAACAGTAGGGTCGAAGAAACTTGGAAGCAGAGGGCAATTTCGCACACTGATCAGATCAAACATTTCCGCGTAACAAAACGAAGTTCCCCCTGTAAAACCTCTTCATTTAAAGTGTTATTGCTAGTAGCATAAATTTGCTGAAAGCAAATAATTTGAAGGGTTCGTCGATAATATCTGCTTTTTTTGTCCTGCGCCCGCCTTCCAAACGAAGAGGTAAATTTTACAACATGACTGCTGTATAATAAGCGAGCGATTGGTAAAATGGTAAAAGTGTATTTTTATGTGTGTGTGTGTGTGAGAGAGAGAGAGAGAGAGAGAGAGAGAGAGAGAACGAGAGAGAAGACAAAATTTTAGTTGCAAGATGACATACTTCAATTGCCGTTTTCGGTTAATTTCGGTTCATATAGCAAAAAGAATACCGCCACCAGAGAATCCGCCATCACAACCAGAACTTTCAACTACAGCCTGTAATGAGTGTAGACCTTATCCAGTTTTCAAATTGAATAGATGGTGGTGGTAGTTTGGTTTCTTGACCTTATAAAAATCTTCCTTGTCTTTGATTTTGTTTGTCATCATTCCAGCCAGAAATGAAAAAAATGAGAATTCCTCAGTTTACAGCAAGGGGAATTGGGGACAAGACATTAAGGATGATATTCCTGGAAGCTCATGTATCACGATTGTTTCATTCAATAGACAGAGGACACTTTTCTATGAAGGCTTTTCAACATGTTTTCTCACAAAGGGGATTTTCCTTTTGCAATCTATATGACCACTGACAATTTCAATTTTAGCCATTTCCGCCAGCGTTTTCATTTTCGAGACGGGACAAGTAGTCTGTCTCGTCTCGTGTCTCGTCTAAAAGGGTTCCATCTCGTCTCGTGTCTCGTCTCGTTTACGAGACGAGACGAGACGGGACACGAGAAATGTCTCGTCTCGTGGCAACACTATTGATTCGTTTCACAATGAGCACACAAGATGTCACTTGCTGTTAGATCTGTCTAGAAGTGCTCAGTTTTATGAAATGTTTATTTGAATGTGTAAAGTACTTTAAAATAACGATCTTGTTACAAAATAGATATATTGTTTGACCGTTTTTCGTGTTATGTTTCACATTTTATTTAAATATTGATTTATATTTAAGGAAATAGAACTTGCGGAGAACGCCATAATGCGTTGTTGCCAAATTTATACGTTTATTTCCTGGATTCTAGCGTTGCAGTTCGAGAAGCGGAAGTTAGCTGTGAATTGCGGTAAGGGTCGAAAACTAATTTCTCCACTAAGTATCCAAGCAGAATTCCATGATTACTTCCTTTATTATCTGGCACCAGTAAACACTCGACACTACCTGGTAACGCCGTACTATTCAAGCAGTGTTTAGCATAGCACCGAGAGCACCTAGTGATCCATCTTAAAAGTTCTCCAGAAAGAACGGTCCTCTATATGTCCTTGTACAGCATATTTACAAACTTAGGCCGGAAAGGGACCGAGAAATATGATTGTATATTTAAAAATTTACGGCCCGAGCCCGAAATGATATTTGGTTTGTAGGCCCGAGTCCGGCCTGAGAGCTTGGCTCGAACCCGTGCAGACCTCTAAGGTAGTCATCATAATAACAGTGAACTGAGACGATTTTTAACTCAGAATTTTTCTTTTTTCTTTTCTTTTTACCTTTTGATTTTACAACCTCATTGTGCTAGGTAAGGCCCTGGATACTGCGTCTTTGAAACTTCCGTAACTGGGACCCTAATTGACTTGACTTGACCTAACTTGATTTTAAGTATAGCGCCCCTTTCAGCAGCGAGGCGAAGAAGAGACGTTGATTTACAGCTTAACGTAGGATCAAAACTACATGAGATCCCGCTGGGAATCGAACCCAGATCTCTCAAGCCTAAGGTATGTATGTAAACAGCTATAATCGGGTCCTAGTTGGTAATGCAGACCAGTACAATGATTCAGAAAATACACAACTTACGCACATCCATCGAATGGTCGTTTAACCTCAATCTGTTAACATCCAGTAATGGTCCGTCTGTTAGTGCAAGCGGCAGTTCTTAAACGAAAACAATTTTTTAAATTCTGTTTTCCGCAATTATCTCGGCTGAATTCGTTAATGGGGACAATCCGCTAACATCGTAACGAATAACGGTGATTTTAACGATTAGAATACATATGTACTATGGAAACAAAGCAGTACAATTATAGCATGCGTACCGTTAGATAGCACAAAATATTCAAACTGCTGACATCTACAGGACTAATTTGGAAGTTCTACACATGATCCTTTTTACTGATTTAACAGTTTGTTTAATCTATTTCTAGGAGAAAATATATAATATGGCATATTCATTTCGCTAAGTAGCCTATGCCCTCTAAAACTAGGAATGTAATAGGGTCTATACCCACCTAATATTTTTACCCAGCCTATACACATCTTAGATGTACGAATGGATATACGTCAACATATAGCTACGAACAATTCTGGTATCCCATCACTAGCTAAAGCTTTCAAAGTCAAAAACAGCTGGACTTAACATATTTGTACCCTGCCTTAGCAAAAAATTTTTTTGGAAGATTATTTATACACCAATTACTACTAATAGTATTTGAATGAATAAATTCTTGCTTTCTTTTAGTTTTAATTCTTCTTAATTAAACCAAACGCTATCATTAGTTTAATATAACTATTTATTTACTTTGTTAATCTACTAACAAATTTTCTATTGGATTGCCACTAACAGACAATTAATAAATTCTAAGATTCCGAGATGCAGAGTACTCTTCCAGTTACAAAAGTAATTCTCATAATATTATACTACCACTCAGTGGCGTATTTACGATTTTGTTTCGGGGAGGGCTTTGCTAACTTTCGGGGGAGGCTTTGCCTGAAAATGTGAAAATTCTGCAAGTTATTTCATATACTTTACTATAGTAAGTAAGATTTCGGGGGGAGAGCTTAAGCCCGGAAGCCCCCCTTCCTAAATACGCCACTGCTACCACTCAATTTTTCTTTCAAACTTCTCACATTTCTTTAATTCAAAGTGGATTACATAACAGGTGTGGCTACTGTTTCGTTTGTACAGTTGTTATCCGAACTATGCTTTTGATAAGTATGGAAATGCATAAAACGGCTCTGTCAATCTTCTCTCTGTCTCTCCATCGACAAGTATCGCAGTACGAATCAGTGGTGTATTTAGGGGAGTGGCAACACACAGAGTCCGAAGAACAAGGTATGGCATAAAAATATATGTCAAACCTGTCCGTAATAGGGCACATACACATGTCGCAATAATACTAAACACACTGCCAAGAACGTAAATAATAGTAATAAACACACTGCAAGAAGACGCTAGAAATATAAATTTTAGTGGAAATAATGCTAGTTTAGTCACTAGACAACATTTAAAAGGTGCTAAATTTCTATTCTAACAATATAAATGAACCAATTGTTTTTGATTAAAAAATATCCTTAAAAATTTCTAGATCAAGCGACAAAGTGCTACATTGGTAACACTGATAACAAGAAACAAACGACAACAGCCTCACGTTTCCGCGCATGTGTATGAATTTTTGACGCATATGTATAATCTCAAACATTGCCCAAGTGATCAAAACATAACACACTAATCCGTCAAAACTAATGAAAACAAGGCAGTATATCATTTTGACATACTGTAGTTGCTCACATTTTTTATTGTTCATGGCGGACATATCTGTAATGTCAAAAAAATTGTCATATTTTCTTATGTCCACCATTAGAAAGCAATTAATTTGTGCATATTAAAGTATGTACAAATTTGAAGACATGCATTTTTGTGTCGTTTTGAGTCGTTTCGGGCTGGCTCAAGCCCACCCCGAAATAATTTTTATTATTATTATTATTATTATTATTATTATTATTATTATTATTATTATTATTGCATTATATGTATAACACAAATGATTCTTACTGGTTTTCAACCCCCCTCGAAACAAGATCCTAAATACGCCACTGGTAAGAATAGTAAGATATAGTAAGTGGCGGTTTTCTGCAGTCTATTCAACATTCGAAATATAACTTTAATTTTACCTGTTAACTCTCCATTCAAACCGAAAGAAATGGAATCAAATGAAATCTTTGAGTTTAACGTCCCACGATTATGTCCATTAGACTAAAGCGGACGGATGATTAAATCATGTGAATGATGATGGAATACCCTGAGAAAACTCACATGCACGGTGTTGTTCACCACAAATTTACTTGGCGGGGGATTGAACCAAGAACCCCCTGCACCAGAGATAAAGCACGGAGTGAGCCACTGTACCGACCTTCAAACCGGAAGAAATAAAACACCTTTACTTTCAACGTTCTTCACATCAGAGATGGAGTGAGTCAATGAAGACTTGTCCTATGACCCATTGACCCATCACTCACCATGACCTAATATCCACCAAAGCGCATCATCATCAACTCTGACCTATGATCCACGCCCTCCTCCCAACTGACTAAAGAGTTTACATTTCTAATAAAACAAGGCTGTGAGATTATCACTAATCGGAGTTTGAATTTCTATGGTCAATCGCTCAAGCACCGTTCTGTTACAATACCAGTGGATTTGACCTTTACGATATACAATGGTAAAGTGTTTGTTATGGGCCATATTACATTGAATTTGAATTTAATTATCAAATATAATAATTTCCTTGTTGAATTACAGATAATTTTCAATGGAAAATAGGATGAAGTTTGAATGTCTCAAATCAAGGTAAATCAAGTGTCAACACCAATCTCCAAACATCAATATACAAAAGTGACTGAAGTTCTTTTTTTCACTTAGATATACACTTCTCAGGTAAATGAAAAAGGAAGAAAAATGAATATCTTGAAAGTAAAACGTAGAAAAATTCAAAAGTGTTTCGAAGATACTGTCTACAATGCACTAAGCAGAGTGAGTCGCTGGATCATTTGGTCACATCCTATGGAACCACAACCCACTTGGCACATGATTCACTAACCCACTCCATCTCTGCTTTCATAGAACTAAGTACAACGGTAATAGATAGCGAGATGTGATTTTCTAGAATCGGTTGAACTTCACGAAAAAGTATTCTATGTTTATTTCGTATCTTTCTACTAAACCAGAAAGTGGTAGAAGTTTCCCGTTATTATTATTTCCCGTTTCAATATTGTTCTCCATAGACCGGAAACGGCAAGAGATGGAGAGAATTACTTTCTTGATGTTGGAGATTTCTCGTCAATATTGATCAATGATGATGATGAAATGCTGTTGGAGAGATGACAAAACCGGAAGAAATCGGAAGGAGTCAAGTTAAGACTATAGGGAAGCTGAGAGTCGACTTCCCATCTCATTTCCATTGTTTTCTGGCTGTGAGGCTTGGCATTGTCATCATGGAGTTTGATTAGCTTACTTTGCAGCTTCAGCCTATTGGTTTGGTTGAGTTGATTTTAGGTTTAATGTCCCGTTCAGCAGCGAGGCTATATGAGACGTGGACCTACTGATTAACGTGGAATACAAACCACATGAGCTCCCGCCGGGAATCGAACCCGGGTCTTCCACGCCAAAGGCGCGTAGGCTAACCGCTTAGCCACGGATGAGTTCCCTATTGGTTTGGAGAGAACGTCGTATCTTGTCTAGAGACAAACAATGAAGCTTCTTGTTAATTGTGGAAACATATTCCAAAAAGTCTATGAAAATGACACTACACTTATACCAGAAAAAGGAGGCCATAATTTTCTGGCCTTATCTGGAAACTCTGAGCTTTTTAAACCGCTACAACCAACGTTGAATACTGGCGCGGTCAAACGTGTGAACCCCATAAACCAGAAACAACTTTCTATGAATTAATATGGCTGAATCGTGACCGGTTCTCAATAGGAATTCCATTACAGATCCTTGTCATGTCCTGCAGTGTACATTGTCGTTTACCTGTGAATAATAGGAAACAACAGTTATTACCATTTTGAAGTCAGGGGATCACAGAATGTTCACCTAAAATTTCATCATCGCATTGCAATAAAGATTGATACCAATCTGTATGATGTACAAAACTTATTGAACAGCCTTCGTATGTATATATATTCTTTTTGAGGCTTTTTAAGAAGTTTCACGTTCAGCCTTGGGCATGGATGGATTGGGTTAAGATCAGCAGCGGATCCAGGACCGACTTCTGTGGGGGGCGATGGGTTGTCATACTGCTACTTAGAGATACTTTTAACAGCTTTAAATTCTGGGATGGCTTTTATTTATATGTATAAAATACGAAAGTTTCCTTTCCTTGGGGAGGGCGATGGCCCCGATTGCCCCCCGGATCCGCCACTGGTTAAGATGATGGGGAACGTGCGGTCAGGACAATCGCATTCACCTACGAAAAGGTTGAGAACCACTGGGATACTCTCTCGGAGCCGTGAGAAGCAAAGAATGTTTACAAACATTCCAGGTGCCACTGGGAATAAGAGTAATTTCCATTAGAATACACAAAGAACACCTAACAACAACAAACAATAATAACAAAACAAAAACTAAAATTAAACAGAGCCGTAGTAGCACAATATCAACAAACAGACATACGACATATGAGTGTTTGACGTAAACGGAAGCTACAGCTTTTGAAGTAGCTACACTAATTTACAGTTAAATATAACACAAATTATTCCATATTTCCTATGATTAAAAAGTTAAAATGTCATATGTACAGCACGTGAAAAAGTTTGGTTTATATAGAGTGATATTTTCTTTATATACTCATAGCTTTGTCTGTGAACAAAAATCTTCAGATCCAAATTGAAAGTGATTATGTTTGTGACTCTTAAACTCTTGAACCACCCGACCGATCTCGATCAAATTTTTGACGTAAATGCGTTTCTGGTCTAGGAGTGTTTTTAGGCATTCCCTTTGAAGGTAGAACTTAGGGGTGGGAATTTTAAAAAATAAATAGAACTTAATAGCTCTTGAACCAAACGACCAATTTCGACCAAATTTTAAAGATAGATGACGTTCGTGCTTGAAATGGATTTTATCGTTTCACTTTGACGGAACAACGTAGGGTTTGGGGACGAAGGGGAGATATGCAAAAATCATTAAATATAAAAATAAAGGTGACCATGTTCGTGAGTTAATAACTCTTGAACCACCCGATCGACTTCAATCAAATTTTCAACATAGATTAAGTTTGAACCTGGAAAGTTTTTTTATTATTTCATTTTGAGGGTAGAATTTAGGGGAGGGAACGGGAGGAGGGTAAATATATGAAAATGAATAAAACTTAATAACTCTTGAACCACTTGACCGCTCTGGATCAAACTTTCAACATAGATAAGGTTCGGACCTGGCATGTTTTCATCATTTTACTTTGATGGCACAATGTAGAGGAGGGGAAGGGGGACATATATGTAAAAAAAAAAATAGTGACTGTCTTTGTGACTTATCACCCTTAAACCAACCAACCGATCTTTATCAAATTATCAACATAGATGAGATTCGAACCTCGGGTTGTTTTTATCATATCCCTTTGACGGTAGAACTTAGGGTAGGAGGGGAGGGGAGGGGATATATATATAACTTAATAACTCTTGAACCACTTGACCGATCTCGATCAAATTTTCAACATAGATGACGATCAAGCCTAGAAAGATTTTTTTTAAAAATATTTTCACTTTGACGTTAGATCCTAGGGGAGGGGGAGGAGAAGGAGAGATTATCATTCAAACAACAACAGTATCCTGCGCTTGCGCAGGACGTGCGGGTTTGCTAGTTAATACTCACACCAGAAATCTTAGTTGATTTCTATTACTGCCGGTCATACTAGAGAGGTTTAGTGGAGACAGAATGGACCTTATGCAGAGTCTTTCTGACGCGTGATTAGTACCATACTAAAGAGTTCGACTAACATTTGTTTCCTGCGGTAGTCAGACCTTTAGTATGATGCTAATCATACATCAAAACGACTCTGCATAAGGTGGCATATGTCCTTGGGACGCTTAATTGATTGCACACAACCGAACCTCGCTTTCTATTCTCTATCCTTACGCGTCATGACAGGTTCACGAAGCGTGTATTATAACAACATGTAAACTATATTTATTATTTGGGTATATTGTATAATGACTTAGGTATCTTTAACGTTGGTAAATGTTCTTCATTGTGTTCGTATGATCACTTTATCAATTGATAGATTTTACACTATAAATCATGTAACACAAACAGTGGCGTATTTACGATTTTGTTTCGGGGGGCTTTGCTAACTTTCGGGGGAGCTTTGCTTGAAAATGTGAAAATTCTGCAAGATATTTCATATATTTTACTATAATAAGTAAGATTTCGGGGGGCTTAAGCCCGGAAGCCCCCCCTAAATACGCCACTGAACACAAATAGTGTTGGAGATCTAAGACCTGGATGAACTAATATTGCCTACGAAGCGCTAGAAATTTTCTTGTCTCATAGGATAGGGTATACCGAGTCCGCGTCACCCCAAGAAATTTTCTAGTCAATATTATTAGTCAATACGCTGGATAGGTTTGTGGATGTAGAGGTGTTCGACCAGATCTTCGTTTGTTCACCTGACAAGATATACACTGCTGACAACGTTTCTGTACGTACTGCTTTAAGGCTGGCATGTAAACTTTCTTAACTGCGGCTGAATACGTTTTTGAAAAACTTAGATGTCCCCCTCCTAGATTAGAAGAATGGACACAGTCAAAAACATAGTCCCTCAAAGAAGAAGGAATACATAATAAATAATTAATTCCACCAGGATGTTTTTGTTTACGAAAAAGACGTCCGTCCTTGATCTCAAAGTAGTACGATTGTCTTTCCGTCTTCGCGTCCTTCGGTTCTTCTCCTTCCAAAACTCGGATGATTGGACCGCAAAAAGAGTCCTCCCTCTGAAGTTTGCCGACATCAATGTCCTCCTTGAATGAAATGAATGTATTCAGGTCTTCAACATCAATGTCCTCTTTTGTTGGTTGATTATTTGTTTCCCTGGAAAGTACATCTGCCACATTGTCTGAAGACTTAACATGAATAGGAATATACTGATATTCTGCTAACTGTAGTTGCCATCTCGCTAGCTTCGATGGTAGGTTAGGAGTATTTTTCAAGTAGGTAATTGACCTATTGTCACAAAGCAACTTGAACTCTCGACCAATTAAAAATACTCTAAGCGCTTTGAATGCACTTAACACTGCGAGTAACTCTAAAGAATAGATGTCCAAATTCCTCTCACTGTCTCGCAAATTCCTGCTGTAGTAGGCTATTGGATACCACTTCTTATCTTCATCGCATTGCATCAAAATTCCACTCACAGATTTTCGGGAAGCATCTGTGTACAAAGCTAGAGGTTTCTTCGCATCGTACGGCTTCAATATGGGTGTCTTCATCAATTCTGATTTTAATCTATCAAAACTTGTCTGGTGTTCATCTGTCCAATGAAATTTCACATTTTTTCTCGTCAGTTTTTGAAGAGGGTCCACTATTTCTGCATAGTCCTTGACGAATTTCCTAACATAATTCGTAAGTCCCAAAAATGATTTTAATTTTTTAGTTGATGTTGGTGTCTGAAATGTTTTGATTGAATTAATGATCTTGTCCGAAATTTTGTAACCAAACCTGGATAATTCATGTCCTAACGCTATTACTTTATCGTGGATAAACTTACATTTCTCAACAGAAAGCTTCAGACCTACATTACGTAATCTTTGAAACACTTTTTCTAAAATCTCAATCATCTGCTCCTGAGAATTCGTTGAAATCAGGACATCATCCATATAACACATCACATGTTCAGGATAAACGTTCGCTAAACACATAGACATAATTCTACTAAATATTGCTGGAGAATTTAAGAAACCTTGGGGAATTGAACGATAACGAAATGACCCGATTTGAGGCAAATTAAAAGCTGTATAAGGTCTAGATTGTTCTGCCAAAGGAACACAATGAAATGCATTCTTGATATCTAACGAACAATAGTACAATCTTCCTCCTATAGTAGATAAAATGTCATGTATTGGTGGTAAAGAGACGGATTGTAACACTGCGTGAGAATTAAGGAGACGCGAGTCCAAACATAGACGTAAATCTCCATTTTTCTTCTTTACAAACAGCACGGGCGAGTTATATGGGCTTTCACTATATTCAATAACTTTTTGGTCTAAAAGAAGATTGATTTGTTCTCTAATTTGTGGTCTAAGGGCCGCAGGAATTGGATACTGTCTTCTATAGAAAGGAACCTGTGTTTTTAACTCTATTACATGCTCATAATTCTTAATTCTCCCTATAGAATCCTCTGACCAAGCAAACACGTCCGCATACTTATAGCATAAATCAATCAATTGTTCTCTAATCTCAGGTTTAACCTCTGTACCAACATCTAGTTTTGTACTATCAAACAATTTCTGATCTTTCAACAACTGCTCTGAATCTATATCCTCTGACTGTACATTGAAACATTGAAAATCACTTAAATATGCTAAATCTTCGGCATACCCTAAAATCTCATTTTTCGCTAACGAAATTGAAGACACAAAAGGATTAATAACCTGCACAAAGTGTTGTTTGGGGGATAAAACTATCCTAGGAATCAAAATTCCTGTCTTGTCTTGTAATGATTTGTTTGGTTCAAGTAACCATTCTTTTCCTGTCTTTGAATTCGCTAATTTTACTTCAACAAATTGTTTCGTTCGAGGCGGAATAGTAACATCATTAACCAAAACAAACGCAGGGTTCATACTATTACAAACTAAATTATTAGCCTGTGGTGATAATTCCTTTGAAATATCCCTGTTATCACTTATAGCAAACCTAGGAGGTTTTCCAAATCTACGTAGTAACAAAACATTTCTATTCAAGTCTATTTGTGCTCTCTGGGATACTAAAAAGTCATTCCCTAACAACATGTCTTGGGAAAAATTGTTTAACACGCGAAAAGCATGATGAAATGTTCTCCCATTAATCTTAAAACGAACAATTGCTATTTTATTTATCAAAAGAGAATTTTGAGTAATTCCTTTTATGCGTGTATCAATATTCAAAATCTTAGCCTTTGATGAAACTAAATCTTCTCTAATTATTGATATTTGTGAAGCAGAATCTAACACAGCATGAGCATTCTTATCTTCTATCAGTATTGGCATTAAAATCATATTGTTTTGAGTGGTAATGGAGGATTTTACAACATGACCCTTTTTCCCGAATACTGCGTTATCTGTAAATGTACCTCCCACATTTACAGACATTACGCGTTTAAAGACTGTTTCCGCAATAAACATGTATCCTCTGTGTGAAATCCATGACCACAAATAGAACAAATGGGATGTGTTTGTGCCTGAGTCGGATAATGTTGATAATTACTACCATACATAGGTGTTTGGAACTGGTAATTATGAAAATTACCTCTAGGATAAAATTGATTTCTTGACTGGCCTCTAAAATTCCTATAGTTACCACGGAATCGACCTCTAAAATTTCCTCTTTGACTAGAGTTATGATTCTGATTTCCTCTATTTTGTCTGAAAAAGTTATTCCCTTTTCCTTGAAAATTCTGTCTGTTTTTATTACCATTGTTTTTATTACTACTATTACTGTTATTCTGATCAGATTGTTGCTGACTAATCTGTAAAGTTAATTTCTCTAACTTTTTCTCTAACGACTGCAATTGATCGGAGCTAACTGGACTTTGTGCCTGATTACTTGATTGACTCTGCACTTTCGGTTCACTAGCCTCCTGCTTAACTAACTTTTTCTTTTTCTTCCTCTTTTCCTGATTGTTCAGCGCTTTCACCTCTACTTCACTATCTGACTCGACCTCGGAAGAATCTGCTGTTAATGAAGTTTTCAACTTTGGAAGTACGGACTTCCAAGATTGTTTCGTAACGGAAGTATTACGTTCGCGTTTTTACCTTCTCTGTACACGAGCTTTATTTTTCTCAAGCTTAACTAAAACACCTAACATTTCTTCTACAGTTGTAAATTCATATACTCCAATACGCTCTAAATAATAAGGTTGTAATGCAGAGGCTATAAGAGCAATCACCCTTTCCTCTGACAACTTGTCATCAAATCTCTGAATCAGCAAAAGCATGTCATACACAAAGTTCGTAACTGGTTCATCAGGTTTTTGTATTCTTTCTCGCAATTGATCTTCTATGTCTAAACCTAGTGTAGATCTACCAAATTCCTTAAAAATAAGTGTTTTTAAATTGTCATAAGATTGTGGCTCTTCACTTTGTCTCTGCAAAAATACCCGTAACCTTTTTCTAAATTGCCCTGTAAATGCTAAAGGTAACATTTCCTTTTTCTTAGTTTCGTCCCAACCATTGATCCTACATACGTCATCATATTCTTCCATAAATAAACGTATATCATCACCACTTTTGACATCGAACCTCGGAATAGGCAACAAATCTCGAGCAATCTCAACCTTAACCGAATTGTTTACCGGAGTTTCTGTATTCGTTCCTTGATTCATTTTGCTATTTAGCCTAGTATTATATTTATGTGAAAATCTTGTTTGCGTTTGCGCTGACTTTTTCTTTAATTTCACTACATGTAAATGTATGTCATCTAACAATTCTGTTAACTCATCAATGGGCATGAGCAAAATAAGGCAAGGAAAATAACCTCTTAACTTAAATAACTAATATGACATTGTATTCTATATAATATAACCCTAAATTCCTAAACAACCTTAAAAACAACCTTAGCACTTAAATTCTAAAACGTTTAAATACACTTTGAAATATGATTGCACACTTCCGCTCTTGGTGAAACATTACGATACCGAAATCAATTTGAACAGTGAATTTCAACATACAAAATAGCTTGTAGCACTATCCAAAAGACCGCGCACTCCACCATGCTAAAACCTTAAAATAGGTTTGCAATCTACCTTAAACGTGACCGGTTTTGTGACGTAAAAGGCAGTTAGAAACTTCTGGAGGCATGTCGAACGGAGACCTCTTGTCTGGGTCGCAAACCCCAAACAATTCTCATACATGAAAACTACTGAATGGCCTTAACATCCACCCAGTTCCTCCAAGAAGTAATTTAAACTAATGCAAGTCTTGGGGGCGTAGATAGCGTAGCTCAGAATTAGAAACATGGGAGTAGAATTTCAAAGATAAAATTCGACAACACAGAAATAATTTAGAATAAGAATTTAATGAACTGATCTTGAATGACTGAATAACTACAGAGCATGATGTAGACTGGTATGACTTAAAGACTAGAGAAGACAATGCATAATCACTTACTTTTGGTAACGATGACGAGCAGAACCTCTGATGGACAGAATGACGGAGTGACAAAAACTAATTATGAATAATTTGACTCGCAGAGTTTCGACGTCAAAATAGAACTTCTCCTACCCGGAAGAGAATCCGGTAGTATTTATATGATTTTTCCGTCATGTCAACATTCTTGCATATTCTTTCTGAGTCTTCCTAGTTCTAGAAGTCATAGCCGGTCATTTGCATTGTAGAAGTCAAGGCACTCTAAATTTTCCATTGGATTATGAATCCTAAAGAATATTCAAACTGCCTCCACTTCATACATTGCCTGTTTTATACACATTTTAAAATTCAATTAAATATTTTGTTTCATTACATTGTGGTACACAATAATATACAATTGAACACTTTCGACGTAAGACTATACATGTTTAACTTGAAAATGATTGATGTAACATAAAAATCTGACCTTACATTTCTTCTATACTCTATCTCTTATAAAAATACAATGTGATTCTTATTGAATTTTGAAAATTAAATAATTTTGTGAAATTTTTTTTTAAAATCTCATTTAATAGTAAAAATAATGTCATTTTAGAATACACAAAAGGAAATCACAAGTTGACAAATCAGAGGATCTAGGAGGCCATTGAATGCCACCATTTTTCGAAATTACACGTTCCCCATACAATTGTCGTACATCAGCCATCGATATTCGTACGGTGTGGGACGTTCATCCATCTCGTTGAAACCAAGCTGTGTCAATAATGTATGGAAATCTCTGCAGTTGTTGCACAACAAAGATTTCAAGCATGGCGACGTAACGATTCGATGTTACTGTAATCGCATGGCCATTCCCGTCCTCAAAAACAATAAGGGCTTATCACACCGTATGATGACACAGCACACCACACAGTAACTTTGGTGCTGTGCAATGGACGTTTGTGTAGCTCCATAGGATTGTATTGTGCCCGTGGCGTCCTAAATTAAAATGACGTGGAAATATCTACGTGTCCCTCACCTTGTCATTGGTCTTTGAAAACGCTTTGATCGCGAAAGCACGTTGTGCACCACTTCAAGCATTCATGATAACTAAATGGCAGGGTGTCATTGACAGGCTCGTATACGTTATTCACTGTTACCAAATTCCCAGTGTTGCCGTAACTTTCAAAATTTCCCGTTTGTTTGAGTTACCCTGTATAGTCTAGTTGTGTAAATTTCTTTCCGAAAATATGGATGGAAGTATTTTACAATTATTTATCGTCTTTTCGGTGCAGAATTAACTGTATATCCGTTGAATAGAAAATTACTATTGGACTCCCTTCCTCCCAAACCTTGAACCCCTGCCAACAAAAATTTCTGGGTTCGAGCCTTGGTAACACTAAGGATACCTTTGAGTATAGACTCTGGCCGACTTCCTTGTTATTGACTTTAAAATCATGGAAATTGCTCTCCCAGACTGTAGCTGAGAGTATAAATAAATAAATAAAGTGCTGGTAAGCTATTTGTTTGACTTAACCTCGCATTATCTTTAAGAAACTTATGGATTTCAGTTTAATAACAACAAAGAGCTGGAACGAGTGATATTTTAGTGTCTCACCATCTATGATATATTTTTAATGCTTCTTTAAGTATTAAATAGTCAGAATCCAGGTGATAACACAAAAGGCCGTGGATTGGATTGGATTGAGGTTCACAGGTAGTCCCCGCGGCGTCCATTTACGTGTGAAACGGGAGGGCATAATTCATGGAGGGTGGAGAGAGAGAGGTTGACTGAAACCTCAAGAATTTAATTAACTTAAGCTGCAGACAGACTCACAATTCAAATCCTAGGAAATGGCTTTGTGTAAATGTCCTTCTGCACTAGTTGTCATTTTACAAACACACACAGTAGAAAAAAAAGTAAGTAGTTACACTGCAGCAAGGGAGAATGAATTTTAAATGTTAAATGGAGAGAAACGTAAAGGTTTCTATGCCTTCTGTTATAAAAAGCGCCAGGTGGGTTAGAGGAGAAATCCGTGTGGTACACCGGAGTAACTTTCACAATCACCATAGCCATCTTCTTTTTTTCTTACCAAGGCACAGAATACAAATAACTTTGAGGTGTTCACTTACATATGGTACTTTGCCATTCTATCAGGTTGTTACAAAAATAAAGGCTGTTTTTATATAGTCTCTGATTATATATTGGTATTTTAATAAATGTCCAGTAAATACACTAGAAATGAATGAAGAATCATTAAACAGATAATTCCAAGCTGATTATTCCACTTTTCTGGATGTTTTTCGCTTAATCATTTAAATATATTATTTATTTTCTCTGCGGTTCCCGGTTCGATTCCCGGTGGGAACACTCGGTCAAAAAAGTGTAAAAAACTTTGTCATGCCAGCCATCCTGAATGACGTTTTCCTGGGGTTTTCCAGTTTCACACCAGGTAAATACGGAGACGGTACCTAACTTACAGGTTCCAGGCCACTTCCTTCCTTCCCTTTTCCCGGATAGTGTGCTCGCCCAGGGACGTCTTCCCTTATACGTCACGGGCTAACATGGCCATAAATACGGAAAGCCCAGAAATCTAAATCCTAAATCTCCCCTTTTTTTCCTTTTTCAGATCGTTTATAAAAATACTTTTATAAGAGAAATTCGAACCATTTTACTTCACAAGTTCAAATTTGGTCAATGCTGCGGATACAAATCAATATATCAGAAAACATGGGTTGATGACACCGCTTCTGAACGTACCACTCACAGATGCTTTAGAAAGTTCTGCAGTGGTGATTTTAGTCTGGAAATTAAAGAGGGTCGCAGTCGACCATGGTAGACTTCGGTACAATGGTTGGATCAAGACGAGGTTCCGCGACACTTCCTAAAGCCAAATTGCACCAAAAGAACATAGTGATCATTTGTTTGGTGGTCCGCGACCGATCTGATCCATCACAGCTTTCTGAATCCGGGTGAAATCATAACATTGAAATACTGTCAAAAAATCTATTAAATGTACCAACATATTCAATGTTTGTGGCCTTCATTGATCAACAGAAAAGGACCAATGCGTCTATACGGGTAGAGCTATAAGACTCTCGACTACCCACCATACTCGCCGGACCTCTCACCCACCAATTACCACTTTTTTAAACATTTCCACAACTTCTGACAAGAGAAATGCTTCAAAAAATGGAAACGATGTTTTAATAAAAAGCGTCTTTAACGACTTCATTTTCTCCATACCTTCGGATTTCAATGCTACTGCCATATATAAACTTGTCTCTCGCTGGCAAAAAGAATGTGTTGACTGTAATAGTTTTTATTCAATTAATAAAATTCTGTTTAAGTTGATTGATGAATGTTTAAATATGATTGTTAAAAGCGGCAATTATATTTGCAACAACCTGATACCAATGTCACTTATTATCTGACTTGACGATTGCCCGACAGCGCACTTTCCACTCCAGCTGAAAATAAATACGAAGCTCATTAAATGTGTGACGTCAAAATGTTGAGATACGGGAATACACGGTTTGACGAAGAAGATTATCTATTTCTGAGAGCTACATGGTTATATTCTAGAGTTTAGAGCAAGAAACCAGAGCTCAATTCCCAGTGGCAGTGCACTATTTCAGTTTGGTTTCGTTTGATTTGAGTTCAGCATACTGTGCAAAACCAAGGCTATGATATGTCCACCAACAGTTAACGTTGGATCCGAATCACATGAGGCTGCAACGTAAGTCGAACCCGGGTTTCCCGCAGTGCATTATTTCGAATATCATTTTAAGTAGCAATTCTATGTCTTACATATTTTGGTTAATTCTGCAAACAAACGTTAAACTTAGCAGTAAAACATTTAATCACCAGGTTTTCTTGAAATTAAAACAAAACGTTATTAGTTTTCACTCGAAATCAAACCTGAATTTCCAACAATACAGACTAAATCGTAAGTACTTAAGATCAGGAAAGAGCTTTTTTTTATTAAAAAAAAAAAGAAAAAGAAACGTAATACATTTCCGAAAGGCGAAGTAATGAACCCCTCTTATGTAGACACTTCAGTATATGGAAAAGTTAACATAAAATTTTATATGATAATAGTCATTTATAACTCTCCTGTTCAACGTCTATATAGAAGAATAGTAGAGGCTGTGAAAGAATTCTTTAATAAAAACGAGAAAGGCGTAAAAGTAAACGACCAGGTTTTCAGCACAATAAGGTTTGCTGATGACATAGGACTGATAGCAGAGAACGAAAAGAGGTTACAGGAAGCACTTTCAAACTTGAACGACCAAGTAGAAAAAAAAAACATAAAATAAAATAAATAAGAAGAAAACCAAAGTGATAAAGTGCACAAGAACAAGACAGGAAAGGGCAAACGTATTACTAGATGGAGAGAAAATCGAAGACATTAAGATGTTTCCCTATTTAGGAACTCTAATATCCTCGGACGGAAGAAGTGAAAAAGACGTAAGTTCCAGAATAGCGCATTCTAAACAAACATTCAATAGGAAAAGAGGACTGCTAACATCAAGCAATGTGTCGTTTAACGTTCGAAAACGATTTATTAAGACTCTGGTATGGAGCGTGGCGCTTTACGGATCAAAGACGTGGTCATTGAGAAAAGCTGAAATATCCAAGCTGGAAGCACTTGAAATACGGTGTTGGTGCAGAATGCTGCGCATATCATGGACCGAAAGAAAAAGGAATGAAGACGTACTAAAGGAAACTAATGAAGGACGACTGATCATGAAGATAGCATGGTTGGCCATCTCATTCGGTATTCCGATTGGATTACCGTGTTGATAGAGGGAAAGGCAGAAGGAAAACCAGGAAGAGGAAGACTAGGGATAGAATATCTAGATGCAGTTACGAAGAAGAGGTCTTATCAAAGTAGCTCTCCCAAGAGAGAGAAAAGTTTTAAAATTTCCATGTTGCCCACTAACCTATGGTTAAGGTGAGAAATAAGAAGAAGTTATTTGGAGTATATTGAAATGATATTTCAAGCCTTGAACGGAGCTTCAGATGGAGATCTTAAGTCTTCATCCCGGCGAGATTAAAATACCGCTAACTTTATAGTAATTATGTGATATCTTCAAATAGATAAAAGATAATCGAAATGTGGAACAAGAGCGCCCTAGACAATATCATTTAACATGAGATACCGTTATCACGACTCACTTATCTGCTTTCGATGTCGAGCCATTTTGAAACTCGGAATTTGTTTTCGCGTTTCTAAATGGCAGAAAACGGAAAGCCACTAGGTGACTTGTGATAACGGCACCTCACGCAAAATAATATTGTCTAGGGCGCTCTTGTTCCACATTTCAATTATCTTTTATCTATTCGAAGCTATCACATAATTACTGTAAAATTAGCGGTATTTTAATTTCGACGGGATGAGGCCTCTTAAGCACAAAAAAAAAGTATTAATTATAAAGATTGACTATTCAGAATTATAATGGTGATTTGATTTTGTACATACTTTCATTGTTCTTCATTAGTCTTATAAATCTTTTCTGAGAGCCTTCAAGTTCTTAGGAATTTTTGAAGTGATTTTAAGACGCTGTTTCAGTGGAATATCTGTGATGAAAATACCGAATAGCACGTAAAAATCCATTCGATTAGTATTCAAAGAGAAAATCCAGTCTGATGAACATACAAGCAACACATGTAGTATTGAAATAATTAGGATTTTGGAAATAAAAATACGCAAGTATGTGTGGAAATTCTTTATTTTCTTTATAATAGCGCACGCTAAACAAGCATTCAATAGGAAAAGAGAACTAACATCAAGAAATGTGTCGTTGGACGTTCGAAAACGATTTATTAAGACATTGGTATGGAGCGTGGCCCTTTAAGGATCAGAGACGTGGACATTGAGAAAAGCTGAAATATCCAATCTGGAAGCATTTGAAATGTGGTCTTGGCGCAGAATATCGTGGACTGAAAGGAAAAGGAATGAAGACGTACTAAAGGAAACTAATGAAGGACGATAGATCATGAAGATAATAGCATGGTTCGCCATCTCATTCGGTATTCCGATTGGATTACCGTGTTGATAGAGGGAAAGGCAGAAGGAAAACCAGGAAGAGGAAGACTAGGGATAGAATATCTAGATGCAGTTACGAAGAAGAGGTCTTATCAAAGTAGCTCTCCCAAGAGAGAGAAAAGTTTTAAAATTTCCATGTTGCCCACTAACCTATGGTTAAGGTGAGAAATAAGAAGAAGTTATTTGGAGTATATTGAAATGATATTTCAAGCCTTGAACGGAGCTTCAGATGGAGATCTTAAGTCTTCATCCCGGCGAGATTAAAATACCGCTAACTTTATAGTAATTATGTGATATCTTCAAATAGATAAAAGATAATCGAAATGTGGAACAAGAGCGCCCTAGACAATATCATTTAACATGAGATACCGTTATCACGACTCACTTATCTGCTTTCGATGTCGAGCCATTTTGAAACTCGGAATTTGTTTTCGCGTTTCTAAATGGCAGAAAACGGAAAGCCACTAGGTGACTTGTGATAACGGCACCTCACGCAAAATAATATTGTCTAGGGCGCTCTTGTTCCACATTTCAATTATCTTTTATCTATTCGAAGCTATCACATAATTACTGTAAAATTAGCGGTATTTTAATTTCGACGGGATGAGGCCTCTTAAGCACAAAAAAAAAGTATTAATTATAAAGATTGACTATTCAGAATTATAATGGTGATTTGATTTTGTACATACTTTCATTGTTCTTCATTAGTCTTATAAATCTTTTCTGAGAGCCTTCAAGTTCTTAGGAATTTTTGAAGTGATTTTAAGACGCTGTTTCAGTGGAATATCTGTGATGAAAATACCGAATAGCACGTAAAAATCCATTCGATTAGTATTCAAAGAGAAAATCCAGTCTGATGAACATACAAGCAACACATGTAGTATTGAAATAATTAGGATTTTGGAAATAAAAATACGCAAGTATGTGTGGAAATTCTTTATTTTCTTTATAATAGCGCACGCTAAACAAGCATTCAATAGGAAAAGAGAACTAACATCAAGAAATGTGTCGTTGGACGTTCGAAAACGATTTATTAAGACATTGGTATGGAGCGTGGCCCTTTAAGGATCAGAGACGTGGACATTGAGAAAAGCTGAAATATCCAATCTGGAAGCATTTGAAATGTGGTCTTGGCGCAGAATATCGTGGACTGAAAGGAAAAGGAATGAAGACGTACTAAAGGAAACTAATGAAGGACGATAGATCATGAAGATAATAGCATGGTTCGCCATCTCATTCGGTATTCCGATTGGATTACCGTGTTGATAGAGGGAAAGGCAGAAGGAAAACCAGGAAGAGGAAGACCAAGGATAGAATATCTAGATGCAGTTACGAAGAAGAGGTCTTATCAAAGTAGCTCTCCCAAGAGAGAGAAAAGTTTTAAAATTTCCATGTTGCCCACTAACCTATGATTGAGGTGAGAAACAAGAAGAAGTTATTTGGAGTATATTGACATGATATTTCAAGCCGTGAAAGGAGTTTCAGATGGAGATCTTAAGGCTGAAATATGTCCACAATCGCCCCCCCCCCCAAAAGTGATTTGATTCCCTTGTGTACTGAACGCACCATATGTGGAATAAGGTACATGCATAAATTCTCTCAAGCTGCTAAAACTGTTTACATTTTTGGCTAAAGCTATAATAATAAGATATCAAAGAGAGAGAGAAAGAGGAAGAACTTTGAAAATGAAATGTGTTTGCTGGTGTCCAGAAAGAGAGAGAGAGAGAGAGAGAGAGAGAGAAAGAGACTAAACCATAGTTTACCATGAGAAAGTGGCTTTTGGAGAGAAGTTATTGAGCAGACAAATGCCTTGGGAGTTACAGTATAAAACATTTACCTTTCCACAACATTGGTTCACATCAGCATCTATAAAAATGGAAACGAAAAAAACATCTAACAGAAAGTGAAGGGACAAGCGTTTTCGTCTTCTTTATTATGGTAGAAGATGTTATAAGAAGCAATGGAAGATGCTGCAGGAGTATAGGGGATGGAGTGGGGGAAGCTTTCCAACCATCATCATCAATTCGAGCAACCTCTCTTTGGCCACTCGGTTATCCACTTCAGTTGGAAGTGATTTTTTTTTTTCCTCCTCGGCATTCATTTCAACCGTCCACGGGTCATCGAAGATCTATAAAAATAGTGATTTATTATTGATGTAGATGGCCCTACTAAATTCATATCTTCGTTCTAGATCATAATCTTTATATTTTCTTCCATCTTCTCTTATTTTCACTTTCTTTTCTGGAGGCTTTTTAATTCTTTTTTCACCGCTATCAAGTTTCTTTTATTCGTAAATAGTCTTTGACGGAAAATTCTTTAGTATGCCATGTCTTCCTCTTTTCGGTAACCAAAAATGTTATTTCAGGCTGTCAGCGGTAAGTCGTTTAAAGAAGTCGTTTTTACTATATTCTGTTTCTTTAAGAATATGCATTTTCTTCGAAAATATAAAGTTCGGAATAGTGAATCAGCTTCCAAATTGTAGTAAAGTTGATTATTAACTTTATTGAATTGCTATATGCGTGGTGGATCCAGCCTGGGGCCGGGAGACCTAGGCCTGCCAGTTTTTTGAGTGGCAAATATCATTAAAGCTCTTATTTATATATTTTTGGAAGTTTATATTAGACCTACACTCATGATCTACTTATTATAGTCTAGATTCTGCCTGGTCCCCCCAGTTCTTACTTTCTAGATCCGCCACTGGGCTATATCCGTCCACTTTACAGTATCCTGAAATCCAAAAAAGCTGGTCAAAAGTAAAAAAAAATTTTTGGATTTGAGAATTTTTAGGTCATGAGTCGTATAGTTGAATTTTTGAAGATCAAATTTCTTTAAAACATGCGTCCCTTTGTTATAGGTGCGGAGCAGACAGTCATTTTAAAACTGCCGTTTGACTGGTTTGCATGTAGTGAAAATGAATTGATCTTATAACAAAATACTTTGGCTTGAATAATATTTACCTGTACCTTGGGCAGAAAGCATTCATACATATGCACTATACTTAGTAGAATGTTCATTTCATATTAACAAAAGAAGAATGTTTTTAATATATGTAAGTGATTATTATGGGATAGTTGTTAATATGGACATGTTGTTTGTGTACTTAACAGTTTAAAGAAAATTATATTTAAGTTATATCAAGTAATAAAGGTGAGATTAATGGTTTTTAAATATCGAAGCTAATATTTTTAATGTCAAAGAAATACTACCCTTGGTGAGTCGTTATAAAAATTTGGTTTACGAAACCCGGGACTTTGTAAATTCAGTTCCCGAAGAAGAAAAGTAAGGTTGAATTTACTTTGATACTACAATTAATGAATACGAACTTAACCGTATTGCGAAGTGGTAAAGTAATCATAAGAAAAATGGACAACGAAATAATACAGCAGGAATCAAATACTAGTGATCAAGGTGAAACCAGTGTAACACCAAGTTTGTCATCAGAGGATCGACTCTTGTTAGCTGTACAGCGACAAATAATGCAGATGACTACCGAGATAAAGCAGACCATGGAACAGAAGTTCAACGAATCTAACACGACCATGGAACAGAAGATAGAACAGAAGTTCAACGAATCTAACAAGACCATGGAACAGAAGTTTGACGAATCTAACAAACAATATGAAGAATTAAGTAGACGAATGGAACAGAAGTTTGACGAAGCTAACCAGACCATGGAACAGAAGATAGAACTGAAATTTGACGAAGCTAACAAACAATATGAAGAATTAAGTAGACGGATAGAACAGAAATCAGATGAAACGAAACAGACAATTGTCTAGGTGGTGAACGACATATCCTCACATTTCGAGGAAAAGTTAAAAAGGATATCCGATGATTGTCAAGAAAAGCACAATCACCAAAACCAAGAAATCGGTGCTGTAAAAAAAGATTTAGAATTAATAGAATCTTCCATTAAACAGCAAAAGATCCAGGTCAGCAACAATTCTAATAACATACGTGTAAATACACAGTTGTTAGCTACTGTTCAAGAAGAGATTAGAACGTTACAGGCTAGAGACAACATTTACCGCAATAACCTGGGAAGTGATCGCTTTGAGTTTCCCCACTCACCAGGGATGAATTCGCCTTCGCCGGGATCTGAGGAGGATATTATACTAGAAGAAAGTTGTCCGAAGAGCACTGATGAACGAAACATAGATGGTATCATGACACAGCACGTCACAGACAGGAACTATCATTCGACAAGAACAAGGAATGAGAAAAAGAAGGTAAAATTAAGTGTCAAGATGAGCGAAATTAAAGCCATGAGCAAATTCAGTGGTAAGTGTAATGAGAATGCTACTTCTTTCTTGGAGAAATTCCAAGACGAATGCAATATAATGTCTATCGATCGCTCACAATATATGAAATTAATACCCCATGTATTACTCCCACCTTGTTCCTTATGGTTTAAGGCAATACGTGATCACATTAGTACATATGAGGAATTCAAAGCGGCATTGATCGCAAATTATGAAAATGACTTTTTGCTGGCAAATAGAGATGCCACCCTTAGAAATCAACACTTCAATCCTCGATTGCACAAATCTGTTGTAGAATTTGTTGTAAATGTCTACAACGAATTAAAGGTCGTTAATCCTTTGCAATCGGAATCGAGAATAATAGCATCGATTCGAAATTTGCTTCCATTTAAATTGCAACAGATCTTATTTTCCACACAGTGTATGAGTTTCAGCCATTTATTGATGCTTGTTCAATGCTACGAAACTCAATACCACGCCATGAACCCACAATCAGGAATGGGTAAAAATAAGAATAATTCAGATCATTTGGTGCCTGTTCGGAATTTAAATATTCGGAGTGTGAAGAATACAGAACCTAACCTAAGCCGAGTATACTCTAGCAATCAAAATGACCCAAATAGACAAGGTTATGTAGAGAATCCGCCTAACCTAATTAATCGCAGCAATTCATATGTTAGACCCTATAGTCAAAATAGATTTAAAAATCGACGTAATGTATGGCGAAATTCCAGAAATACAGCGAACTACGCGGATAGATGTAATTGGAGATCAAGAGAGGGCACTTCATATCAACATCAAAATCACGATGAAAGACATGTACAACGTAATGTAGAACCTAATCATGATAGCGCAGTACAGTGTACGTTATTAGAACCGTATGTAAGTACGAATGTAACCTGATTACCGTCAATGAAATTTAGCTAGACTCATATCAGCTCTAGATTCTCATGAACATTTATTTTCAAATTTATGTGATAATGTCAAGTTAGAAGATTCAACAATTGTAGATTATTCCAATTTAGTGAATATAGTAAAAATGAAGTAACGGTTAAACCCATATTCGCTATAGATTTTTATGAACATTTATTTTATTTTTATTCAATTTAATTCTCTTTAATTCTCATTAATCAATGATAATTTTCAAATGATTTTTATTCTTTCTTGTTAATGTGAAGAATCATAATTCGATTTATAATTAATTAAAGGCAAAGATTATTTATATTAGATTGATTTGTGTTGAAAAGTTAATTGTCAAAGATTATGTTAAAAGGAAGCTCTATTCTATAAAATCAATTATTCAACGACTACCTTAAATAAGATTCTTCTTTATTATAACATCTTAGTGCTACTATGTATACCTTTAAATGCAACATCTGACTTGTTTGTTATTTAATGCGCCCGTAAGGATTAATATTATTTGTAACCCACGTTTGTCCTTTACATTTTTCGAAATCGCAACCTTCGACGACTAATTAAATAAGCGACGATATTTTTAATAAAAAATATATTAATAATATAATGGATAATAATGAAATACATATGATTAATGTGATTAAAGATAAATATTGATGAAATGAAAGATTTATTATGAATGTATTTATATATATATGTAAGTGTGAAATGTAATGAATATATATATAAGGTGCGATTAAAATATAATGGGCATATATAATGTAAAGAACACTAATGTAAACGGACCAGTGGTTCTTGAATATAAAAGCCAAGCCTACTCATGACTTTTATATTCAGTCCCTTTGTCGAGCGACATTTTTATATAACAAAATACTTTGGCTTGAATAATATTTACCTGTACCTTGGGCAGAAAGCATTCATACATATGCACTATACTTAGTAGAATGTTCATTTCATATTAACAAAAGAAGAATGTTTTTAATATATGTAAGTGATTATTATGGGATAGTTGTTAATATGGACATGTTGTTTGTGTACTTAACAGTTTAAAGAAAATTATATTTAAGTTATATCAAGTAATAAAGGTGAGATTAATGGTTTTTAAATATCGAAGCTAATATTTTTAATGTCAAAGAAATACTACCACTTCGAAGAAATACTACCACGAACCAGGTTTGCGACTATCTTTTGATAAAGTCGTTATAATCTAAAGTATAACTTTGTCAATTTTCAACTTTTTTTTTTTTTTTTTTTTTTTGTAAGATTTTCAAAATGGGTAAGATAGATGAAGGTATGTAGGATTGACATTTAAATAATTTAAGCTGAGAAAATAATTTGAAGCAATCACAAATTATTACAGTTAACGAAAAATAAAGAAAATGTAAGAACAAAAAGTAGACAAACGTAGAAAAATAGTTATGAATTCCGTATAATTCTATCGACATATTGATTTTACGACACATACAATAAGTTAACGGAATTCACACGAAACAGCTGACTATAGGTGCCCTTGCAAAATTTATGCACGCGTTTCCCAACAGATGTCAAGAATATAAATTCTTAACAATTAATAGAAATTTGACACTGTCAATAATAAATATATATATATAGTATGTTATTTTGTTATATTGCAGTTTACTTCATAATCACTTTGAATGTAGAAATTCTCACTTTATAATAGTTATCAGTTGCCACAAAAATATGACAAAAGTAGTTGTCAACTTATTTGGGGAATTTTTAAAAATGTTTGCCCGTGATATTGGAAATGCCATTTTGAGTTTTAGATTTGTGACCTCATAATCGTCATCAGTGACCTTGAATATCTATATATATATTCATAATGCCATGCAAATTGACCAACCTTTTCATATCTTCACCTGTTTTCTAGGATTTCAGCTCACTGTGCATCTGTCTGTTTTTCGACAAGCATAGTGACCCAGGAATAGATTCCGTTCCCTCCCTTAAGTCTCAATTAGGGGACACCGTAATAACACTGATTGTCTTAGATCAAAATTTGTAATAAACGAGAATTGTAGACCTTCAAGAGAATTTAGGAGAGAAGAAAATGTTACAATCATGAAAAACCAAAGTTAAATTTCTGATTTCATACGTTTTGTAACACATTTTTCGGCTGTAATCTCTTAATGTCGCAGATTGCTCTCATAGTGAGTAGATATATCGCTATCGTTGATAAGAAAAACTACCACATAACTGGCTCACAATTACATAATTATTCAGTCCTGGGCCAGCAAACTGACGAACCGGTTCTGCATATACAAAGGTAACCAAGAAAGTTCTGTCGCTTTTTGTGGAGATCTGGGTTTAATCGGCCCTTATATCATGAGTTGAATGCGAATGGAGATAAGGCGAAGGTCAGTTGTTGGTGTGGGTATATACAACATAGTACCTGATTGTGGCAGTTCAGTTACACCGTGAACTCGTGTAAGGGCATAGTGAACATAAGACCTCCACAGAGCATCATAAGAGCGTGTATGCTGTACGACTTCAAACTGGTGTCAAACGCCGCTGCAGCGGGGCGGAAGATATGCCTGGTCTTTAGTAAGGGTGTCGTAACTACGAGAACAGTGCAGCGGTGGTTTAACAAGTTTAAGGACAGTGACGAAACAATCGAAGACGCACCACTGCCGGAAGATCAACACACGTACAAAATTAAGGTCTTCAGCAACAATTGAAGCGAACAGTGGCCAGATATGTGAGGAACTGGGACCACAATTCAGTGTGAGTGGAGAAACCATTCGCCAAATACTCCATAAACTTTGGAAGCACTACAAGTTGGGTCGATGGGTCCCACATGATTTGACTCCGGGCCAGAAGACAATGCGAGCAGACACCTGTGTTCCTTTGCTCTCTCGTGTGAGGAAGGAGCCATTTCTGAACAGGGTGGTGACATCTGATGAGAAGTGGGCCCTGTACAAAGTTCCACGGCGATGTCATCATTGGTTAACATTCCATGAATCGGTTCCAAAAAAGCCGAAACTAGCTCTGAACCAGAAGAAGGTCCTCCTGTATGTTTGATGGACTGCTCGCGGCATCGTGCATTGGGAACTGCTACCAGCTGGTCAGAGCATCAATGCAACTATGTACTGTCAGCAGTTGAGCCGTGTTCAAGAAAAACGCAAAACTCTGGAGCCAGCACTTCTGAATCGCAAAGGGGTCCTCCTGTTACAGGACAAAGCTAAGCCCCAAGTGTCTAGGGTGATCCAGGACACTATTCTTCGCCTTGGATGGGAAACACTATTGCATCCGCCATACTCCCCGGACATTGCACCGTCCGATTATGAACTGTTCCATTCCTTGGACAATCACCTTAGAGGACGCTAGTTCAAATCTCTAATAGGATGCAAAATGCACTTGATACCTTTTTCGATTCAAGGCCCACTATGTTGTACCGCGATGGAATCATGAATTCCATAAAGTTGGCAGAATGTCGTCTATGCTGATGGGAACTGTTTTTTATCTTCAAGCTACGTCTTAGGAAACATATCGATGTTTGAAGTGAGTGGGTGAGAAAGCGACAGAACTTTCTTGGTAACCTTTACAATTATTTATAATTCACTTCCTTTAACCAACTTCGTACAACGGAACTAAATATGAACTACTTTATTAGAATTTAATATGAAATTAAGTGAGTTTTCATGTGGGTTAGCAACCCTGTTATATTTACGCGAGCATGACTTGTGCATGATTTAAAGTGTATAATGGAATTGTCGTAGAGCGACAAATAAATCGTTTTGTGGGTTAGAAGAGCCACGGAATTGTGTTGCTTTATTTTGGCCAAGAGATGTCGCCAGTATATTGTGAGAGCGCGGAGAAGTAACTTTGTGAATAATAGATGCCGAGATAAGCTGCTTGGAAAAACAACAGTTTTGTCTTCTTGCTTTCTCTCTCTCTCTCTCTCTTACTCTGACACACAGCACATCATGTTAAAGTTTCACCACATGAGAGTGTTTTCTCACATTCCGCAAATTTAGGATGGTTTTTAAACATTACAATATTTATTTTTAAAAAACGCATACTTTCGATTCAATTGTAAAAAAAACTCATACTTTCGATTCAATTGTAAACAAAACGCATAATTTCGATTCAATTGTAAACAAAACGCATACTTTCGATTCAATTGTAAAAAAAACGCATACTTTCGATTCAATTGTAAAAAAACGCATACTTTCGATTCAATTGTAAAAAAAAACGCATACATTCAATTCAATTGTAAAAAAAACGCATACTTTCGATTTAATCAGTTTTGGTTTTCGATTCGATCTTTATCGCAGTTGCTTTGTTCGCTATCTTTTCTGTAGATTTAATATGGTTGCCTGCAATAGGTTGAATCATTCTGGAACAAATATTTGACAGGGACGGATAGGTCTATGCAGTGGTGTCCACCCCCCGTCATGTCCATGACGCACCCCCCTCAATTGTCTATCCGTAGGTGTTCTTCCATAAAAAAACTTTTTTAAAATTTTTTTACACCCCCTCAAACATATTTATATAGAGGGGGCGCGGTGGCTCAGTGGTAGAGCGTTCACCTCTGGTGCTTGGGGTCCCGGGTTCGATCGGTGAACTTTGTGGTGGACAAACACCGTGCTCGTGGGTTTTCTCGGGATCCCCCCGTTTCCTCCCACTTTCTTCATTCCACCATTTCACTCATCTCTCATCATCACCGTCTCCTTTAGCCTAACCGGCATAACCGTGGGATGTAAAACTCAAAGATTTCATTTCATTTCATATTTATATAGATTTTTAACTCCCCAAATATTTCAATGACGCAGTTTGCGTCATAGCCCCCCTTTGTGGGCACCCCTGGGTCTATGCAAGGCCGGATTTAGGGGGTGCAAAGGTGCATGTGCACCCTTCCCTTCGTTATAATATATACTACCTAAAGTGAAAAGCTGGCAGTGAGTTTTACAAAAATTAATAGTTTCAATCAATTTTCTGAAGGTTGAAGGAAAAGGATTCATCGAGAGCAAACACTTAGCATTTCCAGGGAATTCCTCTTTCATATCACAAATGCCTAAAGGCATTTAAAAACTCAATTTAATTCAAATGTAGTGGCAGTTATTTGGTGCACTCCCCCTCAGAAAATCCTGGATCCGGCCCTGGGTCTATGCATATTCATTTAACTGGAGGTAACTTGCTAGACAGATTTCTAATATACAGGGTGTTTCAAAACAACATCTGCAAAGTTTGGGAGGTGATTCCTGACACCAAGATAACGCAAAAGTGTAGACCAACTTGGGTGCAGAAATTCGTCATTTCGGATTTGCAGGCTGCCGAAAAACTGAAAAACGGAACTTTAAATGTACTCACGCATCAAATTTTATTGAGAGAGTTTGGCTACAGACATATAATTTGAAATACTCACCAACTACCTCTATAAAATTGTTGCGGAAGTACCATAGGATTCTGAAACATGGATATTTGGATACGGCACATACTAGTTTCTAAATATAGTCTTGACCCGACTATGGTAGGTCCCATGGTATTGGAGCTATGGACCTTTAAAGTTCATTTTTTTTCTTTTTTTTCGGCAGCGTATAACTTCGAAAGGAAGCATTTGTGCATTCAGGTTGGCCTATACTTTTTGTCTTATCTTCGTATCAGGAATCACCTCCCAAACGGCCTACCAGGTCTTTGTTTTCCATTTTTACAGTTGAGGGTACAGTTTCTCAGAAGAGGGTCCTTACTTCTGGTATATGTGTTCCCTGGTTCGATTTGTACCGAAGTAACCTTGTGGTGGACATCGTATTCGGGGGTTTTCGCAAGGTATACTATTCTCGTTTCCTTTCACATTTTCATTCCACAAATTCTTCCATATCTCTTCCTTAGCCCAAAGGGCATAGCCTAGGACGTTAAACCGAAAGATTTCATTTTTGTACTTTTACAGCATGTAACTGCAGGGCCACACTTTCATGAAGAAATAAATTTCGCAAAAGATATCATTATCATTACTAACAGGAAACATTACTTACAGGTATAAGATATTCCACTCAAAAAAAAACAATGAAATGAAATCTTTCAGTGTTACGTCCCACGATTATGCCGGTTAGATTAAAGGAGACGGTGATAATCAGAAATGAATAGAACGGTGAAATGAATTAAGTGGGAGGAAACGGGAGAACCCCGAGAAACTCGCGCACACGGTGTTTGTCCACTAGTAAGTTCACTTGGCGCGAGCTGGGATCAAACCTGGGACCCCACGCACCAGAGGTGAACGCTCTACCACTGAGCCACTCCTTCCCCATTCAAAAAGAAAGTTCACGGTTGTATGAAAAAACAAATTTCGCAAAAATATAATTATCATTGCTAACAGGAAACATTTCTTTTAGCTATGGTATATTTCACTCAACAAAAGTTCACGGTCGTATTTACCTAGGTAGGAAAAATAAATGGTCCTGCTAGAATGTCATTTGCAGTCAATTGTTTTGTCTTTAGAATGGCTTATTTTCAAAGGATTGTCATTACAAAGAAGAAGAGTAACTCCTTGAACAGTTTTTCCTACAGGAAGATCAATCATCCCAGCTGAATTCTTTTAAATCGTTATTTTTTGTTAGGTTTGCGATTACAATAGTTACAATTTTGGATTTATTTATTTATTTATATTTTTAACCAACGTTTTGTCTACTGGTATACATTACTCAAGAGACAGAAGATTAAATTCCGGGGTTTTAACCGTCCAGATGAACAATAAGATGCTTTAGAATAAGACGTAACATTCCTCAAGTTGTTTACTTTCCTTTTCCTCATCCTGGCCACTCTTCTCTGCATTATCAGGTATTTTGAGCGCCAGACTAATCCAGCCCATTACACTTACTGCTACGATTAAAATAGAGTGACCGGTCTTACCTTAGGCGACTATCCAAACGGATCGTCTCAATTGTTCATGCTTCCTTGTCCCCATTGTATCGGGATTTGTTTCTGGGTAAGCCCTGACAGCCACGGTACGGTCTCGGTACGTGAGTTTGATAAATTCAGTATACTGTACGCAATATTTGTCAAGTAAATATCATTGCTACATATGATGGCCTGACTTTTATGTTACACCAATCACATCCACTGGATAACTTTTCCCCGTACATATGATGACTCTCATACTAATTCTTCTTAATATCCGTTCACTACTTCAGTACGAACTTTTCTTGAACAACTCCTATTACAAGAACAACAGAAAGAAAACAAGAAAGAAAGAAATAAAAAAGAAACTGTGTCATTTTATTCAACTTCCAGAGACCTTTAAGAAACCAGAAACTTTTCTTACCTGTATACATGGATGCAAATTTCCGAACTATCAACTAATGCGAATCGACAATATTAAATTAACTCAACAAGGAAACGTGGTGTAGCCATCGCCTACTCTCGTGGTATTGCGATACGTCAATACACAACTGCCCATCTTAACTATTAGTGCTTCATATCGTAAGTGCTTCACTATTTAGTGACTTAATTGACCATATTTACCCTAATAGTGAAGCACTAACGAAACTATTAGTGTCTTTTAGAAGGACTAAGGATGCACTATCGATTGAACTAGGTTTCATCGTTGATGCTTTCTAGGGAGCTAACGTGAAGTTTGTCCCCAAAGTTTTTTTGTTTCTAATGTCCAAACTATTGAAGCACTAATGTTGGGAGTTGGTGCACTAAGAAGCACTAATGATTGCACTAGAAGAGATCATTAGTGTTCTTATAAGTGGGGCCAACTTCACGGAGGTTGGAAGACAATTGTTACCTGAGATGACAAAGTGTGTGACTATAGCCACAGCCTATATGTGGTTAACCAAATATACTTATTGTAGTTTTCAATTCATTTATATTAAACTTATTCATAAAACACGCATGACCAAAACATTACCTATAATAAAAAGACTTGTGTTAATAGTTTTGGAGGTGTATCAACACATTCATCAGGTGCTTTATGCCATGTTAGCATACCGTGTCTGATGAAGGCAATTGCCGAAAGTATTACCTAAGTGTTCTTAATATGTGTAATGTTTTGCTCAGTATGTGTTTTATTAGTAAATGTGGAATATATCGAAACCTAACACGACCAATGTATTTATTTTATTTTTATTTATCTACTAGCCTTAATTACCCGGTTCGCAGAATCGAAATAAAAACTTTAAATGCACAACTTCTTATGTCATATGTTTGGTGAAAATGACAGTAAAATTAAATATTACTATTGTGGGCTGAATTTGGATTTAAGCGGCATCGGAAGTATCATTGTTCATTTCACCTACCCAGAAAACTATGGATTCGACACTAATATCGGTCAATTTCGATCGTTTTTAAATATCTCCACCTCCTCCAACCCTACGTTGTACCGTCAAAGAGAAATGATAAAAACACTCCCAGGCCCGAATTTTCTATACTGAAAATTTGATCGAGACCGGTCGCGTGGTTCAAGAGTTAAGTTACAAAGGTAGTCACTTTCATTTATATATATACAGGGCCGGATATATAGGGGTGCACCGGCGCACGTGCACCCCTCCTCCGTTGTGAATAGAATATACACTATCTAAAGTGAGAAACTGGCAGTGGAAATAGCAATACTTTCCTAAAAATTCCATGTCATGTTTCCGTTTCGGGCTTAAAAGAAACCGGTTTTGCTAAACACAATAGTTTAAGTCAGTTCATCATACACATCACAGATGCCTAAAGGCATTTAAAAAAAATTAAATTTGATTCAAATATACTGATATTTATTGGTGCACCCCCCGTCAGAAAATCCTGGATCCGGTCCTATATATATATATATATGTGACGGCAATATAGTACCGTCTTACGTTTCAATTGTACCAATTCAATCTTTTAGGGTTCCTAAGAAACAAATTTCGTTCGACACCTATACATTCGTAAAATATAAAGTTGTCAAAAATTTCAACCATATACCAACAAGAGAATTTGTACTGTGTGTTGGAAGTCGGAGTGAAATTTAGCAATGAAAATTTCAATAGAGTCTGCTACAAAAAGAGAAATATTTTTTTGTTGTATGGATTTATATCATTATTACTTTGATCGATGACATATGAGAACAACATACATAATATACGACAATAGAAGTGAGCTCCAAGAACCAAACTGCTGAGAGAAATTCGGCGAAAATACATGGAAGAAATCGAATATTTCCAGCCTATTAGGTAAATCTAATACCAATGACAGAACCTTTATCATCCCTTATTTTGCAGCCATTTTATAGTGTGACTGCTGCATTCAACTCTTTGTTCTAACGCTAACAGTTTTTTTACGCTGTCTTTTGCCTGTAAATTGTGTGTAGTGCTGGCGGCATACACGACAGGATAATGATTTATCATAGCTTGAACTCTTTTCCCATTATTCATACGATCCCCTCCCCTACCGCCCCTGTTCTGTGCCTCGAGGAATTCTCTCTGCGCATTCTGTGGATACGTTACGTTATTGTTTAATTTATACCTCAACGAGCATATATGTGTGTGTGTGTGTGTGTGTCCATTGCGTAACGGAGGAGGGTGAGGGGGCACACCATAAGGGAGATACATATTACACGAGGACGTATGTGTTTTGTTGAGTGTTTTTGACGTTCCTAAATTATGAAAACAATATTGGAGCATGTTGCCAGCAACGTTTATTCTGAAGAGCAGCAGCTGAAAACGAATTAAGAACGGGGACAAGGCAGCGACAACATATTGCTTTTTAACAAAAATCTTCTTCCATTTTGTACATGGATATACGATGCTTAATAACAACTTCAGATGCTGAATTTCAGTTTAATTTGAAAGACAAATAAAGCCATACAAAGATTCTGTAATGAAGTAGCAAATTTATTTACGAGTATGTGAGTCTTCACTATATGCATGTAAAGATAAAAAACTATCCTCCTAAAATTTAAAAAAAATAGTTTTAGTAATCCAAAATTGGCTAAAAACTAGCAAACTAACTAACTCTATGGCTTATGGAACCCGGAGGTTCAATGCCGCATTCACAAAAGCTCTCCAGTGACTCCTTAGCTAATTGGATCCAGTTTCTACTTTGTATTCCTATCTCTGCGATGTCCATCTTAATATTGTCCTCTCATCTGCGCCTAGGTCTTCCTAATAGTCGTTTTCCGATTGGTCTTCCAGTCAAGACTTTGAAAGCATTTCTATTTTCTTCCATTCTAGCTACATGGTCTACCCACCTAAGCCTCCTAGACTTGATGATCCTAACAATTTTGGGTAAACCGTATAAATTATGCAGTTAATCCAAAATTGGCTACGTATTTAAATTAGTGGTGGGCCCAAAAACCGGTTTTTCGGTTTTTAAAAAAACCGAAACCGGGATTTGAAAATTTTCAAAAAAACGGTTTCGGTTTTCTTCAAAACCGGTCGGTTTTCTCCGAAACCGGATATCGGTTTTCTTCAAAACCGGTTCGGTTTTTCATCTGATCCGGTTTTCGGTTTTCTTCAAAACCGATTCCGGTTTTTCCCAAAATTTGGTGTTTTGTTGTTCTCCGGAAACCGAATCCATTTCCACAGAAATAGTTTTATGTGTTTTCGAAAAGTTTTCACCGAAACCGGTTTTGGAGAAAACCGAAATGTCGGTTTTTCGGTTTTTATAGAAACCGGTTTTCGGTTTTTATAAAAACCGGCTTTGCAGATCCCTAATTTAAATATAGGGGTAACACTCTGAACTCGTAAGGCACAAGCAATACAGGGCTAGCAAAAATAATTCATTCATTTCGGAAAGGCTATATTTTAAAAAGTATTACACGTACACACATGAAAAATATATATATAAAAAAAAACTCACGAAGTTTGTATTGAGTGGCAGTCACGAGTCCATTATCTTTCCCATCGGGTGTAACAGTGTGGCAGTACGACTTTAAGATCTGTCGAAATTCGAAGTAAAGCAAGAAAAAAAAAGTGTATTTCAATATGCCAAATGTTCGTCTGTTATAACTGTGCAACGTGCATCCAGAAGAGCGTATGGAAAAAGAACCACCATGTAAACAAAGGATTTTGCGGTGGTATCTGCAATTCAAGGACACTGGTTGCTTACAAGAGGCCTAGCAGATCTCCTCATTTAACACCCTGCGACTTCTTCCTCTGGGGTTACGTTAACGACCTTTTTTTATGTACCCCTACCAGCGCAATCCTTAGTCGAGCTCAAAGAACGCATCAGTGCTGCAGTGCAGACAATTGACAGGACTATGTTATAAACTGTATGGAATGAGCTCGAGTATCGTCTGAGCGTGTGTCGTGTCAGCAAAGGGACACATATTGAACATTTGTAGAGGGTGTATAAAATTATTGAGTTTGTGTTTCTTTTCATATATCTGTCATGCATGTACGTTTAATACACAGAGAAAAATCCGTTCTCCGGACAACGGTATATTGTACAAATATACGATATCCTCTTGCTTACTATAGAAATCAGTACGGAGCATACGTTACCCGTATGCTACATAGGCACTGTTCTTAGATGTTACATCATGCCGTTGCAGGATGTCTGACATCTAACAGTTTTCCGTATATCACATGCATATACTTATGTTAGATTCCTCAGCTATATGTTATATACGTCCATTTGTATGTGAGATCCTGACCACCTACATTGTTTCATACGGAAAGTACGTATAGATGGAACACTTATACAGAAAGTATTATAAAACATGCGTTTTCAGTTATACGTCTGCTGTACGTTAAGTCCAAAAACTACAGGAATTACGCATGTAACCTATCTTTTTAAGTACTCCACCTACAATTTTTATTCTCAGTGTACTTTTGAAAATATAGCCCTTTCAAAATGAATGAATCATTTATGCTAGCCCTGTATTTGGTTAAACATGATAGGTGCGCTTGCTTTCCTTTGTTAAGACGGTTGTGATGTCACTTCTTAGCGCAAGACAGTATCGACACGGCTTTCAACAATTAACACGTAGAAACGAAACAAAAACAAATAGAACAGTTTACGTTTATAGTTTCATAAGCGCCGCAACTACATCCAGTAACATTGAGTATACGGCAGGGTCCTTCTATTCTTAACGTGTAAAAGTACATTTATGCCTGCATCGCTCCTAACTTTCCGTATTGCAGACAAGTTGTTGCAACCACCTGACAAATTGAATATACCTTCGCAATATTGACGTCTAATGGTACAACGTCATATCTGCTGAACAATTAGTTTTGAGAAAATTGCATTTTTTATGTTTAAAAATGAAACGAAATGACATCTTGCAGTTTTACGTAACACAATTATGCCGTGCAAGTTAAATGAGATAGTTATGATGAGAATGCCTGAAATGTTAAAATCAAATGAAAATTAAGGTAACAGGAGAACCCCGAGAAAACCCAGGCACAGAGTGCTTGTCTGCCACGAAGCTCACTTGGCTTGAGCTGGGAACGAGCCAAAGGTCGCAGCACCAGTGATGGATATTCTACTACTGAGCCATCCCTGTTCTAATTTTCTCTTTAGCTAAAAGCCAATAACTTAATACGCAGATATACATATACATATTATTATTATTATTATTATTATTATTATTATTATTATTATTATTATTATTATTATTATTATTTCATTTCTTTTAGTATTACAACACATTTTATATTAAGGTTATTAATGTAGTTATTAGGTAATTAATCTGCGTATTTCAGGAATTACACATACACATTTTCGCTATTGAAATGTTCTTTTTTATACAGTTATGTTGTACAACTTTGTTTCAAAATGAAAACTATTCTATTACTCCCATAAAACGAATAGGGAAAGTTATTGAAAGCGTCAAGGTACATAGTTGACGTCATGATCTATTTTATAAATAGATGAATTCATTTAAAAGGGTCAAATGGTTAGTCTACGGGAACACATTTCACATACCGAGTTTGGTAGGCATGCGGGAGATGCCACCACGTTACTAATGCGTATATGGAACTAATGGGCAGTGGAGAATCTTACACATCAACGATCTGGAAAGAACTCCACCATGTTACCACACCATGGGGTGGCAAACCTCTTCTGTGGATGACCGTGACGAAATGTTCTTCGTCATTCACAGTTAGTTGGACGCCGAAGCATTATAACAGATATGGAATTGTTTGTGATGATGGTTCGACTTTGTATGCTGAACAATGAATTTTCGGCATTCATTAGTGTTCGTCGGGTTTTATTCATTCACCTACTGAGAGCAAAGCAGAAACATACTGAGAGGTAAACGACCGTCTTCTCAGGCAAATTCCGCCTCAATCTACATACAGCGAGGGCATTAGGAGCTATCAGCAGAGCGCAATATCCCAGCTGGCAACAATATGAGTTTGTGAACACCTTGTTCTACAAGATGAGATGTCTGATTCAATTTATTGCAAGCAGCCTAACCAGTGAGTCATGTAGTATCAGAAAACTCCAGATTATGCTCGTTCCTTACACAACTCTGAACTCCATATTTTGCAGAACAATGCAGGACAACGAACATACGTACATTCTTTAACATGTAAGTCTTCGAGAAACAACAGGTATCACTACATTCTTGGCTTGGATGATCGCCTGCCTACAGCCTATAGAATATATGTGGCTCTTCCCCAAACTTAAGGATTACGTCAAGGGCCGAGTGTACAGTTGTGACGTAGAGGTCGAAGCAGTAATTTGGCAATGGTACTGCCAGCCGCCACCACAATTCTTCCCTGACGGCATGGAAAACATTGTTTCGCGTTGGCTCAAGTGTGTTGCCCGTAATGGGGAATATGTTGAAAAAGATGCCATCATTTGTAGCCGACATTGCAAGCCTTCTATGGTATCGGTGCTATCTGTCAAACAAATAATCACCTTGGTGGCATTACTTTTTGAATCACCCTCGTAATTCGGAAACGACACATTTTATACCCACCTGGTCTATAAGTTTTCATGTATTTGTGTGAGGATTCATTTCCGAACACTTTTTGTTGACTCGTATAGTTCTAATTTTATTGAACGCACCTGGTATATTATTTTGATGTTTTGCCCAGGCAATAACTTAATAGGAGAATAAATTGCATTTCACACTCGAAAATGTAAGTATTTTATCCATTTGTACCTATGTCGGGATTCGAATAATCATCCTCTACGTGCGCGCCGACTACGTGGGTGCTCAAGCGATCAAGCACCCACACAAATAATCTTGTCGGTGCGGCGCATACACAAGAATTTTAGTTTGGACTCAGGTTTGAACCAGGTTTCCTTTCCTTAAGTCAGCCGTGTTACGGACTGAGCTAGGGCAGCCCCAGACCCGTATCCACGGGGGGCTAGGGTGTCCCCCCTAAATTTTCACTGACCCCCAAAAAATTTCAACGGTAGGCTTGCAACTGAACTATGGTTGGGTCGCCTCCCCTAACTTCTACCGGGCCCCCCCTATATTTTTGGGCTGGCTACGGCCTGGGGAGCCCCAACTTACCCTTATAGTTCCGGTATATTTTACTTTATCACAGCACAGTCCTCTATGACAGTATTCATAAAAGATTTTAACTAAAAATAAATCAATCAAATATCGAAACTTCCCTGAAAACATATAAGCTAACACGTCCCGCCATTGATATGCACCCATATAAATTTTGTAAAGTTGGTGCCGTTGATCCTCTATATACAACATTGATGCCGGCAAAATTGCTCTTCCATTATTCCAGATTTTATACGACTAGTGTTTTAATCACACGGACAGAAATAAAAATAAACCTGAAAGAAGAAGAAAAAAAAGAGAGGATGCAAACTAGACAAATGGAGTCACTGGAGATAAAGAAAAGATCAAAGGTTTCCATGTTTCTTCCTTATCTCATGAGATAACTACCAGATACTTTGTCTTTCTGCCACTGATAACACCAGATGGCCCTCGTTTTCCTCACAGAACATCCTTCCACAAAAAGTAGGAACTGAACAACGAAATTCAGAAATTGATCCAGTTAGTTTATGAATGAATAAATTTTGTTTCATCAAATTGTTTATATTGTTTAGATAAGCTATGTGATGCTATCCTTTCTTTAAATAATTTAAGAACTCAAAAGATAGTAGAATGTTGGAAGTTAGATATACTCGGGGTTTTATTTTTATGTTAAAACGACCATTTAAACCACAATGATAATGGTGCTACCTTGAGGAAAATAAATATACTCTTGTACGTAGTTTTTTTAAAAAGGAATAAAGAAATTTTTGTGGAAATCGGCATTAGATATAGGATTTCTTATGAATATCGCTCAAAATACCCCTGATTTTTTGTAAGCATCTGCTGTGATCAGTGGTGGATCTAGTAGATAGAAACTGGGAGGCCAGCCAGACCCGGACTACGATAGGTATATCATGAGTGTATTATAAACTTTAAAAAATATATAAATAATAGCTTAAATGATGTTTGCAACTCAAACACTTGGGGGGGCCTAGGCCCCCCGGCCCTGTGCTAGATCCACCACTAGCTGTGATTCTATTATTTTGAGAAAGAACTTTACCGCCTTGCATCAGATGCACTCCTGCCTAAAGCATAAAATTTGAATATAGTTGAATTGAGGTCTGAGAGGTACTGCTGATAATATGCCGAATTATAATTCTTTAAACTGAGGCCAAAAAAAGGATAGTTCATATAGATATTACATAGAGTACGACAAAACTGTGCAAGGCGGGTCAACACATTATTTTTGTTGAAGGATGTAGATAGAGTGGGGAAATGCAATGACAAGAATTTGAAAGAGAAAATAGTTTTCCAAATTTTGCAGATATCTATACCCAGTGGCGTATTTACAATTTTGTTTCGGGGGCTTTGCTAACTTTCGGGGAGGCTTTGCCTGAAAATGTGAAAATTCTGCAAGATATTTCATATACTTTACTATAAAAAATGAAATGAAATCTTTGAGTTTTACGTCCCACGGTTATGCCGGTTAGGCTAAAGGAGACGGTGATTATGAAAAATGAATGAAATGGTGGAATGAATAAAGTGGGAGGAAACGGGAGAACCCCTAGAAAACCCACGCACACGGTGTTTGTCCACCACAAAGTTCACTTGGCGGGGGCTGGGATCGAACCCGGAACCCCAAGCACCAGAGGTGACCGCTCTACCACTGAGCCACCGCGGCCCCCTACTTTACTATAGTAAGTAAGATTTCAGGGGGGCTTAAGCCCGGAAGCCCCCCAAATACGTCACTGTCTATACCTTATAGATATGCTGACTTCAAAAAGGCTAATAACGTCATTCTTTGAAAAATGTTTACCACTGTCAATATACATCCTCTGCTCAATTGTCGCTTAGTGGAAGCGTATATCTAATGCTCATCCTTACTGTTTCAATGAGCAACACTGGAGCATACGAAACCTTCGTAAACACTTTTCAATGTATGGTATTTTTGTCGTTTTAAATGTTAGCATATCAACAAACTACTAAAAAACTGCAAAATTTGGAAAGCTACTTTTTCTTGCAAAATTATGTCGCTGCATTCACCATCCATGTCTATAATTTCCAAACAAAACTAATATCTTGCCTCATCTTCCACACTTTTGCTTATACTATGCAATGTCTGTATCAAATTGTATTTTTTGGTTTCAGTTTTAAGAAATATAATTTGGCATATTATCTGCAGTACCTCTTAGACCTCGATTCAACTGTCGCCAAATTCTATGTTTTAGGCAGGAGTACAGCTGATGCATGGTGGTAAAGTTATGATGCCAAAATAATATGATCACAGTGAATGCTTACAAAAATCCGTGGTGTTCGAAAACTTTTGAACGGTAGTGTATATATCAGCTAAAATATTAACCTGCATAATACACGACTGGGAAATAGACATAACGAGTTAGTAAATAAGGTTCAAAATCAGAGTTAGTTGTCAAATTTATTTTCTTGAATTTATTTTGTCTGTCATTTCGTAAAGTGAATGCCCTTACCCAAATGGTTTGTGAACTGACTTAATAACATGTGATTCTCAAAAATCAAGAAACAAAAAGAGTACAAATTATGATCTCGTATTTAAAAGAGAAAACAAATAGAACAAACCAATAAATGAAAGAAGCAAACAAAGAAGTATAAAATAATAAACAAGAACCAAACAACCTTCATATAAATTGTACAGAGAACAACGTTATTCTAGTCGTTACAGCCAAGGGCGCCCATGTTGTGATTTCCAAGGGGGGCAAGTATAAGCGACATCTCAAAAATAGTTTCAAATTTTACTGTAACTAACGTAAAAATTCTATTGGATTTTCGATATTCTGAAGTACAATTTCCTATAGGGGAAAGCGCCCCACCTTGCCCCTCTGATGGGCGCCCTTGGTTACAGCCAGTAGAAGGTGATAGCATAATGGAGACAACAAGAAACAAATTTGCTTGCTTTCATTCATAAAGAAAATACTTATTTATAAATTATCTTATAATGAAAAATCAAAATTTTACTGATATATTACACAAACATTGAAAAACTAACAGACAGTAGTTTCATTTTCATCTAATATATAAAATTGAAAGTGACTATGTTAGTAACTTCAAAATTCTCGAACCACCCGACCGATCTCGATCAAATTTTCAACATAGGTGAGGTTCTGGCGTGGGATACTTTTTATCATTTTACTTCGACGGTGCAACTTAGGGTAGTGGTAAGCAGGAGGTATTGAAAAGTGATGAAAATGACCGATATTACTGTCGAATCCATAGTTTTGAGGGGATGGCTAAAATGAACAGTAACACTTCCAATGCCGATTAAATCCAAATTCAGCCCCATAACTTGAAGGAGGGGAGTGATATATATATATATATATATATATATATATATATATATATATATATATATATAAATGATCGAAAGTGATCGATACTAGTGCCGAATCCATAGTTTTCGGGGTCGCTGTGATAAACAGTCACATTTCTGATGTCATTAAAATCCAAATTCGGCTTTCATAGCCCTTTATGTCCAAATTGAAACGTATTTCTTCCATTCACTCCATGGGAGGAACGGGCAATATGTTAGTATGTTATAACTAACTAACTAACTCTATGGCCTATGGAACCGGGAGGTTCAATGCCGCGTTCACAAAAGCTCTCCACTGACTTCTATCCTTAACCAACTGGATCCGGTTTCTACTTTTTATTCCTATTAATGCGAGATCCATCTTAATATTGTCCTCACACCTGAACCTAGGTCTTCCTAATGGTCGTTTTCCGATTGGTGTATCAGTCAAGACTTTGACAGCGTTTCTACTTTCTTCCATTCTAGCTACATGACCTGCCCACCTAAGCCTCCTAGACTTGACGACCCTAACAATGTTGGGTAAACCGTATAAATTATGTAGTTCCTCGTTATGAAGTTTCCGCCATTTCCCATTCCCGTTTCTCTTGAGTCCGAATATTCGTCTCAGGATCTTGTTCTCAAATACTTTCAGTCTATGTTCTTCCCTCAGACTAAGCAACCATGTTTCGCAACCATACAGAACAACAGGCATGATTATCGTTTTGTATATTTTAAGCTTCAGATTCCTCGACAGAATTCGCGACGACAAGAGATTTTGAACCGAATAGTAACACGAATTCCCTGCTTTTAGTCGACATTTAATTTCTTCGTGAATATGATTTTCATCTGTTAATATTGATCCTAAATATTTGAAACTATCCACTTTATCAAAAGTATTATTTAATATTTTAACGCATCCATAATTTGCTGTATTACGGCCCCGACGCACTTCCACGTATTTAGTTTTCTCTGCATTTACTTCTAAACCCATGTCCCTGCAAGCGTTTAAGAAGATCTCTGCATTTCTTTCTATTGTTCTCCTATCATCTCCTATTAAATTTACATCATCAACATATGCCATAACCTGGTGAATACCGTTCAACTGTAGGCCCTGGTTGATATCTTTGATTTTAGTTTTAGCGTATTCCAGAACAAAGTTAAATAATAATGGCGACAACGCATCTCCTTGTTTCAGGCCATTTTTGACGTGAAAGCTCGTGGCCAAAAATTTTCCTACCCGGACTTTACTTTGGGATTCATTTAAACATATCTTAATTAATCTAATTAGCTTTCTCGCTATTCTAAGTTTTGTAAGAACGTTGTATAATGTTTCTCTCCTAACCGAGTCATAAGCCTTTCTAAAATCAATAAATAGTTGATGTACCGGGTATTGTATTCCCACTTTTATTCGAGTATTTGGCGAATGGTAAATATTTGGTCAATAGTTGATCGATTTCGTCTAAATCCGCACTGATAATCTCCAATAATTTCATCTGTGTAGGGGGTCAATCTTGCTAATAGAATATTTGAAAGGATTTTATAGGATGTTGACAGAAGAGAAATGCCTCGATAATTATTACAGTCAGTTTTGTCGCCTTTCTTGTGAGTTGGAACAATGATTGATTCTTCCCACTCTTGTGGCAATTCTTCCTTGTTACAGATAAGGAGAATGAGTTTGTGTATCTTGTTCCACAATTTTTCGCCTCCGGCTTAAATTAACTCAGCCGGAATTTCATCTACACCCGGAGATTTTAGTTTCTTTAATTTCTTTATAGCGGTTTCAACTTCTATTCGGTTGGGTTCTGGAATATACGGTTCTGCGGTGTGTATCTTCTTTTCTCCACGCACACTAGCTTTTGGTTGCGTGTTAAGCCAATCGTCAAAGAAATCTTTCCATCTATTTAAGATGCTATCCGTATCAGTGAGAACTGTACCGTCAGATTTCTTTAATATATAAGCACGAGGTTGATAGCCTTTCTTAAATTCGCTGATTCCCTTATACATGTCCCGGATGTTTTTAATTTTACTATTATCTTCAAGTTCCTTAATTTTAGCTTTCAAAAAATCGCATTTCTTTGTTCTGAAAGTTTTGGAAGTTTCCCGTTTGATATCTGCGAAATTGTATGTAGTTATTTCATTCGGATTTTGTAGCCAGTGTACGTTTGCTATTTTCTCTTCTCTGTTAGTTTAATGCATTCCTAGTCGAACCATGGTTTGTTCCTACGTATTTCCGCGTGTCCAAATTTTTATTTTGCTGATTAGTATGTTATAATTTATGTAAATAGTGTAGCATGGGAATTTCAAAAGTAAAATGGGACTTTTTTTTATTTCTTGAGGTGGGATTCTATAAAATTTTAGGTTAGATTGAGCAAACATTACAGAATTCGAAACTTATCGCGTTAAGATATGAAAAACTAGTAAAGTGTTATCAACTGTAGGAAGTGTCCATAATCATAGGTACGGATTTTGTGAATTATTAGAAAACGTAGGGTGTTTTTTAAAAAAAAAAAATCTTAATGAGTGAAAGTAAAGTGCAATTAACGATCATACTGGTAATTCATTTTCCAATATCGTCGTATTATTATGATAAATTGTTATTGTGCTGTATTTGAGTTACGAACCCTGGTTTCGTTCGATTCAGATTCTACTTCCGAAATGAAGGAAGAAAATATCGTAGAATTTAAGTTGAATGTGATAATCTTTCCATGATATGTGACACTCAAAGTTGAGAAATAAAATTAGGGCCAACGCTTTTTAATTATAAATTACTTCCTGAAGGCACAAGAAAGAGATTGTAGAACGTCTAACATAACACTGGGTAAAGTGATATGCTTCTAGGTAAATTCTCATGCTTAGTTCTCGAGAAAATCAGATGAAACGGACATTAATGGCGCTAAAAATATGTCGTTTTTTAAAAAATATAAAAATACGACAGCCTTTATTTTGCTGAAAACAAATTTTCATTTATACGCATACACTTAAAAAACTGGCCATTTATCTCGCTTTGAAAGAAAGTGTACTCAAACCCACAGTTGCAATTAAAACAAACACATATCGATTTTTTTTGGTCAATTAAAATATTTATTTAGAAAAAAATAAAATCCTTAAGTTTTACGTGAGGCGATTATGCCGGCTAGGCTAAAGGAGACGGTGATGATGAGAAATGAACGAAATGATGGAATGAAGAAAGTGGGAAAACACTGAGGAAACCTAAGCACACAGTGTTTCTCCACCACAAAGCTGACGTGGCACTATCTGGGATCGAACCAAACACTAGAGGAGAACGCTCTACCACTGAGTCACTGCTGCTCCAATATTTATTTAGAGTCACAATACAGTATTATTACTTTGATAGTATTAGAAATTTCTACGTACTGTTGCCGGAATACTACCTTGATCAAAAAGTTCCCGGAATCACCACCGTGTGGCGCTCTGTGTCACCTGATTCGATCTTTTCTATTTCTGTGGGTTACCACAAGTTTCAGCGATATTCCCTCCCAAGCCATTTGTGTAAGAGACGCACTGTTGCGTACATCTGTTTGGGTGCATGTTTCGATTTTTGCAATGAAGTTATTTTTGCAAAGGAGTTAATTTTGCAACAACAAGTATGTATTAAATTTTGTGTTAAAAACGAATTCAATGGTGCAAAGACTTTGGAAATGTTAGAAAAGTGTTTTGGCAGTGATGCCCTAAACAAAACAGCGGTTTACAAGTGGCGAATACCCAATGAGCCAAAATTACGTCGTTTTCTGTCGTGAAAGGTGATATTCACCATTTTAATGGATTACAACGGTGTTGTACATTAAAAATTCTGCAAGAAAGTCAGATAGTGAACATGAAGTATTATTTGGGAGTTATGAACCGTTTATGTGAAGCAATCCGGCTAAAAAGAAAATATCTCTGGAAAAACAACTCGTGGATTTTGACCATGATAACGGAGCGTCGACCAATTCTACTCTTATCCGCGAGTCTCTCACCAAAAACGTAACGAATACCATTCCGCAGCCACCGACTTCACCTGATGTAACTCCGTGAGACATGTTTCCGTTTGACCGACTCAAGAAACCATTACGGGGAACACATTTTAGCAGCTGACGGAACGTAGTACGAAAATCGAAGACGTTCTAATGGACGTACCGAAAATCGAATACCACAAATGGATACATTTTGAGAACTGGATCAAGCGCTGGCATAAGTGCGTTGCAGTCGATGGGGATTACTTCGAAGGGAACAACATCAATTTTCAGTAATAAATTTGTATTTTTAATTTTGTGAGTGAGTTCCGGGAACTTTTTGATCAAGGTATCAGAATACATACGGAGATACAGATACAGATAAAGGCCTTCTAAAACAAGGTGGGTGGACAAGATTCTTTGAACAAGGTTGTTATAACAAAATACTTTGGCTTGAGTAATATTTACCTGTACCTTGGGCAGAAAGTACTCATACACATGCAATATACTTAGTAGAATGTTCATTTCATATTAACAAAAAGAAGAATGTTTTTAATATATGTAAGTGATTATTATGGGATAGTTGTTGATATGGACATGTTTTAAGGTTACCTAGTCAGTGAGTTTGTGTACTTAACAGTTTTAAGAAAAGGATATTATAAGTTATATCAAATAATAAACCAGTTTAACATCGTTTATAGACGTTGTCAGTTTTATTAAAAAAGGGTGAGATTAATGGTATTTAAATATCTAAGCTAATATTTTTATGCCAAAGAATTACTACCACTTCGGATTTTTACCTCAGTAAACGAACCAGGTTTACGACTATCTTTTCGATAAGTCGTTATAAAAATTTGGTTTGCCGAAACCCGGGACTTTGTAAATTCAGTTCCCGAAGAAGAAGAGTAAGGTTGAATTTACTTTTATACTACAGTTAATGAATAAGAACTTAACCAGATTGCGAAGTGGTAAGGTAATCATAAGAAAAATGGACAACGAAGCAATGCAGCAGGAATCAAATACTAGTGACCAAGGTGAAACTAGTGTAACACCAGGTTTGTCATCAGAGGATCGACTCTTGTTAGCTTTACAGCGACAATTCAGGCAGATGTCTACCGAGATAAACAAGCAAAATGAAGAATTAAGTAGACGAATGGAACAGAAGTTTGACGAAGCTAACAAGACCATGGAACAGAAGATAGAACTGAAGTTTGACGAAGCTAACAAGCAAAATGAAGAATTAAGCAGACGAATGGAACAGAAGTTTGACGAAATGGAACAGAAGTTTGACCAAGCTAATAAGCAATATGAAGAATTAAGTAGACGGATAGAACAGAAATCAGATGAAACGAAACAGACAATTGTCCAGGTGGTGAACGACATATCCTCACAGTTCGAGGAAAAGTTAAAAAGGATATCCGATGATTGTCAAGAAAAGCACAATCACCAAAATCAAGAAATCTGTGCTGTAAAAAAAGATTTGGAAGTAATAGAATCTTCCATTAAACAGCAAAAGATCCAGGTCAGCAACAACTCTAATAACATACGTGTAAATACACAGTTGTTAGCTACTATTCAGGAAGAGATTAGAACGTTACAGGCTAAAGACAACATTTACCGTAATAACCTGGGTAGTGATCGCTTTGAGTTTCCCCACTCACCAGAGATGAACTCGCCTTCGCCGGGGTCTAATGAAGATATTATACTAGAAGAAAGTTGTCCGAAGAGTACTGATGAGCGAAACATAGATGGTGTGACGACACAGCATGTCACGGATAGGAACTATCACTCAACAAGAACAAGGAATGAGAAAAAGAAGGTAAAATTAAGTGTTAAGATGAGTGAAATTCGAGCTATGAGCAAATTCAGTGGTAAGTGTAATGAGAATGCTACTTCTTTCTTAGAGAAATTCCAAGACGAATGCAATATAATGTCTATCGATCGATCACAATATATGAAATTAATACCCCATGTATTACTCCCACCTTGTTCCTTATGGTTTAAGGCAATACGTGATCACATTAGTACATATGAGGAATTCAAAGCGGCATTGATCGCAAATTATGAAAATGACTTTTTGCTGGCAAATAGAGATGCCACCCTTAGAAATCAACACTTCAATCCTCGATTGCACAAATCTCTTGTAGAGTTTGTTGTAAATGTCTACAACGAATTAAAGGTCGTTAATCCTTTGCAATCGGAATCGAGAATAATAGCATCGATTCGAAATTTGCTTCCATTTAAACTGCAACAGATCTTATTTTCCACACAGTGTATGAGTTTCAGTCATTTATTGATGCTTGTCCAATGTTACGAAACTCAATACCATGCCATGAATCCACAATCAGGAATGGGTAAAAATAAGAATAATTCAGATCATTTGGTGCCTGTTCGGAATTTAAATATTCGGAGTGTGAATAATACAGAACCTAACCTAAGCCGAGTATACTCTAGCAATCAAAATGACCCAAATAGACAAGGTTATGTAGAGAATCCGCTTAACCTAATTAATCGCAGCAATTCATATGTTAGACCCTATAGTCAAAATAGATTTAAAAATCGACGTAATGTATGGCGAAATTCCAGAAATACAGCGAACTACGCGAATAGACGTAATTGGAGATCAAGAGATGGCACTTCATATCAAAATCACGATGAAAGACATGTACAACATAATGTAGAACCTAATCATGATTGTGCGGTACAATGCACTTTATTAGATTCATATGCAAGTACGAATGTAACATGATTACCGTCAACGAAATTAGGTTAAACCCATATTAGTTATAGATTCTTGTGAATTTTCATTTTAAAGTTTATGTGTTAATATCAATAATGAAAACGATTCTTATAAATACTTGAAATGCTTAAATAGAGTTTTAGGTAGACTGGAAAATTAATTTTCAAATGATTTTTATTCTTTCTTGTTAATGTGAAGAATCATAATTCGATTTATAATTAATTAAAGGCAAAGATTATTTATATTAGATTGATTTGTGTTGAAAATTTAATTGTCAAAGATTATGTTAAAAGGAAGCTCTATTCTATAAAATCAATTATTCAACGACTACCTTAAATAAGATTCTTCTTTATTATAACATCTTAGTGCTACTATGTATACCTTTAAATGCAACATCTGACTTGTTTGTTATTTAATGCGCCCGTAAGGATTAATATTATTTGTAACCCACGTTTGTCCTTTACATTTTTCGAAATCGCAACCTTCGACGACTAATTAAATAAGCGACGATATTTTTAATAAGAAAATATATTAATAATATAATGGATAATAATGAAATACATATAATTAATGTGATTAAAGATAAATATTGATGAAATGAAAGATTTATTATGAATGTATTTATATATATGTAATTGTAAAATGTAATGAATAGATATACAAGGTGCGATTAAAATATGATGGGCATATATAATGTAAAGAACACTAATGTAAACGGACCAGTGGTTCTTGAAGATAAAAGCCAAGCCTACTCATGACTTTTATATTCAGTCCCTTTGTCGAGCGACATTTTTATATAACAAAATACTTTGGCTTGAGTAATATTTACCTGTACCTTGGGCAGAAAGTACTCATACATATGCAATATACTTAGTAGAATGTTCATTTCATATTAACAAAAAGAAGAATGTTTTTAATATATGTAAGTGATTATTATGGGATAGTTGTTGATATGGACATGTTTTAAGGTTACCTAGTCAGTGAGTTTGTGTACTTAACAGTTTTAAGAAAAGGATATTATAAGTTATATCAAATAATAAACCAGTTTAACATCGTTTATAGACGTTGTCAGTTTTATTAAAAAAGGGTGAGATTAATGGTATTTAAATATCTAAGCTAATATTTTTATGCCAAAGAATTACTACCACTTCGGATTTTTACCTCAGTAAACGAACCAGGTTTACGACTATCTTTTCGATAAGTCGTTATATTGTATATTAGCAAATTACACTGTTAAGTAAAGATAGCACGTATATTTGTTCATGTTTTCCTACAGGTAACACACACACTCCTTTACGTACATACTATCTGTAAAACTGCATTGACCATAAGTTAAAGTAACACTGACACACGTATAAATGGAAAGGAAGATCGAAATTCTAAACAGTATTTTTATTTTTTATTCGTTTTTTCATTTTGTTTCATCAATCTATCAACCTGACCAGAAAAGACACTCCAGTGGGAGATTAATCTCCATACCTTCTTCCCGTGGGTGCTATGATTCTATCCACAAGAGTAATGGAGGCAGATCGATATTACTCACTCACTCAGAGGACAAAATTTATCCTCTTGTACACATTGTCTCCCTCCCCAAACAATACTTTCTCCCTTTGAAATCCCATTCATTAACATTTAAATGAAGTACACTGATATGCTTTTACAAGTGGCAAAGCGGAATGCTGAAAACAGGGTATTCCTAACTTGGAGAGTAGCAGATAGTATAGGTTCCTTTATAATCAGAACTCGTCGCCGAGGTCAACCGACCACAGGACGTTAGACGGGGAATAACGGAGACCGGTGTCCCCCCAGTGACTTCATTCTCGCCACCCATTGGCGCACTAGACATGTTGTAATGTGATGTAGGTAAAGAAATTTATTATTTTTTTTATCATCATTATCATCATAGGTATTGTGGCAGGTCACTAAAAAGCTTCCATGCTCCACGGTCTTCGCCAACTTCTTCGACTTCGCTTACAATTTTTCTGTTTTGATATCATCCATTAATTGTAGTCTCCTTCGCCTTCTCCCTTTTTTACCTGTCACCGCACTCCCTAACGTTCCTCATGATTGAATCAGTACTGGTATCTCAAGACATACTGTCACCACGCAATACTATACCGAAACCGGAAGTGGTTTAAATTTACTAGTACTTCCGGTTTCAATACTTCTTTTCATAAAAGCGATATGATATATCGATCTTTTTAAAACAGATTTAGCGTCCCAGAAATGAGTTTTGCTTTTTATTTTTATCATCTGTTTAAACCAAAAATGGTTGAATATATGATTTCCGATTACAATACTGATCGTATAATGGATAGAACGGAAATAGATAGCGACAAACAATTTTCTTTATCTATTCACTGCTGCAAGAATATGTTTCACCTCTTTTTTTTTTTTTTGGTTCTATTTCAACCGAAATTAATAAACGTCAATTACCATTTCCGGTTTTAATAGTAATGTCCATGGAGCAAATGCAGTAAAAGATGGCGAATAATGGCTTTTTGATGTGGATTCAACAGGAACAGTTTCTATCTTTGATCTTATTCCTCTATTGGGCCGCCGTGGATTAGTGGTAGAGCGTTCACCTTTGGTGGTGCTTCGAGTCCCGGGTTCGATCCCAGCCCCCGCCAAGTGAACTTTGTGGTGGACAAACGCCGTGTGTGTGGGCTTTCTCGGGGTTCTCCCGTTTCCTCCCACTTTCTTCATTCCACCATTTTCATTCATTACTCATGATCACTGTCTCTTTTAGCCTAACCGGCATAACCGTTTGACGTAAAACTCAAAGATTTCATTTCATTTTTCTAATTCCTCTATTGCGAGCAGGACTTACAGATGTTCTACTTCCAGCCTTAGTATTGGATTTCCATAGTATGGAAATCTACTAGTTTGACACTGTGAAACAAAACTTTATTATTATTATTATTATTATTATTATTATTATTATTATTATTATTATTATTATTATTATTATTATTATTATTATTGCAATAGTACGTGCTCTAAACACTATGAACACTGAGAACACTATGAACACTATGAACACTAAGAATAATAGACACTTTGATATTTAACAATATGTTTTCCTGCATATAGAGTATATAAATAAAATAAAACACTACAGCTACATAACAATTTCATATTTGGCAACGTACAGGAAACTATTCTGCGCTACAAAAACGTCTTTTTTAGTTTTCTCAATAACTAATTAACTATGCATGTCAATGAGAAAGGAAGTAACGAAAGTCTATGCAATATTTACTCACTCGTCCATGTTATGGTCTCTTCAATTCTGTATCTCTGTTCCAGCGTATGCCTGCTTTAGCTTTTCTATGATAGACAGGAATATTAATTATTTTTCTCACATCAGATCCCATTTTTCAAGCTAACTGTTTAAAATTACCATTATATAAAGTATAAACTCGCAAGAAAAAACGCACAGCAAACATTCTAGACATTTGTTATTTAATTTTTGGTACGATCGTACTCTGTCGTCTTTTTTCTAACAACCTCCAGCAATTTATAAATGCCATGCATAATATAGATCAATAGCTTTCTGCAGTAGAGTTATATGTATATTTTTCCTTTCTGTTTTTTTAAAATCGTCAGCTGCTTTACTCATTTTCCTTCCTGTGCGAAATTGTAACTTTGCCTAGATGTGGGTTGCATTTACTCAGTTTTTACAGCCAGTGATATAGTACACAGTACAGGATGACTCAAAAAGAATGACCACATTTGACAGGTTAATAACTTTTAATGAAATCCAAGGGAGGAAATGAAATAAAGTATAGAATGCTCACAAAGTAGCAAAGTTTTAGCACTGTGATTATAAGTGTTCCAGCCTACCCAGGGGGGCGATTGCTCCCCCAGAAGAGGAAATTTTCTTATTTTATATATATAAATAAAACCCATCCCAGTGTTTGGAGCTCTGAAAAGTGGCTCTAAATAGCAGTATTACAACCCACGCCCTCTCCAGAAGACCGTCATGGATCCGTCCCTGAAGTGTTCAATATGTTTGTCACCAACAGCAGCTATAGAGGAAGGTTACCAAAGAGCACGCACTTAATATTCATCTTCAAAAAGCTCCGAAAGTAATGAAGCAAAAATTATATAAATTGTACAAAATTTTAATTGAAGTCTAGGCTACATTGTAAGAAATAGAAAACTTTACTACTAGATGTAGAAATGGGGATATATTAAAAAGTTAAAAAAAACAACAAATGCGTACTCTTAAGGACCAGTGTCCCAAAGAGTGCGTTTTGCGGTCCCTAAGAGTGCACACTCAACACCTATCATAATTGAAACCTAAACCCCTTCGTAAGACGAACACTACTCATGTCACCATCGTTTACAGTTAATGCACTGAATCCAGACTTCGTCAATTGATTCTTCATTCAATCCGTGACACACTGCGCATGAAGTTTTGGTTGATCTCAGCTGCAGTATTCTCTGTTGAAGTGGATGATTCATCGGGCTGATCAAAGAGTTTTCTCTTTGACTTAACATTTCCTTTGACTCGTTTGCTCTGAAGAAACTTCTGAAATGGAGAAATAGTAAACATTTCGGATCGACGTTTGGTACGTGCAATTTGTCGCATTTTTTTTTTTTTTTATTTTGGAAGAGGAATGATGTATTTGGGATGAACAGACGTTCTTGAAGTTGTGGCTTCTGTAGGTCTAAGACGTTTTCCTTTCTCCATGGTGTAATGAAATTATAAGACTTGAGTTTGGAAAAAATAACATATTCTGAAAAATAATGTTGTTACCTAACGATGTTAAAATAAAAAGTATTTTAAACTTTAATTTACCGTAAGGTTTGCTTTCAATTGTTCATAATTTTGTCCAAAATGTTAATTATTACTAATAAACACCATGTTATTTAACTACAGGTGATTCTAAACTATTTTGCTTTTGCTTCCAACAATTTCTTGATTACACGTCCATGTGGTTTTAAAAATTATATTATAAACATACACGAAATTTAAAATATTACAGAAAATCGTCGTTCAGTTTCACTCACAAATTATGATTTTATTAGTAAAATTAGTTTTTTTTTTTATTTCATAGTTCGTGGTTTCATCACATTATCCCACCAACTGGAAAAAATTCCTGAACAACACCTTTAGTGTATGTCTTTTTTAAATTCTTAGTTCGTGGTTTCATTACAATCGTAATCGAAGCCATATTTCGCTCAGCATCTTCTTCCAGAACACTTCCAGAAGCTTCATTTTGATCATTTCCTCACTTCTTAGGACAATGCCATCATACCATGAAAGGCAATGGCAAACTACCATGGACCAAAGGTCTGCCTTCGGGCAGAACACCACATCACCACCATCATCATTGTAATTTAAGAAATTCTGTAAATTTAAAATACTTCTTATAGATGATTGTTTCTTCTTATAGATGATTGCACTTTTCTGTTGGTGCTTGTATCGAAGACAAACAATTGCAAATAATTCTACAATCTATTCAAACATCCCATTACACTCCGAGAGTAACTGATATGAATAACCACATTGTTTGTAATATGAATGCCGCTACCCACACACTCTCTCAAATAAATTGTCCCAAAGAGTACGCGCGCGTTCTTTGGTAACTCAGCAACGCGCACTCTTTAGGAAACAGCAGTCAACTCGAGTAAAATTCATCCAAGTGGCTGCACATGCAAGACCCTCGAAACAAAGCCACGGTAAACAATTCTATCTGCATTCATGTTTTCTACCATGCAACAAGGGTACTGTAGTTAGCTATTATATAACAAACAAATCTTAACTAAGAGCACTAAAATATTACATCAAGAATTCAAAAAAAAAGTTATTTTTATCTGTATTTTCTGTTTGCAGCGATAAGTTAACTTCCCTTTTCTTCGTATCAACTCTCACACAAAGACGCATCAAATAGCGTAGCAATAATAATTCTGTGTCTTACCACTTCAGTGTAATTGGCACTGCGCACTCTTAGGGCGTACGTGCTCTTTCGTAACCCTTCTCTAACATTCAGATTCCTACTCTTGCACGAACATCTTGTTATACCAACTTCGACTCTTATTTTCCTGTGACGACGAAGAAATCCCAAAAACGCTGATGAAAGGCATGCTGCACTGTTATCATTTGACTCAGTCTTGCTGAACTGCAGAATCCTACTGCTATCTTCCCAGCTGACTACGTTCATGCCTGATTTGTCTGTCTTCCACATCCTGAGAGCCACCTTGTAGCGATTAGAGAGAGCACTAGTGTAAAACTTCGATAATTTGTGAGTATTCTGTATTTTGCACCATTTTCCGCCTTGGTTTTCACTAAACTTTATTAAGGCATCAAAACGGGCCATTCTTTTAGAAACACCCTGTATAATCAAGAAAAAGATTTTGGGTTCTTATACCTTCATGTTGACTGATACAACAGGAGTAATTCTGAACCCTTAATGAAAAGTCCGCCATATTAAATCATTAAAAGAGCGCACGGTGGCTCAGTGGTAGTGTGCTTACTTTTGGTGCGCGTAGCAGGCCCGTATCCAGGGGGGTCTGGGGGGAGGCGGGTCCCCCTAAATTTTGGCTGGCTCCTCTAAATTTTTCACGGTAGACTGGCAAATGAACTTTAATATGGTGATGAACTATAATATGGTTGCATCGGGCCCCCCTACATTTTTGGGCTGGCTACAGGCCTGGCGCGGAGTACCTGGTTCGAGTCTCGGCCAAGTAAGCTTGTGGTGGACAACATCGTGCTCGTGGGTTTCTTCAAGGTACTCCCATTTCCTTCCACTTTATCATTTCACCATTTCTTTTATCATTATTCACTTGCTTCAGTCATCGTCTCCTTTAGCCCAACAGGCATAAACGTGGGACGTTAAACTCTAAGAATTCATTTCATTTTTTTAATTTCTGTTCAACTATAGCATTATACAGTCAGCGAAAATAATTCTATTCGTTTTATGGAATTATTTTCGTAAATAATTTCAGGATTTACGGACAATCTGAGCACAGTTTTCAGTAAATTACAAAAGAACGTAATTTTCTGTACGTTTCAAAAATACCACCGTTATTCCCAAAATAAATTTTACCAAACAGGAAGGAGTTTTGTCGCTGACTGTACAAAGATGTGGCATATAAATCTAACAATGAATAGGCAACATCAACCTGAATAAAATGAAATACTTGAAGGTTAAATTATCATGCGTAATTTTTCAGAAGAATGAACCTTATGGCGCTAAAAGATATGCCGTTCATTGCCAAATAGTTGATAATTTCGACAAACAAATTATTTATTTATTTCTCAACTAAATATACATAAAAGTGTGCAGACACCGTGCCGTCACAATGAATTGTATTTAAGGATAACAATAATAAGTACAAATTTTGAATACAACATACATGATTTAAATTCTGCGAAAATGATAAATACAGGGTCGTATCCAGAAGTAGTAGAACTGATTTATTCCCGCGCGCGGGGAGCAATGTAGGGGGGGCTGCAAGGCCGGATGTTATGGAGGGGAGCCTTGGGAACAGGTGTCGACCTCCGGCTGCGGCAGTCGCCTGCGTGCGTTAGTTGAGTGTGGACCACTGTGTTAGTGACCTGTTGTGACGCCTCGTCGTCAGTTGCAATGGGGCGAAATTTGGAGCAGCGGTACACCATCAAGTTTTGCGTCAAACTGGGAAAATCAGCGACCGAAGCCAAGGACATGCTTACGCAGGCCTACAAGGAGGATACCATGAGCCGCACAATCACCCCGTAGAAAGAAGGCCAGAATGTCGAAATCGAAAGTGAAATCGATGTTGATTGCATTTTTTGACCGTCGTGTCATTGTCCATAAGGAGTTTGTACCTCCTCGACAGAGTGTTAATGCAAGATTTTACGTGGAAGTGCTCACACGCGTGCGACCAGACCTGGTGGGGAAATGGAAGCTCCACGTATCACGTGGATTGTGAGGGATCTCCTGACCAAATTCGGCGTTTCCACGTAGCCTCACCCACCTACAGCCCTGATGTGGCACCGCCGGACTTCTTCCTATTTTCCCTTATCAAGAGGCAGCTCAAGGGGCATCTTTTCGACTCGGTGGAAGCACAAGCGGCGACGACGAGGGCGCTGAACGGCATCCCGGAGGACGACTTTCCGAAGGTCTTCGCTACCTGAAAGGCTCGCTACCAGAAGTGTGTGAATGCCCAAGGGGCCTATTTTGAAGGGTATTAAGTCGATGTACCAAAATGTTCAGTAACTTAAAAAAAGAAAAAGTCAGTCCTACCCCACTACTTTTGCATACGCCCCTGTATTATATATTTTAAACCATGGACAGAGAATTTAATCGAGGAGTTTTATGTAATAAGGGCGTTAGCGATTTTACGCCCTTTTTGCATCAAACGTATTTGTGGCTTTTGCCATGCTTGTTTAACCTCCTGGTAATATTTCAATTCAAGATCGGAATAAAATGCTGCATATTACATTATTTTATAAGAAAAAAAAAACACTACTTAAATTTTCAACATCGTTTTTCTCCAAATGCACATTTTAGACTTACGCCCTTATTGCATCAAATTCCTCAATTATCGCCCATTTCCATTCAGTGCAACTGAAACACATATTATCTGATTTCTGTTGACTTGTTTCTATGTGTGTTTTTTCTTAATCAATAAAGCTGCAGATTGTTCCATTTGTCTACGTCCCACCTCCCATCTTATCTGACGTTTTTCTACGCAACTTGCGCTTTCATCATTCACGTAGTAATCCATTGAACTGCGAAGCGAATGACCGGAGAAGCCAAACAAAACCGACTGAATGATGTAGAGAACACGGATTTAAAAATCATATTTGCTACGATCACGATTTTGAGTCTCGCCAAGTCCGAATCTTCCCCTAGGTAAAAATGGGAATATCTATTTGTTAAGTTGTTGAATATTTGACAAGAATGTCTATACACTTACGAGAGCGTTCGTATTTCGATAAAGTTTATCGCTGCTGAAAAGTCTGGTTTCTATTGTAATGTAACACGTACTTTTGTGTACAAACAATGTCATATGCTTTTGTTTGTAAACATCACCACATTTATTTACGTCGGAGTACTACACACCATGTGCGATTATTACGAGAAGCAGCAGACAATGAACCACCAGCATCTGCTACAAGTCACGTGACGACAGGACAGCAGCAGCGCCACCGCCGCTTTGGAACGCGTATATAGTGAACAACAACCAGTGGACAAGTACTAGTTTCCTGGTCTCCCTCCTCTTGCTTGCCTAGAGCTCTGGGAGAACCTTACATCAAAGATTCTATTCTCCTTCGGAACTTTTGGCTATTGCTCTCCTCCTGGCTTGGCCTGCTTCAGGGCTTTGTGACTTTTATCCCCCCCCCTCACTGCTTGCTTTGGAGCTTTGGGGTTTCCTACGCTACTCTGCTTAGCCTGCTGCGGGGTTCTGTAGAGATCCTGTCCGGTCCTGTCCGCACGGTCAAAAACTACCTAATTTCTACCCTTACATTTAGAGAAAAGTGTACTGTAGTATTTCTGTAAATACTGGATCATTTTCTTGGAGAACTTTTTAAATGAACCGGTAGTGGGAGTCGATTCCGGATTTAAATTTAATAACTAGCTCTACCTACCAGAAATTTTACACTGGACTTCTATTAGAGCCAACTGACTACCGATCATCTAGAGGAGATGAAGCAGGCAGAGGAAAAGTGTCCATCAGAGGAAGTCATCGCTGGTCTAGCAAGTATCGAGTAGGTTAATCTTATCCTAAACATATCCTTACTTTCATCAGCTTTTTAACTTCCTTAACATCAGAATCTGCATCCAAGGGCGCCCATGTTGTGGTTTCCAAGGGGGAGCAAGTACTTGTATAAGCGACGTTTCAAATATAGTTTCAAATTTTGCTGTAACTAATGTAAAAATTCTATTGGATTTTCGATATTCTCAAGTACAATTTCCTCTAGGGGGGCGAGCGCCCTACCTTGCCCCCTTAAGTGTGTACTGTTTCATTTATAAAAGTAACCCAGGTCATGATTTCATTACTTCTTACTCTCTAGGGGCATTGTAATAGCTCAGTGGTAGCACTCATCTCTGGTGCATGTGTCCTTGGTTCGATTCCAGCTCTCGCAAAGTAAATTTTGTGGTGGACAAATACCGTGTGCGTCGGTTCTTCCGTTTCCTCCCACTTTCTTCATTCCACCATTCATTCGCTTCTCATCATCACCGTTTATTTTATCCTATCTGGCAAAAGCGTGGGACGTAAAACTTAAAAAAAATATATTTAATTTTTTACCTCTTGCTCTACAAATTTGAGTTACTAAAATCCTGGCACGGCTTCAGTGGCCAATCTAGAAGGTAACAACTGAGGGGGGGGGGGCATACCAAAACCCGTACTATGATAGGTATATCATAAGTTTACTATAAACTTTCAAAAATATATAAATAATAGCTTAATTTTTGTCACTCAAAAAACGAGGAGACCTAGGCCTACTCTCCCCTGGGCTAGATCCACCACTGGACGGCTTGTCAATTCTAAAATCTCAGCATCTTAAGCAGCAGATTTTACTTATTGTTATGTGTCTTTTTGGAAAGGTAACATACGTAATTTTGAGTATGACTACATAGCCCTACTACTTTTAAATAATTTAAATTGCAGAAAAGAACTTTCTAGTTTCATATCACAGAAAGTGTAGATTTTCACTTTTAATTAAAACACTTTCAAGCATTATTCAACACATTCTCTAAATAATTTTGGAAGTTGCAGCTCTATTTTAATTTTGCTTTTTTTTTAAACTCTCAAAGTACAGCAACAGGTTTTTAATCTCTTTTGGAAATTACATGGAACACATTTTAAGGACAGCGTGTGTGAGTGTTTGAGTGTGTTCCAGTGCGACAGAGGACAGCGTCTACCGATTACTCGAGTTTTCTTGCGAGCGACAAGTGAGGAGGCTCCAAATATCTTTCCAATTTCGTTTGGTGTCTGGCAGACTGCCCGCGACTAATTACGTCGAGCATTTGCAGGAGAAAACCCATCGTCTCTACACAATATTTATGGGCTTCACTCTTCCATTCTAGAAACTGGCCTCCGGACTTCTGTGAAACGAACACTTTTGCATCGGAATTCTTTATTAGACACTACCGGGATGCTTTCAACTTCTCTCTTCTCAACTGCCAATTACGAAATATTAATCTTTAAACGTTCAACAATAGGGAAAAGTTTTAGAAATGAATAATAAAAATAATCAAGCACGACTACTGGAAATCAGTGGCGGATATAGCCCCGGGGAGAGGAGGGTCCGCCCTCCAAGTTTTTGAGTAACAAAAATAATTTAAGCTATGATTTATATATTTTTGAAAGTTTACAGTAAACTCATGATACATCTATCATAGTCTGGGTTCTAGCTTACCCCTCTAGTTTTTACCTTTGAGATCCGCCACTGCTGAAAATACTTGTAAAAGTACTGGTCAATGTACAGCATGGTCCACAAGTCAGTTGTCAAAATTGAGGAGCACATTTTCAAAAGACATTTTCATATTTTTTTTTTTTAAAAAAATACCTTTAACGGTTTTTCCAAGTATGTTATAAAATAGAGGATCTACCAATACAACAAAATCGTGAAGCCATACGTCACAGCTTCGCCACACCTACTCTACCCACTCCGCGCCACTAAAATCGCAATGTTTCGAGCCAACAATCATGGCGGAAACGAGAGTAGCCAATCAGATGTTCCGGCTCAGACGATGCTCGGTTGTTTTTTCTTTGGCTTCATTGAGGTCATATGATGAAGATATGTATGGGCAGATCCTATATTTTATAACATCGTTGGGTTTGTCAGTCTTTCGAATAAAATGTTTCAGAATTTTTAATCTTAGTAGAAGTGAATGAACTAGGTGGAAATATGTTTTTCTATAGAATAATTTATATAGTGATTTTTACCAACAACATTTCTCTTTGCACAAACTCTACCGGCAATTAGAGTTCATCACACACATTCAGAAACCTTTAAAATTCAATGTACAAAGATAGTCCCAAAAATGTCCGACCGAACAAAGAAAACACAATGGTAAGCGATACTTCCGATTTAATAGAGTCATTCGCTGGAATAGATTGGTATTGAACCACAGAACAGTATGTAGGTAGTTTAAGTCAGGAATTGTAACTACATATGACACGGAAACTTGTTTACTATGTGTCCTTTCGTTACATTGCATGGAAATGTTGAACTTTCTGTCCTAGTTTACTTGAAACGTTACACAGTGAAAAATCCGTTCTCCGGACAGCGGTATATTGTGCAAATACACGGTATCCTCTTGCTTACTACAGAAATCAGTACGGACCATACGTTATCCGTATGCTACATAGGCACTGTCCTTAGATGTTACATCATGCCGTTGCAGGATGTCTGAGATCTAACAGTTTTCCGTATATCACATGCATATACTTATGTTACATTCCTCAGCTATATGTTATATACGTCCATTTGTATGTGAGATCCTGACCGCCTACATTGTTTCATACGGAAATTACGTATAGATGGAACACTTATACAGAAAGTATTATAAAACATGCGTTTTCAGTTATACGTCTGCTATACGTTAAGTCCAAAAACTACAGGAATTACGCATGTAACCTATCTTTTTAAGTACGCAACCTACATTTTTTTTCTCAGTGTAGGAAACAGCTCTTTCAATTGTCTCTACCTGAGACATATTTTAAAGCTAATCATTTCGTTACTGAAATGGATAAAGTTGAGTACCCTCATCGTATTCAAGTGCAATAGAAGACTACAGAACTCTAATGCTTCCTCCGTGTTCAGTTGTCACAAAGTGAAGCAATTGGATATGTGAAGTAATATTCTATTGTAAAAAAAAAAAAAAAAAAATGATAAATAAAACGACTTCCTTGGCAAAGTAAATCGATAGAGGTCGAGTCTGTGACCAAGGCTCAAAAACTTATTGCAGAAAAGAAACCATTGAAGAACTTCAAATTAATAGGTTGCAAAATGCTGGTCGACTGTACAACAAAATAGGAAGCACTGTTATTTACCGAGCAGGAACAATAAAGCATACTTCAATTTGCAAAAGATGGTCTTCAGGGATCAGCGTAAATCAGAATTGAGAGGACCTCCGTGAAGTTGTCCTCCCATAGAGGCGCTAATAATCTCTTCTAATGCAATCGTTAACGCTTCGTTAGTGCTTCCTAGAACACCAACTCCCAACATTAGTATTTCAATAGTTTGGACGCTAGAATAAAAAAAAACTATGAGTCTGAGAAAACGCTAACGATGCAATCGATAGGGCATCATTAGTGCTTTTAGAAAACACAAATGTTGGAAGTTGGTGCTCTAAGAAGCACTAATGATTGCATTGTAAGTGGTGATTTATTTGAATTTCACGGGAATTTGGCTCAATAAAAAATACCCATGAAGCACTAATGCTGGAAGGTGATGTAATAAGAAGAACTAATGGTTGCACTAGAAGAGATCATTAGTGCTTTTGAATTTGGCGGGAATTTGACCGAATGAAAAATTCCCCTGTACTTCTTATGGGAGTTCAGTACCATTTAGTTGACCATATTTACACTAATAGTGAAGTACTAACGAAGCTTTTATTGTTTTAGAGAAGCACCAACAATGCACTATCGGTTGCACTAGATTCCATCATTAGTGCTTTTTGGGGGCTAACTGGAAGTTAACGGACCCACAAAATATTTTGCTTCTAGTGTCCCAACTATTGAAGCACTAACGATTGCACTAGAACAAATCATTATGGGCCAACTATGCGGAGCTGACTTGAGATTAATTTGGCGAAAACACCCGACCTATTAGAAGTTGTAGATAGAGCTCGCCCAAAAGCAAAATATGCTCCCTAGATGCCTGTACATATTGAGTGCTCCCTCTCGCAACATAAAATACATCTGACAAAATGTAAAGGTCTGACATTTTCCAGATAGAGATTGCAAATATCGATAAATTGAATTCATTTGATTTGTACTCTTTTCTGACCTTAAAATGTCAATAAACTGATGCCAAATTCTGATATTCATTTACATTTTTTGAAATTCAGTTGTATATATTTTTTTCAAGTGTCGAATTTGGTATAAAATAAACAGTATGATTCTTTTACGTAGAATACTTGTTTTTATACGTAGCTACACGACGTAGAGCACTCTTACATTCCAGTTCGGAAAAAGTTGTTATTCCAGCCAGTATGAAAGAAGAAAGTCACGGCAAGGCGAAGAAAATAGGATTGTATCACGCGATGCGCAAATCCGTTTTAAATTTCTGCTTTGCACATGACGTCACGATAGGAGCAAGTGAGTACGTACTGATACGAGCGCTTTTAAAGATTCGGTTTCGCAATTCGCAGCTTATTGAAATGTTGAGTCTGTATTCATTGCTGAATTTTAATTTTTGCTTGTTTCGATATTAGGTGTTTAGTGTCTTAATATTTTAGTTTTCTGATTTTTTAAAATTATTGTACGTGCGTGTGTGTGCTACTTACAGTGTTTAAGATAAATTTAAGTGAAAGTTATTATTATTATTTTGTATTGTATTATTTCGCATTGTGGTGTGAATATACATTACACAAAAAATAAACATAATATCTGGCTACTAAGTCACCGGATGTCATACTAGCCTACAGTAGAAAAACTAAGGGTACAAACATAGTGTATCATTCCTTTCCAAAAGGCCCTCTTTTACAAAAACTAAAAAAAGGTAAATAAAAAATAAAATAAAAATAAAAATAAAAAATTCCCAAGTGTCGAAGAAAAGACCTCTTCGTTGTTTCAACTTTCACTGAATGTTCCCAACATTTGAAAGCGGATGATTACGTCGTGATTTGCGAGCAGTACTGCTTACCTCTGGTGTGTGAGGTCCAGGGTTCCATCCCCGGCCAAGTAAGTTTGTGGTAGACAACATTGTGCCCGTGAATTTTCTCCGGGTACTCCCATTTCTTTCCACTTTCTCATTCCATCATCATTCACTTGCTTTAATTATCGTCTCCTTTAACCTAAAAGGGCATAATCGTGGAACATTGAACTCTTTTTCATTCATTTATGTTTTTCTGAATGACACACTAAATGCCAGATGTAGAAATGGTGAGAAAGAACTGCCATATACCTATGACAAACATCAAGTTCAGGAGATAATTTAACGAGAGCTTTATGTTCGTTGTGAAGGACTGCGAGTAAGAAATTTACATCTCTTGCCCTTTCAGAAAGGTTTCCTACCAACAATTCGCTCGTTGGTCTTCTGATCTGAAATTATCCTGATTAAATATTAAGAATATTCTAAAAGCACAACTAAGTAAGTCAAGATAGTTTGGAGAACTTTTTCTCACAAACACGACGACCAGTGTTTCTTCCAGACGTGTTTTTAGCGGGACACTACCCCCGCAGCTCTAGAGAGTGTCCCCTGGAGGAGACCAAAATAATACGTCTATAATGTAATAATAAATAGAATAGTACCAGCAGTGCCCCCAGGATACGATGTGTACCCCCCCTCGGAACATAGTTTCTGAAAGAAACGCTGACGAAGACTTTGTCGTTTTTATGACCATCCGACGCCAACTGAATTCAAACACCGGTTGCAGCTCGTACTTATGGGAAAAACATAAGAAATACTTATTTCAAATGAAGTTGCTGTAGCACAAGAAGATGATGCAGATTTTTTGACATCAAAATTACTTGAAGGTGTTCTACTCGATATGACACAATCCTTAGCAATGATTGAAGGCAAAACTGAAATTGACTATATCTTTATTTCAGATGAGAGAATAACTATTCAATCATCAGATGTTGAACAAGAGACAGATTGTTCAGTAGAAGGGTTTCGAATTCTTGCTGGAGGCATACTTTATCGGGGAAGACAATATGAAACTGATCAGGTAAATAAGTCAAAAATATTCAGATGTAAATGAAAAGTAATCAGGCTTAAAGAAAAAAATCTGAACATGTCATGCATTAGTTAAAAATGAAGCCCACAACAATTAACTAAGTAAGAAAAGATTCGTAGAAATTTTTTATTTATTAATTCTTTTGCAAATGCCACGCATTGTGTTACCTTGCCTGTGGTTGTGCGCTTCTCTCGCTCTGCTCCTGCAGTGACGTCATGTCATCAGCCAATCACTGTCTCGTTTCTCCTATAGCCCAACCTTACTACTCTATTAACCTTGGTATTTACCTACAGTCTATTTGATACAACTTGTCCCTTGTGACAGTTGTTTTTCTCTGTTTTTCCTTCCTGCACGTGGTCATAACAATCAGCCAGTAAGGACTGTTTCTATGGCAACAGCACGTTCAGCCAATTGTAGTGGCTCATTTCTCTCGCTCTGCAGAGGTAAACATTCCACCTTTTCCGCGCGTTGCCAATTTGAATATAAACAAATGAACCTGTTTTAGTCCAATGTGAAAACTAGAGTAGTGAACCTACTGGTTATTGACTGCATTCTTTTTAGTTCTCTTTTGTGTCATTCAATATCACAAAACTGTTATTTGCTTGTAGTGAATAATTTCGTGTTTCAACACCCGACGCAAAAGCTGGCAACACAGCATTGAGCACCACGTGCTACCAGTGAGCTGTCAAAAAGGACAAGTAGTGTCAATTGCAGTATAGATATATCGTCCGCTTTCTATAGCTTCATGTTGAAACGGAAAGCTACCGACATTGATGACGTAGCAAAAATTGTAGCACTGATCCAACGCTACTCACATTGCTAAACCTAAATTATTAAATAATTAAGTAGTACTGAAACGTCATTCTAGAAATAAGGTACTTGGAGAGTAGAACTAGAATGGTCACTGCTACGTAGAGTCATTATGAAAACTAATTTGTTTCACTGTTATAATAGATATTGATATTATTATTATTATTATTATTATTATTATTATTATTATTATTATTATTATTATTATTATTATTATTATTATTATTATTATTATTATTATTATTAATATCAAACAAATGTGTCGCGATACCTTCAGTAAAGTTTGCCGTCAATCAAAAAAGGTTGAGAACCACTGGGTTAGTGTATGTGTCTTCGGTGCAAGAGATCTACGTCACATTCCCTGCTGCGGCTCTACGGATTAGGATCCTACGTTAAGCTGTAATTCCACATCTGACAGTGTTGCCACAGTCCTAGCTCTCAAGTGGGCTGAAAAATAGTACCAAATTGAAACAAAAATTGCTGAATTCATTATTTTATACCAGTGTAATACATGGCTCTATGTGTAACACGAAACCAAAAGAGGCAAAGTTCTAGAACACTGCCTCCTTCCATCTTCCAAAAGACCAAATCAAGAAAATGCTATTTTTAAAAATTACTTTTAATAAACTTGCAAATAGGAGGACCCCGAACAACCGTGCAAGTAGGTGAAGGTTTTCTAGCGCGTAGGAAGTATAACAGAGGCCTCAAACTAAACGGGGAAACAGTTATCATCTTAGGTATGTATTGTAAGGAAACCAAACGTGACTCTATTTCAAAGTGACCAATAAACAATTATACATCAAAAAATTATAAAAGAGGAACAAATCAATTATCTCCGAATTCGTGTGTAAATAGTACGTTATATTAAAATATAAATTATCGCACCTTATTCTCGCTTATTTCAAGACCGAAGGAGGAAAATAGACTGTGAGAAAAATATATGGTAAGTAAACTGACATTTGTAAAACATGTAAAAGCGGCCCAGGGTCCTAGAACCTTCATTGAAAGACATCACAACACTTTATTAATGATTTTAAGTCACAATGGTATCTTTGTAACTAATGCAGCATACATACACATGACACATACACATTGAAAATCTGGCAAGTACTTGTTAAATGGTGCTAAATTGGATAGAATTGTACCAACTTTCTCACAAACGGTGCTGAAAATGCCAGCATGGTACCAACGGACCGATGAATAACAAAAAGGGCTGAATTTAGTCTGATGAAGGAATAGTAAATTCTAATACAGTACACAACTGAACCAGATGGAAACGTAAAAGCTAGAAATAATAATTCAAAATTATTTTATTTAATGTAAATTCGAGTAATTCACAGTAGTAATTGAGAGTAATTACAAAAGAATAATTCAAGAGAAGCAACTAGAGTAAAAGTATTCGTAGATATTAAAATTACCAATCAGAGTTAAAAAGCCAATAAATACACCTCATAACTGATAATTAAAAATAATTATGTCTAAAGTATATCCTCTTTAAAACATTGTAATTTCATACCCAGCTATCTGTTGGCAGTCCAAACAACTTGTGACTTTGCTCTGGGAGAAATGTATTTCCTAGAACTTGTAATTTCAGCTATTATTAACAACCTGGTTGTAATGAAACGTATTTCTGTGTTTGATTACGAAGTGTGTAATGTATTTTCTTTGGTATTTGTGATATGAAGTGTTTGGTTAATGGGTTTTCAGTACATTTAGACACATTTGTGCCTACCTGCCGATACATTTTTTCCCACTTATTCTGGCAGCCTCTGTTAAATGCACAGCGTGTGATTGAACAGAAGGAGAGTAGGAACAGAGATGGCGACCGAGAAATGGTCAAATGCTGCCACCAATATTCAATGCAATGAACCACATTCACAGCTCGGGAGCCCCTACGACTGTTAATCCGATAACGCGACCTATCGGATTACGAGTTCACGTGAGCAGTTAGATTTGTGACACATCCATTGCGTTCTCTCTGTACGTATATATGTATGTATGTGCTCGACAATGCGTATGTATAAAAGGTGAACCACACAAGACTGGCTGATAGCGTTGTAATTTGTGCATACGTTCACCGTGAGGGAGTAATTTGGATGGAAGTTATCTGACTAACGCATGGAAAACAATGGCTCCCTTGCATTTTCATTTCCAAATACGAATTGACACAAGTTGTTTTCAGCTTAGCTAGTTTCATTTGCATTTCATTTTGATTTTGCTTGAAAAATTCTTCCAACTCAATTTATTTGAGTCTCGTATAGCAATTGGTTGGAATACTGTCATTTTATTGACAAGAAATAACTAAATGTATGCATTGTTGGCGAGCTAGCTCACTAAATGTTTCGAGAACCATCTTTTGTTTGTATTAAAGTTTTTTTTTTCCTTAAGCACCGGTTGTATGTAGGACAGAATGTTAATGACAGTTGATCATGTAAGTCCCCTTCTGTTTGGAGTTTTATGTCCATTTTGTACTCGTGTTTAACCTTCAGTTGCACTTACTATTTAAAAATGTATATTCATCAATAATAATAATAATAATAATAATAATAATAATAATAATAATAATAATATTAATAATAATAATAATAATAATAATAATAATAATAATAATAATAATAATAATAACTTATGTAAATTGTTCTGCCATTTTAGCAGGTCTTAGTTATATCTCTACAATAGGATAAAATAGAAATTTTACTTAAGATAAAAATTAATATTTATTATTCTTCCGTAGATCAATCAAAATTGAAATTCGAAACATATATTCTACGTCTGTCTTTGAACACTTGAGACCTCTGTTGCTATCTATGTATTAAAATGATAGGTTTATACTAGGGATGGCCAAAAATTTTCGGATCCGGATATCCCGGATCCAGTGAGATCCGGATCCGGATCTTGCCGGATCCGGACCTAGATCCGGATCTCGGATCCGAATCTCAGATCCGGATCTCGGATCCGGATCCGAAATTCGGATCTCGGATCTGGATCCGAAATTCGGATCTCGGATCTGGGTCCGGATCTCGGATCTGGATCCGAAACTCGGATCTCGGATCTGGGTCCGGATCTCGGATCTGGATCCGAGTTTCGGATCTCGGATCTGGATCCGAAATTCGGATCTCGGATCTGGGTCCGGATCTCGGATCTGGATCCGAATCTCAGATATTGATTCGTATCCAAACCTACATCTGAAATTGTGATGATAAAATTGAATATCTAAAATTCGTCAAAACTTTTTTCGGATTCACTAATATAGTAGGATGCTGTGCTTTTAAATGTTTCCATAACACGTTTGTGCTACCTTTGTTCTTTATGTTATTTTAACCTTGCAATATTTACTTTCTTATATAAACTTTCTTATTTTCTCATATACAAATGAAATATCTTTTAGACAAGACCCTTCTAATCGCAGGGATACTGGACAAAACAAACTCTTTATTAATAGTAGTTTCTGACTCACTAGAGTCCAACCATCAACAAATCTTTCACGTCGAAGGTACAACAAAAAATATAGACTGGTTGGCGTGGAACAACAGTAGATCTTTAAACATACACACGAGAATTTCAGGAGAGCGATATGGTTGTGTAGTATTATTAGTATTAATAGAAGTGTCTGTTGTACGACTTTATTACCTAACTTATGGCTTGCCCTTCTGAGGTCAGGAGTTCGTTGAAGGAGTAAATATACAAGAGATTTCTGTTATTTCTTCCTCACCCTCCAGGTTTCTTTAATCATACATTGCAGGACGTAACCAAAACATATCCATGCATCGTATCATTGAAGCGTTTTGTGTTTTGTATATTAAAGTGTTCAAAAATATTTATCATATTCGCATTTGTTCATGTGATCTCAGGTTCAATTCTCGGTGGAACATACATGAGAAAATTGAAAGCTGAAACAATATGAAAATAGTATTTAAAAATCAGGAAATTAATATTAAAACTTTAGCTATCTATTGGGACTGTAAGGCTATAGTTAAATTAACCCACACGTTTCGTGAAGATATATTAAGTCGTTATTGTTTATTTACTATAAGCTACCAGATACATCCTCAGAGGCCACTTTACACTGTAATAATCAACAGATGAAAACATTGGGAAAGGAATGGAAGGAAGGTCTCCAGAGCCTTAGATCAAGGTACTAACCTAGCATTTGCCCAGTATAACTGAGGAACAACCCTGGAAAATCCTCAGTCAGGATACTGGTCTCCGAATTCGAACCCGGTATAATCCAATTGCGAAGCAAGAATCCTAACAAGTAGCCTGAGCTCAGTCCGTATTGTTATTATTATTTAATTAACGTAATGTTCTAAAATTAGTGCAAATTAAACCCTACTTTCTTTATTGCTGATGATATAGTTAATAAGCCTACATGAGACATCAGTCTCCCATTAAATAGGCCTTGCTCAAGAAAGAATACCAGAACTGGAATTCAGGAAGCGGGGGTGAAGAGGTTAATGAGGATGAGGAAACTATGTGCGATGCAAAAACTGAGAAATTATGACTTCATCACAGATATATTCACTTACATACGTCAATTAATATTTCTCTGATACAGGGCACTCTACTTTCTATAGTGGCAGGAAAATGGCCCGCTTTTGTAAACGAACAAATTAAGCACGTGCATATAGGCGTAATATCCGTGCAAAGAAACATAGGTAAAACTAGAAAAAAAATAGGGAAAGCGAGGGGAAAGTGATAAAACGCCATTCAGCTTTAAAAAAAAAGCTGAAAATAACTTAGAGCTACGAAAGACGCGAGGCGAATTTTATTGAAATGATTGTTTTTCCTTAGTGATTAGTTGTGCTAACTATGAACATGAATTAAAAAGAAAACAAGTAGCTAGCTCTGAGTTTCGCAAACTGGTTGAAAAGAAAATATTGGATAAAATTTAATAATAAAGAAGGCATTTATGATAATTAAAACAAATTAAATTCTTGGCACGACAGTCCTTTGGTTCCTACCATCGGGCTTACGTTCATTTGAAGTGGAATTTGAATCCAAGACATTTACAGTAAAAGGATCCACAGCCTAATGCCGCAGACCACTCGACTATGGCTGTCGGGTTTTCTCGGCTAATCTGTAGCACATTTACAGTAACTGATTATTTTAAAAGTTGCTCCTAAATACTGACAATCTAAGTTTTATGTATCAAATATTTCCTGCGATAATACCATACACTCTCCGACTTCTATAGACGAAAAGCTATAGTTACCCACATTATCTAATACAAAAATAAGTTCTGATTCTCTAATAGCTGCTGATGGTGATAGTCAAGGTTCACCGAAGCATGATCCCAAACCCAAACTGAGATATTGATGTCACTGGAACGCCTGAAAAGTCATTGTGGGTAAGTGAATTGCCCACTTGTCAGGATGAAGGGCGATGGTGATGTGAAATGCAGGGCTGTCAGAGATACTACTTATAATAATTGGATTTGTAATATTCTATGTTGCCGTAAACCCTCTTCAAGAAGATAACTGTTAATTTTAGCTTTGAAAATGTTACATAAAGAGTTTTATTGCTATCATTAGGTTGCATATAAATCTCTTTATTCCGGAATTATCGGATTTATTTTACCGCTTAACTTTCACATCTCTTCTGATTTACGAATATTTAAATCACGATTATCCCCTTAAGGTCAATTAGTGATATTTTAACTTATTTCGAACCAACTATGTATATGGCTAGTCTTGTTATATGGGAATAATTGAGACTAGAAGCAGTCTACAGGCTACGTTCAAAAGAATCTTGTCCGACCTCCTGATAAACCACGTCTTTCAGCAAGGTGAATTGTGGCAATCCGATACTAACATGAGGAAATCTTCCGGTTCAAGTGAAAGCTTCCATAAGAATCAGCACCCTAATCAGTGGTATGTGCCTTGCTAATTTTTCTCCAATGTGAAAGTACCTAACTTTATTGTTAAAAATGAAAAGGTTTTTATTTCAAACAAGTTGTCATTACAGTTTTCATATTTGAACACAACACTCATGAAAAGTCATGTTAAAGTGCGACTTACTCCTGAAAAAGAATATTTATCTGTTTTTAATTTCTCGTGTTCCTCAAACTACATGCGGAATTAGTGCAAGTGCCTTCCGCTCGCATTATCTAGGTACAAACGCAATGGCGTATTTAGGGGAGAGGCTTCCGGGCTTAAGCCCCCCCGAAATCGTACTTAATATAGTAAACTATATGAAATATCTTGCAGAATTTTCACATTTTCAAGCAAAGCCCCCCCCGAAAGTTAGCAAAGCCTCCCCCGAAACAAAATCGTAAATACGCCACTGTACAAACGGCTACGATCTTGGTACTAGCACATGTTTCGGTTTCCAGATCTCAAATATTTATATTTCAGCCTGATTCTATGTATGAATCCGAAATTTCAAATCTAGATAAGAGGCACCAAAATTCATAGTTTATTCTCGGTGTTCAATTGTGATTTACTAAATAATTATTAAATCTAATTGTAGGGTATACATTTGATATTTTGAGCAGACTGAGCAAGATAATATACGTAAAAAGTAGTCAATACTTGTCTTAACTGTTTATGTTTTCTTAACTGTAAATGAAATAGGTGCATTGAGGAATTTTAAATATTCATCTCGGTCCTGCAACCGAGTGGACCTAGATTCGACATTCAAATTCTCATCCGGATCATTTTTTTTTAAAAGTAAGCCAAACATTTGATCTTTAGAGTAGAATGAAGGAAACAAATAGACTTGTCAATATTCGTCTTAATTTTCTGTTCTCTTCTTCACTGTCAGGACTTCGTGAAATTACTTTCGGCGAATTTTAGATATTCAAGTTTATCATAATTTGGATGGGATGTGGGTTTGGATAAGAATCAAGATCCGAGATCCGGATTTCGGATCCAGATCCGAATTTCGAACCCAGATCCGAGATCCGAATCCAGATCCGAGATCCGGATGCAGATCCGAAATCCGAGATCCGGCTCCAGATCCGAGATCCGGATCCAGATCCGAAATCCGAGATCCGGATCCAAAGGATCCGAACCCAATCAGATCCGGATCCAAAGGATCCGAACCCAATCAGATCCGGATCTTCGGATCCGGCCAGATCCGGATCCGGCCATCCCTAGTTTATACGTTTGTGGTCAAGAAAACATTATATATATGTTTGTGGACGTTTATATGTTTTTTTATGTTTATATGCTTATGGCCAATTCTTTTGGCAACGATATGTCGGAAACCACAAGCTCTACAAAGATGGCGTTTTCACTGGTCGATTGCAAATTGTGTGTAGATTGTTCGGTTCTAATTGAATATTTTAAAAAAAAACACATGGGCGTTATTTCTTTATTACATTTTTAGGGGTACACTGAAAGTATTGAAATTTATAAAGCGTCATATCCTACGAGTTATACATTCCAACACCACACATTTGTATACAGGGTTAGTATATCTCTTCGGCGTTTATTTCATGACCAAATGATAATGAAAAAGCATTTCTCCAGTCTAAGATGAATCTTTATTGTTTGGAGTGTTTTGGACAATGAACACCATATATCATTGACATTATAATTAATTGTGTGTGTAATGCATTTGTTTACTGCATGCAAGAAGAAAGAAAACACTGATCATACATGAATTAGAAACTCCAATCGGATGTATGAGGGTCGCGGTGACTCAGTGGTAGAGCGTTCACCTCTGGTGCTTAGGGTCCCGGGTTCGATCTCAGTCCCCACTAAGTGAACTTTGTGGTGGACAAAAACCGTGTGCGTGGGTTTTCTCGGGGTTCTCCCGTTTCTTCCCACTTTCTTTATTCCACCATTTCATTCATTTCTCATTATCACCGTCTCCTTTAGCCTCACCTTCATAAGCGTGGGACGTAAAACTCAAAGATTTCATTTCATTTCATTGTTCCAATCGGATGTAGCCTCAACTCTTGCAAACGGTGCGAGATATTGAAAAAATAATCGAAAAAATCTTCCCTTTATGATGCCCCTTGCCGATTTTTAGCAAAATGTCTTTCACTCTGTCTATGAAGGGACAAGTACAGATGTTGTGACTAATGACAACGAGATTCATGCTTATATGTGAATGATGCGCTGTGTAGAGAGCGAAGATTCAGGTAGCCTATAATAAACATTTTAGTGACAACTGATCTGAATTGATTCACAATTTTCTTAATAGTTGTCGCTATAACCGATTTTCAGTAGGTATGCAATTCTCGTTTTTTTTTTCCTTTTTATAAAATAAATTTCACATTTTCTTACAAGATTGTGCTTAGGTGTTTACAAAAATAGTTGATGAAATACCAAATCTTTATTTTCTGAACATGCAATGTCACCTTTACATGCTTTCTATATATTTTATGACTCTAATCACTAACTTACTCTAACATTGGCCTTTACATAAATACCTAGGTAGAAACTACGTACCGTTTGTATTCTATAATTCACATTTCATTACTTATATATAATCAGTGGCATATTTAGGGGAGCTATCGGGCTCAAGCTCCTCCAAAATAAATTTGTTAATTTTTTCGATTCCTCGTACAAAATAATCCTTCTTACCGTTTCAAAGAATTCCATTGACTTTCCATTTTTCTTATGCTCTTTGTTCAGAAATAGCACTATACTCGTCGAATTTCATTCCATGTAAGACTGCGTTCTTTTTTTTTTTTTCTTTCTTTCGTTCAGCGTCTTCAGCTTTTGTTGTCATTATTTACAACTAAAATTTCGCATTTTTTAAGTTACTCAACAGTTGCCTCATAATATTGGATGAACGCAAGAATCCCCTGCGTTACGTAGAACTGAACTCAGGAATACAAGAAGTAAAGATTTAACTATTTGGTTCTAAGGATTTATACAGAAAATAAGGAGTTTTTTTTTTTGATGCTGTATTGCGTTTCAAAACAACACCGACAACGTTTGGAGGTGATTCCTGACACCAGGATAAGACAAGAAAGTATAGACCAACCTGGGTGCACAAATGCTTCCTTTCGGAGTTATAGGCTGCCGAAAACATGAAAAAATGAACTTTAAAGGTCCATAGCTCCAATACCATGAGACCTACTGTCACTTAGGAACTAATATGTGCCGCGTCCAAGAATCCATATTTCAGAATCCTAAAGTACTCACGCAACAATTTTTATAGGGAATCTCTTCCCAAACGTTATCGATGTTGTTTTAAACCCCTCTCTCTCTCTATGTCTCTCTCTCTCTCTGCGTCTCTCTCTCTCTCTCTCCCTCTTCATAAGTAGAGAAGTATTTTTTTAAATTATTGATCAAATAACCATTTGATAACAAGCCATACATGTACCACTATTCCTCTTCTTCTCCTCCTTCTTTTTCTTTCATTTTTTTTAAAGATCATAATCTTGTGTATTTTCTTCATACTTGAGAAAATATTTGTGTTGAGTTGGAGATTACACAAACAAATGTTGCTCATGCCTCAATAACTTCAAAATCCAGGAATAGTTTAGTTTTCCGTGTTTGAGAATCTCTTCCTTATACAGAAGCCGACTCTTTTACGCCCACATCGACATTTCTGTCTTCCACAAAACGTAAGAATCAAGAACACTTGAAATCATTGATACGTTGATCATACGTTCATCATGGACTCATTATTCGGTCATAATGCCAGTTGTTCATTGAATTATAACTATTCGTGTTTCATGACAGCAGTAGCGTACCTAGAATCTAGAATATTGTCAGGGGGGCCCAACGAAGGTCCCAAGAAAATTTTGAGGGGGCTATCTCCAATGAATGAAAAACTTGATTCACATAAATTATATATATATATATATATATATATATATATATATATATATATATATATATATATATATATATATATTGTGTGTGTGTGTGTGTGTGTGTGTGTGTGTTCAAGATGAATGTTTCCATCTTCGTTGTTCATGATTTTACTGTTTTCAAAGCAGCGAAAATATAAGAATTTACTACCTCAAACAACTAGGGCACATTTATATGATTGATTTCCATTCTAATATAAGTAGTTACTTAATCACGGCGTTTAAAATATGTGTGGCTGATTGATTTAGGTGGAACGTAGAAGCAGAGAAATATATATACACACACACACAAAATCAAAAGGGAACAAAGTGCCTCGTTGAAATTTGCACTTATATCATGATGCTAGTTATTTTAGGAATTTGCTTATTACATACGAAGGCAGAACTACCAGAACTTTAGCTATACTTTCGAATCAAGCTGATATGCATACCGCTATGTTAGGTTTTCACAAACAGACTAGTGGAAACTCCATTAAAAGTAAACTGAACTTACTCTGCAACAGTTTACATTACAAAAAAAGTATGTAGTTTACTTAGGTAGTTAATAAAACTACATATAAATACAAAAGCAAAAGTATGATCAACCATGTGCATTTGAGATTAGCAGTATTACAATGACTTCAGATTCGGAAGATGATGTGATCGTTCCCTCGTGGGCAAATATTTCGACTGAGGAGTTTACCAAGATTCATCGTTAGTTCACTAGCAAAATGTTTATCCAACACTACTTAAACAAATCCAGGTATACGCAAAATTTCATCTCCCACATTTGATGTATTTATTGCTTCTTTTTCTAAGCGATTGTGTACTAGAAGCAACAAACGCATCAACTTTATTAGATTGCAACTGTCGCCGATCATTTGAAAGTGAATATGGAAGAACTATAAAATAAAGTAAACAGACAGTCGTTATTTTGTTATACAATTACATGGCGAGCAGATTTTATCTTATCTTGAAAGGTTATCGTCGAATATACGAGGATTTAAGGAGCACTCTGATTAGCCAATTTCAAAAGACCTCAACAATTTTTTATCCCTCTACAAGCGACGTTTTCTTCATCGCGTCCGTGGCCAAGTCGGAACAGCACGCGGCTAGTAATCGAAAGGTTGGTGGTTAGTGCCCTGCCCTCGCCAATGGAATACTTTTTTTTTTACTTGTTTAAAATGTTTTTTAGACTCAGCATAATGTAAACACATTACGCATATAGGCGATTTAACATATTTAGAGGAAGTAATTTTGTGGTTCCTTAACGCTTACGGCACGGCTCAACATCGGTTTTATGTTAAAGACGTAACACACCCCCTGTGTTAAACGCCAACACGGCGGGGTATGTGTTGAACTAACACCGCATAGTGGTAGTCACACTGGAACCACTGCCCTGTGTTAAAATTGAGTTGAATTAACACAATCATTTTTTTTTACTGTGTACTCTTAAAGATCTTACAAATTAATTTACTTATGACTAAGTTCTGTACAAAAATGAAGTAAAATCTTTCTGTTTAACGTCCCACGTTATGTCCTTTAGGCTAAGGGAGACGATCATTAAGGCAGGTGAGTGATAATGAAAGAATTCGTGGAATGAAAAAGTGGGAAGAAACGGGAAACTACGGGAAAAGCCACTCTCAAAGTGCTTTTTCACCACAAAGCCGGGCTGGTATCAAACCGCAGACCTCATGCGCCATAGTTGAGCGTTCTGAGCCACCACTGCCCTTATGCTCTCTAATTGTACATGATCTACCATAAATAAAAATAAGCCCCAACTACTACTAACTTACGTGCTACGGACTTTACCTAGAAACATTAAACAGTTACTTTGCAACATTATATATATATATATATATATATATATATATATATATATATATATATATATATATATATTCAAAAATCCCGTTACCCCTTGATAAATGCTAATGGAATATTTTCCATTGTTTCAGATAGTATGAACAATGGCTGATACTGCCAGCATTCCTTTAGGCGTTCGACACAATACCAAAACGCGGCAAAGTGATCTTTACGATCAGTTGCAATTTTCAGGAGTTCTCGCGCATGCAATGTGGACAATCCACACATTTATAAAGAGCTGGAGCAGAATGAACTGCATGTGATGATAGAGGCAGGCGTGGATATCGGACACGTGTTTGGGCTGTTCTTTTTCGACGGTGTTCTGCATCACCAGCGATACCTAGACATTTGCAAAACTGGTTTGTCCCTCTCTTGGTGGAGCACGAAATCAAAGAGACAAGTTGGTTTTAACATGACATGGCACCTGCCCATTATGCCCTCGCCGTACGGGAATATCTTACGGAAGTCTCATAAAGGGCATCGTAGCACAGAACCGCTACGATACCACTGCCGAGCTGACAGAAGTTGTGAAACAAGCTTTCACTCAAGTTACACCTGCAATGCTCCGCAAAATGTTGCACAGAACCTGGCGGCGTATTATCCTTTGTCATGAGAATGGCAGTCGACAGACTGATTGTTTGGACAATTAATATTTCCTACACAATAAAAGTTGTCGAAAGCATTGTTGTTCATGTTATTCAATAGTTTCCGTGTAGTTATTTACGTACGTTTAGTGGTTTATGTTACTTATTTTTAGGGGTAACGCTACTTTGTGGTCACACTGTATATATAGATGTACATATTGATATAGATACAGATAATGATATAGATATAGACAATATTAAAACTAGGAGTAAAAATCTACCACTCCCGGTATCAACAAGGCGATGATGGTATCTATTCTAGAGTCGCTGGATTCACAGCAAAAAAATATTTTTCTCTATCACTAACTGTCTTAATTTAATATACTATTCTAGGTTATAAGCAAACTAAGGGATACTGCAAACAGAAAAGAAACATATAATTCTGGAAAGAAGAAGAAAAGAAAAAATTGAGCAGACAGGGAAGAGAATAGGTAGAATGTGCGAAGTCAACCATTCGTGAGTTGTGTTGTAACGCTCCACATTGTTCATTCCGTCGACCATAGGCAACGTTATGACAATTGAACCGTTTGGCCCTTGCATGTAGACTGAGTCGCCACCACGAATGAAAACCGTGGAAAGATTTTGTATTTTAGATCCAAGTTCGGTGATGAGGCTGTAACGTTAATCGTGAAGGTTTCTCAATCACATTGCACGGTACGAGATAACAACCGTGACTCAATATGTAATACAGTCATTGAAGAAGGAATTTAACGTACACTATTATTTAAACGTATCAAGAAATAAATACCAAACAAATTTTTTCCATGTTCTGTTTATAAAGATCTTGAATTCGGAACAATGTACATTAAATTATTTGTAGAAGTTAAAGTGAAATTTTACAATAAATACCAATGCTACATCTATGGAGACTAGCGTAGTGCATGTATTTAAATATTACTCATATTGTCAATTTTGGGACGTAGTTCATATAGTGGCTTTGTTCCCCGACGATACATTCGTAGGCGTGTAATAAGTTAACGAAATTAGATTAAAAGCAACGGACACAAGCATCATATAATATATGTTCCAGATTAAACTTCTTCTTTCGCAGCTTTCATTCATGCCCTGTTTCAGCTAACATCATAGGATAACAACACTTCGGCGAAAAGGCTAATATATTCCACATGGGACATATTTCTTTACTATATTATATTTACTACACTTTATTTAATCTTTGATACATTTTTGTATTGTAATATTATCATCATTTCGTATGATAAATAAAACCTTTTGCCTATGTCGTACATATCCTTGTTTTATTGCTAACCAAACTAGACATGACCTCATAACCGCATCACAGAGAATTACGTTCTATCTGAATTTGCATAACTTAACCAGATTAAACATAGTGCCGTGCTATTAAACGTTATTGTTAACGTCTTTTTACTAGAAATATTATGTCATTAAAATATATCGTAGGTATCTTTTTAGAATAAATATTACGCCAATAAATATAATTGAGTTGATATCATTCATAATAGTTTCCATGTCTACCAAACGATTAATACAGATTTACTGAAATTTAGTTGAAACATTACGGTTTGTCTTGAAATTACATGTTTTCAGTTACTCGGCGGCATAAAAAGAGAGGGGCTTAGGCCCCAGAAGAAGCTCTTTAGCTAATCATAATTGTTATTCTCCTGCTCTCCATAATTACAATATTTTCAGTGTTTTAACAAATATTTTCTAAACAAATACTATTAAAGTTATATTACCAGATATAAACAGTGATTTCCTTTTTACACTTTAAATCCAATTATTTTGATTCTAATCAATATAATCGACTTGTTTATCAGTATCCTCTTCTTTCTAGTTTTAAATTAATAATTTTCTTCTTCTTCTTGTTCCGAGAAAGAAAATCATTTCGCCAATTTACACAGTAATTATAAATTAAGCCACATCTTTAACGGCACAGATATATAATACACGGTATTGCATTTAAAATAAATATTAACAAATTAATTCGTAATATCGCTTGGTGCAGGTCTAGAACAGGTTAATATTTTGATAAAACATATAAATCCCAACTTTGTAGAAAATTGAACTTTAACGAAATGTAATCATAAACAATTAATAACGAAATAAATAACGAACAGGTAAACAAAATATCAACAGAGCTGTTATGACCAGTTGCTGGGGCATAACAGTTTTCCCCTCCTTTGAAAAAAAAAATCCGTAGGTATTTTTTTTACTCTGTTAGAGATTCGTCTTTCACAGTATTGACGCAAACTGTATTGTATTTCTTTAATAAATTAACTCTTTCCTCAGAAGAACAGTTGAAGAGCTTTAGATTTCGGAAATTTTGTGTTCCAGCTGGACGATTATTCAATGTGTTCAATACAGCACAATTTCTTAGAATTTTCGTTACTACATATGGCCCAACGTAACAGTTTAAATATTTAGCGCATTCACTCTTAAGTGCTGATGACAGATAATGCGTTCTACGCATTACTAAGTCTCCTAATTTCAGAGGGACGTCTTTAGTTTGTTGCTTTTGACTATTATCCTTCTGTAGTATAGGGTTTTGAAGCGTCAAGATTCGGTCGTGGATGTCAAGTGGATATAACTCTTCAGGCCATAGGTATGCTCTCTTGAAACTCTCGACCGCAGAATATCCTAAGAAAATTTCCGAAGGGATCTGACGAGTCATGGTGTTCACAGAGTTATTTAACAAGTTTTGTACGAACTTTAGCATCTTGCTCCATTCACCTTGATTTTCCGCACAGTATGTTCTGATAATTCTATTGAGATCACGATGTTTTCTCTCAATGATTCCATTGCCCCTCGGATTGAACGGGGAAGTAGGGCAATGTTTGACATTCTTATCCTGGCAAAAGTTTCTCCATAGGGTAGACATAAACTGTGGACCTTGATCTGTGACGATGGCTGTGGGATAAGGGAACACATGGAAGTAGTATCGTTCCAGCGTGCGGATAATCTCAGCCGTATTTGCCCTTCGTAAAGGATGAAAACAAACAAATCGAGAGTAAACGTCAACGATAGACAAAATATATTGGTATCCCTGACTCGCAGGTAGTTTTCCCTCTAGATCAATGCAGATTTTATCGTGAACATAGTGGGCAGTCAAATGATGAGTCTCTTGCTTTATACGATTATTTCTCGGTTTAGATTTAGCACATTCCAGGCAATCCTGTATACACTGAACCATGTCTTTCTTCAAAGTCTTCCAATGGAAGATAGAACGGCAGAAAGCCAAACACTTCTTTTGTCCAAAGTGCCCTTTGCAATGTATCTTCCGCACTAATTCTTTAGCCATTGATTGGGGTATAACCAAGAGCCAACTACCTCGTTTGACATTTTTAACGAAAATCATAGATCTATACATCTTGATGTACGTCGACTGTCCGTTTAATAACTTCTTGCGTAGTGTATTACAGTACTCATCTTCTAATTGTTTCTTTCCCAGGTCATTTGGATTGTATAATTCTGGATCCTCTCGAAATATGAAGTTTCCGTATAATTGGAGGATATCCACTTGATGCTTCGGTACGTGATAAGAATTTATAACAGGATTTGTGTGTTGGACAGGAGTTCTAATCGTATCACCATATTTGTTCCCATCATCTTCAGCTTCTAATTCCGGTGGATATCGACTAAGAACATCAGCAATAAAATTATCCTTACCAGGTACATGTTCGAATCTCAAGTCGAATCTCTGCAACTTGAGTATGATTCGGGTGGTACGGGAATCCAAGTTTTTCAAAGAGAAAGCGTAAGTTGCTGCATGATTGTCACAATGTACAATCGTTGGTCGACCCAAAATGTAATAAGCAAATCGTTCGCAAAGGAAGAGGATTGCAAGTAACTCAATTTGGAAGATTGACATCGACAATTCGTGTAATTTCAAGCGACGACTTGCATATGCGATTACTCTGATGCCATTTCCTTCCTGTAGATGTTGTCCCAAGTAGCCAGCAAGATTCTCACTACAACCATCACTATAAATGTGAAATTCCAAGTCAAAATTTGGTTGACTCAATGCTGGAGGACTACTGGCAATTTTTCTCAATTTATGAAATTTGTTTATTAAATCCTCAGTTAGTTTAAATGGTACATCTTTCTTCAGCAAGTTATAAAATGGAGCAGTGAGTACTGAGTAATCAGGAATATGCCGATGTATCCATCCTATAATGCCTAAAAATGATTTCAAATGTTTGCGATTTTTCGGAATCGGAAAGCATCGGATAGCTTCTGAATTCTTCGGGTCCGCTTTTATTTCGGCTCCATTTACTACGTGTCCTAGAAATTTGATTTCTGTTAAAATCCATTTACACTTTTTAAAGTTCAAAGAAAATCTTGCCGTATCAAAAATCTTCATTACCTTCTCCAAGTGTCTAAAATGAGTTTCCAAATCGGGTGAAAAACACAAAACATCATCTAAGTACACAGTTACATACGATCGAGTAGACATTCCAAAGAAGCTATTCATCATGTTTTGAAAAATAGCCGGAGATGATCGTAGACCCATCGGAAGAGATTTTAGGCAGTACTGCCGTCCTAAATAAACGAAGCTTGTATATTTATATGAGTCAGGATGTAAAGGTAGTCCATAATATCCTGAAGCGCAATCGAAGGATGTGAAATACTTCGCTCCCGATAACCTCGCAAGTATGTCAAAGATAGGTTCTACTTGAACCTTGGGAGATATCACCTTTTTATTTAGACCCCGCAAATCTAATACTGGCCGAACTCCTCCCGAAGGTTTACGAACGCAGTGCATGGGGTTACGATACGGTGAGGATTTCTCTTCCACAATCCCATGCTTAACCCATTGCTCCAACTCCTTTTCAAACTCAGCTCGCATTGCCTGCGGCACACTGTATAATTTTCCGACAACAGGTTCTTCATCAGTAAGTTGAATACGATACGTTTCGGTTTTAATTCTTCTTGGGTATTCTGTAAACAAATGTCTGTACCGTATGAGAAGATTTAATAATAACTTTTTCGCTGCCTCGTCCAGGTCATTCCTTGCAGAGACCATTTCTGTGAGCTCTTCTACAGTGACATTGGGCTCCGGACCTTCCACATTGTCAGTTTTCACCTCCTTCATAGTGTTACTATTATTTATTACATCTATCATGTCTACATTTGGTAAAGAAAGTTGTATACAGTTTGGTTTGGATATATCGATTCGTACTTGCTGACTATTGTTATCTATTAAAGTTAATTCCTGCTTGTCGCTATCTATGACACACCTAAACTTTTTCAAAAATGGGCTGCCCAATAGCAGATCTGGCTTGACATTCTTTACCACAAACAGTGGTGTTTCAAATAATCGTCCTTTTAACATAAGATTTACAACTTGAAGGCCCTTAACCTGAAAACTTTCTGATCCAGCAAATGCTCCTAATGTTAACGAAGAATACGGACGTAATTTCACCGACGGAAATTCATCCACTATCTGCTTCCAGATTCTATAACTAAGGATATTCACTTCTGCGCCAGAATCAATAACGCAAGTTAAACAGATATCACCAATTTTACCTTGAACTGTTGTTGACGGATAACAGTAGGATTCCATCGGAGTTTCCTCTTTATCACTATCATTGTCGATCACAAAGGACACTTGGTATTGGATACTCTCCGTATTGGATCGGACGGAACAACCATTGGTAGAAGGGTTTCCTACGTCCCCGCAACCTGCATCCCCTTCTAAGTGCAGTTGCGCTGTTCGTTTCCCGACGTAACTTTACTTTGGGAAGTCGACGCCTTAGTTATTGATTTGGTCGCATCAACTTCCAATTCGATATTGCAGTTATCCTTCAAAGGTTCATTACTCTCTTTCAATTCCTGCCTTTTAGCTGGTTTACGTCCAGGCGGATAATATTGCCGTCGATTGTTCCACCATGGCGGAGGATAATAGTAAGGTGGTGGAAACCAACCCTGCATTAATGGTCTTCCATCTGACCAGTTTCAGTTCTTTGCTGGTGCATTGGTGGATTTAATTATATCCTTTTTGTGTGACAAAATCGGCTTCTTCGACCAATTATTTTCATTATCCGTCTGAGATGCGGAATCTGTCTTCATACGATTAGCATAATTGACACGTGGCACTCTCGAATCAGTCTTACGGATGTCTCTCCAATCAGTCGACTTTCTTGAATTACCACCACGACCATCTTCCATTTCAGTCAGCCTGAGAAGTAGGTCGTCCACGTTAGGACTAGGATTCGCTCTGAAAATTTTCGCATCTTCGTAAGGAATACTTTCGAGGATAAGTTCTGTTAATTCCTCATCGTCGAAATCCGTTGCTATGGACTGGTATTTGTCAACTAGATCCCAAACGTAATCAGACAAAGACGCATATTTGCATCTATCGTATCTCATTGCTTGAAGTTGACGCTTCTGTGCTCTTTCAATTCTAGATGACATAAATTTCCGTTGGAAGCGGTTGACAAAATCGTGGTACGTACGCAATTCCGGTAGTCGTCTTCGGAGCCACGCTCCAGCTCTCTTCACCATGCACTTTTGTACTATAACTAATTTCTCCTCTTCCGTGAAATCGAAGAGTTTTATGGTTTGCGTCAGTTCTTCCAGAAATGTTTTCGCAGATCCATCCAACTGACCATCAAATTTAGGAAACTCTCTTAAATCGCTCACTTGAATTCGAAGACCACTCTCTGACGCATTCCGCTTGGATATGGAACTTCCCTTATGCGGCGAGCTCTTTCCCTCAGCAATCTGCTGTGCGTCTCGCACTGACGAAATGGGTTTCCTTGTGATACTTCTGTCCGTTGAAACTTCCACTCCATTTTCCAAAGATACCGTCTCCATAAAATTCGTAACAGTGTTCACAGCATTTGTACATGTACATGCACACTTACTAGATGTTAAACTGGGAATATTACTTGTTAGTGTGGTTACAGTAGTGCTGCAAATGGTGTCCGAACTTTGCATCACTGGTACGGCATGATGTTCCTCATTACTGACACATTTTAAATTTATTTGGTGTGATGTCACATTCCGCTCTCTGAATTGTATCTCATTCTCTAATTTCGTCAATCGACTTTTCATTTCTTCTTCCAAGGTGTTAATTCTGCAGGTGTTACTTTCAATTCTACGTATATTGTCATCTTGGACATTCTGCATTGTTACCAGTCTAGCAACGGTGTCTTCTTGGGTTTCAGCTGAATGCTCGATAGCATTTTCAATTACTCTCAATCGTTGTTCTGTTTCGTCCTCTCTGTTTCGAATGCTTTCTACTTCTTTCTTCAACTCCACGACTGCAGTATTTAAGTCTTGACGAATTTCATCTTTTAGCTCCTTTCCAAACTTGTGCATGTCTCTCGCTAAAGCAGTCATACTGTTAGTAACATCTGTACTAAATTTATCAAATCGTCGCATCATCAGTGCAAACATATCCTCCGGTTTTCTTTTATTTACTGGGACCGTAGGTGGTTCTTCCGGATCACGCATTCCTATAGACTCCATGAGAATGCAGATGTCTTTCTCCAGTTCTGTCACTACAGGTTCCTTTGGACGAAGTTGCTTTTCACTACAAACTTCATCATTTTCCATTGTTTGTGTTAGCACATTGTCCGAACAACTTGGCTCTACTTCGTCTTCTCCAGTAACATCTTGGTTTGAAGTTCGACCTTCTTGACTTACTTCACCATCACATTTATTTTCGTCACTTTCATCACATTTAGACATCACTGACGAGTTCGTCTCACACGTTTTGCACCACCATTTTACTTCACTTTTCAAAACTTTGTTAAAATCATCATCGTCCATCCCGATGCATTTGCAATGAAAAATATTTTGAGAGTTTTCACACTCTATGACTTTTTCAGGTGTCACAGATTTCTTTTTGCTACCCTTCTTTGTAGAGACAGTTTCTTCACAACATTTATACAAGTTTTTTCCTATCTCACTATTAACCATTATCATTACACATATTCTGGGAACTTAGCACCATTTCCCCTTTATTGCCGCACAGTACTGTGTTAAACAAAACAATTTTTTTTCGATTATTGAACCGTTTGGCCCTTGCATGTAGACTGAGTCGCTACACGAATGAAAACCGTGGAAAGATTTTGTATTTTAGATCCAAGTTCGGTGATGAGGCTGTAACGTTAATCGTGAAGGTTTCTCAATCACATTGCACGGTACGAGATAACAACCGTGACTCAATATGTAATACAGTCATTGAAGAATGAATTTAACGTACACTATTATTTAAACGTATCAAGAAATAAATACCAAACAAATTTTTTCCATGTTCTGTTTATAAAGATCTTGAATTCGGAACAATGTACATTAAATTATTTGTAGAAGTTAAAGTGAAATTTTACAATAAATACCAATGCTACATCTATGGAGACTAGCGTAGTGCATGTATTTAAATATTACTCATATTGTCAATTTTGGGACGTAGTTCATATAGTGGCTTTGTTCCCCGACGATACATTCGTAGGCGTGTAATAAGTTAACGAAATTAGATTAAAAGCAACGGACACAAGCATCATATAATATATGTTCCAGATTAAACTTCTTCTTTCGCAGCTTTCATTCATGCCCTGTTTCAGCTAACATCATAGGATAACAACACTTCGGCGAAAAGGCTAATATATTCCACATGGGACATATTTCTTTACTATATTATATTTACTACACTTTATTTAATCTTTGATACATTTTTGTATTGTAATATTATCATCATTTCGTATGATAAATAAAACCTTTTGCCTATGTCGTACATATCCTTGTTTTATTGCTAACCAAACTAGACATGACCTCATAACCGCATCACAGAGAATTACGTTCTATCTGAATTTGCATAACTTAACTAGATTAAACATAGTGCCGTGCTATTAAACGTTATTGTTAACGTCTTTTTACTAGAAATATTATGTCATTAAAATATATCGTAGGTATCTTTTTAGAATAAATATTACGCCAATAAATATAATTGAGTTGATATCATTCATAATAGTTTCCATGTCTACCAAACGATTAATACAGATTTACTGAAATTTAGTTGAAACATTACGGTTTGTCTTGAAATTACATGTTTTCAGTTACTCGGCGGCATAAAAAGAGAGGGGCTTAGGCCCCAGAAGAAGCTCTTTAGCTAATCATAATTGTTATTCTCCTGCTCTCCATAATTACAATATTTTCAGTGTTTTAACAAATATTTTCTAAACAAATACTATTAAAGTTATATTACCAGATATAAACAGTGATTTCCTTTTTACACTTTAAATCCAATTATTTTGATTCTAATCAATATAATCGACTTGTTTATCAGTATCCTCTTCTTTCTAGTTTTAAATTAATAATTTTCTTCTTCTTCTTGTTCCGAGAAAGAAAATCATTTCGCCAATTTACACAGTAATTATAAATTAAGCCACATCTTTAACGGCACAGATATATAATACACGGTATTGCATTTAAAATAAATATTAACAAATTAATTCGTAATATCGCTTGGTGCAGGTCTAGAACAGGTTAATATTTTGATAAAACATATAAATCCCAACTTTGTAGAAAATTGAACTTTAACGAAATGTAATCATAAACAATTAATAACGAAATAAATAACGAACAGGTAAACAAAATATCAACAGAGCTGTTATGACCAGTTGCTGGGGCATAACAGTGTGGTAGAAAAAAAAACGCCAAGAGCTGCAGCGCACCTTCTGGTCAATTACTGAACTTTAAATCTTTTGAGGCCTTGGACCACGCCGCATCACACTAGTTCTCTAACAAGGGTCTCCAAATCACAACGTCTTCTTCTCTCCAATAACTTATATTTCCCTATAAAGTAGTCAACCACGCAAAACAACAGAACGTTACAAGCTTTATTTAAGTGTGAGAAATGATGTATATAACTGTGGGGTTTTCTTGACTAAGTACCTGCAGTCAAATCATGATTTTGAGAAAAATTGAAAGCTGGTAGCACTTTTATTTAATAGAATTTTGGAGTCCTGTCAATTCAAAAAGATATTGATATAAATTTTAAATAAAAACTTTGACAAAGTGGATATTAAATGCGCACAAAGTGTGTATTCATTCTTGACAGTGGCGTATTTACGATTTTGTTTCGGGAGGGGCTTTGCGAAATTTCGGGGGGGGGGCTTTGCTTGGAAATGTGAAAATTCTGCAAGATATTTCATTTACTTTACTATACTAAGTAAGATTTCAGGGGGGCTTAAGCCCGGAAGCCACCCCCCTAAATACGCCACTGATTCTTGAGATATGTATATTATTTCAATATATTGTAGTATATTTTATAATAGTGCTCAAATAGCACTTTTTGCAGAAAACATAAAATAAACTGAAAAATAGTGGTACAATAAAATATACGATAGGAAACGAAAGAAATGAAAATAAAAGAAATATGTGAGTACAAATGACATTTACATGGAATTTTCTGTAGATGCAAGGGTATGAGAAATGCAAGTCCTTGGACAAAGTAAAGGTAGGGGTCTGGAGGCAAAGCGTAAGGTTCTACAATTATATCATTTAGGCTAAAGGAGACGAACCATTAATGAAAGTGGATGTTCGTAAAATCAAGTATTCTGTCTTCCCCCACCGCAAATCGAACCCTGCACCACATGCACCAAAGGCACACACACTAGCGCTAGATCACCAGGAAGCTCTAATACCTCAGAGTTAATACGAGGTGTGATTGGAAAGTTTTAAGATAGGCGGCCCCAGAGCTCAAGAACTGTAGATATAATTGGCTGTTAGCGTGGAAGCAGTTGCTTGGTGGGACCTTGATACCTGACGCAAGAATCACTGCAATATCTTTATTCAGTACAGCGTAGCAACCTGTTGAGAACGCACGTATGTGTCTGTGTTGTGGCGAATTATTAATAGCGCAAAATGGATGAAAAACTCGAACAACACGTTTTGTCAAACTTTGTTTTAAAAGCAGGAAATCTACTTCGGAAACTTATGAACTCTTAAAAACAGCTTTGGACGATAAGTATCTGAGCCTGTCAAATGCATTTTATGTTTTGAAAGATTCAAAGATGGTCACGATTCAGTCGAAGATGAACCCGGGTCTGGTTGACTTTCCACGTCAAAAACCATGGAAAAGATTGTGAAAGTTCACGATTTAGTGCGCTTGGACTGTAGACTTACAATTAGGGAATTGGATGACGTCCAGAATTTAAGTTTCTACGCGGTTCAGTCAACCTTAACTGAGGATTTGAACATACATCGAGTGTAATCGAAATTCATTCCGAAATTGTTGTCACACGAGAGTTATCGATTCGGGAATTTCTGGCCAAAGTCAACATTCCTGTGCTTCTGCATCCCCCTATTCCTCTGATTTGGCCCCTGCCGACTTCTAGCTGTTTCCTAAATTGAAATTGTCACTGAAAGGGAATAGATTTGACCAGGGGTAAAAGTGGATCTGAAAATGTAGGGAAACGGTAGGTAGCGGCCTGACATCACGCCGTCTTCCTGCCTATCTTTACTCATTGTAATTTTTTAGAAACTGGAGAGACTCCTTAGATATAATTTTAAGGTGGGGGCACGGCATTCTCCCGCACTTTTACCCCTGGATTTGACTCAATAGAAGACATCTAGGCAAATACTGAAAGAGTTGTTTACATCCTTACGATAGACAACTTTGAGGAATGATTCCAGAAGTGGAAATAGTGAGGAACGTTCTGTTTGGGCAGCAGGGTCGATTTTGAAGAAGACCATAGCCTGTAATCACTGCCATTTTAAAATTATAAGCCCAGTCTTAAAACTTTCCAATCACACCTCGTACTGCTGGCGAAAGTTGTTGCTATTAATGACCTCTTCCAGCCAAAAAGAGCACTCACGCCACTGATATAGATAAATAGAGAGAGAAATCTATCTTATTTTTAACCTTAGTTTCGTCACAATACTTCTAATTATCTTTGTTGATCTAATTTAAGTCGATAGGAATAGGAACACAGAAATATCGGGAAGAGTTAAACGCGCCCATGTTCTTTATGAAATAAAAGTGAAGTTTTTCTCTTTAACGTCCCTATTTATGCCCATTAGGGAAAAAGGGAGGATTATTAAGTCAACTAAATGATGATATCAGAATTGGTGGAATGAGAATGCAGGAGAAAGGAAAGTACCCCCAAAACCCACGGACACGCTTACTAGGGCCGGGATCGAACCTGGGAATCCACACACCAGATGTAAGAGTTCTGGCATTGAGCACCGTGCCTTTTACCCATGCTCTTTATAAGGACTCGAACCACTGACTACTCAGCTACTTGTTATAACCATACAACCATTCACTTCTGCCGTGTATCCATTTCAGCTGTTAGGGTGCACGGTGGTTCAGTGAGAGAGCGTTAACCTCTGATACATGGGGTCCCTGGTTCGATCCGAGCAGGGCCGCGGTGACTCAGTGGTAGAGCGTTCACCTCTGGTGCTTGGGTTCCCGGGTTCGATCCCAGCCCCCGCCAAGTGAACTTTGTGGTGGACAAACACCATGTGCGTGGGTTTTCTCGGGGTTCTCCCGTTTCCTCCCACTTTCTTCATTCCACCATTTCATTCATCACTCATCATCACCGTCTACTTTAGCCTAACCGGCATAATCGTGGGACGTAAAACTCAAAGATTTCATTTCATTGTTTTTTCGATCCGAGCTCGCCCCAAGTGGGTTTTGTGGTCGACAAATACAGTGTTCGTGGTTTTTTCTCAGGGTTCTCCCGTTTTACTCCACTTTCTCTATTCCACCATTTCATTCATTTCTTATCATCACCGTCTTCTTTAGCTTACCCGGCATAATCGTAGAACGTAAAACTTAACGATTTGATTTTCATTTCCATATCGGCAGTTATCGTTTTGTACTTCTTTATGCGTGATGTCTAACCGCTTTGACGTTATTTTTTATAGTACATCTTCGACATTATTGAAAAAAAAGAGAACTAATTTCGAAACCAAATTCGATGTAGCTTCGAAACTTGTGTAATATTGGATATAACACATCGTGTATGTATGCGAAAACAACATTTATAACTGGAATCTGGTTCCCATGAGTCGATGTGTACCCTCTACATATGCATATCTTGTACTCAAGGGACGAATTCCGATGCCCACTGATTGTCCTCTTCAAATCACTCTGAGATAGAAGGCTCAATTCATCCAAACCAAATAGGACATTTAGATAAAATACAATATCAGCTGATAATATATATATACACACACACACCACTCGTACGCCAGGGAGGAGAAAAAGAAACACATCACTAATACGAACGAGATGAACACATATGGAATTCTCAGCGATACGAACACGTACATTAAAAAAAAACAACAATGAAATAAATTCATTAGGCGGAACCTCGCTTCGAAGAGAAACAAAAAACGCAGCACATCCATGACAATTACAAGGTTCACGATTTTGTAACCAGTGTAGCCAGTGTTCAGTGAATACCTTGAGAGAACAATAACTACAAATACTCTCTGTTTGTGGATTCTGCTCCATTGCTGCGGTCTTCTTTATCACATTAAGCCCATTTGGTCACGAACAGCAACGGAAGACCTCAAATACGCTAGACTCGAAAGGAACATTCATCGAGGTTACTGTTTTTTTCTTTAAAAAATGAAGAAGAATCTAATAAACTAGTCTCACGGTGTATGCGAAATACTATTCATGTAGAAGAAAACAAAGATCCATTCGCAAGAACATAACTAAAATTCTGTCTTCAAATTGTACTGCATACGAGGGGCGATTAATAAGATTTTGCTCTCGCATAGAGAGAGCGAGCTGGAAATTTGTGAGTGAAATGTGTTATATGTCATTTCCCACATAGTCACCGTGCAAAGTAATATGCTTCGTTCTCTCAAATTTCGCAATTATTCTTGTTAGAAAGTGTTACATTAGCCAGAAAATCAAACACTGGACAGTGGAAATGACCTCGGCATCACAAGAAAAAATATTTTCTTTCCCAGCGATTGCTTTCTTTTTGGAAGCAGCAAAAAGTTTAGTGGCACCAAATGAGAGGAATATAGTGGATGGGAAGTAACAACTAACACCCAAGGCTGTGTGCAATATTCGTTTTTTTTTTTTTTTTTTGACTTTCTGGGTAGTAGCATTGCGAACTACCATGTAGACACCTTTGCTGAATGTTTCATAGAGTTTATCTTTCGAGCATTACCAAGCTTTTGCAGCAAACCTCCGTAACATGTCTCAGTCATACAATGATCACGAGTTATGTAACGATGAGGAAAACGCTCAGAAAATAAGGGATGCATTCGACTCGAGTCGAGTCGAGATTTAAGCCTGTCTCGACTCGTCTCGAGAAAATGTTGTCTCGACTCGTGTCTCGACTCGAAAATATGTTTCTGTCTCGACTCGTGTCTCGACTCGACAGTCTCTGTCTCGACTCGACTCGAATTCGAGTCGAGACGTCTCGAAATTCGAGTCGAGACAAAATGTACGAGTTAAAATATACGCACACATCAGCCAGACCATCATGACTACCTACCTAATTGTCAGTATGTCGACTTTTGGCATGGATAAAAACGGCGACACGTCTTGGCATACACGCAATGATCCTTGATAGGTCGCTGGAGAGAGCTGGCACCACATGTACTCACTCAGGTCACCTAATTCCCGTAAATTCCGGGAAGGGGGGCGATGTGTTCTGACGTCACGTTCAATCACATCCCACAAGGGACATCACTCAAATGTCCGGCTCCAATTTCAATGAAACTTTTTTTGCTGATAGAAGGCATGTATGCATCATTACTTGTGATGACAAATTTTTGCCATGGTGCATGTTTTCTATTTTTTTAATAACTTTTAAGAGTTGTGATGTGGTTATTAGAGATTACTACAGAAGTCCCTTACTACCCTTTGTAAACGGAGCGTTAATGAAGAAAAGTGAAGAAAAACCATGTGGATACATATAAGTCCTGGGGGGAAGTCGTATGGTAGATATGACCTTGATGGCAGCCATCTTGAAATCCGCCATTTTGAATTAAGGTCAAGTTTTCAAAATGGGAATAGGGTAATATGATACATAATTTCGGGCTAGAATTTAATTAGAAAAATAATGGTGAGGTTAGTTTTAAGATACACCCATTTGGGGGAAAGTTACCGGCACATTAATTGTTTTTACTTACTGTGTGCGTAAGACCCTTCTTACTTTCGTCTCAAGACCTGTAAATCGATCGCAACGGCAGAGCCCGGTTTCGCACTAGTGTTTAGAAATCTTTAAACTCACTTGAGGCAATATTTGTGGATTATTGTATTGTATTTTGCCTTTAATTAAATTTGAACCCACTTCATGATCTTGTGTAAAGTATCACTAAAAGAGAACTTCTGTATTTATGGAGAACGTAAGCATAGCAATTATAAAAGGTAAGGTGCGTGTGTATTTATAAGAAAGTTTATTTTACGAGTCTTTTGTGGTTCCGTCAACCTATTCTTTAGTTGTTTTTTTTTCAAAATACTCATATCTCATAAATAAAAGAGCTATTATAAAATCTCTTACCACTATTCTTTAATACTTATAAAATTTTATTTATTGTAAAAGCACTGGCGAGATATTTCTTATCGCGCACTAAAATTATGGTGGAGCTCCTTCGTGGCTAACGGTTAGCATACTTGCCTTTGGCGTGGGAAACCTGGGCTTGATTCCCGGTGGGAGTTCATGAGGTTCGGATTCCACGTTAATCAGTAGGTCCACGTCTCACATAGCCTCGCTGCTGAACGGTGTAATATGCCATTACAGTCTAATGAGATTATGTTTTTAATAGGAGGGTGCCCGAAATTTTTTGCACCGACTGTAATTGACGTTTAACAAAAAAATTTCTGGCTGTTCATATAATTCATAATTTTGTTTGTTATTCTATTTCAAATTAACATGGAAAAACTGTAAAAAAAAAAATTATTAGGAATTATAGTTTTGGGAGTCAATACCTTTATTTATATTTTAAATTAGTTATAAGTCTTGTATATGGATGTGTAAATGGATTATTACAATTCTTACGGTGTCAGTGCTATCTGAAAATATAGATCCACTATTGGACGGAACTTTCAGATTAAATAACCAATCTAAAATTCGACAGAATTTTCAGGACCACCCTTCACCTCTCTTTTAGATACCTAGGTCCTTCTAAAAACTAGTTTAATCCAGATTTTACCAAATTTTGTTTCAAAGCCCCACCGCCAAAAAAAGCTTTGTTTTGATTGGATGCTAAACCCACGCTATGATATTAGGGCGCAATTATTTCCATTCCATGCCGGGAAGTTTCACTGAAGACGCCAGATTCGGACTAAGATCGTCCCAGCTCAAAAAAGTCAAAAAGGAGCTAGAAAAGCTTCAGTAAAAGGTAAAATAATATAATAGTTGAATAACTACCAAGCAGGAAGCTAAGGAGCCATACATTTGCTAGATTTTCAGAACAAAACTGGACTAAAAAAAGCAAAAAATAGGAAGCATAATTTAGTAACGCCATGTTGAGCAGATATAATTGGTGATGGACAGGTTCTACGAAGTGCATCAGTTTGCCAGTGGTTCTTAAATATCCCCAGACAGTTTCGGAAAAGTAGTGTTTTTCCTCTTAAAATACTTTTATCCTTAAAACTATTCCTGTTAGAGTTACGTTAGGCCTGCCCCACTGCCGTTTGTTTTCGTCTATGTAGTGGATGTGATTTCGTTTGTATTTATTCATTAGTAACATGGCGGTATTTAATTTCGTTGTAGTTAAGATAGGTAGAATAATGCACGTGTAAATTGACAGTAAGGGCTCCTATCTGACTCCCAAATTGGGAGTACGGCTTCCAGCGGAATGAGTTGAACATGTAGTTTGTTCCGGGTTCCTGCCCCTTCAGGGCAGGGGTCCTATTGTTAGTCAACACTTTGATATGTCCCCTCGGGGCCTTGATTAAACAGGTTGAGTTAAGGATGTGATTCAGAAAATACAAGGGCCAGTTGGCCCTGTTCCTTTCTTTCCTTTTCCTTTCGAGCCGATTTAAAATGGTGAAATCTGAATGTTTTCTGTGTATATTTATTAGTATAACATGTATTAATGTAGTGTGTAGTATGGATGTGGCATGTATGTGTATATTTGTAATGTAGTAAACATTTTAGTAGTAGTAGTAATTGTGGTAGTTAAGTGATGAAAGAGTGTGTGAGATAACTAAATATAGACAGTGTAGTATTTACTATGTAATAAAATTTTTATTATTCCGTCATTAAGTGAACTCATACACAATATTTAAAAGTGAACGCAATATAGTACAATAATTCCGTGTACAAGGTCACATTCAGTTGTTCAAGGGTTGATTATATCGTCGCTAGCCTCTAGTGTCGAAAGTCAGTACTAACCGTCATTCTCATATCGATGTTCTTAGTGATTTAGTTTCCATGAAATTGACCTTTCTTTTCGAAATAAAACCTAGAAGGTATAATTCACAGCCCATATGTATGTACAGTTAGGTCAAGTGACCTAAAATTAATATTTTCCGAAAATTACAACATTCTGCTCCGTCTAGAAGTCGAAATATTTAAGTAAATAAACAATACGTAATTTCTTAACAGAAGTCAGGCGATATGATGCTAGTTCTTCGCTTTGAAATTATATTAAATGTTCATGTTTTCTTCGTGGCTGCAGAATTTCATTGTTGCTGCAGAAATTTCGTAAACATTAAATATTATCGCAGATAATTCTATTTTCAGTGAACATACGTAGGATTTTTTTTTCGTTCTTAATAAAGCTACCAGGTATTACATAGTATTGTGTGTGTGGTGAAAGAGTCTTGAGTTCGAGTGAGGTTGTCGTGCGGTGATCGGAATGGGAAATGTTTGTAGTCATTATAGATTTTAAAGTGTTATGATGAAATGTGTATATAGGCTGGGCGTAGATAGAGGAAACAGGGTGTTTGTGGAATATAGCGACGTAGTAAATGAAAAAAGATGATGACATGAATATTATATAAATGTTAATACGAATATGAATATGAAGTATATGAATATTGTAGTAAATGAATATAGAAGATAGGACACCCATATAGTTAAATGTATAGTAGCCCAGTGAATACTTCGCCGCGTGTTGATATATAGATATTGAATAGATACGTGTAGCTACAAACATCTCAGGTTCTGACCCCTGCACCATAATATCACGCGGACCGGAGGGCGATATATAGTCGGACTATGGTAATACTTTGTAGTTTAATGTGTTATAATAATAATCAACCATAGTAATACCATCTGATAGCATGGGTAGCATCGTACAATCGCTGACTAGACATATTGAATAATAAATTATGAAAGACAATAGTAGTTATACAACAGGGCTGTAGTGAATTATATTTTCTGGTCGGTTTTAAAATAGAATATCCTGCTCCGTGAGATTTTTTTTTCTTCACGTTACCTACTCGGGCTAGCTTACAATGTTCATGGAGGCGACAGCTCTGACCGGGTTACAGAATCAAAACAATTAATTATTGAAATTTATTGTAGCGTACCCGGATGTCGACCCCTAGTCCCTTTAAGTATTTTCATTTCTTTTCTTAGTTTAATTAGACGAGGGAAATTAACGACATCCCAGACTGTGGCGTGTCTGCGCAGGGTAGCTATCGGTGATGTTTTGGTAATTGAAATCACCGATCCAAAATTCAGTTTATTTAATTTTTTTTTATTTTCGGCAAATCATTAGTTAGGGATATTTTAGCTAATACTTTTACTCTAGTTTCATTACTGTCCTAGAACCTTCTTAGTTCTTCTGAGGGGTCGAATATTTTTTTTTCTTACTTAGAGATTTCAAAATTGGGGACGCAGTTACCTGGTCCCTTCCCCCTCTCCCTTTTATCCTGCTGGTCTGGGCCGGATACGGGGATCGGATTTCAATCTTACAAGCAAATTCTTGTGGGATTGGGATCTGATGGACACAGAACTTGCATCCTTGGCAGCAGGGACTCCCTCTTAGTTTACGTATTTAAGTAAACCACCCTTTTGGAATATGTGAATATTTTTGGCTATGAGTTGTTATATATTTAAATTCGATCACTTTTCTGTGTAGTGAGTAGTACTTTAATCTTTCTCCTTTCGTTGGCGCCGCTTTCTCTCTCTTGTCTCTTTCTTCCTTCTTACTTCGAGATTTTTTTTTAATTTTTCAACCTTCCCCCCCCCCCCGATTTTGAACTTGTCGCTTACGATTTATTTAACGTACAACTCTGATCTGAAATTACCAGCTGAGATGTTGCAATACACGATTCATGGATAGAGTAGATAATGATTGGGTCCTCCATCACATTTTGACCTATCGCCGAAATGAACAAAGACTTCGTAGTTGACGACACTTCAATTACGTTCTTTCACCGTCGTCCCTTTAAGTTTTTTTTTTAACCTATTGGTCACTTTCCTTCCGTTTTGGTTTTTGTTTACCTTGTAGTTGACCTGGGCCCAGAAATTGTATTTTAGGTTATCTAGTTATATCTTTAGGAATGTTCTGTGTTACGTGCCTGCCTCACAAAGTTTTTTTTTTTATTATTTAAGCACGAATTGATTATATAAAAGTTAAAATTTATAGACGCGCGGTGTCAAGTAAAAAATCAATTTTCTTTTTCATATGTAATGTCGGAAGTTATTTGTTTTCTTGTACTTGCAACCTTTTAAAAAATTATTGTTGGGGTGATTAATTTAAATGTGTGCGCATTTATAATAAATATATATATAGAGAGAGAAATGAATACGTCGAAATGTATATGTACTTAGTATGTGAATATGATTTTAAAGTAAAAGTATGATATTAAATGTATTATATGAATATATGTAAGAGCGCTCGTGTCTGTCCCCCAAACGTGTATTGGTTGCTATAGTTTACCAGTAAGTTTCCGACGTATATAAGAATATAGATTGTGTCAAGAATACCGCCGTGCACTCAAGTAATCTTCTTTTTCTTCTGAATAGTTATAAATGATAACCTATGTAATTATTTACTGGCATGTATTAAAAAGTAACGGCAGGTCTAAACGTAACCCACATCATGATGAATATTATCCCTGAACTACCAATCTAAAACCATTGTGGAAAGTGTACCTTGAATCCTTCTCACCTGCATATGTATCCTGTGACTTGACCAGTTTTTTTTTTTTTTTTTTTTTCAATTTAAACCATCATACTCCTTACTCCTGTGGAAGATCGTTTCAAATCCGAAACATGTATACATATATACAAACGTGATCCTAAGGAAAGGTTTCATGACGTGTCCCAGTGTGGAACAAATAACTTGAATTTATTCGATTAACAAATTTGTGAATGGACTATCTAAGAGGAGAAACATTCTCTGCCGAAAGTGATTTTTTTTGAAATCCCAAGATGGGTATAAACGTCGCAGTGTGCGAGTGCAGATATAAACTGCTAAAAGTTATAAACTAAATATAGTCAATGAATGTTTTTTATAAACCAATAGATATATATATATAGATAGATATATATACACATAAACTAAGTTAAATGGAGCGAAATGTTTTGGACGCTACGAGTAGTGCATGATTTGTGATTTGAACGCTCAAAATTATTAAGATTTTATTCCTCAATGTGAGGTAGAGACTCATATAAATCCTAATACATCTAAAAGTTTTTTTTCTTCCCTTTTCTTTCCTCTTTGTCCATATATATTTTTTTCCTTTCTTTAAGTGAAATAAGTGTTTCTTTGCGTATGTCGCAAATCATAATTTTGCTTTAGCATGCCTAAGATATAATACATGTAATTATTTTTTTTCTTTCATTTGTCAAGATGATTGAATATATACAAATTTACTAGAATATAACTCTATGTATTCTATTAATATATAACCAAGAACTTGTGCTGTTAAGGTTTTCTTTGTAATTATTTTTCCTTTTCACTATGAATGTAATAAACTATTTGTATCTTTGTAGTTAGTTGGTTTCCTTTGAACATATATACACTGTCCTGAGTGAGTGAGCGAGTGAATGCATGATAGATTTAATTTAAGTAATTTCAGTGATATCATTTGTTGTATTAACATCTATAATATATGTGTCATGTTTTAATATATGTGTTAAGGTAAATAACCTTGGTCATGAAGGACCGCTACTAATGGTTTAAATCGGCTCTAAGAGTGAAACAAAAATAGCAGGATGAGCCTAAATACGACATCTTTCTTCCAGGAAGTTGAAATTCTTATTGATACGATACATAAATTTATATTGAGTTTACAAGTCTGATTTTTTTTTCTTTTTCCTCTTGGCTAATTCATATGTGTGGTCGATCCTAGAGAACAGAGTTCAGATGCTGGATGGTTATCAATCACCGGTTGGAATAACAGTACAAAGAATGATTTCAATTTTCTCCTTCCCTGGTCTAGATCTGGGCAACCCCACGAGCGTGGTGCCTGGAGCTAGGTCTGGGTGGTATGAGGGAACATGTGTCTATTCCGAAGCATTCCAAAATTGATTAGTCGTTAATAACATTTAGAATGATTCATCTTTCAAGGACTTTCTCGACTTCTTACTATATTTCCGGAATTATCCAGTAATCTGTTTCGTATTAAAATACCCTATTTCTTTTCTTTCTTCTTTTTCCTACCTCCTTCTTTTACCCTTCTACTTTCTTTTCTTTCTTTTCTATTTCTGAATGAAAGAAAACGTAGTAATGACTGAGAGTAGTCGCTATTGGCACGGTCAATAAGTTGTTTAGATGAGTTTTCTTCGGGAGTCCGATATGGAATAATCAACAATAACAAGAAAGTTTATTGGAATTTACTTTATAGGAAAATAATCCGGATTTCAATCAGTAGGTGATGTTTCGTAATCGTCCTCGTTAAAGAGAATTAATTTTAGCGACTCCTCTACATCCATTGCTTCTTTCGTCGTTTTTCTTTCAACGGGACGTTAAAATCAGAATCAATTCAACTCAAAATTAGGGTTTTGACTTTGTTATGATGTCATTAGTTTAAACGCCCAACTGCCCAGTAATTATAAACATTGACTACATTATAAAATTGTAATTTGTGACGACTAAAATATCAGAAATTAAAGATTATTCTTTGGGTTTTGGAACATTTTGAAAAACGTGAAAAACTGGTACTGCACCGATACAACACACCTTTTGGATTTGTCATTGTGTAAAGTGATACAAACTAAAGAAGAATTACAACTTTATGAAATTGTATTAGGACTTATTATTTAGAAATAAACACCAAATAAGTGTAATAGTTCATATCCGTATCAAATACCAAGTTTATGATGAATCAACTACACAAAGTAGGATCCAAAAACGCTCATTGCAATTTGTTCCATCCTTCAGTCGAACCAGGAACTGAAACATAAAGAGTGACATTTTCTTTTTAAAGATACTTTGTCCAGCTAAGTATTGTGAAGGTTTATGTCAGTAGAAGGAATTGCATTCCATTATACAAGCGCAATTTCACAACTTTATGTACACATTACTAAATATCGAACACCCTGGTCCATATGATTAGCGTACGCGTCTTTGGTGCGGGAGACCTAGGTTCGCTTTCCGATAGGAACTCCTGTGGTTCTGAACCCACGTTAATTTGTAAGTTCACGTCTCATATAGCCTTGATGCTAAACTCTAATCTAATACTAAATACAAATATTTAAAGAAAAATGATGACGCACCAAGATGACGTGAATTTGACTATCAAATCCATTTTGTGTTTTCAGTTATTTTCTAGTAGTATTTTTTCTAGGCATCCTTTCAAAAGACAGTGATGCAAATTTCGTAACTGCGAATTCCTGTTAGAAGCCATGAAATTATCCGATTAGATGCAAAATTTCCCGTCCACTAAAATAGATACCGTAAATTTACAATATCTAACAATAAATAATTTTGAAAGATATCGCTTTCGAGGGAAAAAATGAAGTGAAATCTTTGAGTTTTACGTCCCACGGTTATGCCGGTTAGGCTAAAGGAGAGGGGTGATGATGAGAAATTAGTGAAATCGTGGAATGAAGAAAGTGGGAGGGACGGAAGAACCCCGAGAAAACCCACGCACACGGTGTTTGTCCACCACAAAGTTCACTTGGTACGAGCTGGGATCGAACCAGGGTCCCCAAGCACCAGAGATGAACGATCTACCACTGAGCCACCGCGGCCCCACTTTAGAGGGGCCATGACGTATAGTTGAACTCATTCTCGTAGTATGAAAGGCATTATTTATAATTATGCGTGATAGGATCACAAACAAAATTTAAAAATATTATGTGCACTTTCTTTTAACAAACATTATATTGTCTTTTATGGTGTGGAAGGGAATGTTGTGTTCGAAAAAAAAGTCCTTAACACGATTCTTGTTGCTACACACTGCATGTTTCTAGCCACAGAAAAGATGCAGCGATAGGTAGGCTATTTTTCAATTGCTTTACATTAGCTTGATGTTTTAAGTCTTTTGTGTGTTTCTGAAGTTCACTTTTACCACAAAAGAGCTCAATATTAACATGTCTTACATATATTTGGTTCGATTCTCAACACGGACTGCAACTACCCGTTAAATTGTGCATCCGAAAGGCACTCTTTGTTAAACCTCGCTTATCACCGCTCATCTTAATAATATATATAACTTCACCTCGAAGTAAATGTTGCATTTCTCTCTTTCATCCTAACACAAAACAAAACTAACCACAGCTGTGACACGAAGGAGCTATTTCAAAATGAAACAAGCTGTGCTTCATAGAGATGTGTACCAAATGATAGAAGTATAAAGTATTGTTTTCTTTCCTGTTTATTGATATCAGTTGGTGTTCTTAATGAGTTTACTCATTAGTTTAGAAAGAGTATATATGGAATTTGGACATATGTTGTACGTATTCTCCTGAGAAATTGATGAGACCAGAAAAATTATAAGGACAGATGGAATAGGTTTAAGCGCATCTACGTGACTTTATCAAATATTTATTCTCCATAATGGTACCACGCGGAAAACTTGGTATAGGCCTACTTTTATCTTTGCCTCCCTCTATTAGCTGTTTTGTATCATATATATCGGATGGTTTTGATATTTCTTCTGATCATTAAAACAACAATGGTACCTGTGTGCGTGCAGAAATGCAAAAGCACAAGGTAACTTCCTATTTGTTTTGGAAACAACAAACCCATTTCACGTATGCGAGAGAAATTGAGCACAGCGAGATCGGGTGTTTACTCACGGTCAGTTCGCAGCAGGAGTCCATGGTAAAAATTTGGCTATCTCGAAAACACTCGCAAAACCTTACAAATACAAAAGACTGCGCTTTAAAGAAAGTTTAGACACAGATGTTTCAATTTTCTTTTAGCATCGTTCTTCAGCAAAAGAGTCGGTTCATTGTATTCGAAAAAGAGAAGGGAGAAAGGGTGAATTTATATTTTGTGTGTGGGGTAACGTTGTAAGTAGTATAAACAATACATACCGCTTCCGACTCTGTACGCATACACTAGCCGCGGAGTTCACAGACACACACAGAATCAGAGTCCTCACACACCAAGGGTGAGAGCTGTGCCACTGAGTCACAGCGGCCACGGGGCTAGGTCGAGTCCACTTTACGTTCATAGTTTCTTAGTACATAAATATTACGATTATGAAATAGATTTTCCTTAATGAGCTGCATAAAAACAAAAGCTTTCGAAATGCATTAAACAATTAGCTCGATTTGAGTGTGAACTTAAAGTTATATCAGAGTGTAAATACGGATACGCACCAAAGCTCGAAAACTTAATACACTATTTCTCCTATATAGTCAGCATGTATCAAGCAATCATTCAGCTTTCATTTGAGAGGATGGAAATCGAAGGCTCCTGAACAACTATGCTACTAATGTGCGGAATGTATTTATCTTACAGTGAACTGCTTTGATGCCAAGTGGCCTAACTCCAAAATTGAAGTTTTCCAGGAGGGAAAGTTGAAGTTCAATATCTCATGAACAATCCATATTTCTTTTATGTTGGGAATCAAAACCATAACTACTGTATGTAGTTCATTGTTTTATAACTTAGTGTTTACAAAAATCCTTTTAAAAAATACCTATTCATAGAAGTGGATGGTACTTATCTGTACTAGTTCTTGGCATCCAAGCAGTCCATTTATTGTAATACTAGCTTAATATACCCATTCTTCGCATGGGGGCTGTATTTGGAAGTCAACACCTGTGGAAGTATCACCATTCATTTCAGTGACCGCGAAAACTATGGATTTAACACTAGTATCAATCAATATGGGCTATTTATACATGTCTCGGTATTCCTCACCCGCTGACACCCGGCCCGCATACAGTAGTAGCTGAATTTGCAAGTCATCGCTGATGGAAGTGTCACCATTGATCTCAGCGACCGTGAAAACTATGGATTTGACACTAATGTCGATCAATTTAGATTACTTTTACTACATGTCTCGCTAAACGCCTGAGACTCCCTGGTTCCAATTTTGACAAAAACGCTTCGCCTTAGACTGGGACCTGGACCAAGGTATCCGTGACCAAAATTTGGTAACTCTCGGTCAACTTGTCTGGTCCCCAGGTCGGTCCCAGTAAACGTCCCCCTCGAGATCCCCCTGGTTCGAAATTAAAAAAAAACGCTTCGTCTTGATCTGGGGCCTGGACTAAGGTACCCGTGACCAAATTTTGGGAACTCTCGGTCCACTCGTCTGGTTCCCAGGTCTCACAGACAGACAGACAAACACACAAACAAACTCTTTATTTTATTTATATTAGATAAGATATACTATGTAAAATAGTCTCGTATCATAATATGTGATGTACAACAAATGTTACATTATATATTATCCGTAGCTCGTGATATGCTGCAACATACTAAAGCCTCAGAATAGTTGGGCAAGCGAATAATCCAGAAGTTACGTAACCCTATTGCGTTCATGGGAACGAAAATACAATAATTATAACTATGCTAAATTACTATAGACTACCAACTGCTCATTCAGAGAATTTATGAAGTTCACTCTATCGCAATAGTTTTATACAAACTAGATTTAGACTACGGATAATAGTTTTATACAAACTAGATAATCAATTATTATTATTATTATCATTATATTTACAGTACAACCAAATACAACGACATTAACTATTAGTTCTAATTAACTGAATTGAGCTGAAAATTAAATCTTGATCTTTAAAGATTAACTATTAATTTTATGCGTTCTGTACCTTTCTAAAGGAATAAAAGCTGGAATTGGTTTCAAGGCTGTTTCTGAGTGAATACTTTCTTCAAAATAATATTAAAAATTATAGAAAGATTTTCGAGACATTCGAGTCGAGTCGAGATTTTTAAGAGCCGTCTCGACTCGACTCGTGTCTCGACTCGAAAATTCGAGTCGAGAAATACGTTTGTCTCGACTCGTCTCGAATTTTACAAAGTGTGTCTCGACTCGAGCGCATTCCTACAGAAAATGAAAGGACTGGACATGGTTCTATTGTTTATTCATAAGGTTAGGTTCTGGATCACGGTAATACACAATACAACAAGGGTAAAACTGGATCTGAAATGGTAGGGGGACTGATGACATCACGCAGTCCCAAGTACCTATCTTTTCCCATATTAATTTTACGAAGTAGGTGATGCCATAGATATTTTTGGAAGTGAGGGAACAGCACCCACTCACGTTCCCCCTCACTTTTACCCCTTCCCTACATTCGTCCATGGTCACATAGCTTCTGGCAAGCTAGATAGAAGAAGTTTTAGGAATTCTCGTTGCTTCGGACCAGTGTCGGATTTATGTATAAGTTAAACAAGCTATAGCTTAGGGCCCCACTCTCTTGGGGTTCACAAAAATTTAAAGAAACAACTGGCTGTGATGTCATTTCCAAATAGTAAGAGAAAGCAAATAAGATAAAGATAAAACGCACATAGTTCGACCACAACTGTACTGTTATGTATTAGGCTCTTATGAAGCAAGTAATGGGGCTCCGTTTCCCAACTCGCTTGCAATGGGACCTCTGTTGCCCAGCCCCATTTACAATGAGGCCCTCGTCTCCCCACTTGCTTGTAATGAGGGTCCTGTTTTCAAATGCGCCGATTTCTCTGTAAATATGGAGGGGCCCATTCAGATGCAGAAGGCATCTATAAGTTTTTTTTTTAAAGACAAATTGCATTCATATTATGCCAAATATTGTATATTCTTAAATATAATAAGGGGGCCCACATGAGCTTTGGGGGCTCTGTTTCCTAGCTCTTCTTGTAATGGGGATTGTGTTTCAGAACCTCGCTTGTAATGGGAAACCCATTTCCCAGCTACTACACTTAGCTACTTTAATAAGATTTCAGAATATAAGTGATACGGTATCTTGTACTTGAATGCGGATAGAACTCTAGTGCTACCCTTTCACATACGTCTTGGAATTCGACAAGAAATGGAGGCTGGTAACAGTGAAAGCATAGAAAGAAGACAAGCTAGCAAAATAATAGTAAAATGTAAAGGAATTGCAGCGCTAAGCGGCAATACTTCCTATATCGCGAAATTATGGATATTTCGCTGTACGTAAGTGTAAGAAGTAGTGTGCAGAAGTATTTTCATAACATTCAAAATTGCTAGCCTCAACACTGATTTTCATAGTGATCTATAGAGTGTCAATAATGGATCAGTAAAGGAAAGGATGGAAGCACGAATCATAGTGATTTGATCCATTCGTTCTAGGCATATGAGTCGTTCTTTTGTATATGAGTTATTATTAACAGTATTTAATGTATTGTTATATTCAGAACTGCCGAAGTGAATATACCTTGTGTAAGTTAGTATGTAGTAGTCTGAATGCATTAAGCTATTGGGACTAGTTACTACATAGCAAGGCAAGGTGTCAACGTATTTTCACGTCGGATAAAAGAAGCTACGTGCAATTACAGGTCTTATAATAATTTTGTTGAAATAGTTACCTTTTGAACGATAGTTTGATTCCAGAGACGGGGCGGAGGGACCAAAGCCCCAGGTTTTTGAGTCACAAAAATAATTGAAGCTATCACTTATATATTTTTGAAAGTTTATTGTGCCTAAACTTACGATTTACCTACCATAGTCTGGGTTCTGAGTGCTCTCCCCAAGTTTTTACTTTCTAGATTCGCCTCTGTTTCCAACAAATTTGCGTCGTATTACACCTTGTGTATCCTTCGAAAGTTGCACTCCATTTTCAATTAGTCCAGTAACCTGACCTGGAAAAATCTCGCACCATCGGTTGAGAGCGGATCATCGGTTGAGCTTCAGGCAGTACTTACCAATCCTGGATGATATTCAGTCTGTGTTTACCTACATTGGATCTCTGGAAACATTTCAAACTTGACCAAACTGAATAGAAACAGCTTGAAATTACAAATGATGTGGTCTCTACATATAGAAGCATGGAGTAGAGAGTTGATTGTAGTTGACGCAAATGTGAACACAGAAAATCGGCAAGGAGCAATATTGGGACGAAATTAAACTACCGGGAATTTTACAGCTTTTCTGTAATATCTTTAAAACAGTAAGTTAAGTTAATGAAATATATATTTTGTATGTAAACTTACTTAGATATCTATTAGGTCCATAAATTACCATATAAGACATATTCAAACCAAAGATAAAAAAGAGTCAAGATTTTGTAGCTGAATAAAAACTAGAAATATAGAGCCCCATTACCTTCAATAGCTTAGAGCACCTTCAAACCTAAATCCGGCACTGGTCGGGGCAAACAAAGAGAGGTTGAGAGCTCCCTCAGAGCTCCAGGATAAGTGAACAAAAAAAAAAACTACAGAGCTCAAGGCAAGCTGGATGGTTGAGGTAGGATTTCTCAGAACTCCAAGTAAGCTAAGAGAGCGGTTGAGTACCTACAACGCTCGAGGTGAGCTAAATGGTTGCAGTTAGTATTTTCCAGAGTTCCAGGAAGCTAAAAGAGCTGTTGAGTTCCCACAGAGCTTCAGACAAGTTAGGTAGACAGGAGACCTCAGAACTCTAGGCAAGCTAAGAGGCTTGGGTTAGGCTAGATCTCTCAGAGCTCCAGGTAAGCTAAGAGGGCGGTTCAGTTCCTACAGAGCTCGAGGTAAGCTAGGTAGTTGCGGTTAGGATTTCCCAGAGTTTCAGGCAAGCTAAGAGAATTATTGAGTCCCCACAGAGCTTCAGACAAGCTAGGTAGGCAGAAGACCTCGGAACTCTAGCCAAGCTAAGATGCTTGAGTTAGGTTAGATCTCTCTGGGCTCCACGAAAGCTAAGAGAGCGATTGAGTTGCTACGAAGCTCGAGGTAAGTTAGTAGATGGTTGCGGTTAGTTTTTCCCACAGTTACAGGCAAGCTAAGAGAGATGTTGAGTTCCACAGAGCTTCAGATCAGCTAGGTAGGCAGGAGACCTCAGAACTCTAGGCAAGCTAAGAGGCTTGGGTTAGGTTAGAACTCTCAGAGCTCCAGGCAAGCTAAGATAGAAGATTTGACCAGACGAAATGAGACGTTACATGGTATACCTTCTGCTGGACAGCGGTGGCGCTAGTGTTCATCTTCTGTCACATGACTTGATAATGATGAGGATTCCTGTCATCTGTCTCTTATTTCTAGTTTCTAGTTGGAGGGCACGTGTTTTGCTTATAAATAAGAAGCACGTGTTTGTGTTTTTAAATAAAAATTACATTTAAGTTATTACAGTATATTTCATAGCGAGGTTAGTCTAACGACTAATTACTTCTGGTGATCCGGTGTATAGGCTTTGACATTGGTAAAATCGGTCGTGGATAGCGGCAATAAAATTATAAGTAGAACATAATACTAAGAAACTGAATATAGAAAATGTTAACAAACAGAATTGGGCACATAAGACTTACACTTTTGAAAAATGTGACAATTAAGTAGTCTAGCTTTTCTTCGATGGCTTCATGGTAATCTCTGGTGTGCGGAACCCATGGTTCAATCCCAACTCGCGTCAAGTGTGCTTTGTGGCGGACAAACACCATATGACTGAATTTCTCGAGGTTGTCCTGTTTACTTCCATTTTCTTCTCTCCATAGCTTTCTTCATTATCACTAACAGCGTTAGATTCTCAGCATAATCTTTGAATGTTTAACTAAAATAAATAAATTACATGTCTAACTTCGATTTCGTGAAGAGAATAAACTGAGCTAAAATAGTAATACTTCATTATCCATGGGAATATTTTCTGAACACTTGGGATATTTAGGAATGATAGACTACTACTAGAAACATAGAATTATCTGAATTTTTATGCTATAATGCCATTCTGGTTCTCAGTAAGAATAGTATTGCACACACTGCATCATCATAGGAATTTCGCCATTTCTTGCAGATCACTAACGTCGAACCAAGGAGCTTCCATTAACCAAGGTCCTCAGCTAATCTCTTCGTCTTGACGTAATTAATATATGTTCTTAAAAAATCTATCATTTGTAGCCTCTTTGGCCCCTCCCTCTTTTTCCTACCACCGCACCGTATATTTCGTCCTTAATTACATCTAAAAATTTTCTTTCCTCTTTTCATATTCATGCCTCTTCTTCATTCATTTTCGCTCAAGTAAGAAATTTTCCCCAATATTCTCCACACCAACATTTATAAAGCATCTAGTCGTTTGCATCGTAGTCTGTGTGTTTGTATCGTAGAGTATAATATTCCATTCGAAACATTTTATGAGATTTTTTCCTATTTGTTCTTTTTTTTAAATATCCGAACAATATGTTTTCCTTTTTCCTGAATGATTCATTCGTGATTCCTATCATTTTTATTCTTTCGCAATGAAACTTCACGCCGTTACTAATAATAACACGTAGGTATTACAAATTAGTCTACTATTCTATTTGGTGTTCTCGTGCTTCTATATGTGATACAGATCGCTTTGTTCCAATTAGCATTGGTTTTGACTTTCTATTGTTTGTTTATCATATATTCCTTGCAGTTTTCCTTTAAGTTCATTAACATCTTATTAGTTTTCTTTTCAGACTCAACCAGCACCATATAGAAAATGTATGTTTTTTTTTTAATTGCAACACGAATAAAAACATACGTAAGTGAAATAAAATTTATATCACAACTTTGGTATGGATATGTAGAAATGATTACAATTTCAGAAGTGTACAATCTTTAAAAAATATGTATGACTTGACGCCTCTTCGTGTTGCAATCAGAGTCTTTGCACGTCGTAACATTGAATCAAACAAGCGCTGGATGTGTTCCTGAAAAACCTTCTAGTATGCTGGTTGAAGGAGAGTAGAACCATCAGTTAGGAATGGGACGAACAAGATTCCGACCAACTAAATTCCACACATATCTGATGGGCTTCATATCAGGTGGATGTGCAGGCCAGGTCAGAAGAGACATCTGTCGCTCTTTGAAGAACACTTGTACGTTTCCTGTTGCTTTTTCCATATGTTACTTCCTGATATTGGATAAACCACCTCTCGTGGCACTACTTCGTGCATTGAGCCAAGGACTCTACAAATCCACCAAAACCATGCAATTGACATTTTGATTGTTGGCATACCATTCTCCGCCATCTAAATCCTGTGACTGTTAATGTTACACAGAAGTGTATTTAAAAATTTATCAGTTCTAATTTTTTTCCACTAAGTTTACTATATGTTAGTGGCATAGCTCACATTTTTGGTGGGAAGAGTTATTGGTTCAATTTCAGGCTATGTAAACTAGTGATGAATAACAACATTTTTCTGTGTATCCTCAGGACTCTTCCGTTTCCTCCCGAGTTCTCATCCTATCATTTGGTTCATCATCAACTTTCATGTACATTTTTAAAAAATAATATACAAGTAGAATTGTAAATCGTTGAATACAGCTTTCATTTAATTTTTTTCCACTACAGCTCTTTCTTAGCAAAATTGTAACAGGGGCGTCATTTAGGGGGGCAGGAGGGGGCAGTTGCCCCCCCAAGAGTTTGAGGAATACATATACTTTAATCTATTGTCTACTAATATACTAGTGCAAAACTTGAAAGCCTTATGTCGTTCGTGCTCTTGCCCCCCTCAAGCGAAGTCTGAAATGACGCCCCTGAATTGTAACCAAAACGTTTTAATTCATTCATTGAAAGATCATCTACTCCGTTTTTGCAATCTATTATATTTTCTACAACGTTCACCAGAACACTTATTCTTAACCAATGAATTTACCAATGTTGTTTCTTTTTACAGAATCTGCAATATTGCTTCTTTCTTCTAACTTTCTCTAATACTTGGTGAATAAATTTGTGTTATTTATAGGCAAGGTACGTATTACAAGCAATAGCTAAGAGATGGTTCAATCGCTTTCGTTCTAGAAATGTTGATGTTCAAGTTGCTCCTCGCAGTGGGTAACTAATCACAAAAGAAAGTGGACGATATTCTGGTTAAAACTGCAGGAAGACTGGCATGTAAACAGTCATGAAGTAACCAATGGATTCATTACCAATGTTCAACAATTTGAACAAAAACAGCTCGACCTTACGGAGCGACATGATCTGACTCAAAAACATGTATTCGATCTATTCTCTAGAGCTCTGGCACTAAGCGGTCCACATTTTGTTTTTGTAACTATTGCTTGAAATATGATGATTGTTGATGCCATCTAAGAACAAGATTAGTAATGAACACAGGTGGGAGGGACACAAACGTTAAAAAGTAGTTTCTACTGTGACATAAACCTTAGAATAGAAGCAAAAAGACTTAAAAAAAAAAAACAGAGGTAAGGGCGCCGATCCTGGGAGGGGATGGGGGGCCGGGAACCCCATAGCTCACGTGAGCCCCTATTGTATTTACGAAAATACAATATTTGGCATAATTTGAATGCAATTTGTCTTAAAATCCTCATATATACATATATATACCTTTTGCATCTCAATGGACCTACCCATATTTACAGAGAAATCGGCAACCTTGACCATAGATGCACATACGTGCACCTATGGACTGGAGAGGCTATACTCAAGAGAATTCTGAATGCAAAATGAAGTGAAAATGACATGAAATCTTTGTGGAACGTAAAACGATTATGTCCATTAGGTTAGAGGAGACGATGATTAAAGCACATGAATAATGATGGAGAATTCGGTGGAATAAGAATGTGAAAGGAAAGAAAAGTATCTCGAGAAAACCTACGGATACTATATTACCCACTACAAACTAACTTCGTCGGGGATCGAATCAGGGAACTCAAGCTCCAGAGGTAAGTGTTTTTACACTGAGCCACCGTGCTTGAATATCAAATGAATTCTAATCTAATTCATATTCCACTCACATTATATTATAATTCTTTTAATCAGTTTATAGCAAATTAATTGAGTTTATAATATCATACCACTGCGGTCATTAGCTTTTTTAATATGGGGGGAGGGGTCGGATGAATCAAAATCAAAATGCTCTTTCCGGCAAAATTTATATAGGCTATACAAAGTAGTATAATTTCGTACATATATTTGACTAAAATCTAGGGAGGAAGCGTCCCCCCTTCCCCGCTAACGACGCCCTTGATCATACTCGTATACGATTCCAAACGTATGCTTTTTTTGTTAAATTTAACGCTAGCAAGATACCAAAAATATTGTTGGTATTTTAAAAACATAATAATACAATGACGAAGGAATATATAAATAATAATAACATAATTAGTAATAAAAGCAATAATACAATAAAAAAGGAATATATACGATGACCAACCATTATTATTTATTTTAAATCAACCGTATTAATTGTCTTATGTCTGATCGTAATTTCACAATGACAAGGTTTTTGTCAGTGATTCATTGTAATTCAACACTTACAAATGTTACACTAGCCCGCTTCATTTCCCACTCTTTGCTAGTTTCTAGAATATAAACACAGAAGGAAAACTAATTAGAGAGTACTATATATATTACTTTTACTGTCTCTTTATTTGAAAAAGTTCTAAATTCTGTAGTAACTACGAAAACAAGTTTTAATTGTCAGAACTTTAGATGTAAACAGAATTGTAGTTTTAAATGGAAACTTGGTCGAACAAATTATTTTCTGCTAACGTATCATTATTTAGTTACCATAACGTTATACATTATGGTAACTACTAATTAGGTCTAATTCATTTTTTCAATATATTTTTTTAAGATTTGACTACACTGAATATTCTATCGGGTCAAATTGTTTATTTATTTAAATATTTATTTATTGAAACAGAATACAACAGATGACATACCCATTTATATTGCTTATCTGTCATGCTATAATACGAGGTCTATCCTAAAAGTAAGGAAACAGACTGTAGTAAGATCTGTCATGTTATAATACGAGGTCTATCCTAAAAGTAAGGAAAGAGACTGTAGTAAGATTTGTCATGCTATAATACGAGGTCTATCCTAAAAGTAAGGAAGCAGACTGTAGTAAGATCTGTCATGCTATAATACGAGGTCTATCCTAAAAGTAAGGAAACAGACTGTAGTAAGATCTGTCATGCTATAATACGAGGTCTTTCCTGAAAGTAAGGAAACAGACTGTAATAAGTATACTTTATTTTAATAAATCCTTCAATGCTAGTATTTTTTAGAATAAGACCATTAGGTATCGATACACCAGGCTCAACGATTTTCTTGCTGTTTTTAAGGGCCTCGGAAGTCTTTATTCCGGAATCTTGTAGAAGCACCTTCGTAGCAGCCCTCTGTACGTTTACCGCAGTGTCGTATCGCTATCTTTTTTCAGTCTATTTTTCATCCTCAAAAACAGAAACAAGACACAGGGAGAGATGTTGGGGTTGTATGGTGGGTGAAGAAGCGTGCTCATACCTTTTCACAGCAAAAACTCCTTTTCACAGCATGCGTGACGACTACGTGGGTGCTCCGGGACTCCTGTACCCACATAAATTATCTTGTGTGTGCTACGCACCCACAGGATTTGTAGTTTGTACCCGCGTATAAACCTGTTTCTCTTGCGTTTAAGTCGGCCGTGTTACCGACTAATCTAGGGCAGCCCCAACTTATCTTTATAATACTGGTATATTTCACCTCATCACAGCACAGCCTTTTATGATAGTGTTCATAAAAGATTTTAACTAAAAATAAATCAGTCAAATATCGAAACCTTCCTGAAAACATATAGGCTAACATGTACCGATATTGATATGCACCCCACCAAATTCTTGGTCCCCTCTTTCCATCTTTGTGTTACTCTTTATGGGCCTCGGAGCCTGTAGGCTCTCTCGCACGGCAAGGTCTGTGGGGCCGTTAGTTATGTCCCTGGGCCCTTTCATACATTACAAATTAATTAAGGGGACAATATTAACAAATCTCAAATTCATACGAATAAATATTATTTCTAGTGCCCCTAATAGTAGATATTTTTACTGAAATGGGCCAACGACTCATTTTTGTTATATTTACCTACTGTGTGCTGCTTTGTTTATGTAATGTAGTGAACCTATTTGATGCTTCGTTTATAATTTCATGTTCGTATAATGTATGGAGTAAGAAAATTTTGTCTTAAAATGGACCCTCCTCGAACGGCGGAGAGTTTCCTGGGGGCGGTTGCAACCCCTGTCTTCCCACAATTTACGACCCTGATACGGACACTTAAATGCTCATACGGAACAAGAGATCAGTAATTCTCGCACGCCGTTAACATTAATTTCTGTAACTGTCTTGGACGCGCTAACGAAACAGAAGTAAACTCTCGTGCAAGTTAACTCGGGGTGAAACTGAAAATTCATCCACCTTCTTTGTGCACCGGTTTTCCGATCGAAAACATTTGCAAGTGTCGTTTCTACTATGCACCTAGTTTCCATCAAGTTTCTACTTTGCATTCATGTATCTGCGAAATCCGCCTTCATATTATCCGCCTATCTGCGCCTAGGTCTTCCTAATGGCCGTTTCCGATTGAACTTCCAGCTCAAACTTTAAAAGTGTTTCTACGTTCTTCCTTTCTCGTTACATGACCTGCCCACCTAAGCCTCCTAGATTTGATGACCCTAACAATGTTTGATAAACTGTATAAATTATACAGTTTATCGTTATAAAGTTAGTGCCATTCCCCATTCCGGTCCCTCTTAGGTCCAAATATTCATCTTAGGGTCTTGTTCTGAAATACTTTTAGTCTATGTTCTACCCTCAGAGTAAGCGACCATGTTTCGCAACCATACAGGGCAAAAGGTATGATTATCGTTTTCCAGGCCTATATTTTAAGCTTCAACTTCCTTGGCAGAATTCGCGACGACAAACGATTCTGAACTGAGTAATAACACGAATATGGTTTTGGTCTGTTAATATTGATTCTAGATATTTGAAAGCATATATTAGATATTGTAACGCATCCGTAATTTTCAGTATTACGATTTCGACGAACGACCTATATATATATATATATATATATATATATATATATATATATATATATATATATATATAATGTATGCGTGTGTGTGCTGTTTATAAATAAGCAGTTGTGGAAACATATTAAGATATGATGGTTAAATTTACATGTGAACAAAACATTGCACTTTGGAAGACTTCATTTAATGGGGTCACATAAAATTGAACAAATGCAGAAAGGCGTATAGAATATAAAAGCATAACAGTAAACAAATGTGATCATTGAACTACTAAACGTTCATCTGTAAAATGACCGACGAAAGAACAGATGTATAACATCACACAACGAAATGGGAGCAGATAACCCAATGCTCAACAATATTTACTTTAATGATTCATTCTGAAAAGTTATAACATTCAAGGGATATGGATATTTTTATGAATATTTTTGCTGTATTTAATGTTAGGTTGTATATAAACAATGAACTCAATTTGTGGTTCATTGCTGTGAAAATAATTGTGTACACCCGGAAGTTGTTTAATGTAGGTGCATAATGTTTTATGATGAAGGTTAACTTTACTGTGTGCTACAATATTATTGGATTGTTTTATGATCAATTGTTGGATATTTTATTTTTCTCCTCTCATCTAAACATATCTTGACATATATATTTTTGATTATTAAAAATATTTATTATCATTATGAAACTTGGTTAGTAAAAGAATTAGCAATACCGTACTATTTGAGTCTATCAGTATGAATACCTATCAGTATGAACATAAATCCTGTCACCTCTTTCAGAGATCTTGGTGTTATCATTGACAGTAAGCTTACTTTTGGGGATCATATAAGCTCAATATTTTACACTGCTATGAGAAAATTGGGACTCCTTTATCGCTTCACTGACATAAAATATCCTAATTCCTTAGGCTTGTTCTATAAGTCATATGTTGCTCCAACTATTGAGTACTGTTCTCCTATCTGGTCTATGGCCTGCCCTATTCATCTGAAAAAATTAAATTATGTAATTATTTTTTTTTTTTTTTTTAGCCATTGTATCCTACCGAGTACCTCACCTCCGAACACTTCCAAAAAATGATGTTTTAACATTTCTCAATATCAAACCTCCCCTAGTGAGAAACAAAATTTCTGACGTAATATTTTTGCATAAAATTGTAAATGGCCATATACCATGTGAACAGTTATTAAGTCAGATCAACTTTCGCGTACCCGCTAGAACAACGCGGTCTAGTGATCTCTTTTACACTCGAGGTGCGAGAGTTAATATTGTCCAAAGGTCCCTTCTAAACCAAATTGTTAGCACGTATAATCAGTTACCAGAAACTAGACTTTTTTCAAATGAGCATACCTTCAGATCATCTATAAATAAACTATCTTTGTAGTGTTGCCATTGTACTGTACCATCTTGATTTCAAATTGTTATTCTATTGTTATGTTACATAATTGTTAAAATGTTTCAGTGTAAAATGGCCTAGTGCTGTATCTGAAACCTATTGTAAATAAAATAAATAAATATGTACAGAGTGATCGGAAATTGATTGTCTACTGAATGTTCATTTATATTTAATGGCTAACTTGTTGCAGTGAAACTACTGTTCTTGGTGGTAACGGACGAACGTTAGTCACCGTTAACCCATGTAGATTTTAACAGATTCACACCATTAACGAGTTCAGTTAATAAGGGAAGTTCGAGAGAAAGCACTCGCTTGCACAGAAACTAAGCATACCATTTCAAAGACGAATTCGTGCAGATTACAAGAAGCTAATAAAATTCCTGCACGGTTGAGAACTGTTCGAACTAAAATTCAGTTTGGGAATTTTATATGAAAAACGAGTATGCGATTTTATCAAGACGATATATTTACTATATCTCACACCATTTGCAAGATTTGAAGCTACTTCCGGTTGGAGTTTCTAATTCATCTGTAGTTTCCGAGATCTCATAATCGAAAGGATTGGCCACAGACATATAAACGCCCACAAACATATAGTCTAAAAGAACTTCAGAGATAGCAGCACAGTTCACTTATATTGATTTTGGAGAAGGCTTATTAAAATACGAAGGCTTTGATCAATAATTTTAAAACATAAACTTTATGAAAAAGATGTATTTAAATAATTTATTTAAAGTACACACATTTAAAATGTTTGTCTCTGCTAAACGTGAAATCACATATAACCGGAAATGAAAGATTTGTCAGCCAAAGTTATAGGTTGGAGCTCAGGCGATTTTAATTGCTACTGTAGCATTTTAATAGATAGATCGTTTGTGACACAACTTTACTAACTTTATATTTTGAGCCAATAATCATCATTATCTTTATTCTCTTTTTAAATTATCAACAAAATTGTTCTTACGTTTTCTGCTATTCCTAACACTTCTTCATTATTTTTCGTTCCAGCACCTTATTCTTGTATTATTCTCCACATTCTCATTTCGAAAGCACACGCTTCCTCAAAATCAGGGGGCGGCTGTAGGATGTTTTACATCCTAGACGAAATCCATGTCTGCGACCCCATAATTTCCTCCTCCCCCAAACCAAAACCAACGCGAAGCCTCTGACATTTTCGCTACATTGTTACAATTTGTTTAAGCATTAAATAAAATAAAACTTACTGCTAATGCATCTCTCTATGGTATTAATAAATAATCTATAAGACAATTATTTTTAAAAAAAGTTTTTATTGCTGTGGGATTTGGAATGAAATTTTTACTAGTTTATTGTAATGTAAACCATGTTGATGTCCATTGTAAATATAAAACATAAGATAGTTAAGACAAAGAAAAGATGAAGTTTCTTAATTCATTTTTAGCAATTTTGAATTTGTGTAATTATTCTGTCAGCTGAGTAGCTTTTTAAAAAAATGTCTACGTCAGTTGTTATCTGATTATATAAATTTGGTGCTCTGCGATAGAAGGACCTTTAAATAATCGAAGTCTAGGGCGGGAAAGGTAGAAAAGGTGTATATTGGTGCTACACGGTTAGGAATGTGAAGGGATAATTATTGGAGTAGGAATTCTGACCTTAAGTTTCCATCGATTACCTTATGTAGAAACTTTAGGTCAGTGACATTTCTGCGAGCTTCCGGATTCTGGATATTCAAATCATACAGGAGATCTTCTTTAGACATAGAATGAACAGTGAGAACACGGAATCGTACTATGGCCAGATAGATGTTCGCCCGGTCCATATAGGTGAGCAGTAATTGATCTTGTGTAATCTCACTTTTCATTAACTTCCTTTTCCTAAATTTGAGGGCACTGGTGCATGTACGTTTTGGCTAATGTTGATAAGCAGCACGTAAAAAAAAGAAAGAAAAAAGAAAAGAAAAGAAAAAAGAAAAATGTCCAGCATTTCGCCTCTAAATATTTCCGCCCTAGGCAACCGCCTAGGTTGTCTATATGAACGAGATAGCCCTGCTCATAATGTCAATGTTTCTGCTTGGCCACACTGAGAAAAAAAGAGATATGTGGCGTACGTGGAAACGTAGGTTACATGTCTACATCCTGTAGTTTTTGGACTTAACGTACAGCAAACGTATAACTGAAAAAATATATTTTATACATACTTTCCGTATGAAACCAAGAAATATGTATAGGTGGTCAGAATCTCACATATGTAACACACAGCTGTCGTATGTAACATGCACATTCTTACATAATATAAGAGTGTTAAATGTCAGATATCCTACAACGACATTATGTAACATCTAAGCGGGAAAACTGTAGCATTGTAGCATATGGATAATGAAAACTCCGTACTGATTTCTGTAGTAAACATAAGGATCTCGTATATTTGTACAATATATCGCTGTCCAGATAACGGATTTCTCTCAGCACATATAAATTTCTGTTTAATATGCAAAAGTGAATTCTTGCTGCATATGACATGAGAGTAATAGTTCTAATGGTCTTTCACCTTCTTCCATTCAATTTCTTAACTAACGAAATAATTAGTGTTTTCAAAGGAAACTTCTTGGCCGTTCTCCAGTTTCTTATATTTGATTAAAAATATGGAATGTTTTAGTTTCTGCCCTTCTTCCTTTGTAATCTTAATTCACTCAATTAGCATATTACCTATTTCAGTTGCCTTTCTATTCTTCATTTCACTAAAAGCTTTCTCCAACTCGCTCTTTAATATCGGACATCTTTTATCAATCTAGCTTATTTCATTCTAGCTTATTAAATGATTTAATGTTTGCAGTTCTAGTTCAATCCTTCTAAACCAGTGATCCTCAATCTTTCGTGAGTGGGGTCACACTTTAATGAAAGTCAAGGTCATCACGACACATTTGTTTGATTTTTTATTAGTAACAACAATGATAATTATAATATCTATTATAATAGTATAACCCAGAGATGGAGTGGGTCAGTGGGTCGGCGGGTCAGTGGGTCAAGTGGGTCAAGTTTTCTGAGTGGGTCAGTGGGTCGTGGGTCAACAGCATGTGACCCACTGTGACCCACCACCCACCGTGACCCACTGTGACCCACCACCCACCATGACCCACTGCGACCCACCACCCACCATGACCCACTGTGACCCACCACCCACCATGACCCACTGCGACCCACCACCCACCGTGACCCACTGTGACCCACCGACTCAGTATGATCTACTGACACTCTCTGCTCACTGCATTGTAGACAGTATCTTCTGAAGACTGGCAAATTTGTCTCCGTTTTACTTTCAAGACCTTCCTTTCCCTTTCTTTTCCATTTGTATCTGTCTACTTGCCTGAGGTGAGTATATCTAACCAAGTGAAAAAAGAACTTCGGGCACTTTTGGATATTGATATTGTTAATAGTAATAATAGCAATAGGACTTACACTACAACTTGGCTTTCGAGACTTATGGGTTTTTAGAGATAACTACTGGAAAAAATACATTTTTGAATCACTGTAATATATAAATTATTTATAAAAAATTGAATGTAACTATGTGTGCCTGATCATCACGGTCAAATTGCAAAGTCAAATTAAATTACTTTAGGTATATAGTTAGGCCTTAATCCAAACTGAGATGTTATATTGCTTTCATTATAATGCATAATATCCTAAGGAGGTAGTGAGAATCCGAATTTTTGTGAAAAAAAATAGTATCTCGCAAGCCGTTAAACTTACGGAGCTGAAATTCAGTGTATTAATTCTTTATTGAAAATAAACAGAATGTGTCCTAGCATTTTTTAAAATTCTCCTTTATGTGGGAGGGGGGCCACTTTTTATATATGGAAAATTGGTAGTGAGTTGGTTTGTAAACAGGATCGAAAACGATCGATGTTATTTCAACAAAAAAATCAGAAACAAAAATTACAGTGCTTGGCTTCATATATCCATTGCTTTCTGCTTTAATAATTGCTGAAGCTTATGTTTATTATATGGAGCGCTCACAACACAGGGCAATCAACCCATAAAGTTGTGAGAAAAATAGTCATAAAATTTGTACTGTAAGCTTAATTACACGGAAATTTGAAGTTTGGATTCTACGCATAATTTATGGAAAATTTAATCTTTTTTCCCTTTACGTTGGTCTACTTACTTTGATTTGGAACTTTGAAATTTAATCCTTTTTTCACTGAAAAGTATTGATAATTCAGCAAAGAAATAATTATATTATGATTATTTAATTGAAATTCATCGTAATTTGGCACATGGCAAAAAGCAGTGTGGTCACTGAAGTTGAAGAAGGAGGGAAATTCCCATTCACCTATGAATACTTTCCAGAAATCTCGTTCCCTTTGCTTTTTAGACGGGGAAGGGAACTTGGTAATGGTATCAAAACTTCATGTGTAATTACAAAAATTAAATTTATAAACAAATAAGAAATCATCAGTTTATCAGGCTTTAATTGATAATTTATTCACAAGATTCCCTATCAAATGTGTGGTAGATGAAGTTTCTGTTCTACATGGGTCGACATTGCCAACTGACATGGTCGATATGGAAAAGATGTTGTATGGTGATAGAGAGATGATACTTCGTGCTGAGTATTTCAAAACTGACCGAGAAAAATCGTTATCAGACTTAAGTCTAACAAGTAGATTGTCGATGAGAAGTTGCAGAAATCGGGTAGAAGTATTATCAATTTCCACGACAGAGTGCGAACGGGGATTTCCCCTTATGAATTTACAGATGACTGATATTAGAAATAGATTAAGTGCACATTGTCTAACTTGTTGCTCATCAATGTTAATGGCCCACCGCTAGACAAGCTCAAAGTAGACGAGCTAGTTATTTCTTGGCTGAAGGATGGACATCATTCCACTGCGGATAATTTACCGCCAAAAAGTTACCGATAGGAAATAAATCCGATTTCAAATTTGTTTTAAGGTGGAAAATGACGAGTTATAGAAAATGTAAACTAGTATTACTAATGATTTATTTGTGTTTTTCAACTTTGTACCTACTTTTTAATAACTCTCTTCTTTGCTTTAGGTCAACTACTTTTGAATAAATATTCATAATAATTGCAATTATGCATATTTGTAACTTAAATTTAGCGTGGTGTTTTAGTGATTACACAAATTACAAATATGAGCATATTTTATGGAGATACTCTCATATAGGGTACCCGAGCACCTTTATACCCTATGAACAACTGATTTTTCAAGTCTTTTGCGAGAAAAATATTGTGAACTGAGAAACCATAACCTTTTCCATATTGTACAGGGCATTTTCCTGCAAATAGTAGTTTCTTGTGGAATGCGTTCAGAAATTAACACTTGCAAGAATACTCTCTTAGTACAAGTATATTTTAGGCACACACTAATTTCTCCCGACCTCGAACTGTTTCAATTTCCTCACTGACAAACACTTTACCATTTTATATCGTAAAGGTCAGATCCATCGTTATTGTAACAGAGTGGTGCTTGAGCGATTGACTAGAAATTCAAACTCCGATTAGTGACAATTTCACGGTCTTGTTTTATTACAAGTGTAAACTCTTTAGTCAGTTCAGAAGAGGCCGTGGATCGTGTTCAGAGTTGATAACGATGGATTTTGGTGACTCAGAGTAGGTCAAAGTGGATGACAGTGGTGGGTCGCGGTGGGTGGTGGGTCACAGTGGGTCACCGTGGGTGGTGGGTCATGGTGGGTCACAGTGGGTCATGGTGGGTGGTGGGTCAGAGTGGGTCACGGTGGGTCGTGGGTCACGGTGGGTCAGTGGGTCGTGGGTCACGGTGGGTTAGTGGGTCGTGGATCAAGTTTTCATTGACCCACGCCAACTCTGGTATAACCCTGTAAGTTCTTTAAAATGTAATGACTGTATGTAGTAGTGAGTGTTATTGCTACAACTGGAGACGTTGAATGGCGCAGTCTGCCTCAAATTTGATTTTATCTAATTATTATTAAATTCTTCATGATTTTTAAATTCTAAAATTTCACTACACACCCTAGGGGACACACAAATGTATCGCGACAGAATGGTTGAGAACCGCTGTTCTAAATGAAAGTTTTGATTGTTCAACAAATGTTAAGCATTCTCTAACTTGATGATCATAATAAATATCCATTTTTTCTTTCAACCGACAATAAGAGAGAAGAAGTTACAGAAATTCTCTCGAAAGTTGGATTAGAAACTCCCCAGTGGAGTTACACCTTTCATGAACATACATTACAAAAAAGGTATTTTAAAATACATATGACATAACTTGCTAACATTCTCACATTTGCTAACTTTCTTGTAAACTGAAAAAGAAGATGGACCATTCCCATGCAATTCAATACAATGATACATACCAAATAAGTTTCTTCTGCATTCTGGAGGTACATTTCCGAAATTAAACTACCTACATACTATTCAGCGGTTCGATCTTAACTGATTTCACTTCATAACTGGAAAGGGGACGCGGTGGCTCAGTGGTAGATCATTCACCTTGGGTGCACGTAGCTTTGTTTCGATCCCAGCTCGCAACAAGTGAACTTTGTGAGTTGGGGAAACACCGTGTGCGTGAGTTTTCTCGGAGTTTTCCCGTTTTCCTCCACTTTCTTCCTACTATTTCATTCATTTCTCATTATCACCGTTCCCTTTAGCATAGCCGGCATAATTGTGGGACGTAAAGCAAAGATTTCCTTTCATTTCATTTGAATTCTGCAGGTACATTTTCAAAATAAAATTGCCTACATATTGTTCTGTGGTTCGATCCCAACCTCCACCAATTTTCACTGGACGTGGCGCTTACCATCCTGTTCGCCCGAGCGGCTCATACATGTACGTCGGCTTGCACATTCATTAGGCCCTATGTATATACATTCGTCTACATGTCACACCATTGAAAAAATTTGGATAAAATTTAAAACTTAAGATTTCAATACCATTCTTCGAAGTTTTTATATTTAAAACGTAAAACAAAACTTTTATTCCTGTACGCTCTCCTTGACGGTCTGGCTGTTACAGAGGGGCCCCTGCCAACAGAGCTGCAAGTGAGCATGGCTTAACTTCAACTCAAGGTCATCCTACTAGCTCAGTTCGCCTATTTATTGGATAATCCATATACACCGTATTTAACAGTAACAGTTTTCCAAAATTACCATTTTGTCACGTAGATGGTGCTTTCTAGAAGTTATCGAATTCATGCCCATGTTCTGTTGGAAATCAGTTAAGGACAACAAAGCGTTTGATTTTAGTGAGTATCCGACTCCCTTCCTGAGTTGTTTGTCTTTGAAATCAGCTAAGGATAAAGGGATGTGTGCTTTGTGTGGGTTTCCGATATGCGTTTCCGAGTACATTGTGTTTGAAATAATAGATAAAGAGGTGAACTCTCTGTAACTTTCGTGAAGATAATTGTCTTTTATTCTTATTATTTGAGGTTGACTTAGTTCAAGAGTAAGAAAATTCTGGAAGAAAAAGACTTTCTCTGGTTTCTGCAACATATGTCTCACTGTTGGAATTATTATTATTATTAATTACAATTTATGCAATAAACCATCCCAATTACTATTAAGAACATGTATATTTTTTGTTTAATGGATAATCTACTTCGAAACCGAGATCTCTAGTAAAGCAATCGTAATAGTATTATCAGGATAGAAAAGCAAATCATTCAAGCTGTTTAGTATATAAATCCTCTGATAATTAGCCCATCATCATATTCTTAAGAAAAAGTGGCCTTATGCCTTAACACCTTAATAAAACACCGAATGTGCTGTAAAACGCCAAGAATGACAAACAAAATGGCAGTTTATACAGAGTCCGCAAGCGAGTTTTGAAAACGCAGTAGATTTTCCCTATAGGAACTGAGTTTAGCCAATCAGGAATTGGAATGGAGATATCATCCAGCTAGTATGAGAAATTCATGCATCAAAAAGTCTCCGGCTAATAACAGTGAATGTCTACAAAATGAAAGTGTAGATGGCAGTTTTAGAGCTGTTGTGTATTCATAGAAGTCTTTCAGAAAATAGCAAGTCTTCTTTCGTTTAATACTCGCCTATCATTGATCTTATGAGCTTTTTACATGATGAACATTTGATTACTGCTTCATAATGAATTAACATTAAAGACAGTAATAGTACTTGCTGTTTCTCCTTGTATTATTTATTTTGTTACTGCTACAAGCCAGTTCTTAAACAGTTCGTATTCATAGCACTCTTTACTTCGGTAGCTGCGCGTGCGTTATTCGAAGTCTTTTGAAAGTCATAAAAGTTTGGGATAATTTTAACAATTAAAAGGAAATAGAAAAATATCAATAATACAGAAAACTTCTATTATTGTAAAAACAAGTTGTAAAAACAAAAATATTTCTTCAATTGTAAATTAAATCTTTCATTTTTAGTCCCACGATTATATACCCTATAAGCAGGGGCGCCATTTAGGATGGGCAGGAGGGGGCAATTGTCCCCCCTGAAGAGATTGAAGAATACATATACTTTAATATACTATTGTCTACTAATATACTAATACACAGTGGCGTATTTACGATTTTGTTTCGGGGGGCGCTTTGCTAACTTTCGGCGGGGGGGGAGGCTTTGCCTGAAAATGTGAAAATTCTGCAAGATATTTCATACACTTTACTATAGTAAGTAAGATTTCGGGGGGCTTAAGCCCGGAAGCCCCCCACCCCAAATACGCCATTGCTAATACATTACGTGAAAGTCTTATGTCAGTAGTGCTCTTGTCCCCCTCAAGCGAAGTCTGAAATGACGCCCCTGCCTGTAAAATAAAGGAAATGGATAATTAATGAAACCTATTTATGGAATGAGAATGTGGAAGAAAATGTTCAAACTCAGAAAAAAACTACGAACGCGATGTTGTTCACCACAATCTTATATGGTTTGGAATCGGACCAGGGACGCCTCGCACAATAGGTAAGCATTTTAACCCTGAGCCACCGCGCACCCATTCTTCAGTTATACTTAATATCTTCTCACGTTGTAAGCCAAGATCCGACCTTACATACCGGGTGATTCAATAAGAACGTGCCAGGCCCATATAGCAGCTAATACTGCTACTAGAGCCTTCAAACAAAAAATTGCAGTACCAAATCGTATGTATAGAATGCAATATGCAGTCGCTACTATTTTTATTGCATTCTACACATACGATTTGGTAGTTCAATTGTTTGTTTGACGGCTCTATGTGCATTATTAGCTGAGATTAAGCCCTGCTACGGGTAGTTAGATACAAGTCTGCAACAACGCTTCTAGCGGCTAAAGCATATGACAAAGTTTGTCCTCTAAAAGTTGTCTTTCATTTAATGTCCTTTCGAACGATTCCAACAGTTATGCCACTTTCCATTGCAAATTTTGAAGTTGCCCCCCGTTGGAGGTATTCACGAGACGCCACTGGTCTCGCTACTATTTTTATTGTACTCTACACATAGGATTTGGTATTGCAATCTTTGTTTGAAGGTTCTTCGTGCAGTATTAGCTGCGATATAGGCCTGGTAAGTTCTTATTGAATCACCCTGTATATATAGTACTTCCAACCAGTAACAGACGCAGAAATATATATCATGGAGAGCATTAATAATTGCTGTAACGAAGAAATACACATACGCACATGAATACACACACACACACCAGCCTTATGTGGTATAAACAACCGAAATGTGGTTATATTGACAGCCAGAGTACTTCATGGACTTTTGTGATACAAAGTTTAGTATTTTGTTTAGTACATACAATTGAGGCGAATTGCAGGTAAGATATAAGAAATAAATTACATTCTTTTTCACTTTTCTTTCGTTACACAGTATTATGAAATACTGATAAAATTTGTTAAGAAATAATAAATTAAGCCTTCTGATGCTACATCCATGAAAGACTATCCCAACCAGATGGCTGACGTTCAATTGCGAAAGGAGTTTCAGTGTATCGGTTTCCAGGCGCTATTGTTTCTGGCTTTCTGGACCGGAGTTTGCTACCTCTTAATTCAGGTAGCTCCCCAATTGCCTCATGATGTTGGTTCAGTGTGAGAAAATTTAATGCTCCTGCCAAGAATATAACCAGAAACTATGCACGTAGAAGTCGCGGGAGCTAACAATCCTCTAAACGGGAGCTAAATAATAGTAGTAATAAAATTTAAACAGTATACAACACCAAAATTTTGTGTAGGTTTAAGAATAGAAGTTTGAGGTTACAGGAAGTTAGTTTTGCTTTAAACATGTCTGTGTAACGATTGTTCTCCGTGACTAACTCGAGTCGTAACATGCCTATATAAAAGTCACAAATGGAACATAGTGAACGAAACAGAATCCGTTTCGGTATCATTGTACTAAGGAGGGGAGGTCTTGGGTTGAGTCAGTCCTGCCTACGCCATTGATACTAGTGAATCATCAACTTTTTTTACTGTCATTTACCTAACTGGATATGCACATTAGCTATTTATTAGCCTACTATAGGGGGTCTACTATAGCACAATTGTCTGAGAATGATTTGTTTTCGATTTTCTTGTCCATTTTTACCATTTTCCTTTCCAGTTATGATAGGAGAGAAGAAAGTATTTGATCGTGAAAAAAAATCAAATTCAAGAATTCAGTTGATTCACACATTTCATGGCCTCTACATCTGAAATAAAACTTATTATTAGCTAACTGTTCGTTAATGTTCCTTCGCCTAGATGTCACTGCATTCAATGTATCAAGACCAAATTTAAAACTTAACCGTAACCAAAGTGTGCAAATTAAGACGCAAAAATAAAACAACAACTGTTGATTTGTTGCTTGCTTACAAGTGGTTGCGAAACCGAAAAAAAAATGCTTTTTTTGGAGTCCGAAAAAGCGGTTGCATTTTCGTGGTACTAAAGAGATTGCTAAGTAAGGGACGATTATAGGATCTGAAAAGCGGGTGGTATCCTCTAAAATCGGATATTATACCAAGCCTACTCTGATCATTTGTTTGGTCACCCTGTATGCTCTAAAGTTTTCACTATTCTAATCCAGTGTGTAAATTAAGGGGCAATTCATAAACAGGATAAATTGTACATCCGAGAAAATTAACATGTTGAAGAACTTATTAGAGACATCCAATTCTACAGAGGAAAATTTATGATACAAAGTGAAATCTTTCCAACCCTTGTATTTGCATCTTGTTTCAACGGAACTCTCGCAGCCCTTCTACAAGTAAAAGGAACAGGTTTATTTGCTTCCAAATTGGTAACACATATAAGTAATGTTCAACCTATAAATTAAGATTTTAACTCGAAAATCCCCAAAACATAGAAATTACAAGTACATTTGTATTATAAACCCGGTGAACAAATTATCTACACATACTGAGAAGGAAATACTCTAATTAGCACACAAAGTACAAGAGAGTATTAACACAAACGTTCCGATTATCACTCTTCAACTACATTTATGTGCTTTTTTACTCGCTTTTCAATCATAATGCACGTTTACATATTTTGCACAGCACAAGAGCTTTTCTTATCAACCTCTATCAATGATTACCTTATCATTCTAATTTGGACATCACTCAATTCTGCCTCAAAACAATCTACGTCAAAAGCATATTTTAATTGTTTCGTCATTCTTGAAGCTAAATCTTGGTTTGTGTCAGAATTCTCACCCCGCACTTTTCTTTACGGTCTAGAGTAAATGAGATTTTTTGATGCATAAATTTATCATACTAGGATGATGACATCTCCATTCTAACTCCTGATTGGTTAAACTCAGTATCCACAAGGAAAGTCTACTGCGTTTTCAAAACTCGCAGTTCGCCAGAAAAATGTATACACTTTTTGTCATCACATCACATAGAATACTGGCATTCGCATTTTTTCTGAAATTCAAGCATGTTGTAGTATGGCTCTTCGCTCAACAGATGTGGCTACCGTCAAGCAGGATTTGTTGCTTCTTCTCAATCTCTCTTTGTGAATATCGCAAATCGTTCCATACGCCTTAAACTTGCCAACAATGCATTTCATTGTTAGGCAAGTTGTTTCTTTAGTACCAAACTCCCCTCTCCACTGACGCTGCACTTCGATGGCATTCCCAAAGATGATAAAACACTTGAAAACGTACTTACACTGCTTGAACATCCAGCGTGATCCATTTTATCTCACTAACCATGCTGACATCTGGTGAGCGAGAAACCGTACTATAACATAATTTTAACTCAAAATTGACAGTGCCAATATCTGTTGGGTGTTAAACCATACTACAACTTACTTAAATTTCAGAACAATTGCCAATGTTAGTATAATGATACAGGAAGACAAAGAGTGTATTCATTTCTCTGGCAGACTCTGTATTTCAAAGCAGCACTGGCGCAAATCCCGGAACGACGGGGGGACAAGTCCCCCCAATCTTGGTCCTGGGGGCATTGCCCCCCCAATAATCTGACTTAAAAAGTGCTTTTTAGGATGAGTGTGATGATTTGTGTCCGACTGCCACAAAGGAATGTAAGATGAAGTTGATTTCTCTTCGCTTTTCCCTTTTTTAAAAAGAATCGTATTCTGTAGCATTTCAAACTGAACTTCGTGCTGTAGTGCGTTTAGTAGTCCCCAATATGTATTAATTCCATTCCGCTACTTGGGCACAAATTGCAATAAATGCCAGAGGAGGATATGCCCATCTCCTCATGCTGGAAAGTTGTCTCAGCTGTAGGTACGGGCACAAATTCCGGATAAGTGGGGAGACATGTCCCCCACAACATTGAAACTGGAGGCTCTCCCAATAATCCGATTTGAAAAGCGCTTTTTGCAGATAAGTGTGATGATTTGTGACCGACTGCCACAAAGGAAAGTGAGATGAAATTTGTTTCTCTTGGCTTTTCCATTTTTAATGAAAATGAAGGCGTGCCACTGTGCGTGACGTAACCTGATATGAAATCTTATCTGCTCCTCTCCCCCAGACCCTAGCACACGAAGAGTATAGAGACTATCCAATGTCAGTAGAACCCATCTTTTCAGTAAATGCGCATTTAATCTATTTGTAGTATCAGCCTAGGCATCTACTCATGCTTCGTAAGCTAATTAACACTATACCTTATGGAACCCGGAGGTTCAATGCCGCGTTCACAAAAGCTCTCCACTGACTTCTATCCTTAGCCAACTGGATCCAATTTCTACTTTGTATTCCTATTTTTGCGAGATCAATCTTAATACTGTCTTCCCATCTGCGCCTAGGTCTTCCTAATGGTCGTTTTCCGATTGGTCTTACCGCTAACACTTTGAAAGCGTTCCTACTTTCTTCCATCCTGGCTATATGTTCTGCCTACTTAAGCCTCCTAGATTTGATGACCCTAACGATGTTTGGTAAGCCGTTTAATTTATATAGTTCCTCGTTATGAAGTTTCCGCCATTTCCCATTTCCGTTCCTCTTGGGTCCGAATATTCGTCTCAGGATCTTGTTCTAAAATACTTTCAGTCTATGTTCTTCCCTCAGAGTAAGGGACCATGTTTCGAAACCATACAGAACAACATGTATGATTATCGTTTTATATATTTTAAGCTTCAAATTCCTCGGCAGAATTCGCGACGACAAGAGATTTTGAACTGAATAATAACATGAATTCCCTCTATTTAGTCGACATTTAATTTCTCCGTGAATATGATTTTCGTCTGTTAATATTGATCCTAGATATTTGAAAGTATCCACTTTATCAAAAGTATTATTTAATATTTTAACGCATTCATTATTTGTCGTATTACGGCCCCACTTCCATGTATTTAGTTTTATTACGCAGTTCCATGTATTTAGTTTTCTCTGCATTTACTTCTAAACCTATGTCCCTGCAAGCGTTTAATAAGATCTCTGCATTTCTTTCCATTGTTCTCCTATCAACCTCTATTAAATTGACATCATCAGCGTATGCCATAGCCTGGTGAATACCGTTCAACTCTAGACCCTGGTTGCTATCTTTGATTTTCCTTATAGCGTATTCCAGGACAAAGTTGAATAATAATGGCGACAACACATCTCCTTGTTTCAGGCCATTTTCGACGTGAAAGCTCGTGGACAAAAATTTTCGTATGCGGACTTTACATGGGGATTCATTTAAACATATCTTATTTGATCTAATTAGCTTTCTCGGTATTCCAAATTCTGTAACAACGTTGTACAATGTTTCTCTCCTAACCGAGTCGTAAGCCTTTCTAAAATCAATAAATAGTTTATGTACCGTAATAATACTGTATTCCCACTTCTTTTTGAGTATTTGGCGAATGTTAAATATTTGGTCGATAGTTGATCGATTTCGTCTAAATCCACACTAATAATCTCCAATAATGTCATCTGCGTATGGGGTCAATCTTGCTAATAGAATGTTTGAAAGGATTTTATAGAATGTTGACAGAAGAGAGTTGCCTCGATAATTATTACAGTCAGTTTTGTCGCCTTTCTTTTGGATTGGAACAATGACTGATTCTTTCCACTCTTGTGGCAATTCTTCCTTGTTCCAGGTAAGAAGAATGAGTTTGTGTATCTTGTTCCACAATTTTTCGCCTCCAGCTAAAACTAATTCAGCTGGTATCTCGTCTACACCCGGAGATTTGTGTTTCTTTAATTTCCTTATATTGACTTCTACTTCTATTCGGTTGGGTACTGGAATATCCGGTTCTGCGGTGTCTATCTCCCTTTCTCCACGCACATTAGTTTTTGGCTGCGTCTTCAGCAAATCGTCAAAGAAATCTTTCCATCTATTTAAAATGTTATCTGTATCAAAACTAACAAATTTATTTCGGGGGGGGGGGGATTGAGCTCTATAGCCTCCTAAATACGTCACTGAAGACAATTATGCTTCCCTGATCCTTCACAGCATTGTTTTTCAAGTTCATAAATATTTTGAACATCGCTTATATATATATATAAATATATGAATATGCTGTTACCCGTCGCCCCCAATGTTGAAGACAGATTTGCGCCGGTACAAAGCAGGATATATTCATTGCATTTTTATGTCTTTAATTTACCAAAAGCTCATATTAAATGTTTAAATAAACATTTAGAATTGTAAATTATAGACATTATTTACAATGAAATTAGTAATTATTTACATAATTGCTTGCAATGAGTATGACCTTTAAAGTAACTAGATCATACCAAAAGCAAGATAATGAAAGAAAATTATAAATCATATAAGTGTTAGTATATATTAAACTGTAGAAAATTACGTCAAATGAAATATTTAAGTGTTACGTACAACGACTATGCCGGCTAGGTTAAAGGAGACGATGATTATGAGAAATGGATGGAATGGTGGAATGAAGAAAGTAGGAGGAGGAGGGAGAACTCCGAGAAAACACATGTACAAGATGTTTGTCCACCACAAAACACACTTGGCACGAGCTGGTACCGAACCAATGACAGCATGCACTGGAAGTGAACGCTCTACCACTGAGCCAATGCGGACTAGGGTTGCCAGACATCCCGGTTTTCCGGGACAGTTCGGGTTTCCATTAAAGAATTAACTCTCCCGAAAAAGGCTTTTGGGACGTCTGTTTGTCCCGGTTTTCTTTCTTCAGATTAAAAAATAATAATCTGCAAGAACTAGTATGTGTCATCTAAAAACGAAAAGTTTTCGGAAGATTTGTGAAAGCCAACTAATTTTACTAAACAAACAATAGGGAGTTTGTAATCACACCCATTCTTTCGCCTTATGGGTTGTTTAGCTTCCAGAGGAGAAAAAAGATTTTTTAAAATATTCAAGAGGGGGTATATGTTACGTAAATAATTTCTTGAATATCATTTTCAATAGAAAAGAACGTATTTTTCCCTGTGATGGGCTTTAAGTACTACTTATTTTATACTTCAGTCGGCAGTGCAGAACTGCTTCATTGTTGGAACTTCAATCAACAGTGACGATACTGCTCTCGGTCACTGTTTATTAACCGCATTTAAACTGTTTATTTCGTCTTGTTTGCTGTCTTCTTAGGTACAATTTCTTCTGAGAATTGCGTTGTATTTAATATACTGTATTTTCCCCATATGTGGATAAATGGTTATAAAGATGCTGTGAACGTATTCAATAAGTTTGGATTTATATGTTTTTCTTTATCTGATAAAATTTTTAGTAATTTTCAGGCTAGAAATCCGGAACAACTTACTTTAGCACAAGAAGTAGTAGTTAAACACAAAGGAATTATGTGTTTAATTTTGACATTGGATTTTGTTTCCTTTTTTTCTTTTTTTTTTTATTTGACGATCATTTGAAGAGCCTTAGTAAGTCTTTCAAGAGATTTAGTTTTTGTTTATCGATGTGAATTTAGCGTAAATGTATTTTTCTTGCTAAATATTAAATTTGTATTTGTTTTAGGGTAGTGTTTCTGACCCAGGCGATAATGCAACAAAGAAAAAAGTATCTTTTCAGTCATAAATGGGAGGGTGTGTCGCAATTGGGACAATATTTAGGACCTGTTAAACACAAAAAATCGGAATTCGGAATACGGGACGCCAAGCAGCTCTTTTTACATTAGGTTTTCACATAGCACACTACGTCCCTGGGATGTCCCATTTTGATCCCAATCATCCCATTCGGTTCCCGGGATTATTGGGACAATGAGAAGACATCCCATGGACGTCCTGAAGGGTTCCCATGTAGGATGTCCACGGGACGTTCCAGATGGGACAGGAGGTCCGAGGAAAAACCAATAGATATTCCTTCGTGGTCCCGTTGAATATCTCGTATCCCGGAATATTAGCGGACATCTATCGCGGAAATCCTGTGGATGTCCCTGGAGCACATTCGAATAATCCCTGAATGTCCCGTCGTCCGTTGCGGGTCAGTCACGGACATCCCGTGGACGTACTTGTGCTATGTGGGTTTTCACATTCTTTATACATTCCTTGTGAGGCTTCATTTGTGTTAACTACGTATGTCTAGAATGAACTGAAAATTTGTGAGTAATAACCTGGAAAAGACACATAATTAATTGATTTTGAACAAATGAGTAAGAACCTTGACCTTATATTTATATAGACTGAGATTGGTGTCCCGGTTTTTCCTTTACAAAATCTGGCAACCCTACTGCAGGCCCCTGTTAAACTGTATAGAAAGTACGCTAATGAATACTGTAACCAAAACTTACGTTAAAAATGTATTTACATTAGATAAATACTATTTTATCACTTGATAAAGCAGTCATGGCATACAGCACTTACCCCACTTCAGTGTGACTTCATAAGCATCTTCTGTACGTTGTCTACACAAAACATTTTGTGGGGTACCTGTGTTCGATCCCAGCTGGATCCAAATGGACTTAGTGGTGGACAAACACTGTGTGCGTCAGTTCTCTCGGAGTTGTCTCGTTTCTTTTCACTTTCTTTATTCCACAATTTGGTTCATATTAATCATAATTGGCTCCTTTAGTCCATACAGACTGAGCATGGGACATACAGTAAGACCAAAGCATTTAATTGTATTTCATAACATTTGTAATAGACATTCAACAGGGTACGGTATTTTTTCTATCAATTTCTTTGTAAAACCATCGGATACTTTATAATTGTAAATGAACAACATAACATCTTTACTAAAGAAACTGAAATCACAACTAAATCTCTTTCTAGACATCAAAATCAGCTTACATAATTTAATCAAATTACGTTCAGTCATTAACATTTTATGGAGCATAAACGATTTATTAAGACTCTGGTATGGAGCATGGCACTTTACGGATCAGAGACGTAGACATTGAGAAAAGGTGAAATATCGAAGCTGGAAGCACTTGAAATGTGGTGTTGGTGCATATCATGGACCGAAAGGAAAAGGAATGAAGACGTACTATAGTTCATTCAAGGAACGTTCAGTACCTCATGTAAACAAATACACGTGGTGATTGTTTCATTTTATTGGTTAAAGAGCCTTGCGGCAGAAGAAAATAGTCCATTGTCAAGTAAGCTGTTTTTCAATGTTTTTGTTGCTTATAAGGCTCATTATCAGAAATATAATTTACTTACAGTGAAATAACAGAAACAACACTCTATTTAAGAACTAAATTGAATTAATGCAATAAAAGAGAATACGCATGCGTAGAAACTGGGTTTGGCCCACCTTATGCGCAAATCACAGTTTACAATATGGTTGCGTGCGGGGAATATGCAAAACGCCGACAGGGTACAAGCACGTGCTTCTCGAAAGAAGCGGTGACCGATAGCCAATCATCCGATGACTGGCGGAGTAATACCATTCTACAATGTTTACATCAGGATCAGAAGGTTCGTTGAATGAACTTTAAAGGGAGCTAATGAAGGACGACAGATCATGAAGATAATAGGAAAAAGAAGAAACAGCATGTTTGGCCATCTTATTTGACACTTCGATTGAATCACTGTGCCCATAGAAGGAAAGGCAAAAGGAAAACCAGGAAGAGAAAGACCAAGGATAGAATATCTAGACGCAGTTACGAAGAAGAGGCCTTATCAAAGTATAAAACAACTCTCCCAAGCGAGGGAAAAATTGAAATATTTTCATGTTGCCCATCAACCTATGGATGAGGTGAACAAGATGCTCAGTCATTGTCAATCCACTGATGAATGAAGATCTTTCACACTTTTCTCCGAAACTTCCCTTATTGGGTATTTGTTTCTTTTGTACTCAGTATAACTGTAGATCGTAAAACTCAAATATTAATTTCATTTTACACAAGACGCTTGTCCATTTAGTTACCGTACGTTTAAAGTCTGGAAACTATCGTTCAACACCTGTTGTTATAACAGGATCATTTGAAGTATACCTTAAACCGAAAAATCATAATGGCGACAAATGTGACTAGTACTTCCGGAAGGAAAAAAAAAGTAAATAAAATTCAAGAAGCAGCCATAAAATGGTAAATATGAAAAATTGATTACAATCAATATATCTTATTCATGATTTCTTGCAAACATGGTAAAATGTAGGATTTATGGTACTTTGTATTAACTGTTGGTTTTTACTTATGTCTCAAGAATAAATCTAGTGTATTTTACAACACGTTATGCAAATATACATACGTGAAATAAATTATTGTTTTGCTTCTCTTTAAAAGTGAAACAGTATTTAGTTGCAAATATATGTAGTATATATATTTATGATGGCTTGTAACACGTGAGGACGTTGAACTGAAATATTTCTTGTAACACGTGAAAGTTGTCAATTTATTTACATGTTAATTCAGTACTATTCATGGCTTTTAACTTCTGAGATCTTTAATTATAATTTTTTATGCTTCCAAATTACCATGAAAATACATTGGAGTAGAAGTAATTCAAATGCTGAAACACTGAAATGACTTTTAATTTGTTAAGCTAATTACAGTAGTGACGTTCAACTGTGAAATTAACCTTTCAAGCTAGGTATCAAGAGCAGTGTGACCTGTAATTATTTTTCGTTGCATAAAAATAAACGAGGTTTCAAACGTTTGAAGCAGTTTACGTTTAAAACCTTTTCTCAATGATTCTACCAAAAAACAAAATTAAAACAACGTTTGAGGTATGCCTTTTAGATGATTTCTGTCAAAACCATAATTAGTGTATTTCATAAGTTCGCCTTATTTTCTTTTCAAAGGAATAACTCAAAATAAACAAAAAGGAACATATCTTTAGTACAAAGGCATGTACTAGCTTTTCAATGACAAGTTAAATACGTATAGTCAAAAAATGCGTCCTACATTAGATTTCCTTTTTTGTTCAACAGTGACCTTTGATTACTATTTAGAAGCCTTTTGTTTTTTATTTTATATTGATGACTAATTTTTGACTAACTGAAGCTCGGCTTCCAGACACCCCCGTTTGCTCGGCCTATGGACCAGCGTGTCTTATGTATAGCCTTTGCATCAAGAGTGAATTTCGCTCATTTGCTCTTGAAATATCCTGAATTTGCCCATCGGGGTGTTTCACACCCCAGATCTCGCATTTAATCGGCCTACGGCCTCGCACCTGTTAAACCCACAAGTCTACCACATTTCAAGCTTCTTTTCATATTTCAACTATCTAAAAGATAAGAGTTTGTATCTCAAGGAAAAACCCATTTAAATAACATAGGAATTTCTTCATCCCCTTTAGACCATTAAAAACTAAAAATGTTGACTTTTGGTAATTTCCCTGTGGGTTAGTACCGGAAGGCTACATTCATGCCAAATTTCATCATTCTAATCCTGCCCGAAGTACTAAACATTTTGTGGTGTAAAAGGTGTCCCATAAAATAACATGGGAAAGATTTTTCAGTTCTTCAGTTCTACAGTTGGGAATTTTTACTTTTAGTGATTAACTTAGGTAACGCTAACAGAAATGTAAAAGCATGCCGAATTTCAATCTTTTATTCTAATTTCAAGTACCTAAAATATGAGTTTATATGTTTAAAAATATGATCATTTAAATAACATGGGAAGTTTCTTCATTCCCCCCTTAGACCCCTCTAAAAATTAAAAAAAAAATCACTTTTGGCAATTTTTTCTGAGGGTTAGTCCGGAAAAGCTACAATCATACCAACTTTCAACTTCCCATGTCAACCGGAAGTAACCATATTTTATAGTTATAGCTTAAAGCAGGGATGCAAATAACCACTCGCCCCGGGCGAGTGGTTCATCTGTGTGGGCGAGGATTTAATATCATACCAAAGGTAAGTAAATGATTTCTATTGTGGGATGTGGGCAAGTAGCATTTTTCTTGGGCTAGTAAAATTTTATTGCTTATTTGCATTCCTGGCTTAAAGGATATATGATTAGCATGTCTCTACACTAGAGATGCAAAAAAAGCCGGCTTTTTGGAATCGATGGTTTTTTTCACATAAAAAGCCGGCTTTTTGGGAAAAAAACGAGAATTTTGGCTTTTTTTTCATTTTCATGATTTTTCTATCCAAATAGCTTTCTTATAGTATATTCTATAGTTAGATAAGAATTCCATGACCTAAATGCCATATTTCGCTCTGAAATTCACCATCAAGATGGATGGAGCACATGGTTTACGTATTAAAGCTAACCTGAAGAATGTAATATTTGAGGGCAATTTTAGAGGCTATTTAACTTTACTTTAAGTTTTGAGTTATCGACACTTTTTTCTTCTCTAGATCATTTTATTTTGTCATCCGTGTTTCATTTCTAAGAGCTTAGTATTCTAGCTTCTAGCACAAAAGTTAAACTTACGTTTTTCTATATATCCGTCAAAGTATACGTTTTTAAATATGTCCGTCAAACCGTACTTCCACATTTCTGTTATACTGTAGTTGTGCAGTGATTTAGCAATAATTTTCCGGGCACAACCTTGAATACCAATTTATACAAATAATCAGTAGCGGATTTAGAAAAGTACTTTGGGAGGGGTTTCTCTGATTGTTTCGTTTTCTAAAAAGTCCTAATTTTAATTGGGAGGTGCTTGAAGTTTATGAGAACAGGCATAACTAATATTTCGTTTCGTTTGTATGTTTAGTAATAATCTTCCGGACACAACCTTGAAGATCATTTTATACTGAGAATCAGTGGCGAATTGAAAATAGTGTTTTGGGAGAGGTTTTCTTACTACTAGTGTTTAGTTTTTCTAAACATTCGTAATTTTTATTTGACGGGAGCTTAAAGTTTATGAGTAAAGGCATAACTAATAGATATTTCGTTCGTGTTAGACATTCCGCAACTTTGGGGAACAGGCTTCAGTCCGAAAGACCGATCCCCTAACCTTCGCAAAACCGTCACTGCTGGTAATTAGTAATAATAACGATTTAAAAAGAATAAGGAAGGAAGTCGGCCAACTCCTACACTCCTAGTCGGCCAGTACACGCACTATTTTTACATTCACAGATGGAATGAAGAAAGGTTTTGTCAGAATGGTCGAATGCTGGGTTGAATCCCGGACTTCCCGATAGAAACGCAAAAGCCAACCACTCAGTCATGTTTGTTGTGCAGTTGTATTTAGCTTAACTTAAATATATTTTGTAGTCCTTTTTGGGGGGGAGTTCCCTAATGATATGTTGAATCCCTCTTGTTAAAAAATCAGAAAACTTGAGGACTGGGTAAACCGTGATGTGGTCAAGGGCACCCATGTTGTGGTTTCCAAGGGGGGACAATTATAAGGGACGTTTCAAAAATAGTTTCAAATTTTGCTGTAACTAATGTAAAAATTCTATTGGATTTTCAATATTCTGAAGTACATTTTCCTCTAGGGGGCAAGCGCCCCCTTGCCCCCTTCCTGATAGGCGCCCTTGATGGTGGTTATAAAAAGCTTGACTGTAGAATTTCAAGAATATACAGAACCAAAAGTTCCAGATGTGCAGCCGTTAATTGTATTATATAAATCTAAGTAGCCTATTTCTCTTATGTTTTATTTTAATTTTATTTTGTTTCAAAAAGAGGGTATGGAATATTTTGCAATAAAAATACTACATACAATTTTGCTAGTTATTTGTATATTTTTTTAAAAGAAGTTTTTACTTTTAGGGTTGGCTCGTTTACAAGCTGTTTTTTTAAATAACTGGTTTAAACTAAAAAATAAAAAGAACAAATATGCGAATCGTGTGAACTTCATGGTGACGTTTCCACATGTCAAACCATCTGCATTAGTCTTAGTTCCTTTTCACCTTTTAATCAAGGTATCCCATGTTCAATTCTCGGTTGAACCACAACCCTTCTTCCATGTGTAAACCAAGTAGCGGTTCGGATGTCACTTTAAGCGATAGTCTTCTCCTTGATAACCTCGGTATTACGTAAGGATGTTAAGCCTAAACATACGAAACGAAACCAAATTATATATTTCTGCATGCCTGTTGTTTTATGAAGAAGCCAAGGTTGCTTAAATATTTTGATTGAAATTGGTAAAATTTATCGATTGCCTACGTAGCTTCCAACATTAGCTTGGATTGGATTTTCAATGATATCTACATACTAAATTTGTAATTTAATACCTCAGTTTTAGCGTACTGATTTTAATACGTTGACCTTTAAGTTTTACATGGAAAGCAATAACAGGATTTTCCCGTTATTGTTTTACATTTAAAAGAATGACGGGATTTTCCCGATGGCTAGGGCGGGAGTTTCTCAATTTAAGAAATTTACTGACCGGACTTCTTTAAGCTTATGGGACCTCTTCCAGCATAACCCCGTTGTTGCGTAATAACACCAAGGCGAAACAAACTTATTTCTGTGAATATGTAATATAAATACATAAAGCAAAATATCTAAATCAAAAAACCTGGTTTAAACCCCAAAAAAGCTTGAAAAACTGCCCCCCAACTGCCCCCCAAAAACGGGTTTTTGGCATTTTCAGAAACAACTATGGTTCTTGCCAACTCTGCTTACTTTTGTACATAGGAGGTTAATTTTTTTTTATTATATACATTGGTTAATCCTTTGGAATTCATTATGTAAAAATGTTGAAGTAAAATTGTTTAAAATATCTTTTCGAAATTCATGGTTTATTTTCGAGGTTTTATATTATTATCGACATCAACCACTAATTAAATAACGTTTTGTGTTATAGAGAAGCGAAACAAAGTCTGCTTTATCAATTTAAAGCAGAATTTTGAAAAAAGCCCAAAATTTCCCAAGCAAAAAAGCGAAGCAGAAAAAAACCGAGTTTTTTTTTCAAAAAAGCCGTTTTTTTTTCCGAGCCCTTGCATCTCTACTCTACACCAATATTGCTCTCACTTATGACTAAATTAATGTAGCAATTGGCAATCAACATTACAGCAAAGTTATGTGGGTTGCAGAATATGGAAGGATAATAACGTGCACTAGATCCATTTTATTAGTGGATGGCATTTTTTTTAACCGACTTTACGTAGATCACTAAATAGATGAATATCGAAACCGGAAGTTGTGGTGAATTTCTAACACTTCCGGTTTTAGTAGAGAGCTAAAGATAAAGAGCTCTAAAGTATTCTTTGAACGGTGTAGCAATTACAACAAAAACGTTTCCCACTATTTAATAACGTTTCTGTTCTTTACGGATCAAAGTTGAAACCGGAAGTGGTTTATATTTTTCCCAATTCCGGTTTCAATAACAATTTTTAAATATTATGTTGAATTTTGTTTGTGTTGCATTTATTGATAAATCAATAATGGACAAATTATTCTGCTGGCAACAAAAGAGATTGTTTTTGTTTAGGATCCTTTGTTCTTTGCAGAATTGTACATATATATGTGCGAGCGAATAGTCTTTTTTCCGGCAAGCTTCCCACAATGAAAGTAGATTTCTGGTGTGGAGTTTTGTTTGTTTCTTAAATTTTAAATGTAAACAAGTTCGTTTGAACAGTTTTTGGTGATACTCAACACACACACACAACAATGTGTCAAATTCACAACAATATGATGTAACTCAAAGTGTTGGTCTCTCGAAAACTAAAATACTGCATAATATTTTTAATCACACTCCAAGTTTTTTTTAAATCCAAAATTAGAAATAACTATTTTTTATCATATGACTCCAAATTAAGGGAATTATGAAGTTTTAAAATTTTCAAACGGCCTGCGCTAGCCAATTGTTTTGTGCTCACTTTTCTAAACCGCACATAAGAGTCGTGCGCTCATTGGTTTGTTACGAGTTCAACAACGTTTTTTGGAAAGAGGAAGGGCAAGTGTGACATGCCCTGTCGGTTAGCTTGGTCTGTCGGGAGACACCGTGACAGAACAATGATCTGATCCTCGAGGGTACGTTTCAAAATCTCTAACCCAAAAGTTCTCCCCGTTGGAAAGTCGCAAGCAATAAGACAAAGAAAGGGAAGCGAAGTCCCACAGGACCTGACCTCAGATGTCCTTTCTTCCGTCTCTGTTCCGCCCCCTGTCTTTCGACCTCGTGGCTTTCATTCACTCCCTCTGTGAGTCCCTCTTTCTCCCTTTGTCGTTTCTTTCTTTTGTTCCTTCTTCTTTCGGATATGATAGAGAGAAAAAATCCCTAAATCAGCTTCTCTGTGAGTTCACTTCATATTTTATAAAACTAAATTGAATTTCCGCTTCTTTTATGTCGAAAAATATACTGTTCGTAACGCTACAATGGAATTAACATTCGCTTTCTACAAATATACGTACTTCAAATTTGTTGATTATGAAAGACTCCAGTTAATATTCACGGATCACTTATGTTAAAAGATAACCACTTAGTGAAGAACTTCACACCTAGTTTATGAATGTATTTATGAATATAATCAGGTACTTTTGCTGTTGTACGATGAAGTGTCTTTCCACCGTGTAGTCTTGGTTTCGGTTTATAATGGAATCACGTTGTTTTTAAGATGTTGATATAGAACGAAATTATGGACTCAACTAACTTTTCTTTTCAAAAGTAAAAGAAAGAACGTTAGCGGTCACGAGTGAACTGTCAATGAGTTGAATATTTCTCAATTACTAAATTTTCGCAAAATGTTACTGTTACCTAGAAGCACTAAGAATACTAAATTGAGAGTACAGTGGTTCAGAGCGCTTACCTTTTGTGCTTGGGGTCCCTGTATCGATCCCCACCCAAATAAGTTTGTGGTGGACAGCACCATATCCGTGAGTTTTTTTTAGGATAATCCCGTTTTCTCACACATTCTCATTCCACCAATTCTTCCATTGTCATTCACTTACCTTAATTATCCGTCTCCCTTAGCTTAAAGGACATAAATTTGGGACGTTAAAGTCAAAGATTTCATTTTCAAAACTAAATTGTTCTCCGCAAGAATAATGTCACTCTAGGTCTTGATCTTCGACAAAAAAAAAAAAAAAAAAGTTTGTTTATGCACAAATTATAATTGGGACACTGCTTGAAATTAGGAGGCAAGAAACTTCAATTTGAAAAGCCAGAAATATTGGCGTTATTGCTGATGAGCTGAGTACTCATCACCCAATTGGATATGCGCTTTCTAGTGTACCACAACCTGTATACAGATATAGCATTATAAAATTTTGAATCCATTTTAATTTTATTTCATATACACCTTTGTGTAAATAACGGGAATGAAGCTTCTAAAACTATTATTCGTTATAGTTTTCCTTCTATCAGACAATTGTAAGTTCAACAGTGTTTCTAGAATGCAATCTTATAGTTAGATATGGTTGTAGTTGAGTTTTGGTTCATTTTGATATGTGAAGAATCATTTACTCATTTTGTGATACGTTTTTTCTTATCTACATTGTAAGATGCATATTAGTCCAAAAAGGTGCCAAGCTATGGCGATATTGAACAAGAACACTTTCCTAAACCAAAGAGACAGTGTTGATGATTGCTTCTGTTACACAAAGTGTTGTAAATAAAATTCGTAAGCTCGAGAATGAAATGTGTTCTATTTCTCCAAACAGGAAAGACAAATACGGTTGGAAACGCGCCATAATCACTAAGAATGTCCCTTATTTGTTATGGGCAAGTTAAGTGGACCAATAGACGAAAAATTTTGACACTCAGATAGATCTTGCTCGTACAGAATTTACGTTTATGACTCAACTATGCATTGACGTTTATTGGAAGATGGTCATAAGGCAAGAAGGCAAATGAAAGAGAAGCGCTATTGACAAAGAACATGATTAAGATACGTCTCCAATGGGCAAAAAATGTAGAAATCCTACAAAGAAAGGCTGGTCATCTGATGAAAGTTATTTTCTGATACAGCGGGGGACACTTCTAAATGGTACACCTTAGCCGTAAATCTCCATATGGCTGTACCATTTAGAAGTGTCCCCCGCTGTACAAGAGGTGCGCGTTCCACACAGTGGCCAGGTGATTGTGGAACGTATTTCACCGAAGAGTGAAACAACCAGTAAACACGATATATTGGGAATGCTTTTCCTATACTTGTTCCTATTGATGCCATTATGAACAGCATAAAATACACCTATGTGCTACAATCCAGACTGGTTCCAGAACTCAATAACTTGAAAGAGATGGATCTGACATTTTATAGCAAGACTTGGCAAAACGGCATTGAAAAAGAAAGGAACTCAAATGCAGGGTGTTTCAAAAGAACACCGACAACGTCTGCGAGGTGATTCCTGACACCAAGATAAGACGAAAAGTATAGACCAACCTGGGTGCAGAAATGCATCATTTCGGAGGAATAGAGTGCCGGAAATATGAAAAAAAAATGAATTTTGAAGGTCCATAGCTCCATTACTATGGGACCAACCTAGTTGGGTGAAGATTTTACTTAGGAACTAGTATGTGCCCTATCCAAATTCCATGTTTCAGAAGCCTGCGGTACTGGCTTCCAAGCCTGCCACAGCAATTTTTATGAAGGTAGTTGGTGAGTAATTCCAATTAGATGCCCATATATAAACTTTCTACAGCAGGATTCTGAAACATGTATTGGCGGATAGTTCCTAAGAGAAGTCTTGGCCCGACTACGGTAAGTCAAATAGTATTGGAGCTATGGACCTTTAAAGTTCATTTTTTATTGCCTTCGGCAGCCTGTTAGTCCGGAATGATCAATTTCTGCGCCCAGGTTGGTTTATACTTTTTGTCTTATCTTGGTGTCAACAATCACCTCCCAAACGTTGTCGGTGTTGTTTTGAAACACTCTGTTTAGAGACGAAGACACAGGGAAAGAAAGAGAATAAAATAATTTTGAAAGTAGATAAAAAAGTAAATAGAAAAAGAAAGAGATTGTAGAAAAACATTCACGCAGATATAAACAAAATAGCGACAGAAAAATAAGAAAGATAGAAACGTAAAAATATAGGTAAAAAACGAAGAATATAGAAAGAAATTAATATGAGAAGAAAAGATACAGAAGAACAGAAGACAGACATAAATAAAGAGATGTACATGTAGTGAGATTTATGTAAGGAAGAAAGTCAGAGATAAAGACACAAAGATAAACAAATAAAGCAAAAAGAAGGATAAACAGAAAGAGAGATACATAAGTAAAAAAGAAAGGCAGTCACAGAGAGGAAGACGAGAGTGAAACGAAGGAAGAAGGAGAACGAAAATCACTTATAAAAAAAGAAAAATAAAGGAACAAAGAAGAAAAGATATGAATGAAGAAACCAACAATAAGACAGACAAACTGAAACAATAAAACAGACTTCGGGACACACATACAGAGAAAGACAGAGATATGAAAAGGAAAGGAGAAAGAGAGACAAATATACAGTTACAAAGAGAGGAAAGAAACAAAGAAAGAAAGAAAGAAAGAGAAAGAATGAATGAATAAGTGAATGACTGAATTTAAGCAAGGAAGGAAGAAAAATAAAAAGAAATAAGAAAGAAAGAAAGCAAGAAAGAAGGAATAAATGAAAGAAAGAAAAGAAAGAAAAGGAAAGGCATAGGCAAATAAACAAGAAGAGAGAAAGAATTAAACACAGACAGATAGATATAAGTGGCGAAAAACAAAGAAAAAGAGGAAGTGAGTTTACAAAGAGAAAGAGAGAGAGAGAGAGAGAGATGTTAAACAAAGGACATAGCAGACAGACGGACTGATGAACAGAGTGACAAACAAACATACGCAGAGAGTGAGAGTCAGACAGGAAAAGAAAAAGTGAGACACAGAGAGTGAGAAACTCTCCATCATATTGAAAGCATTGAAAACATGAAATGATGAAAACAAAATCAATTTTTTATTAGTTTTTCAGTAATCGTAGTACACACTAGGCGACTGCACACACATACATATCCAGCATATGAGATAAACATATGTGCAAAGGGGGAGCAACACCATTTTTGTCATCATATCCGTTGCAGTAAATTATCCGTAAATGATCCTGTGTCCCTGTTTTATGGCTAGCATATTCCCCGATGTAATTGCAGATAATACTTTATTGACTGCTAGCAAAAATTATCACTTGAACAGGTTTCTATGCAAAATAACGCAATTGTTACTCGATGTTTTCATAATAGATAACCACCAATAGTTCTTAATAAATACAGAGAATTGAAGTTTTGTCGCATATAAGTTCTTGGTTCAACATAAAACCAAATACCTATATTATCCTTAAATAAACATGAAAGTCGATATTTTTCCCCTTTAATAATAATATCATTAAACTCTCGGGAAGTAAAATTGTGTATTCATGAATGTTCATTATGTCAAAGATGAAAGTAATCAAAAAAAGATTGAAAGAAATCGCAATATGCGGTAAAGAATAGAGAAAAATGCCTGGATAAAGTGAATAGTTAAATATTATATATAATTGTTAACACAGGGCATATATTCTTTGGACGTCAAACGGACATAATGGGGTACCCGCTTATACCCATAAAACAAAACTGTATGAAGATTTCCAGAGGCACATTATTTGGCTCTTTCTGAGATAATCGCAGGATGAGGTGTGGACATCGAAATATTGTTTCTGTAACAGGAACACACCATTGTAATTTAAGGGGAATACCGTGGTTATTTCTATTATTTTGATAGTTTCTACTGTGGTAGGTGCACTCCATTAAAATCCACAGGATTTCTGAGTATATTTCTATGATCCTTATACGCAGTTTCTACTGTGACAGGCATATTCCTTTTTGAAACCCAAGGGAAATACTGTGTATATTTCTATTATTCTTAACCTTTTTCCGGCTGAATTATATTTTTCTTACTATAACTTGATTTGATAGTAAATTATAGGAAGCTGAGGGTACATTAGACTATATAAAATTAACTTTTGCTTCTATTCTTGCTGAACATTGCTGAAGGAGAGTGGGAATCAGGAGTGCCGTGTGGCGGATAGGCTTCGACATTTTAATGCCCATAAGAGAAATTTATGAGCAAAGAAAGTGGGATTTAAATGTCCCGACAGTCGGAAAAGGGTTTAAAGTGTATACTGTCACATGCACATTCTACTTAAATCCAAAAGAAATCACGAGGATATTTGTATTATTAAAATTTCTACTATGACAAATTCATCCCATTTAAGTGTAAGGGATATGCCGTGGATGTTTCTATGATCTTTATAGTCATTGAAAACAAGCCATCCGAGAGCACATGACGATTGTGAAACCAACTCAGCCACGTAGGAGTTCACTATGATTCGTCTCTTTCGCGAATTTGGGTAAACCATCAGCAATTGCCGCTTTGAGCCATATCTCATGAATTGACTCCAGGGCTCTAGCAACTGGCAAAAAGGTGGCTGCAGACAGTTCAGCACGAGGAGTTATACTTTGAATACTAACCTGTTTTTATTTTATTGTAATAAATATAGGAGTGTTGTGTACCAGAGTACTGAATGGTTCATAACTCAGTAGCGTATTATCTAATTTCATGCATATATGATTAAAATTCTAGAAATAGAAGGGAAAATAAAATGGTTACCCAAATACCATTTAAATAATTCATAGTTTGTAAAAATGAATTTCTCTTATATATAAATATCGTGGCACTTAAGTTTAATTTTAAAAATACAAACTAAATGTTTAGTTTACAAGTAAAAGAGAATTTTATTGGCAATCATAAAAAAAACTTAGAGATAAATTTATGCAGAGAAAATGGATGACATTACTCGATACAACGACCTGTATCCTCTCGACGAATACGTAGGAAGCCATGATTGCAAAACTATAAGAGTACAGAACTCTAACAGATTTAAAACAATTACACAGACGCATAAAAAAAAAGCAAGTCCTCTGCACCGGATCCCAGGATATGATTTCGATGTATTTTGTTATACAGAATGAAAATCTCGAAATCCCAGGACGATTGACCGTGTCAATTTTGTTTCATGGGCGGAAACGTATGTGCTCTCTTACGTACCAAAATCTTGCTGGAATTTTCCGCCCGTGAAAGAATTGACACGGTCTGATATCTTGGGATTTCGAAATTTTGATTCTGCATAAGAAAATACACCAAATTTGAACTCTGGGGTCCGATGCACAGAACTTTTATTTTTTTAAGTTTTACAACCCACGATTATGCCGGTTAGGCTAAAGGGGACGGTGATGATGAGAAATTAATGAAATGGTGGAATGAAGAAAGGAGGAAATGGGAGAACCCCGAGAAAAACCACGAGATCGATGTTTGTCCACCACAAAATCCACATGGCGCAAGCTGGAATCGCACCAGGGACAGCAAGCACTGGAGGTGAACGCTCTACCACTGAGCCACCGCGTCCTCAACTTTTATTTTTTGTGTGTGGTTGTGTTATTTATTTAACACCCAAGACTGTTTTACTAATTGCTTGTTTGAAAATCAATCATAATTAATGGAAATCAAGAACCATGTCAACTATCATTCTAAACTTATATAAAGTATTTATTGTATGTTAATTATCATTGAATTTTATATAATGCTTATTGTATGAATAATGAATTTAAGGTATCATCATAAAACTTTACAGAAATATTTATGGTGTGAAAATTAGTTACTTAATTACACATTTAAAGTTATTCTGAGAAAATAGTTGCAAATCTGTTTGAAATGTTGTCATGAAATTTGCATAATTTTCCTATGGTAGAAATAACTAATATAATGATTTTCAAGTATAGCTCTGAAATTTTGTAGAATGTTTATCGTATGAAAATTACAGAATAGATTGTTCTGAAAGTTTGTAGAATGCTCATTGCATTGAAATTACTGAATAATCCGTTTAAAATATTGTCAGAGAAATTTTACAGAATGTTTTTTGCATTAAAATCACCGTATAATTTTGTAAAATATCCTTCAACGGCGGTGTTTAACGGGGAATATTATACAATAGCTGTTTTAGATGATAAAAGTGAGTTGAAATCTTTCAGTTTAAAGTCCCACGATAAGAAATCGGTGGAATGATAATGTAATAGGAAAAGAAAATACCTGAGAAAATACACTGTCATGATGTTGTACATCACAAACTTACTTGATTGGGAATCGTATCAGAGATCCCACCGTGCTACCCTAATAACTGTTTTAAGTTATTGTCCTGAAATTTTACAGAATATGTTTTACAAATAAGTCAATAATTCTTTTAAAGTGCTATCATGAAATTTTACAGAATGATTATCGTGTGGAAATTACTAAATAATTGTTGTAAAATATTGAAAGCAAATGTGAAGAACAAAGAGAAAGCATTAGCCTTCAATAAATCTCAAAAACTCATTCTCTCGCACGCTATTTAGTAAAGTGAGCAGTCTTATTGTGTGCACATTTATCCTTGCATTTACCACAACCCACAAAACGTTTATGTAATGGGGGTTGCATATAGCCCAAGGCTTAAGGGATTAGCAAGTTAAATAGGAAGCTGAAAACACTTTCATTGATTTAGCATGATTACCTCACAATATACTGTACGTGTAAATACAATCCCCTTGTTTCTAATGGAAGTAGTCGTTAGTTAAACCTAAAGAAGATGTATTGAGATGATCTCCGAGAACAAAATATTTTAACATTAGTATATTTTGATATTGATTATACATAGTGTGCTTGTACTAGCAGTAGAAAAATGTGCACTAGGAACGAAGAGTGAAAAGCGAATAAACATCTTAAAATGTCAGTTTGGAAATGACTCGACCATATTAGATGGATGGAAAGTACAGACAATCCGGAAATTTGAACATGAATTACGTAAAATAGAACAATAGAAAAGTTAAGTAAAAAGAGGAAAAACTGACCAGAATATTATTAAGAAGAAAAATATATTACAAGAGATATCATATAAGTGTATTGTAGAAGGTAAAGTGGGAAAAGGAAAAAAAAGAATTTTGCATCGATTGACAGCATTAAAAGAAAAATAAAATGAAACGAAGTATTTCAGTTTAACGTCCTACGATTATGTCCTTTAGGCTAAGAGAGATAATGATTAAGGCAAGTGAATGATAATGGAAGAATCGGTAGAATGACAAATTGGAGGAAACGGGAGTACTGCGAGAAAACCCGCGGATATTATGTTGTCCATCTCAAACTTTCTTGGCCGGAACTGAACCAGGACCCCATGCACCAGAGATAAGCGCTCTACCACACAGTCACCGTGACTCCAAAACATTGAAGTCCAACTCCTTTTGGTCAACTGAGTAATATACCCCTTTCGACACGAATTCCACTTGAAGCGGTACATCCCTCTCCTCTAACGTTAGTATTGAGCTCGCCACAACGATTTGAGCTGACCTATCAACCTCGACTGCGGTGTTATTGCCCAGCTGGGATCTTTCACATTTACCGCCCATTGTAGGAGTGGTATTGGTTAGTTTCGGTGATGGGTCTATGTACATACATGCATGTATGGTTTTTCCCTACAATTTGAAGCTGGTTATGGCTCTTTTAACACTTTCAATCGTCAGTCCGAATGATACTCAGGCTATGTTATTAGAGCAAATGGATGAACTCCGAGCCTCCGACACTGAGAAAAAAAAATTGTAGGTGGCGTACTTAAAAAGATAGTTTACATGCGTCATTCCTGTAGTTTTTGGACTTAACGTACATCAGACGTATAACTGAAAACGCATGTTTTATAATACTTTCTGTATAAGTGTTCCAAGCTATACCTACTTTCCGTATGAAACAATGTAGGCGATCAGGATCTCACATACAAATGGACGTATATAACATATAGCTGACGAAGCTAACATAAGTATATGCATGTGATATATGGAAAACTGTTAGATGTCAGACATCCTCAATGGCATGATGTAACATCTAAGGGCAGTGCCCAGTGGCGTATTTACGATTTTGTTTCGGGAGGGGCTTTGCTAACTTTCGGGGGGGCTTTGCCTGGAAATGTGAAAATTCTGCAAGATATTTCATTTACTTTACTATACTAAGTAAGATTTCGGGGGGGCTTAAGCCCGGAAGCCACCCCCCTAAATACGCCACTGGCAGTGCCTATGTACCATACGGATAACGTATGCTCCGTACTGATTTCTATAGTAAGCAAGAGGATACCGTATATTTGTACAATATACCGCTCTCCGGATAACGGATTTTTCTCTGTGTAGCTCGGGCATTACGTATGAGTCCTCCGCAGATACCTTCCGCAAGTGATGGTCGATTCTAGGTTTTATGAAGATCCGAGGATGTGTATTTTGGGGTCGTAGCTGAAAGAAAATATTAACTAACATCTAGTGATGAAATTATGAAGCTCTTATATGTTGAACACGCTGATTGTTGCATTGCAGTACTTCGCTGACTAAAATAGATAAATATTCTATCCTACGGTCGTTTTGCTTTTTTGTAGCAACGCAATAAAGAGTATAAAGGATAAACGATAATTAACAAATATTGTAATAGTCTTACTGAATGTTGACAATAATAAACAGGATTCGCACTTTTTCCATATTTTGTTTCTGTGTTGTTCTTATTGTGCTCTTTCCATGTAACTGAATGAGCAATTGTTTGAGATAACATTGTAGCAATTCCATCCAATAATTCCAGTAAATATTGCACTCATCTTAATTAGTATCGGTGTTTGAAAAAAAAAGATTGAACAGCTTTCTTTATTTTTCTTCTAGGTGCCCAGTGTCTGCAGGGAAGTGTCAGTGTCAAGGATTGCTATTAGATACTCAAGTTTTGATTGAAATTGCACAGTTCTCAAGACAACATTTTTTCAAGATGGCGCCCAAACAAGAACAGAAGGCATTTTGAATTTGGAACACGCAAAGACAACGTTCGTTATCACAGTTCAACGCAACTTTCGGCGACAGTTTTGAAGTCGATCTACCTGACAAGAACTCCATTATGCGTTGGCGTACACAACTCATGGAGATACTTTGCCTATGCAAAGGCAAAAGCACTGGCTATTCTTCGCATTCAGAGGAGATAGTGGATACAGTTTGGGAATCCTTCCAACGCAGCCCCACGCAATCAGTTCGGAAAGCAAACCATGAGTAGCATTGCCCTGCTCAACAGTCTGGGATGATCTTTGTAAGAGTTTGAAATTCAAGGCTTACAAACTGTGCAGAAGTTCATTGAAGATGACAAAAATAACTCTATCTATTTCTACAACATGCACGTCTTTTACAAATGTACTACACTTACGCTGAAATTTGCATATCTATATAAACCCCGAAGTGAAAATTTAACAGCAGATAACTACATTCGCAGCTCATTTACACATAACACAACATTGATAGTACGCTGATTTCTACCTCCAATCGTCCAATGATGTAATCTCGGGAAATTCCGTCAATTCTTCGAAGTCGCTTCTGCCAGCCGTGGTGTTACTGACTGCACGCTTATGTCACCACCTTCTATGCCGTATGTTCTCGTAGGCTGTTCGCATTCGTCCCGTGTTTCCACGAAATCGAATTAGCATGCACGTGTCTCTTTAGTTATACACTGCTGATGAAACTGAAGAGTGTCAGATACTAGCAAGTAAGATTTGTTGCTACACCGCCCTCCTGGCAATATGGTTAGCGTACTAAGTGCTTTCCGAGAAAGACTCGAACTAACATCCTGGTAGTAGCTCTTATGCTTTAGGACTGTATCATCTATCCATATTGCTGAACGAAACATTCAACTATAGTCCATCCGTCTATGGAAATCGTATTTACACTTTGTTGGGAATGCAAGCTGTGAGAATCCGAGGTTTAAACCAGAAGTGATGACTTATTTCGTTTATGAGGCACATTTTTCAATAGGTTTCAGTTGATCGTCGATAAATAGAGGCGTATTGCGAGAGTGGTTTATCCTTCAAGACATTGGTATCCATTTACCGTAGTTGGACTAATGGATTCACGAAGGCATTAGACAGCGACATGTTAGATCCTAATGATCAAGCCATATCACTAATTGTGAGGACAGTCGGTTTCTGCATATGGCTCTGGCGGATCGGACAGCCTCATCACGCACACTGAAGTAAATCCATGAACAGTTCTACATCTGGCACAGCGTGACATATTTGCATGTCGCCCATTAGTGTAGCTTCCGTGGCTGTACACCACAGGTATTGGAGACTACAGTCAGGGGCGGATCCAGGACGGACTTCTGGGAGGTCGGTGGGTTGTAATACTGCTACTTAGAGCTACTTTAAAGAGCTCCAAACTCTGAGATGGGTTTAATTTATATATAAAATAAAAAAAAAACTTTCCTCTTCTGGGGGAGGGGGCAATTGCCCCGATCGCCCTCCCGGATCCGCCACTGACTACAATGGTGTATGGAAGGAGGAACGGAAGAACACCCTCTCCAGACAAATTTCTCTTCTGTCTACAGCATCATGATGATCGCATCAGTATCTGTCGCTACCGTGGCACTAGGCTGAGTGAGTACTGCATTATGCATCGCTGCGTTAATCCGCACTGAGTATTATGGTGTGATGCGCCATTAAAATCCGTGCACGTTCGTGCCTCCTACTCATTGACAGTTGTTTGACCAACTAAAGTAGGTGGATGGTGTCTTAAATCCGATTGTGGTCTATTTAGTACAGGTTCTGCCGGGGACTATATTCCAGCAGGATAAGACGCGCCGACATGTTGCAAGCATTGTTCCTAAACGGACACAATATCTCTGTGTCCTTCATCAGCGCGTTGTCTGGATCTTTCTCCAATAGAATACGCCTGATTAATAGTTGCTCAATGCTTCTCACACGTACAAACTCTACTAGCTACAGTTGATGAGTTGTAGCAACGTGTCGAAGACGCATGGCTTATCATACCTGATGAGCACATCCAAAGGGCTCATCCTCTACACATGTCGCCGTGTTGCAGGTATTCAGCCATGGTGGGCCCCACAGGCTGCTGACCGTTGCTAATTCCGCTATGCTGTCTCGACTTTGTTACGTGTCGCACAGAGCGGAAAATTTAATCAGTTGTTTTTACTAATACAGGTCTTGACACGCTAATTTTGTTTTCCATTTTATTTCCTATTTGTTGTTACATTTTTAATGGCGAGCAGTATATGTAAATATTGACATTTTTTCTTTTAAAACTCATTAAGGTTAGTGATGTAATATTACAAAAAATCTATGAAAGATTAGAGGAGGATCGTGAATATTCCAGAAAAGTGTGTGGCGTCCATTAGTATTGACAATTTCTGTCTGTGTGTTTGTCATATAAACAGAAGCGGATCTAGAAGTTTAAAATTTGGCGTAGCAGCCATAACCTAGGCTATAATAGGTACCGGTATATCATGAGTTTACTATAAACTTTCAAAAATGTATGAATAATAGCTCAAATTATTTTTGTCATTTAAATCTGGGGGCCTATGCTCCAATGCCCCGGGCTAGGCCCGCCACTGGATATAAATAGATTTTAATAAACAATATATTAATAGAAAACGTGAAAGTGTCTACTTTTCTCCCCTGAAGCCACAAAAGACGCCACTGTTGCAAATGAATGCCGCTGTAGTTATGTCACTGAAGCAAGAAAGTTAAACATTATTTCAGTGGATCAGGTGACAGTATATAGCACAATAACTTTGTTTTAATAGTAATAATAAAAAAAATAACCGACGAATGTCTCTCCGTCATTTCTGTTGTCAACGAACAGATTACCTGCCATCTGTAGTAAGCACTTGGTGTCAACGCATCGCTTCGCTTGATGTCAACTCGACGTCTGGTAAAATTGCAGCCAAATAATTTTGCATCTTTCAGAGACTAAACAGAGTGGCAATTTACAACTACCCATTTTTTGACTGGTGATGGCTTGTGTCATGCTTCGGGATATTAACAGGTAACACTAATGTTCATAGCGCAGTGTTTCCATCCAGTTTAGTGAACTGTTGTCTGTAAAATTTGCAACAACATGAAATATATGTGTCAGTTGATCGAAATTTATACTACAAAATCATTACGTGGGTATTTAAAAATTGTTACAATTTCAGAAGTAAGGAACACCTTTAGGCGAGGTTAAATGAATACGCTGTGGAACTTCCACATGCTCAGTGACAATCAATGTATGTCGTGTCAATGAATCAAATAAGCGTTGGGAGTTTTTCTTAGGAATCTCTCTTCGGCTTGGCAGACCTAGGTTCGATTCCAGGTGAAAACTGATATGTTTCAGATTCCACGTTAAGCTTTAGGTCTACGTTTCATAAGCGTGTAGATTCGGTACTGAGAGTGAGACAACGCCAAATACACCAACAAACCTGATTATTTTCTGAGAGTTAACTCATGTGGAAGTTCACACAATACATTCCATTGCTTTACGAAGGATTGCTGTCTGTGTATCTGTATCAGTTCAGGAGACAAAAAAAATGTGTGTCTATCATAAAAATAAAAAGTGTGTCTGTCTGTCTGGAACACAAACAATATGTGTTTATCTATCAAGAAAACAAACAAACGTGTGTGTGTATGTCCATCCCAAACGCAAAAATGTATTCCTTCAATCCGAAAGACAAATATTATGTGTCCTCTCTCAGGGAAATAAAGTGTGTGTTCGTCTGTCCGGAAGATAAAAAATGTGTGCTCGTCTATAAGGGAAGCAAAAAAAAAAAAATGTGTATTCGTCTATCCAGAAGACAAAAAAATGTGTCATTTATTAGGAAGAAACAATGTGTATTTGTCTATCCTGAAGACAGAAATGTATGTTTGTCTATTCGGAAGGCAACAAATGTGTGTTCGTCATCCGAAAGATAAAACATGTGTGTTCGTCTATAAGGAAGGTAAAAAAAGTGTGTTCATCTATCAAGAAAACAAGACATGTGGGTCCGTCTATCCGAAAGACAAAAATGTGTATCCCTCTATCCGGAAGACAAAGAAACGTGTGTCCGTCTATCTAGAATACAAAATCATGTTTAACTACTGGGAAGACAAAAAATGTTTATCCGCCTATCCGAAAGACAAAAATGTGTATCCCTCTATCCGGAAGGCAAAGAAACGTGTGTCCGTCTACCCAGAATACAAAAACATGTTTAACTATTCGGAAGACAAAAAATATGTGTCCTCTATCAGGAAAACAAAACTGTGTGTCCGTCTATCATGAAAACAGAAATGTATGACCTATCTGGAAAGCAAGAAATGTTTGTCCGACATTCGGAAGATAGAAAAATATGTATTCGTCTATCCGAAAGCCAAAAAATGTGTACCATTTGTCAGAAAGAGAAAAATGTGTGCCCGTGTATCTCGATGGCAAAAATATGTGTTCGTCATCCAGAAAACAAGAAAATGTGTGTTTGTCAGTGTAGCGGTTGCTGTGTCTGAACGTACGGAAATGTTCTATTGTTTAAGACTATTCAAAATACTAAAAAAGCAGAGAGATACACGCAAATTCTTTTGCACCCAGGAGGATGGGTGCAAATTTTTCTTGGGCATAGGCGTAGCTACAAAGTCTGCCGGCTATGCCTGTACAGACCTTAATGAAATAGTTTCATTAATTTTTTGATCAATTTTCATCCATTTTAAAATTTGATATCTGTAGACTAATCCTTGATATCACTAAAATAACATTTTATTTGATTTTTAATACTCTGAGAACCTTAAGCACGTGAGAATATTATATTGAGAAAATGGGTGTTCTTTAAATAACTTTATGCACACCTACGTATATAAAAGGTTCTTGCTAAGCCTATGCTTGCAGGTCACAAATCAGGAAACTTGTGATTAGTTGTATCGTTGCTGAGTATTACCTGATCCTCGATAACTTCTTTAAACGACTAGTACTGGTACTAATCAAAATTTAAAGAAATTTTAAAATTTGAAAAGACTCTACTTGTTTCCGCCTTCCTGCTCCAGAGAAGTAATAATTAAAAGCCCTTGTCAAGCAGTCCATATAACGATCCCTCACATACGCAATTAGCTTCCTTCCCACACAGGGGAACTCGAGAGGGGCAGGAGACCATAGCAGGAGGGTTTTAGCTGTCAACTCTCTGATGTCCAGACGAAGCTACAAAAGTTGTTGTGGGCAAAATAGAAAATGAACCTCTCCGGAAGATATACCCGCTTCCCCTTCTCTTCACCCAGCAATTAGACAAAGTCAACAGAGCGTCAGTTGACGCAATGCATTTGTATTTGGGGACGAACAAAGGGGAAGAGGGGGGATCATGAGGGGAAAGCTTTCATTTCACTGTAAGAATCATTTAACGGAAGCTGTTAAAAACATTGTAAAAGTAGTTTTCCCATATTTACGAAACAACTTGACAAGTAAAAATTAAATACATAAAATATACTTGTTAAACTTTTGTAATTTTAATTAACACAACTTAAATGATTAAAATTGTATTAGCTATGTATAGCACTTGAAGATCGCAAAGAGTAAAGTAGCGTAATGTGTTAAACTATACTTGAGTTCATTAGGAAGGAACAATTTAATGTTAGAAAGTGTAAAAGTTTCAATCAATTCATTTTTCTACCTCCATTCACATGATGAAATCTGATATTCACCGTTACTATGCTTCATAACGAAGCATGTAGAACATGACACTGTTAGGAGAATGTGTGACACTAGTAAGGAGTATTTGTGACACTGTTAGGAGTACGTGTGACATTGTTAGGGATATGTGTGACACTGTTAAGAGTATGTGTGACACTGTTAGGAATATATGTGACAGTGTGGGGAGAATATGTGAAACCGTTAGAAGTACGTATGTGTCACACTGTTGTGACACTATTAGGAGTACGTGTGACACTGTTAGGAGATGTATGATACTGTTAGGAGTATGTGCGACACCGTTAGGAATATATGTGACACTGTTAGGAGAATGTGTGACACCGTTAAATGTATTTGTGACAGGAGAATGTGTGACACTACTGTGGGTATGTGTGAGACTGTTAGGAGTATGTGTGACATTATTAGGAATATATGTGACACCTTTAGGAGTATGTGTGACACTGTTAGGGGTATTAATGACACTGTTAGGAGTATGTGTGACACTATTAGGAATATATGTGACACTGTTAGAGATGTGTGGCACACTTAGTAGAATGTGTGACTCCATTAGGGGTATATGTGACACTATTGGGAGTATGTGTGACACTGTTATGAGTATTTGTCACAATATTGTGAGTATTTGTGTCACTATTAGGAATATATATGACACTGTTAGGAGAATGTGTGACATTGTTAGGAGACTGCGTGTACCACTATTAAAAAATGCAAACGAGAATTCATACAATCTTCTAATTAAGAGTATATTTTTACATATAAAGTACATAAGTAAAGAATCTGGTTCAACAAATTAAATATTTTCAATTAATATTGGCAACAAACGGCATCGTGTTTATCACCATCATCCTAATAATAACAATAATAATAATAATAATAATAATAATAATAATAATAATAATAATAATAATAATAATAATAATAATAATAATAATAATAATAGGTATTTTGCCATTAATGGTATGTCATTTGCTGTAACTGTGAACTTTACCTGGCATTTAGCTAACCTCTAACGTATGATTTTTCTATTTTGATATCGTCCATTAATTATAGTCTCCTTCATCTCTCCCTCTTTTTCGTGCCACCATACCCTCTAGCAAATCCCTTATGATACAATTCTTTGTCAGCTAATGTCCCAATCTTTTCCTCTTCTTAATAATATCTAAAATTGTAATTTTCTCCTCCAAAATTTCTAACAACCTTTCATTCACTTCCCGCTTTTCCCAGCTCATTCTTTCCATTCTTCTCCACGCCCACATTTCAAAGGTTTTCTACCTTTTTCATCACTTTTACTTGGAGTTCATACTTCTGCCCCATATACTCGTAATACAGATCCATACTCCACAGCATTTTATGAGTCTTTTTTTTTCAACTGTTTATTCAAGATCCCACAAAATAAACTTTCCTTCCTCCTAAATGTTTCCATCTCTATTGTTTCTCTTACATTTACTTCATGTTCGCTAATAATACTTCCCAGGTATCAGAACTAGTCATCTGTTCTATATTCTCCCCTCCTGTTTCCATATTTAACAGCAATCGCTTTGTTTCAATCACCTGCCCCTCCACCATTTCACTCATCTCTCATCATAACCGTCTCCTTTAGCTTAACCAGCATAATCGTGGGACGTAAAACTTAAAGATTTCATTTTATTTTATTTTCAATTTTACTCAAAGGAACGATAATACTCAATGGACTGTATACTCAAGCATCAGCCATCTTGAGTGAAAGCTTTTTCGTGAATTTGCCTCATTCACACCAAGTAAATGCTGGAATAGTACTTTACATAATTGCCCCAGGCCGTTTACTTCCTTCCCCGTTCCTTTCTCCTTCCCCAATTCCCGCGGAAGTGTGATATCCGAGGGACGTCATCCCTCTTACGTGATTGTCTAACATGACCACTGATGCCAAAATGTAATTTTAATTCCAGTTCTTTGGATAATTTTTGCTTCGTAGTGAAGAGTATTGGAAAAATATCGTCTTCAAAATCGGTTCGCAAATGTTGAAAAATAAATTCCAAAATGTCTCCTGTTTATTTTCTGAGCTCACTGAAAATATTCATTCTTGCTATCTTGTAACTTTTTGTTTTTATTACTATTATTAAGTATTCGGACAGTCGGCAGATCCTATGACTAACAAAGTTATTATTATTATTATTATTATTATTATTATTATTATTATTATTATTATTATTATTATTATTATTATTATTATTATTATTATTATTATTATTATTTTTTAGGCCTGGAAATATTTCTTCCACGTTTCTTTATCTTCAATTTCCTCTTTTTACTCCCAATATTTTCTTCTGTTTCTCAAATCATCGATCACTTGTGATCTTCTTCCTATCCCTCACTTTCCTTCCATCTTTTCTTCTACGGCGGTATGAAGAAGACAACTTCTTCTCAAGATCTGTCCAATCCGATTGGTTTTCCTAAGAAGGATACTGTCTAAAAGCGTTCTCTTCTCTCCTATCCGTTTCAACACATCTTAGTTTGTTTTTCTTTTTGTCCATTTTATCTTCTTCATCTTTTCCCAACACTTCATTTCCAAGTTCTCTAGATATTTCTTCTCTAACTCCCGTACTGGATAAGCAACGTTGAAACAGGAGGTAGTTCATGACCTACTTCCGGTTCAATAAAACGTAACAGGCAGACATGAAACCTATCAGTGAGGAAATGAATACTGTATTTACTCGAATATAAGCACCCCCTAAAAATGTAATTTTTTAAAAGAATCCGTTTAGTGTGTGGACACATGCACTCCCGTATAATCCCAGAGAGAGAGTTAGGTAACCGTCAAGCCTAGATATATAAACTTGGACTTACACACGCACTCTTGTGTTATGAACTTAAAAAAATGTATTCTACATTGTCAACATTTATAAATCATTTTTCTTCTCCTTTCTTATGATGTTTTGATTAGGGATAGGCAAAACCGTTTTTTTATAAAATCCGGAAACCGGTTTCTAGAAAAACCGAAATTTTTGCATTTCGGTTTTCTCCAAAACCGGTTCGGTTTTTCACCAAAACAGGTTTCGGTTTTCTTCAAAAAACGGTTCAGCTTTTTTACCGAAACTGGTTTCGGTTTTCTTCAAAAACCGGTTCGGTTTTTCACTGGGAAAGGTTTCGGTTTTCACCGAAACTGGTTTCTGTGAAAACTTTTGGAAAACACATAAAACTATTGCTGTTTAAACGGAATCGATTTCCAGAGAACAAATAAACACTATTCTGGTAAGAAATAGAACCAATTTTAAAAAAAACAGAACGAGTTTTGAAGAAAATCAAAAAAACCGGCATTAGTGCCCACTACTAGTTTTGATGCAGAAAAAATAACCTTTCTTCTTCCTCCAGGGATTAGAACGAAATCGTAAACTCTCACGTTGGGGTTTTTGGTGACTCTCCTAATTATCACAAAGTCATGATTAATACATCGTGGAAAAGCTTATGAACCACAAATTCCAATGAGTTAACATTTCTGCCATTCCCACTCTATTAGTAGAATAAGAACAAATCATCCTGAAAGTAGATGTAATTTACGTAAAAAAGAAAACTGACACTCACAAAATTAGCCAATGTTCCCCCTTTCTTCCCCATAAAAGCAACAAGTACACACAAAGGGTATTACCATGTAGTGGACTACTTCATTGCTTCACACACAAATTTTTATGAATGTACCCCAAGGGGGGAATGACCTTCCAAAAAAAATTGGTGCAAATAAACAAAAAGAGCGTAACTTATAATCCTTCTCCGCTGTGATACTCCTCATATATATAAAATACATATCGGCAAAAACCTTTGTCTTTTAGAAATACAGTGATACCAAAATCATCTTTCTAGCTTAATTAGAGGTTGAGCTATTGAGAATATATCCTTGACATAGCACTTGCGTCAATGTGCGTCTAAAGGTTGAGCAGGGGATATACTATTACCACAGAATTTTAGTTCATTTTTTGTAAAGTGCTGTTTATACTCGAGTAAATAAACAAATAAATAAATAAATAAATAAATAAATAAATAAATAAATAAATAATAATAATAATAATAATAATAATATCTATCATCTATGATTTTCGCTGTATATGTTAACAGATGGACGGACATATTTGTTTTATACATAAAATCCCAACACTCGCGTATGGTATAATTTGGATGCCGGAGCTTTATTGAGTGTGTAATGTGTTTGTGCATGAATGGGAGAATGGAAAGGAAAAGGAGAGGGTGGGGAGAAGAATGGCCCTTAAATCAAAGCTAAGTTTCAAAAACTCAGTCACTGAAGAAATGCTCCAGGGCTGGAAAACAAACTGCTTCAAAATTAAGCAACTTCAAACTCCCAGGCCAATTTTCTTTCTTTCCTTCTTCTAAAGTAAAAACAGAAGAATAAAACTCCCGCTTTCCTTTTCTTTTTCTCTACATATATATTCTGCTTCCCTCATTCCTCTAGCCTTTCTAACTCAACAATCCCTTGCATGGACGTTTGGGGAATAATAATACACAAGTTAACGGTTGCAATACGCTGTCAAGTCAAACTGCGATACGTTTACCAAACTATAACGATTTAAGAGTTTTTCTTTTTCACTTCCCCAAGTTTCTTCTTGTTTCAAAGATTAAATTACGTACACACACACACACACCCTCACATACACACATCAATCTGCATAACTTACCTTGTAAAATATTCAAGTTTAGAAGCAGTGCCGTTTGTTTTCTTCTAATTCCTTCGTTTGATGTCAAATTACTAAACCTACTATAATTATTGTTTATGAACTAATTGCTGTTATTACAGTTAACCTATCACACTGGAAGCACTAACCCTAAAAATATAACTGGAATTAGTGATGTTTTTCACGTATTCAAAGTTCCTTTAATATTTTACAGGATAAAATATTTAATAAAATCTTTGCATTGTTCATATTTCGTTTCAATGTTACATTCACTTTCATCAGTTTTCTATTAGATATACGAGGTGTAACGAAAAGGTAGGGCAAAATTTCAATGGTGGATTTCTTATGGGTAGACAAGTAAGAAAGTTCATATTCTATGACCATATGTCTGGAAATGCATTGTTTCAGAATTACGGCCATTGAGACGCCTGATGGTGTGAAATAATCACATTCTGGACGTCCCTCAATGTGATTCAATTTAAACCTCAATAGGGTAGCTCCTAATTTGGCTAGGAAGATAATTTTGGTATTAATGTTTTCCTGAAGGATAAAGCTTTCCAATGATATGCATTTTCACGGGTGATCGCAGAGCCAAGGGCAGGTTATCTAATGCATCCAGAATTGTGTGAGCCTAGTAAACTGTCACCGACAATACCGCACCACATACTGAGAGCAAACTGTCGTTGATGTCTCCTGAAAGCCATCGTATGAGGATTATCATCCGCTTATACATGTACATAATCGTAATTGAAGATGGCTTCTCGTGTGAACTGAACCTCATATGTAAACACTATTGCGGATGGGAAAATGAGTTTAACAGTACACTGTTGGAGATATCACTGGTAACAGCGTACTCGCGGCAGATAATAGGTTGCTGTCGGAGACTGCACTCGCTGCAAGTAATACGGAAACAGGCTCGCTCGATGACATATACTCCATGTCTGCATGTGTTTTACACGTAACCTGCTAATTAAGAATGATCTTTACTTGTTGAATACTTCTCTAGCTATGGCAATTGTTGACCTGATCTCTTTGATGCAGTAAGCGTCTCTACTCAAAATACTTCCCTGATAGGTCTACTTGAATTGATCGACCTCTTGAAGTTTTCTTTGTTCTACTTGAATTGATCGACCTCTTCAAGTTTTCTTTGTTCTACTTGAATTGATTGACCTCTTGAAGTTCTCTTTGTTCTACTTGAATTGATCGACCTCTTGAAGTTCTCTTTGTTCTACTTGAATTGATCGACCTCTTGAAGTTCTCTTTGTTCTACTTGAATTGATTGACCTCTTGAAGTTCTCTTTGTTCTGCTTGAATTGATCGACCTCTTTAAGTTCTCTTTGTTCTACTTGAATTGATCGACCTCTTGAAGTTCTCTTTGTTCTACTTGAATTGGTCGACCTCTTGAAGTTCTCTTTGTTCTACTTGAATTGATCGACCTCTTGAAGTTCTCTTTGTTCTACTTGAATTGATCGACCTCTTGAAGTTCTCTTTGTTCTACTTGAATTGATCGACCTCTTGAAGTTCTCTTTCTTCTACTTGAATTGATCGACCTCTTGAAGTTCTCTTTGTTCTACTTGAATTGATCGACCTCTTGAAGTTCTCTTTGTTCTACTTGAATTGATCGACCTCTTGAAGTTCTCTTTGTTCTACTTGAATTGATCGACCTCTTGAAGTTCTCTTTGTTCTACTTGAATTGATTGACCTCTTGAAGTTCTCTTTGTTCTATTTGAATTGATTGACCTCTTGGAGTTCTCTTTGTTCTACTTGAATTGATCGACCTCTTGAAGTTCTCTTTGTTCTACTTGAATTGATTGACCTCTTGCAGTTCTCTTTGTTCTACTTGAATTGATCGACCTCTTGAAGTTCTCTTTCTTATACTTGAATTGATGGACCTCTTGAAGTTCTCTTTGTTCTGCTGAATTGATCGACCTCTTGAAGTTCTCTTTGTTCTACTTGAATTGATCCACCTCTTGAAGTTCTCTTTGTTCTACTTGAATTGATCCACCTCTTGAAGTTCTCTTTGTTCTACTTGAATTGATCGACCTCTTGAAGTACTCTTTGTTCTACTCTGACAGTGAGGTCGCCATTCCAGGGGATATTCTCTTGATTTTCGATTTATCAGTGTTGGTTTAAATTCCATAATTATTATAGTGTTTTTAATTTGTGGAAAGTCAGAGACTTGGAGTTCTCAATGGACTAGTAAAAAGCAAAAAAAAAGTCTAATTTCAGCACTGCAGAGCCACGTGTAATGGAAAGTACTAGTAATTCTGAGCTAGTTGTGAGATCTCTTATATTCAGAACTACATTCAAGATCATATTTAACATGTAACGCGATAATTTTAAAATTACGATCATAATTTGCATACAAAAAACATTTTACTTCTGAAAGTTTTGTGATGCGTAAACAAGTTATCATTGCCTCATAAAACGAGATTTTCATTGGCCACTCATTTTTTTTCCTTCATCCTATTGTCCTCTAGCTCAAGATTTAAACCCATTGGAATATTTTGAAAGAATAACTGACAACATGGGAATATTCTACATGCATACGTAAAGTCAGTTGAAAAACTACGTGGATTGTTCTCATGAATTCTGGGAGTAAAACAAACCCATCAGATTTCACATGTACTTACATACGACTACCTTTCGCCAACCTATAACTCAAGTCTTCTGTGATGTGGCAATGGATGAAAAGGAGGGGGGCGAAAGGGAAAATGGAAATAAAATATCTACCTTTCCCCCCATGGTAGTAGGAGAGAACCAGGATTAACAGGGTATTCTCGGAGGGTTTTTCAGCCGTTGGGTTATAGATTTTACCCGCTGACACAGAGATCTGTAAATCCCTACCAAACGTCCTTGCCCTGTGGACTCCTCCTTGTCTGCGGGAACAATGCAACGGAGAGAATAACGGTGATTTTGATTATGGGCTTCTCCGCCTTGAAAAGGGAGCGACGTCGGGGTTTTCGAGAAAGGGAAGAATCTTTGAAAGGAATGATGAGCAGTGTCCATGAACGGAAGAGTGTTAAAAGCTCGTAATTTAGAAATTTCATTCACTGAAATGATGCCTTTTCCCAAACGTTTATTGTAGGTAATATTAATTTAACGTAACACGGCTAACGTTCGTGTCTTTGACACGAGGATCATGGGTTCGATTCAGTGGCGGATCTAAAAATTATAATATGGGGGACAAAAAAGAACCTAGTGTACTATATCATAAGTGTATTATACACTTTCAAAAATATATAAATAATATTTTCAATTATTTTTGACACTCAAAAAATTGGGGGGAGGGGACCTAAGCCCCTGGCCCCGGACTAGATTCGCCCCTCGTTCTATTCCTTGAAAAAGAGAATATTAGTCATACAGATCCCATTTTCAATCGTAAATGTTGAGGTGTATCATACGTTGGATCTCAGAAGCTCATAAAGGACTCTAGTATCTCTGAAAATTAAAATGAAATCTTTTAGTTTAACGTCCCACGTATATGTCCTTTAAGTAAGAGAGACGATGATTAAAGTAAGTGAATAATAATTTAAGGATTAGTGGAATGAAAAAGTTGGAGGAAACGGGAATACTCTACCAGTGAGTCACCGTGCTCACTAAGTTTCTCTATCCATGTTTTTGCCGTATTAAATTAATTATGGTAGAAAAGTGAGATTAAATAGAAAAACGTGGAGACAACGCCCCGATTAGAGAACTCAAAAAATCAAAAAGTGGTATACTTGGATGAGAGATCACTGTCGTGCCGTGGAAAATTAGTGCCCAGGGCGAGAGTATACGACGGTATACCCACAGGGGTAAAAGTGAAAGGCGTTCCCCTACTTCCGTGAAAATATCTATTGAGTCCCTCCACTTCCTAGAAAACTTACAATGGGCAAAGGTAGGCATGAGGCGACACCTACCTTTTCAGCTCTACTTTCACCGCTCCACTCCCGTACATACGAGAGAGGTCAATAGGTCAGCCGCAAAGGGCCACCACGATTGGCGCGAAGCATAAGAAAATCTTCAAAAATAAACCCTACTTTTTCTTGACTTTGAGTACCTTTTATTACTTTTTCCTTGCATTGTATATATGTACATATTCATTTTCCATGCAACCGTTGGTGCACTCTGTTCCATTTCTAAACTAGGGTAACGTAACTTGAAGAACTTAAATTTCTCTCTTGGGATGGCAATATTGTTAATCAAATGGAATTACAGAGTAGATAAAGCAATATTCTCCTGTTAATATCTGTATCGTAAAAAAAATCAAAGTTTAAAAATTCCAGGAGCGTTTCAATGTGAATTAAGTGTACGGTTTCCATAGGCATTTCTTTTAAAATTTACGATGTCCAAAAAGTGAGTGTTTTTCTCGATATCTTCAAAAGCCACATTTCTGGAGTTAATCAACGTATCTGCATCAACAAATGCAATGTAGCAAGTACTAAAACAATATTACAACACCTCTTGACAATATTGTAATAAGCTTAAAAAAATACAATGGTTACTTACCGTCAATAGATATTCTGTGGCATAATGCTTCACCGGAATAGCAACTACAGATGGCTGCTTGTTACTTACCTGGAAAAGAAAGCAAAATTGAAGAGTTTCTGTAGAAACACACTTTGAAATTATCAACAGGAACTTAAAACTAATACATAGTTATAATATTATCTGTTCTATTTTTCTACTCAGGAAAGCGTTAAAAATTTGTAGGTTAAACTCTTAATTCTTGTGTATCACCAGGTTAAAAGAGGAAACAAATTATCATTTTTAGAATAAAAAAGGAAATAACGATCTTATTCACAGCTTCCTAATTTATGCGTTCATTTTTGAGAAAATACTGTAAAGATCTTTCACTGCACATTATACAGATCGATCAAAAAGTAGTCGATCTTTTAGTCTTTAGTTGTAGGTAACAGTTGGTGATAACTGAGGCAAGGAAGCTGTAATACAGAATTATATCAAAATAGTGTAGTCACTGGAGGAATATATTCTTATTCTAGAAGAGTGTATAAAGGGTTTGAGTCACGAATCCAATCCAGCATGCTATGCAAAGGCACTTCCCGGGAAGTCATCTCCAAAATAAACTAACCATTAAATGTCTGTACTATAAAGCGGTCTGGGTGCATATCAGATGGTTCCCGAAGTTGTGGGCCAACGACTCTTACCGAGGATATAAGTGCACGAATTAAGAATAGTGCTTTCGTAGGTTGCCTAATTACAGTAATGTGTCTTAATGCTACAATATACACGCTGTGAAAAAATCCTTACAAATGTCATCATACACAAGCAGACTTGTGCAATAGTATGAAACAGGTGACTTCCACAAGCGAGTTCAGTATTGTCAGTAGTTCGTGGAACATGTAATACCTGATCAAAAGAACTTGTATGTGTAGTATTAGTCAGATGAGACTTAGTTTCACCTCGACGGTGTCATGTCAAATTTACAAAATGCGCGTTTATAGTCAACTTACAATCCGCAAGTAGTTCATATGCCCCCCTTTACGCCAAAAGATTAGTGTATATGGCATGTCTGGAGAGGAAAATTTTTATTTTCTTCTTCTGCACGACCGATCAACAGTGAACATTCTCTTGAGATAGAGAGGTTTTTTTTTTTGGGGGGGGGGGATCTGACTGATGAAGCAAAGTAAGATATGATTTCGCAACGATAATGCAACCTCCCATATCGTTAATGTGAACATGGATTTTTTTAAATCAGTATTGTTCCCATTGTTGACTATCTATTACACTTTATTAATATATAGGAATGAATATTGAAACCGGAAGCTATACTAACTTTTCCTACTTCCGGTTTTAGTAGAAGAATAGGACCTGAGATGAAATGTATTTTTGTGGTTTTAAATCCATATAAAACACTCGCCGCCTATTAGTGTTTTCACTCTACAGGAATAAATTTTGAAACAGAAATGGTAGTAATTTTTTTTTACCACTTCCAAGTTTACTAAAAGACATAACCAATTCTTTACAAGCTGAATTCATATTTTTAAGCCGTGTAATGTGGGTTCCTGCCACCATGACATTGCGCGTCCTCAGGTTGCGATTCGAGAAGGAATCCTCTAAATATCGGAAGTTAGCTGCGACTATATTGAATAAACAGTCGCGGATCGACGACAAGGGGTAGTCCTCCAGCTTGGGGGTTTGGTGGGTCTAACAACCTCTTCCTTTTTAAAAAAATAAGCACTTGTGCAGAAACGTTCACAGAAGCCTCAGACTAGGACTGGTAGTTTGGTACGACCTCAGTAAAATAAAGTGGATATGAGATTTGGAACGCGGATTATAAGAAGTCTTTTGACTAAGGCAGACGGATGATTAAAGCAAGTAAATGATGATAGAAGAATTAGTAGGATGAGAATGTAAGAGGAAAAGAGGGTAACCCTATAAAAACCTACGGAAATGATGTTGTACACACAAACTTACTTCGTCGGGCATCGCACCAGGGAAACCGGGCACCAGAAGTAAGGGCTGTACCTCTGAGCCACGGTACCGCCGGCGAATGAATTAAAGAAATACAGGATGGACCTAGTAGGAGTTCAGAAAGTTAGATGGGAAGGAAAGGGTGCAGTAAAGTCCGGAAATTCGGTAAAATGGTGAATTCAATTTTGGGGGTCACTGAGACGAACAGTGACACTTCCAATGCCGTTTTAGGTCTAAATTCACCCTTTTCTGTCTAAAATGAAACGTTTTCTCCCAGTGTGAAGAAGGTGTATTCTGATAGTATTTGCTAAAATCAATGAAAAACGAATAAAGATTTGTTAAAATCCATGAAGAACAAATAAATTATTCTAAAAACAAACGAATAACGAATAAAACTTTGCTAAAATCAATGAAGAACGAATAAATATTTGATAAAATTTATGAAGAACGAATACATATTTGGTAGTCAATGAAGAACGAATAAATTTTTGCTAAAATCAATGAAGAGAAAATTAACATTTTCTATAAACAAATGAATTACTGATAAATATTTACTAAGATTAATGAAGAACGAATAAATATTTGCTAAAAGTTATGAAAGATGAATAAGTATTTGCTAAAGTCAATGAAGAATGAGTAAGTATTTGCTAACAATAAAGTACACAAATAAATATTTGCTGAAATTAATGAAGAACGAATACATATTTGCTAAAATCAATGAATAACGAATAAATATGTGCTAAAAGTTATGAAGAATGAATAAGTATTTGCTAAAGTCAATGAAGAACGAAGAAATATTTGCCAACAATGAAGTACACAAATAAATATTTGTTGAAATTAATGAAGAACGAATAAATATTTGCTAACAATGAAGTACACAAATAAATATTTGCTAAAATCAATGAAGAACGAATAAATATTTGCTAAAGTCAACAAAGAACAAATAAACATTTGCTAAAGATCAATGAAGAACGAATAAATATATCCTAAATCAATTAATGATGAATAAAGATCTGCTAAAATTAGTGAAGAATGAATAAAGATTTGCCAAACTCAGTGAAGAAAGACTAAGGATTTGCTTAAATCTGCAAAGAACGAATGAATATTTGCTAAAATCAATGAAGAACAAAAGAATATTTGCTAAAATCAATGAAGGATGAACATTTTTCGCAATTGAAAAACTCATTAGTAGTTAATATGTAAGTTAGTACTCTTAACCTGCGTGCTCACATTCCTTCAACCTGTTACAACCATGTAAGGTTGCAACCATAGTATCAATCATTCAGAAAACCATGCCGTTCATTGATGAGTACCTTATATTTCTATTGGTGGTATTGTGAATAGTCTTTAGACGGAAAATTTGTGAAATAATTGAAATGGAAAATAATATCCTACGAACTGTGTAGTGTCAAATAAGCTAAACAACCGTTCCACACTGAGAAGGTAAAATCTCTTCGTCTGAAAACTGATGAAATGTCTCTTTCCAGGCTTTTGCTTACCAATAAAAAAGAAAAACAATTTGTATGGAAAAGACATCGTACAACTTTTTTCCCTCCGTTAAAGAAAGATAGGAAAAAAATTATAAAAGAAGCTCCACTTATTACTTATTCATAAGCGAAAAATTTTGAACAGTATAAGAAAGTTGTCGATGGTTAGAGTAGGGGGCAGCAGTAGTCGATTGAAGTTTTCTATGCAGCACTCTTTCGGGAGCACTGAGGAAACGAAAACTTTTTGAATAATGATAATGGCGCTCAGACTCTTGCCAACAAAAATAGGTAGAAGCGAAAGGAAAAAAAAGACGCGAATACATGCTGTTCCATCTACCTTCAAGCTAGGCTATATCTTGTTGTATTTATCTTTCCCTTGTGCTTATTACATAGCTTCTACAAAGTTTCTTCTCGCTACACACAAAGGAGTTGAAAACATGCACCTATTATTTAAATGCATTTCTTTTGTGGTTCATCCTAGCTTTGTTTTACTAAGTCAAATTAGAACTAACACACAGTGCCTGAGCAAAGCGCAAGGTTTTTACTAAAATGTTGATGTGTAACAGTTTCGACAACTAACCAAACCCTTGCCTTTACCACACATTATAATACAACAGAGAATTTCATATCATTATATTCAAAGGTCTTCAGATGGTCCTGAATGCTGATTGCCTCCTTATAGCCAATCATCATTGAGATATAAAAGGGAAACAAAACTTCATAAATCTTGTTCCCCGCCCCCTTAATCAGCAACCAACACTTGGTACATAACAACGATTCAAGTTACAAATTACAAATCAAGATTTTTTCAGTGCTTTTGTCTTATTGTCATCAATGTCGGGATCCACATTCTAATTCATGACATCACCTTGTTCTTTTTCAATAAGCCTGGCCTCTTCTGTTTCCTAGGTCTACAAACTGTAAGAGCTTTTCAATCCTGTCATCCTGAATGACTTTTGCTGGGTTTTCTTTATTCACAGCAGGAAAATGCCACGATGGTACATAACATACAGGTCTCAGCCGCTTCCTTCCTTCCCCAAACCTTTTTTTCATTCCCTTTCCTTGGATAGTGTGATCACCGAGTGCCTCTTGTCATTGTGTAACGTGCGCACGACAACTGTTCTTTTTTTCTTTACATTTTTCCTTTATAACAAAAACAAGCAAATTAGCATTTTGTGCTGAAAAATTAGTTAATTTTACGTCAGTCAAAATCAACAACTGTTTTAGCCAGGTGTGCAGAAGAGCAAGTGTAGAGAATACCTTCTGTGAAGCAATCTGTTTCGTTGAAGTTGAGAGCATACGTTGCAGAATTAGGGAGCGATATGTTCGCTACAGATGACAACATATTGTTCTGTAAATTCTGTGAATCTAGTGTAGGATATTCGAAGAGGTCTTCTCTATTGCAACATTTAGATACGACGAAGCATAAAAGAAATGTGTGTAGGAAGAAAGCGAAAGCACAAACTCTACTGCAACATGTAACATCGTCCCAGAGCAGTCGAATGTCCTCTTTCTCCAAGGACCTATGTAAAGCATTTATCTCATCTGATATCCCTCTGTGGAAGTTGGAAAACCCTAATCTTCGTGAATTTTTGGACAGGCACTGCGACAAGGAAATCAATCACGAATCCACACTTAGGAAGGCCTATGTGGAAACTGTCTATACTGAAACTATGTGTAACATCCGGCAGAAAGTGAAAAATAAAATTTTCTGGTTATCAGTGGACGAAACGATAGACCTTTGCGGACGTTATATAGCCAATGTTGTTCCTGGTATTTTGGAACTGGATTAGACTGGAGAAATTTTCCTTGTTGATGTTCAGCAGTTGGAGAAGGTTAACCATTCTAGAATCGCTGGCTGTATTGAAAACGCAATGCAGGTGGTTTTTCCATAAAGCGTTCTTCGGGACAGGCTTCTCGTACTTGTAACGGATGCAGCTAGATATATGGTGAAAGCAGGAAAAGCCTTGAAAGTTCTATATCCCAAAATGATCCACATTACCTGTCTGGCACACGGAGTCCACAGACTATGTGAAGAAATTAGAGCAAGGTACCCCAACGTAGATCGCTTTGTGTCAAATATGAAGAAAATTTTCTTGAAGTGTCCATCACGACACCAGGCCTAAAGAAGGCTACCCCGGATATTGCTTTGCCACCACAACCGGTTGTGACAGAATGGGGAACATGGCTTAAAGCAATTCAATATTACTGAACCAATCTGCCTATTATTGCAGAAATAGTTGCTGTATTTCAAACTGAGGATGCAGCATGTATAATTGTTGTTCAGGAATTGCTTAATGATATTACGGTAAATTACAAGATGATATTGTGTACATTTCTGCAAATTTTTGGTTTCTGGTGTCATTCATTGAGCGATTGGAGACAAATGGTCTCAGTGTGCAAAAATGTCTTGAAACCGTAGATGTTAGAACAAAATTGTCAACAGTAAACGAACCAACAGCAAATTTGGTGAAAGACAAATTCATTGCCATCCTGAACAATAATCCTGGATACGGCACTTTCACCAGCATCGCAGCTGTTCTGACGTGAGTGGTGACGGAGAATTGACTCTCAAAAATGTTGAAGAAGATTTAACACCTGCAGATAGTATGTTTGAGGTTTGATCCTTTGACTTCGTGCTATGTGGAACATACATTCTCACGGTACAAGTCGCTGCTTGTAGATAATAGGCGAAGTTTCACAGAAGAGAACTTGAAGAAGATCTTCGTGTCACAATGCAATGCTTAAAATTACTTTTACCTATTGATTTGTCCGATCTTTATTTTTCATTTTCAAGTGTATGGCATAGTATGGCATTGAAATATATACATTCTCTCCATTGTATTTGTGTGTGTGTGTGTCTTCAACTAAAAGAAACTGAAATCACAAGTTCTAGAGATTCGTTAAAGCTGTTCAAATTAACACGAAAAACCTTCTATAATTGTTTTATTGAAAAATGTTTATTTTGTAACCGTAAGTTAAGTAAAATAAGACGTTAAAAAATACGATAGAACTTTCCTTTAAAAAATCTGCTTAGAAACACAACTGGAAAATGTTCCTTTTGTAGCTGTCAACTTTCAAATAAAACATTTTTAAAAAATACCAAAAAATGAAACCACAAAATGTTCCCTAAAAATGAGTTTGTAAATTAAGTAGTCATATTTTTTTCTGTTTTGGGTAGATGACATTTTTTTACACTTTTAAAATTTTTGTAACATTTTTTTTTAAGTTTTTATGACATATTTACATACATATTTTACAGTTTTATAGAGCATAAAGTCCCGTGCCCTAGTGATGTTCAATCATTACAAATATTTTAGATACTTGTACAAATAAGCAGGATTACTTTACTATTGTATTACACCAAAAACATTAGAGTCTAAGCACTATGTCAGTTCAAATTAAGTCATGTGCAGATTTAGAATATCTAGGCCATCATATCATAGATTTTCTTAATTTTGAAGATTTGTCATGAATCCCCATGCTATTATACTACGTCTACAAATAAAAATTTTTAACCCTTTTAAAAATATTCGTATCTTATTACATCCTTTCATTTTTTCTACTAATTACTCTGCATATTAGCAATTGGTCACCCCACACCATTGCTAGAAGTATTCTTATCTTAATGCTACAAGAATCATATTATGTAGTGGTTTACTTTCTTACTATATTTCTTTAAGGGAAATGCTTTTGTGGTCACCGTGGTGGTTTGAAGCTGAAGGAAGCTGTAGCGAATAGATGCAGACATATGGTTAGGGTGCCGAAAGACCATCATAAACAAGATAAGTGCTGGAAAATTTTTCTTGTGACATAGGCGTCGGTTCTCAAACCCAAGCACCATAATAATACAATTTCATACATGAACCTTGATAATTTTATTTTTGATTTAACTTATTTAGGAGCCAGATTCCTATTTCCTGTCACCTTGACTACCTTACGTCCAGGATTTTTAGAGACTGAACAAGAGGAATATTGACACAAATTCATTGTGTTAGTTGTGTTGTTAATTTAAGCATTCAGCTTTTTCTTATCAATAACCTCACACGAAATTGTGTTCTAAGTATGCAAACATAAGTTTATTTATATTATTTCTCCTCTTCAACCAAGCCTGTATCCACAAGAGGCAGCCCCCTAAAATTTTCAAAGTACACTTGCAAATAAACTATAATATGGTTGGATTAGCTCCCCTAACTTCCACCGGTTCCACTACCATTTGCGGGGGGGGGGGCTACAAGTCTACCCTCAGCTCTGAGATGATTGATGTTTGGTATATGGTGGTACATTTCCAAAAGATTATATCGTGAAAGTATTGCGTTTTATGCTCTCAGGTCCACAAGAAAAAAAGCCATAAAAGCAAACGTTTGAAGACTTCAGCCTTTGTTAAGTTTCGTCCAGTAGATTTTCTCTTATATTGTTTCACTCACTGGAACAGAATATTGTTTTCATTACTCGTCATAACATAAATCACAAACATTCATTATCAAACGACACAGTGGATCAATAGTGGAGCACTCACCTCTAGTGTGAGGGGTACCTGGTTCGAATTCAAGCCATATGAATTTATGGTGGGGAACATTGTGTCCGTAGATTTTTTCGCGATTCAGACGTTTCCTCCCACATGACCATTCCACCGATTCTTTTATAATCATTCACTCTCATTAATTGTCCGTCTCCCTTTACCTACAGGACATATTCGTGGAACATAAAAGTAGAAACTTCATTTTATTTTATTCAGTCGTCTAAAACGCCACTATAACTAGTTTGTTATCATTACTATGAGACTACATTTGTTTATTTCTTGGTTTAAATGTTAACTCATGTGCTCAAAACACTTCAGCCAATTTGAAGATGCTCACATGGACTAATATAAACAATTTACGAGTATGTTCCATTTCTAAAGAAAATGACAATAAGCGCGGAGATATTATGATAAAATAATATTGCTAATGTGTAAAGTAATTCGATAATACCACTGGTAAATTATCAGAATACCCATGAACATAATTATCATCGTAAGTTTGTGCGTCCTTGTGTTGAACTCAATAAAGAATTTAGATTATTTTTACTTGGAGAAATGTTTCTTCATGTATCAATTTCCTTGGGCTTCCCCCTGAGCGCATAACTATCGAATTCAGGACGAACTTGCATATAAGAAATTAGTACTCTACTATCAAATAACTATGCTTTTATATTGTTGATTTTTTTCTGAAGAATGAATGAAATTCGCTTCGTAGGATCGGTATGAGAATATTAATTAGTACACTTCAAATTTGTCTTAAGATATTTAACAAATAATTGGTAATAAATAAATAAAAAACTTTTTTTTAAATAAACCTTAAATTCTGTTACTTTTCTTACTCTTCGTGTTATTAGAAATGTCGTGCACATTTGAAAAACATGAATCATATCTTTCGCTAAACTGTTTCCCTTCTGAGCGGAGCAGACCTTTTCCCCTGTACCGTCCTGTGATGTACAAATATGGTGGTCGTTGTTATAAGCGTATAAGTAGCAGACCGGAAATCAATCGTAAATTTCGACTAGTTATAATTGTCTCATGAGCGAAAGGAAGTGTTGTGAGAAAACATCCCCTGCACTGTTACTCTGCCGGATATCACAATATATTAATAGATTTAGCGCCGCGGTGAATTTTGTGATTTTCTCCATCAAACCGTGTCATATTTTGTAAATTAAAAATAAAATGCAATACTACTAGCTTGTTAGCTGAAAACATTTCCAAGGGGCACGTCGGTCTATTCTAAATGACAAAAGACATTAACCAAGAGCTAGCCGACGACTTCCTAAGGAAGTAGCAACACAGGGTAGACATGTTGGTTTCATGGGACCTACGAGACTTCTGCAGAAACTTTACTGTATTGGACCTATTCTTCATTGTAGAAGTCGAAAGCAATAGTGATTCCAGTTAATGGATCGGCCAACACCGTGACTCAGTTGTAGAGCAAGGGGGGTCCGTGGTTCAATCCCCGTCCAAGTATGTTTGTTGTGCATAAAATACGTGAGTTTTCTTTGGTTACTCCCGTTTCCTCCCACATTAGCATTGCACCAATTTTTCCATTATCATTCGTTTGCATTAATTATCGTCTCCCTTAGCCTAAAGGACATAAAGATAAGACGTAAAAGTGAAAGAGTTTTTGTAGTGAACTGTTTGAATCATTGAATAGGGACATATAATAAATCATATATGCTATATATGAAAAAAATCATTATGATTATCTTTAATACATCAGCATCATAAGTAAGACGAAAGTGAGAAGCCTCCTTGAAGGTTGAAGGACAGGCGTGCATTTGACGTGAAAATATTAACCTTCCGAGAGGAGATTTCTCCTCTCGGAAGAAGAAAGATAAAAAAAAAACTTCAACCTTTTTTATCGCTCTCTTTGTCGTCGCGAGCACAACTAATCAATGAAGCGTTTTCGTGATGCGATGACCCAGCATTAAAAACCCATTAAAAATCCAAGAAGACGTCCGACATCTTTCATCAACTTCCGCTTGAGACTCCGGGAACATTTATTTCCGTCAATGAAATTATAAAGAAAGGGAAGAGAGAAAGTTTTTTTCTACAACAACCGCTGACTTCAAAAATATACACTCATGCCCTAATTGATTTTTGAACATAAACATATCATAACATGAAGACATGCTATTTATGACTGTTAATAGAATTAGAGTTGAGCGTCTCGTCTCAAAAAAGTAAATTGGCTTCTGTTGGAAAAGCACTTTTCATCTCGTATCTTGAAATGAGAGTTCTGTCTCGTCTCGTGTTTAGTCTCCCTACAATAAATGTGGAGTGTTCACCTCTAATGCTAGGGTACTCTGGTTCGACCAACAGCTACATGGTGTGATCAAAACGTACGATGAATGTAGTTGCACAGTGCCATCTATCGATGGTGTATGCATTTCAACTAGTAAGCCCTGTAGCCTAAACCTTTGGTACAGTTAGTGTCGAGTTTGAACAAGTTGTAACATGTTAGTTGGCTTCCAGAGGCAGGAGAGTGAGGACGTGTTAAGAGTGTCTGTCGCGCGCCAATATTAAGTTTTGTTGTAAGCTACAAAATGTGCCAAAGAAGCTCACAAAACGTGCATGGCGATTAAGCAGTGGCATTGAAAACTTTTTACAAGTGTTATGAGCGATTCAAAAGAAGCAAAGAGTTGGGGAGAGACGTCCTTGGACATCGAAAAAAGATGAAAACTTGCCAAAACTAGCAAAAGTGATTTGTTCCAACAGGCGAATGACTATTCGAGAGCTTTCCGAAGAATTAAACATCTCGTATGGGTCCGTGAAAAGCATTTTAACCGCCAATTAAAAGGGAAAATTGCTTTCTATTTCACCACTAAAACTCGGCGTGCCACACCTTGCTTTTGATCCCCGTGTTTCCGGACGAAAATATGTCTGATTACATTCGGTGTATTCTCCAGATGTAGCATCATGCGACTTGTGGTTCTTCAAGAACATTAAAACCATGCTTAAAGGAAAACGTTTTGACACCATTCTTGACATTAAGGGGGACACGACAGGGCAGTTGAAGGCCCTTCTAAAAGAAGCCTTCCAGAAATGCATGCAGTCATAGATTCAACGTTGGGATAAGTGCATTGCTAGTCAAGGACACTATTTTGAAGGAGATTAAATCAAATTTCATGTAATCTTAATACTTTGTTTCTAATAATATTATTCACCGTATTTTATTTACCACACTTTGTATGCGTCTTATGGAGATCGTGTCTGTGTGTTCTCATGTTTTCTTTCAACTTCTTGATACACTTTCATTAATTATCTGCCTTGTTTAGCCTAGAAGAACGCTAAAAGTAAAAATTTCATTTTCAGACCACATGTCACTCAAATGGGAGAGCCGAAATAATATTCCTGGGTAGTAACATTCGATTTCTTTTTTCTGAAAAGTGTACGTATTTCAATAAAAGCATCACTCTTTGTATTAATTCAGCTTTGCCCCAAGTCTCAATTAGATGAAAACGATTCATTCATTTATACAAATTTCTTAGAATTACAGCCATCTATGGCCTTAGATCCGTGACACATAAGTGATGACGTCACTCGGTGAGCACACTGTCCAGAAAAGGCGAAAGTAAGAAACGAATGGGGAAGGGAGAAAGCACTCTGAGAACTGTATGTTAAGTATCATCCCGGTATTTGCCTAATGTAAATGAGGAAAACCTAGGAAAAATCTCACTGTTCCTTTTTCTCTTCCTCTCTGTTCCTTACACATTCCTCAATCTTCAATTAGCTTCAGGTTTATCATCAACTTGAACACCCGGTCTTGTTTATTGGAGGCACAAGCCAGCACGGTACCGGCGCAGCCTGGGAATTTATAATGTGAGGCCCGACTCGAGTTCGAAATATGTTTCAGCCTTTAGGCTCGAGCCCGGTCCTAGCCTGTGTAATAATCAAATTAGCCAGAAGTAGGTCCGAATTACAGAAACATTATAATTAACGCATAACTGTATTTTTATTTAGTGCGATTAGGAATTTAATTTTCCAGTTGTACTTTTAAAAGTTCTCCAGAAAGAATGGTTGTACAATATATTTAAAAAATTAGCCCGAAAAGGTCAGAGAAATGTGGTTATGTATATATTTAGAAATTTACGGCCCAAGCCCGGTCCAAGCCCGAAGTGATATATGCTTTGTAGACCCGAGTCCGACCCAAGCCCGTGGAGGAATCTAATTGGAGGTCTTAGTACCTATCACCGTTTGTAATTCTGAATTTTTGTTTCCTTTTTTACTAACATTACTTATTGTTTTATATTTTTATATTGTTACTATTATTATTTATTGTTATTTATATATAATTCCTATTTATTGTTATTGTTATATACAGTATTAGTTATCTTCATATAGGCTATTTATTATTTTATCTCTTAGGTTTTAATTTCAATTTTGCAGCAGTTTTTATTGCTTCTTAATATTTCCGTGTCTTCGTTCTTAAATTTTATTTACCGCAATCCGTGTTTGAGCAGTCGTGTTTATCGTGACGGGTACAAATAGCCTCTATGCTGACGTCCCCATTAAGCCTTAATCAAAGTCGAGTTGATCGTGACGGGTACAAATAGCCTCTATGCTGACGTCCCCATTAAGCCTTAATCGAAATTGTGTTTATCGTGACAGGGCAAACAGCCTATATGCGACGTACCCATTAGATCTCAATCAATCAATCAATTATTCTTTTTTAAAATCATTATTCATAATGAAGTTGGCCTATGTCCCCGGACTTTTGTACACTAAATAACGTAAACAATCCAATATAAGCTTCTTGGATACATATTATGATTGTTGGTTATACAGGGTGTAAATAAAGTCCATTGCCACCACATAAAACTAGGAAACGATGAAATATATGTCAAAACGGGAAAACACGTATTTCATCATTTTAAAAGTACCACGTATTGAGGTAAATAACGTTGCCCCAGAGCGTCTAAAAGGATTCAAGACGGGGTCCAACTTCAAATTTTCAAATGGCAAGTGGAGTCAAGTAGTATACCGTTTGAAAGCTACTTTCAAAAGAAAGATGATGGAATACATTTCGACACTCTATATTAAACCTGTTCAAAATGGCGGCAGGTCAAAATGTTAATACAATTTGCATTGAAAAGTCTTTGGCCACCCCTAGAAATCTGAAATGACTCAACAGATATCAAAACTGCAAAACACGTATGTCATCATTTTAAAAGTCCAACGTATTGAGGTAAACAAAATTGCCCCGTGGTCCATCGGAGAGCCCCAGACGGGGTCCAACTCCAAATTTTCAAATGACAAAGGGAGTCAAGTAGTATATCATTTGAAAGCTATTGTTAAAAGAAGGAAAACGGAACAAGTCTTATGTTTCAATATCAAACCTGGTGAAATGGCGGAGGGATAAAATGTTAATTCCTCATCGAAAAATGTTAATGTACGGCCTTCATCGAAAAGTCCACGTTCACTTCTAGTGCTCCGAAACGGTAAAACATGTCAAAACGCTAAAATGGTGTCTCCTTATTTGTAAAGTACCGCTCTCCGATCTGTAAATATTTGTTCCAGAATCCCTGCAGGTTCCCAAGTCTGGTCCAGCTTAACATTTGCCAATAGACAAAGGGTCAAGTAGCATATTGTTCGAAAGTTATTGATAAAAGAATGAAGATGATACAAGTTCGGAATGGGTATGGAAACCGTGTCCGAAAGAACAGGGACTGGGTGAACTGAGAGACGTGTAAACAGTCACATCTATGGAAAGGTTTAATTAACTGGATGCCATGTCTGTATCACTAATTTAGACAATACTATTTCAAGTAGTAGTGTGCTTACTACTACTTCGAACGCTACTACTACTATTCCCATTACAAGTAGTAGTACTATTATCAGTACTACTATTATTTGCTTTACACATACCTTATGCAAGAAGATGCTAGAAGTGAGCCCCATTTACCTCTTGGCAGTAGGAAAGACGATTATGAAATTCGTCTCGAACATCCACCTGTTGCGGTAAGTAGTGTTAAGGTATTCACACACTTCTTGAAAATAGTGTGTAGGGAATCCATCTTGTTGGAACCAAATAGCGCCTATATCGTACTCAGAAAATCCGTTGCCATCTGATGTATTTTCTACCAGATCTTTTATTAAGGGTATACCTTAAAATTTGTAGATACAGATTGCCGCTTAGAGTTAAATCAAGGAACAAATGACCAACTATGTGATTCCCCAAGATTCCTGTCTCCACATTGATTTTCTGGGGCCTTTGACTATATCCTTTCCTGAGTATATACGCATTCTGTTCACCCCGAAATCTAAGGTTTTGTGTATTGACACGCCCATCCAGGGAAAACATACTTTCATCACTGAAACAGACGTTGTGGAAAAACTGTCTACTTTAGGCAATTCTTTGAGTCATGATTTCACAAAATTAAATACGCCGATCGAAGTCAGCATCTCCGAGTTCATGTTTTATTGCATTTTGTACGGGTGAGACTTATGAATTTTCAAGACCGTATCTATTGAGGTTCTTGGAATATGTGTGTGAAAGCTTAGTTCTCTGAGAGAAGTAGCAGGATTGACAGCCATACTTCCAATTACTTCAATATCTGTTTCTTCTCCTACCTTTGGTCGTTTTGAGCGTGGTCTGTCTTTAACGCTTTGAGTTTCCCGAAATTTTTGCACAAGGTGAAGACATATTGATGACTGACACTAGGACGTTAAGGATACAATTCTTTAAAGCGTCTCGCTGTGGTACGCACATTCTCCAAGCAAAAGATTATTTCAACTTTATCTTCATCAGAATGTGCCTATTCATTGCCATTCATTATGAAGATCTAATGTACACTGCAGACATATACACACACACTGAAATTTTAACAGCAACACTGTACTGTTGTTAATTTAGTTTAGCTTCAGTTATTTGGGGTTTATTTATTTTACTTCAATCTCCTCTTAGAATACACATATGTCACTCTCTAGATTCCGTCCTAGCTCTTTAAAACTATAGAATCAACACAATAGTCTCCCTAAGTTTCCATATCCAATAGAATCATTTATCAACTATTTACATAGGCTCTTAGCATAGTAGCCGAATCCATATTCAGCATATGCCTTTTAATAGATACTCTTTGCCCTAAGACCACTTCCCTTAACATACACACACTCAACTTCTAAAAATCGTTATGTACGGTTACAAAATGACTAACGTGGAAGAACAATACACTATTACTATATGTTTTACCTACGTCGATTGAACTTTGCCAGGGCATTACATACTGCTAAATTCTACGAGCTCATAAGACCACTAGGCACAACTGTAATGGTCACTGCAGCATCTTACCTTTACAAATATAAACCTGTGGCTGGCAAGGCCAAACATCCAATGCTCTAATAGGTCAATGGCAAATACACTTATTACGTGCTAAACATTACAGTATCTATTACATGAGTGTGTGCAGTTCAAACAACCAATCTGTAAACACGTGATATCAGCGATTCACGTTTAAACGTGGGGAAAAGGAGAAAGGAACTCATGCGAACCATGCAGATTATACAGATAGTCATTCCTACTAAGTAGCCTCAACATGAACACAACGCTACCGTTTTTGTAACAAACAGCGACACAGTGATCAGTGTTGTTCTATGGCATTTGGAGCAACTATGGCTCAGGTCGGGAGAAGGATGCGACAATGGTGCTGCAAATGTGGCGGTCAAGCCCGATGCATAGTACTATCACGGAACTATCTGATATGGCAAAGCAAACCTCTGATATTGCTATGTTCCGAACGTAGCTTGCAAATCCAGGACTTCCGGAATATGCAGGCAATTCTCTACCACGTAACAGAGGCCCGATTGGCACAACTTTCCTAAACATTGATAGGTGGTTTTTTTTATGTGTTAGAGATCGCGCACGCTATTTCGCACTAGCTAGTGCAGTCATGCAAAACTTCTTTCTTTTACCAATAACTTTGAAACCATCTGCTACTTGACCGCTCCTCCAATTTCAAACCCTGCAGTTGGATCTCTCCTAGGCCCCTGCAAGGACGCTGGAACAAATAATTGCAACTCGAAACGTTGTATTTTTGATAAAATACGTGTTTCAGCGTTTTGGTATATATTTCACCGTTTAGGATTACTAGAACTGAAATGGACACAGGCTGTGTTAACATTTTTCGCCCCCCCCCCCCGCCGTTTCACACAGAGTTGGTATAGGCGTAAGACTTGTTCCACATACCTTCTTTTAACCAGGGGTGGGTCCAGAGAGGACCGATCGGGGTGATTGCCCCATCCCCAGAAGAGGAAATTTTCTTATTTTATATATACCTAGGTAAATAAAACCCATCCCAGAGTTTGAAGCTCTTAAAAGTAGCTCTAAGTAGCAGTGTAGCAACCCACTACCCTTCCAGAAGTCCGTCCTGGATCCGCCCCTGCTTTTAACAACAGCTTTCAAATAGCCATTTGCAACTTCTCTTGCGTTGGACCCCGTTAGGGACTCTCCGAGGGATCATGGGGCAACTTTGTTTACCTCAATTCGTGGTACTTTGCAATGGTGACATACGTGTTTATCAGTTTTGACATCCGTTGAACCATTTCAGATTTCTAGGACAAGCCAAAGACTTCTCAATGCAAACTGTATTAACATTTTGACCTGCCGCCATTTTGTACAGGTTTAATGTAGAGCATAGAAACTTACTTAATCGTCTTTCTTCTGAAAATTGCTTCCAAACAATATACTACTTCATCCCCCTTGGCATTTGAAAATTCGGAGTTGAACCACGTCTGGGACCCTTCGAGGGACCTTGAGGTAACTTTGTTTACCTCTTTTCGTGGTACTTTTGAAATGATGATATACGTGTTTTCCGGTTTTCACATATATTCCACCGTTTCCGTTTCCGAGTCTTAGGGGTGGCAAAGAACTTTGTGGACACCTTGTATTTTTTCTTGTTTTATTTGCAGTGTTCCAAGATAGAATACACTGATCAGAGAGGAAACATTATGAATACCTACCTAATAGTCGGTATGTCCACCTTTGGTTAGAATAACAGCAGCGATGCGCCTTGGCATGGAAGCAATGAGGTTTCCGTAGGTCGCAGGAGGGAGTGGGCACCATATCTGCACACACAGGTCATCTAATTCCTGTAAATTCCAGGGAGGGGGCGATGCGCTCCGACGGCACGTTGTATCACATCCCAGAGATATTCGATTGGGTTTAGATCCGGCGAGTTGATGGACTGGCACATCAATTGGAACTCGCTTCTGTGTTCCTCGAACTACTCCATCACATTCATAGACTTGTGACATGGCGCCTTATCTTGTTGAAAAGTGCCACTTCCATTGGGAATCAATGATCATCATGAAGGGGTGTACGTAGTCTGTAACCAGTGTACGATACGCCTCGGCCGTCATGGTGCCTTGCTCGAGCTCCACTAGACACATAGAAGCTCACGTGAATGTTCCCCAGAGCATAATTAAGTTACCGCCAGCTTGTCTCCGTCCCGCAGTGCAGGTGTCAAGAAGCTATTCCCTTGGAACACGACACCCTCCCATCGGGATTAATCAGACAATGCAACGCTCTGCCACTGCGCCAAGGCACAGTGGCGATGGCCACGTGTCCATTTCAGTCATAGTTGCCGATTTCGTCGTGTTCACTTTTTCACATGGATGGGTAGTCGGTTTCGGAGGGCCATCGTTAAAAGTGTTTGGAGCACTGTGTGTTCAGATTCCCCAGCATTAAAGCCTGATGTGTGTTCAGCCACAGTTCGCCGCCTGTCCTGTTTTACCAGTCTGCCCAGCCTACGACTTCTGACATCTATACTGAGGGGAGTCGCCCAACCCCTAGACGTTTAGAAATCGTTTCACATTAGTTTTGCCACTTATTGAAGACACTCACCACATCACACCTCAAACATCCGAAAAGTCGTGCAGTTTCCGAAATGCTCGTGCCGAGCCTCCAGGCCATTCGGTCTGCTTTCGGTGAAACTCAGATAGATCGCACGCCTTCTCCATTCTACACACAGCCAGCACGCTATTTGATACTACATTCACCGTATGTGTGTCTGATTAGAGCCATTCCTCGTCAGATGATGCTGCTATCGCCTGGACGGGTATATATCGATAGTAGGTAGGTGGTTATAATGTTCTGGCTGCTCTGTGTGCAAACAGCGACGCAACTAAGCTAGTTGTGGCAAGAACTTGCCCGGGGCAAGAACTTGCCTTACGCCCCCTGACCAACCAAACCAAAACCCTCTCCTACTACACCTAATATTTGCATCACACATTAATCCTCCTATTCCATTTTTTCTTCAAGTAGTAAAGCTTGATTTCAAAATTGCAGGATATAATTTTATTTTTAGTACAAGATAAAACACCAAACTAAACTAAAAGTATTTAATTGCCAAATAATCTGAGGGTAGCATGCTTCACGTATTTTTATAGTCTTTTCATAATAAATGCAAATCACAATGCTTTTGGAATTATATTTTGATGTTCATATGTGTAGAATGGATCAACAGTCTGTTCCTTTAGAAAAGAATACTTAATTATGACAAACAGTCAAACTGTTGTCTTGAGTATTATACTCGGACATCTTACAAATCTCTTAAATTGATGTAAGTTAAATAAAAACATAAAAGCTGGAAACAAAATTTATCTTTGCGGGCTGTTTTGGCTGCAAAGGTTTTTACAATGTCCTCAAAAGATAGCTTTGAAACTAACTGATGCTCTATGGATACGATTCTAAGATTGGTGAGTCGTTGTTGCTCTGATAAGTTTCTGAGGTATTTTTTTTATGAGCTCTAGTATGCTAAAACTAATTTCCTTGCCTTATAGTAAAAATAAGTATTTGCCCAGTTTTGCGTCCCCAAATCCGGCGCCTGGACACAAGCTTCGTTTGCCTCCTCCCCGTAGTTACGTCAGGATCAATCCATACGAAGTGGTCCAGAGCAGGTTGCTTGACCATCTCCAAAAATTCTACAAATTGGAGTGTGATGAATCTTGTGTATGAGGAAGTCAATAACATCATTCACGTTGTGATATGTACAAATGTTTCTCAATGGCGGCCATCTTTGTTGTCGGTGGAGTGTCAATTTTTGCATTTGCGAGCGTTTACGAAAACTACAGTTGCTCAGGACTTAGAAATCAGACAAACACCAAACATAAACGAATGTATACAGGAGAGAGTGGGGTACACGGAGAATATAAACCTTTGCTTCTAAATAAATATGCAGGGTTCTAAATAAACATAACACCGGGAAGATTTTTCAGTTCCCTATAAAACCTCTCTACGGTCAAAAATATGTATTTTTCGTGATTTACTTAAGTAACGCTAACGGAAACGTACAAGCATATCAAATTTTAAGTTTTTATTTCAATTCCAAGTACCTAAAATATGAGGTTATAAGTCCAAACAAGGGTCATTTAAATAACGTGGAGAATTTTTTCATCAACCCCCCTTTAGACTCCCTAAAAATTAAAAATATTATCTTTTGACAATTTTCGCTGTGTTGGTACTTGAAAGCTACAGTCATGCTAAATTTCAACTTCTCAAGTCAACCGGAAGTACTTCTTTATTTTATGTCAATTCATGTAGTTTTATATATAGTTAGGATAGGTGTAATGCAACCTTGTTAATACATTAACTTCCATAACTCGGATTGAATTTCAATGACACTTTGCTGATACAATAAGTGTCTGAATATCATGGTCCAGTTCGACGATGGGTGTAGTGCGTGCAAGGGGAAGCTAACCCCCTTACCATATAGACGTGGCGATGATCATGAAGCTAGAAAGATGGAACAAACACCACTCCTAAGCTTTTGCACAACTGAACACTACGCTGAACCGTGCGTAGTTTTTGAGATCTACCATGACACATATTCAAGCATTTAAATGTTTCCGGGCTACAACCATAGTCACGCACTGATTTTTTTGCAATAGTTTATTCACATACAGAATTACCTTGTGCCCTAAACCGCAATTTTTAGCACTTTACCCTCCTGAGATATTACGCTCCAAATATGACATCAAAATCACAAACTTCAACTTTCGGACCCCTTAAATTTCCGATGCCAGTAGTATCATAGTTGTGCATATTTCTGCAGACTCTTTTCATGCAATAGTATTCAGCACAAAACTTATGAACCCCTCAGTTTATGCCATTCCAAAATGCAGCCCCTTAAAAGTGTACCTTTGTGTACTTTTTGTGGTGATTTCATGTATTGGTTTGCAACCCTGCATATTTATTTAGAAGCAAAAGTTTATCTTTTGCGTGTACCTCATTCTCTCCTGAAAACATTCGTTTTTGTTTGAAGTTGATCTGATTCGTACGTCCCTGAGCAACTGTAGTTTTTAAAAACGCTTGCAAATGCAAAAATTGGCACTCCACCCACAACAAAGATGGCCGCCATTATGGAACAGTTGTACAGTCACGAACATTAATAAATGGAGGTTGGAGCCATAAGAAATAATGGCTTCAGCCTCCATTTATTAATGTTCGTGACTGTACATATGACAACGGGAATGATGTTATACACAAGGTTCGTCACACTCAAATTTTGTAATTTTCGGAGATGATCGAGCAACTATTTTCACCATCTTTGGACCACTTGAGATGGATTGACTCGTCACTGAATATAAACGGACAAAACTGAGCTCTTTCGACATTTGTTGTTGTTTTTGTTTTCTTTCAACGATTGCAGTGGCAGATCTTGCCCGAGACCAGGAGGTTGGGCCTCCCCAGAGTTTTGACTGACAACAAATAATTGAAGTTATTATTTATAAATATACTTTAAAGTTTATAGTAAACTCATAGTATGCTTATTATAGTCTGAGATCTGGCTGTCCGTTTCTCAGATTTTACCTTCTGGATCTGCCAATGAATGATTACAGCAAGAACCATAGGTAGGATGCGGAATATCGACTGTGACAATTAAATCTGAGAATCTACAGTTCGAAATATTGTTTTGAACGGTTTTATGCGGTATGTTTGAATAATTGAGCACACATATTCTTTCCGGCAATAAATACTGTATTTATGTAAATCAACTTCTTACCTTCTCTAATAGAGTAACAGGGATGCCATTTGGGAAGGGCAGGGTGCAAATTCCCGATATACATTGAGATTTACGTTTTACTTTAGTACCGTATATTAGTATACTAACGAGAAACGTAAATTCCTATGTATATCGGCGAATTTTTCACCTCTTCCCAACCTCTAAAATAAGGTTATTGTGACGGAAAAATGTATTATTGTTGAATACAGCGCTGTCAAAGAGAAGAGATGATTAAAGAGTGAAACGCTGGAATAAATTCAGTCATTAAGCAGATCGTAAAATTCAACCCGAGGATTTCCCGATTTCAAAGCAAGAACCCAACCGTCACATTTGTTATCCTCAGTATTTCTTTCAGAAAAAAGTGTTCCGGGGACACAGTTGTTATTAAGTTTAGCACATTCTATTTTTACATGATAGTATTCTGTTTATTATAATATTATAGACGTTTTATCTTGGTCTCCTCCGGGGGCATTCTCAGAGCTCCGGGGGCACCCAAGAAAACATGTCTGGAAGAAATACTGGTCATGCTTTTAATGGAAGTAACATTAAAGAAACTAGTGGATAAGGGAGGTTATTCGTGACTAGGCGGTTAGCGTACACGCCTTTGGTGTGGAAGACCCGGGTTCGATTCCCGGTGGGAGCTCAGTAGGTCCCGTATCATATAGGTTCTTTGCTGAAAGGAACGCTAAACTCAAAATCAACTCAACTCATCTTATGGATAAGGTAAAGAAAGAAACTAATTCAGAACCGATCTCTAATTTTCCCATAGGGACCGCGGTGGCTCAGTAGTAGAGCGTTCACCTTTGGTGCATGCAGTCCTTGATTCGACACTAGCGCTACGTGAATTTTGTGGTGGACAAAAACCGTGTACATTGGTTTCCTCGTGGTTCTCCCGTTTCCTCCCCCTTTCTTCATTCCACTATTGGATTTATTACTCATCATCACGGTCTCCTTTAGCCTAGCCAGCATAAGCTTGGAACGTAAAATTTAAATATTTCATTTCATTTCATTTTCCACCTTTCCCATTGCATATCTGAGTTGATGATGGAACGCTGAGGCAGAAACAAGGTACAAACACGTTTAGTAAATATTTCTAAACGAACAAAAACGATTATTAGTGTCTGTCTAAGTGCTTGACCAGACGTTACTAACAACTATATCTTTAAAGGGAATTAAAAACTATATAAAAAGTACAATTACTCACGCTTTCGATTATGTGTTTTATGTGTGATTAAGAAAGAAACCAATTTCATTACCGCAAATTCAACTGACCCTGTTTATTTGCTTTCAAAATGTGTAAAGAACCTTTATTAAGCTCCATCACAAACAGAGGAGCTCTTTAGAAACAGAGGAAGTTCAGGAAGTTGGAAGAAGGGGCGGAGGAAGAGGTTAGAAACGCGTAACAATAATTTTTTAAGTGTCAAGCCATTCAGTAAAATGCAATAAATCCTTTTTCTACAAAGTTGAAAGTATATAAACGAAGCTGTGTCATTCTCACCTCAATGGGTTTTTCACTTGCCAACTCTTTTTGTACTCCAAAAAAAAAAAAGTTTCTTTTGTTAGAATTTTAAGCTTCAGAATAAAAAAAAAAACTAACACTTTCTGCCCCAATGAGTCTAGTCATTGTTCGTGAGGGAAAAATATTTCGCAGTTTATAAAACGGGAAATCCTCCCAGCCACCACTTTTTCCTCTCTCTCTCTCTCTCTCTCTCTCTCTCTCTCTTGTTATATAACGATATAAATTTTAGGAACTGGTGCGCTGCACAGAACAAAATTAATGAGGGATGTTCCCGGTATTGCAGACATAACACACAATGGACAACTCAATCGGACATAATTCGAGATCGTGGCATGAAGAAGGAAAAAAAACTAGTTTTCACCAGCAGGGAATTTGGTATAGCAAAAACGGGATATTTTTTTTTATTGTAATAAAAGTGTTACGAGATATTAAGGGTTTTTGAAGTGGAGTTTTACAAAAGTGTTTTCCGTTACATTTGATGGCTATAAAGAGGGGTTGTCACTATGTTTTGTTATTCAATTTACTAGAATGGTTATATACAACGTTTTTAAATGGACTATTATAGAGAATACAAAATGTTAAGAAAAAAAAGTGTATCCAGCATCGAGGTTATGAAGGACAGAACATACTTTTAACGTCTCCGAATCCCGACTGTGACTTGGGAAACGTGTAGCTGGCGGTATCGTAGTTTTTCATTTTTCCTTTTATAGGTTACTTGTTACTTCAAAGACAAATTCAGATGTTAATTGTCTCTGGAAACACTTACTATCTTTCAGTTTCTGTTTACTTCAAAGACAAAGTCAGGTCTTACTGACTTCTAGAAATATTTACCCTCTTTACGGTTTCTGGTTGCTTCAAAGAGAAAGTCAGATATTAATGAACTCTAGACACATTTACATTCTTTTTGGTTAATAGTTACTTCAAAGACAAAGTCAGATGTTAATTGTCTCTGGAAACATTTACCCTCTTCGAGTTTCTGTTTACTTCAAAGACAAAGTCAGATGTTAATGGCCTCTGGAAAGGTTTACTCCCTTCTTGGTTTCTGGTTGCTGCAAATACAAAGTCGGATATTAATGACATGAAAACGTTTATCCTTTTTTCGGATTCTGGTTACTTCATAGACAAAGTCAAATGTTATTAACCCTGGAAATATTTATCCTATTTTCGATTTCTGGTTATTTCAAAGACAGTCAGATGTCATTGACTCCTGGAAACGTTTACCCTCTTTTCCGTTTCTGGTTACTTCAAAGAGAAAGTCAGATATTAATGATCCTTGGAAACACTTACCAGCTTCATTATTCTCTTTTCGGTTTCTGGTTACTTTAAAGACAGTCAGATGTTAATGGTCTATGGAAACGTTTACCCTCTTTTCAGTTTCTGATTGCTTCAAAAACAAAGTCAAATGTTAATGACTCCTTGAAACGTTTACTATATTTTTTATTTCTGCTTGCTTCAAAGACAAAGTCAGATGTTAATGACCTCTGGAAACACTTACCCTCTTTAAGGTTTCTGGTTGCTTCAAAAACGGTTTGATGTTATAAATTTAATCATTGCATGTTATCTCTTAGGAGATTCATTTATTTTCCTATTTACTCTAGGGGTGAGGCTACTTTGTCAAAACATGAAACGGAAATTAGTTCTGCAAAAAGGGTAATAAACATTGATTACGATTAATCTGTAGCCACGGTTAGGTAATCTGTAACGCCTTGGACGTCCCGGTTTCCTTCCAGACAACACCTTAAAATTACCACTGATTGGCAGGTGTACAGATCATCATAAAAATCAAGCTTGAAAATATATGCTTTGGAGGACATGGTGTATAAGTAGTAGAACTTTTGCCTCTGGTGCGTTGGTTTCCTGGTTCGATCCCCTGCCATGTAAATTTGTGGTGGACAACACTGTGTCAGTAGGTTTTCTCGGGTCCTAATTTCAACACCTAACTGATTTGTGAATGAAAAGTTTGGTGTCTTCCACGTAGACGGTGCGATTTTATTGCTATACTTGAACAATAGTAGGGGGCCGCGGTGGCTCAGTGGTAGAGCGTTCACCTCTGGTGCTTGGGGTCCCGGGTTCGATCCCAGCCCCCGCCAAGTGAACTTTGTGGTGGACAAACACCGTGTGCGTGGGTTTTCTCGGGGTTCTCCCGTTTCCTCCCACTTTCTTCATTCCACCGTTTAATTCATCACTCATCACCGTCTCCTTTAGCCTAACCGGCATAACCGTGGGACGTAAAACTCAAAGATTTCATTTCATTTTTGAACAATAGTACAACCGACATGTAACCAACATCGGACTACCGTAGAGATTAAGAATGAAGAAAAAAATAATTCAAGGTATATATAGCACACTGTCAGTGATGGAAGAAAATCATGCTGTAAGGAATATGTACTACGTCGCCAATGATGGAAGCAATGAATGTTGTAAGGATTATGCTGCAGCGTGCCAATGTTGGAAGTAAAGAATGCAGTAAGGAGTACAGTAAGGAATGTAATCTTCTTAATGATGCAACCAAACCATGTTGCAAGAAATATGTACATATAGCACCTCGTCAATGGCGCAACCAAAGAATGCTGTAAGGAAAATGCATCACCTAGTCAATAACGGAAGCAAAGTATGCTGTAAGGAGTATGTAGCACATCCTCCGTGATGCAACCTAAGAAACCTGTAAGTAATAAGTACTTCGTCGGTGATTCAGCCAAAGTATGCTGTAAGAAAAAATTAGCGTCATGCTCATGATGCAATGAAAGCATGCTGTAAGGAATATTCAGTACCTCGTTAAGAATGTGAGTAAAGTATTATGTAAGGATGAAGTAAGTATTCGTCTATGAAGTAACCAAAGTATGATCTAAGAATATGAAGCATCTCGTCAAAAATGGAAGCAAAGCGTTTTGTAAGAAAATGTACCAAAGTATTCTGTAAGGCAGGCATGTGCAACAGCTGGCTCTCGGACCGCCCCCAGCCCACTGATTTCTTTAATCCGGCCCCCCTTACTCGTTATTGAAAGTGAATTTCTTACGTAATCTCTTAAATTGAGTTGAAATCTTTTCTTGGATGACTGATGCCCATCTTGAAAATATCCTCCACGTTGGTACATCCAGTATAAATTGTATTGTACCACAGCACCTCGTCAATGGTGCAACCGAAGCATGTTGAAAGGAATGTATATCACTTGATCAATGATGCAACCAAATCATGCTGTAAGGAATATGTGGCACCTCGTCAATGACGGAAGCAAGAGATTCTATAAAAAAATTTGTAGCTCCTCGTCAATATGATGCAATCAAAGCATGCTGTAAGGATTATGTAGCACCATGTTCATGATGCAATGAAAACATGCTGTAAGGAATATGTAGCATCTCGTTAACGATGGAAGCTAAGCACACTGTAAGGAATATGTGGCACCTCGTCAGTGACGGAAGCAAAAGATGCTATAAAGAATTTGTAGCACCTCGTCAATATGATGCAACCAAAGCATGCTGTAAGGATTATGTAGCACCATGTTCATGATGCAATGAAAACATGCTGTAAGGAATATGTAGCATCTCGTTAACGATGGAAGCAAAGCACACTGTAAGGAATATGTGGCACCTCGTCAGTGACGGAAGCGAGAGATGCTATAAAGAATTTGTAGCACCTCGTCAATATTATGCAACCAAAGCATGCTGTAAGAAATATGTAGCACCATGTTCTTGATGCAATGAAAACATGCTGTAAGGCAGGGATGCAAATAACAACTCACCCACCCGCCCATGGCGAATGGTTCATCGGTACGGCGAGTTTTAATATTATTATTTATTTCATAGCTAAGTATATGATTTATATTGTGGGATGTGGCTAGTAGCTTTTTTCTTGGGCTAATAAAATTTTGTTGCTTATTTGCTTCCCTGCTGTAAGAAATACGTAGTAACTCATTGAGAATGGAAGCAAAACATGCTTTAAGGAATATATGCACATAGTCACTGATGCAACCAAAGTATGCTGTAAGGAATATGTGACACGTCGTCAGTAATGCAACAAAACATGCTATAAGAAATATGTAGCGCCACGTCAAAGATGGAATCAAAGTGTACAGTAATATTTCAAGTATGAGCTAAGAGTGTTTGATTTGGGAATAACATTAAGAATATATCATGTGCACAATGTATGAATTCGAGTACACTATTGCTAGCTTTTAAAGGCCTATCGACGCAACTCTGCGTCATGGTTTTAAACCTTCATAGCTCAGCCCCTAATTAAGGCAAGAAGATAATTTTGGTATTAGTGTATTTGTAAGGGATGAAGCTTTCCAAAGATATACATTGTATGTATGTGGGAGGCACCCCGGTGGAAAGGAGGAGGTTAAATTCCGTATTTTGTTTGTTTTTTACAAGTTATTTGGGAAGCATCCCCCTCTCCCTTGGGGAGTACAGTAATAAAAATTGGTATGTGAAACAATGAAGTAGTCCAATACACGCCAATACGTTGTAAAAGTACTTTTTGGTTATATGTGTGGAATAGGGGAGGGGAAGAGTTAACCAAATTTTTTAGTCATTTTTTATTTTTTCCAAATTCTATTTTTTCACATTTTCCCGGATTTTTTCCTCTTTCTTCTTCTCCTACGAATAAAGTGGGAATTGCACACGGGTTACCTCTTTGGCATTTGTGATTCATATGCTTTCCAACGATGTATGAATCATGACTCTGTGATAATTAGGGGGGGGGTTACTAGGGCTTACGATATGAAGGTCTGCGGCCACCTTTCAAAAATGATATACATGGCGTTTTTAATAGGAATTAGATTCTGAATTCATATCTCGATTTTTATTACAGCAATGATTAGTATTTTTGTATATTATTGTCACAAATGTATTGGCTGCACACAAGCTTCATTTTGTCATCATAGGGTGATTATAAGGGTTGCCAGGGCCTCCCCAATTATATTTCTCTCATATTTTCCCGGATTTTTCACTTTCTTCTTCTTCTTTTTGCACTAATAAAGCAGTAATTGCACAAGGATTACATATGTTTTCGAACGATGTATGAATCATGACTCTGTCATAATTAGGGGGATCAATAGTGCCCAAAACGTGAGAGTCTACGATTTTGTTAAAATCTCTGGCCGGCGTTTAAAGGCTAGAATAATGCAAAGTTAACTTCGTAAAAGTTTTTTGATCGTTACATAGCAGGCACTCCGTACATGATTTCTGTAGTTAAAAAACTAAAATCTATGCTGCTATGGTTAAAGGAATTAACATATGTGGCATACTTCCACCATAGGATATGAGAGTCCATTAAGAATGAATGTGATGTTGTGAATCAGTTCATCTCAACCCCGAAGATAATTCTTCTGAAGCCCCGAGTCACATTGTTGCCCACAATTAACTTTACTTCCTCATCCTTCCAAATTTCCTGTTCCTTACTTCCTGAAGATCATGGATTGTGTGTCTTGTTTTTGTATTTGATAATTTTGGCTTGTAAATTTAGTCTAATTTTAAGAGTAATTTTACAAATTTTAGTAGAATTTATCTTCATATTGAATTCGGATCTAACCGAAATAAGTTCCTCTGTGTTCTTTCCTATTTTTCTCTGTCGATATACCCACAGTCTGTTTGATACAACTTGTCAGTTCTGACAGTTGCTTTCCTCTGTTTTCCCTTTCTACACGTGGTCATAACAATCAGGCAAGAAGAACTGTTTCTATGTCAACAGCACGTTCAGCCAATAATAGTGGCTCATTTCTCTCACTCTGCAATGGGAAACGTTCCACCTTTTCCGCACGTTGCCAATTTGAAAACAAACAAATGAACACTGTTCTAGTCCAATATGAACTAGAGTAGTGGACCTGCTGCTTATTGACTGCATTCTTTTTAGTTCTCTTTTGTGTCATTCAATTTCATAAAACTGTTGTAGTGAATAATTTCGTGTTTCAATACCCGTCGCAAAAGCTGGCAACACAGCATTGAGCACCACGTGCGAGTAGCGAGCTGTCAGAAAGAACAAGTAGTGTCAATTGCAGTCAGGGGTAAAAGTGGATCTGAAAAGGTAGGTTGACGCATAACGTCACGTAGTACCCTTTGCCTATATTTGCCCATTGCAATTTTTTTTAGAAAGTAGGGGGACGCCACAGATATTTTCGGGAAGTGGGAGGACGGCATTCCCGTGAGTTCCCCCGCACTTTTACCCCTGATTGCAGTATATATGTGATATTATTAGCACTTACAAAAACGTTTTATCTCAAAATAGAAACAACAACGTAATTTTTCCATGTTGTTAAGTACAGCAGTTTTATTCTTTCCTTTCTGTAGTGACTGGTAATATACTCGTATAATACACTTTTTCTCTCTTCCTCTCTAGCTAAATAAATATACGAGAATGATTCAGAAAGTAATGTCTCCAAGATCACTAATTGGCCAATGGTAATGTAAACATTCTGAATTGTTTACCATAAATGCGCTGATGTTTAAGCTATAGACTGTCACTTGTTTCACCTTCCTATCTCCTCTCGTTCCGGAGTAATGGAGGAATCCATGGCATCTAGTGTTGACATCTGGTAGAAACAGAGGGCTGTCATTGAATTTCTGACTGCGGAAAGTTGTGCACAGAGGAACATCGCAGGGGACGAGTCGTAGATACACCATTAACACCCGGAAACGAAGCGTCAGTTGATGGAGTACCGCCACACATCCTCTCATTCGTCAAAAAATTCGAAGTTGTCCCGTCTGCTAGCAAAGTGTTGTGCCTTATCCTGAGTATAGTCCGGATCTTACGCCCCAAAGTTAACCATCACCTTAATAGCCTGCCTTACTAAAAAATAATACAAAATTTACCATTTTTCTTTTGCTTGTTTATTCATCAGTGAAAGGAGATAATAAAATGCAAGTTATCATAGTCATAGACAGTGTTATTCTACAATAGAAAATATGAACCCGAAGAATGTTCAGTGTTGCCATCCATAGAAATTACAGTGTTAATAGAAAAAACAACGCCCCGAAAATCTAAGTTAAGGTGGTGGCCAGAGGAACGATCTCAACTGCATATGGTTGCGTATCATATTGTTTTGGTTTCCTGTGAACTACTTTTTTAAAATAATAATTGTATTTAGTTTGTAATAAACAAAATAATTTTAACATACAATTGTTAAAACTGAATAATAATGTTAGTTAAAAACTAGTTCACAAGAAACCAAAACAACATGATACGTAACCAAATGCAGTTGATGTCGTTCCTCTAGTTGCTGTCTTAACTTAGATTTTAGGGGCGTTGTTTTTTTCTGACAACGCTGTAATTTTTATGGATGGCAACACTGAAAATCCTTCATATTTTCTGTTGCCGAAGGGCATTGTCTATGATTGTGGTGACTTGCATTTCATTATCTTCTTTTACTTATGAATAAACAAGCAAACGAAAAATGGTAAATTTTGTATTATTTTTAGTAAGGCAGGGTATTAAATGCCAACGGTACAGTTGTGACGAGGAGATGGAAGAAGCAGTCACCACAAATCTTCGCAGACAGCATAAAAATCCTTGTTTCGCGTTGGCACAAATATGTTGCCCGTAAACGGGACTATGTTGAAAAGTGATGCTACTATTTGTAGCTGATATTGCTAGGTCTCCACTGATAACTGGATCGACACAGATAAAGGTATTACCAAAATGTGAAATACATAGTTAATTTCTTTTTCGTTAGAAAAAAATCTTCAAAGTTCATAAAACTATTTCATTTTACTGTTTGTACTATGAACACTTATCAATATAGCAGATATATGAATATTAAAAATTCTTCAAACGTCTCTGAAATTATATATTTTGAAGGAAGATAGTCAGTCTTCTTGCTAGTAACATTATCAATCAATACTAACTGAAATTCGAAAAAATTACGTTTTATAAACTAAACTTTAATTTACCTCAGAGGTTGTTAAAAATTTATGGCTTTTTCAAGCATAAATGTATTTCCTTTTGCGTTTGCCATCTTTACAGCAGAGTTTGCAACATAATATGTATATATTCGTAAAGGAATAGACTACTTACCACGTTTATCCGGTTTAGTAAACACAAGTCAATGTTTGCACTGACATCTGGTAAGTAACTAAGTTATCCCTTTTTTTTATCTGCTAAAAGTTTTAAATGATCTCTGTTGAAAGAAGAAAAATTCTTTTACGAAGAAGCTTGTTTTTTTTTCTTGTCGTACAGGTAGGTAAATAAATAGCTTTCGAATAAAAAATTTGCATGTTTTTTTTTTTTTAAACGGGACACTTAGAAACCAATTTAAAGTTTTAATTCCACCAACCTGTATTAAGATTGTAAAGCGGATATGATGCCTAATGTCTTTTTAAAGAACTATATCTTGTTAAATAGTTAAATTCATAAAAATATACAGGGCCTTACGTCCTTTATGTACATTTTAAATATTTATAATCCAGGTATACCAAAAGCTTGGGGCAAAGATACAACAATGGATAATGATGGAAGTTGTTGAAAGTACAGGGTGTCCGAGAAGTCCTTCCCTGACTACAGAAATTGATAACTCAGGCTAGAAATAAGATAGAAATATGAAACTGGTGTTGAATTGTTTACAAACTATAAAAGTTTTGGTCACATCAGTACACTTCCACATGAGCACCCTTGGTAGCACGTAGCACATCTAGGCGATATTCAATTTCCATCCACACATTAGCCAACATCACTGGAGGGATCGATGCAACGACTGTGGTTATTCGTTGCTGCAGGGTTTCAAGATCTGGTACACGTGTTCGGTAGACCTCATCCTTGACATAACCCCATAAAAGGAAGTCTAATGGAGTTATGTCAGGAGAGCGTGGAGGCCAAGCTGTTGGTCCATCACGACCAATCCATCGCCCAGGAAATGTCTTATCGAGATAGGAACGGACGTCCAAACCCCAATGAGGTGGTGCACCGTCTTGCTGAAAAACGATATCGGGGAGATACTGAAGCAGCTGAGGAACAGCATACAGCTACAACATATCCAGGTACACTGCAGATGTGATGGTATCCTCAGCGAAGAAGAATGGCCCGATAATTCGATCGTGCAATAACGCGCACCAAACATTCACCTTTAGGCTGCCTCTGGTGAACTCCCTGACCTCCCTGGGGGGTTCTGAACCCCAAATGCATACATTATGGCGATTCACTACTCCACTGACAAAGAATGTCGCTTCGTCGGAAAAGGCAATTCGTCTGAGATAACCATTATCGTCCTCAATACGTGATAGCATTTCGACCGCAAAGTCATATCGACGTGTACCGTCGTCGGGCAACAAGGCCTGAACGAGACTGAGACTTGGTAAAACAGAACAAACCTAACACAGACAAAATCTTTTATAGTTTGTAAACAATTCAACACCAGTTTCATATTTCTATCTTATTTCTGGCATGAGTAATCAATTTCTGTAATCAGGGAAGGACTTCTCGGACACCCTGTATGTTTTTCTCGAGTTAAAATGTTGGAGTTTTCCAATCGTACCAGGTGTTTGGATTCCAGATTGATAAGGTGACCTACATTAAATGAAAGAACATTTCGACTTTAGCTCGCTGTTCCAGTGAACATAAGAGCACGCAAAGATGATGAGGAACGTGCACAGAATACACAGCACATTCCTATACAGCAGTGGTTCTCAATCTAATTCCTAGCACGACCACTACATTATCACATCCTCTTGTCAGCGACCCAATTATAATTTCCTGTTCATAATAAGCTTGTGTGGAATTTTTCGATATACCTAGCCTATTACGGAGATCTCATGATATCCATCTATTCCCATAATAGTAGAATCTATTGCTTGTATATAGTGGATGCAGTAACTCCCTTAAAAGCGAATGGATTAATACCAAATTTGGTCCGTTAATCCATATTACAAACATCGAATCCGATTCGTCCTACTGTTTCAAAATTGACGCCGTATGAAAATTTTAAAACTTCATACAGTGGATTCTTTTTAATTCGAAGTCCAAGGGGACACGAAAAAACTTCGAATTATCCAAAATTCGAATTATCCAACAACATTCATTTTCACATATATAACAACAAACAAACCAAATTACTGTGCATCAAAAACATATTCATATGGTGTAGACTTTACCTTTAAAGCAGCTTATTATTTGCGTGATCGAATACCGCAAACTAACAAACGACATTGACTCCACGTAACGTACAACACTACAACATACATTAAATAGCCCAAACAATTAAACACCAGTAACAATTTGAATATTCTGTTCTCACTTTTAAGAAGTCGTAAACCTCATTTGCTTAAATTTGATTGTTTTTGTATGGTCAATAAATCTTGAATTTCATGTATTGCGTGGAATACGATATTAATAACATTTGGTTGACTTTATCAATAATTCATCTTAAATTTTCAACCAATTCTGAAACAAGATGAGATTGGCACACTTTCTCTATCTTTGATTCTTCCCCAACTCGCCTTCATCTTTATCATTACATAGATTTTCTATTTATCTTTTGTATTACTCTTCCCTATGGCTGCATCTGGATAACTGAAAACACATTAAAACTGTATTTCTCTGTTTACATCTGTCCAACATTAAGAATTTTCAACTGTATTTACTTCGAATTATCCAAAACATAGGTTCAAAAGTTCGATTTATCCACGAATTTCTACTATTGTTTTCAATACAGTTTTCAAGGGGAATGGACTTCTGTTCGAATTATCCAATATTTCGAATTATCCAAGTTCGAATTAACGAGACTCCACTGTATATCTCTCAATTTTGGATCAAATGATAAAAAAATAATTTCTAATTTTGGTTTTTAAAAAAGTTGGACAGTTGTTTAAAAAAATTACGACTATTTTAATTTTCGAGAGGCCGTCACTTTAAGGTACCTCATATTATTGTGAATTTGGTACGTTGTTGTGTATGTGTTCAGTATCAAAAACAGGTATGGGGGGCGCGGTGGCTCAGTGTAGAGCGTTCACCTCCGGTGCTTGGGGTCCCTGGTTCGATCCCAGCTCGCGCCGTGTGGACTTTGTGGTGGACAAATACCGTGCTCGTGGGTTTTCTCGGGGTTCTCCCGTTTCCTCCCACTTTCTTCATTCCATCATTTCACTCATCTCTCATCATCACCGTCTCCTTTAGCCTAACCGGCATAACCGTGGGACGTAAAACTTAAAGATTTCATTTCATTTCAAAAACAGGTATCTAATTAGCTTTTAATTTTAATTGTGTTGCAATATACATGTTTTTTTTATGGCATTTGTATTTTTCTGTTATTTCACTATGCTGTTCTCATTAGTTTCATATCATACCCCTTTCATTTAAATTGATTTTTAAACAACTCTGCACCTGTTGAAAATGTTTAGTAGACCTATATTTTGTTGTTCTTAACAGTAAGCATAAAAATAAAAAAAAAATGACTAACAGAACAAAATTCAAAATAATATTTAAAACATATTTTCAGTTATTAGATTCTAATTATACTAATCATACTCTTCCGCTTATCTTCGCGACCCCAGGTTGAGAAACTCTGTTATACAGTATGATCTGGAATCCGAATGTCATATTGGTTTCAGGTCTCCTGAAATGGCAACGTTGGTTTTCTTTAACGTATGCAATCCAAACAACCTCTGACAATTTTTTATGATGACCCGTCTTCTGTTTTATTGAGTACTTAGTGGCATATTGTAAAACCAAGTACATACGAGTTGTGATAAACAAGTACGTTGAATAATAATTTTATTTGAAATAAAGGAGTAAGCTTACATGGAATTTGATTTAATCTCCTTCAACGTACTGTCCTTGGCTAGCAATGCACTTATCTCAACGATGAGTTCATGACTGGAAACAAGGGCGTCCATCAGGGTGAGCAAGGTGGGGCGCTCTAGAGGAAATTGTACTTGGAAATATCGAAAATCCAATAGAATTTTTACATTAGTTACAGCAAAATTTGAAACTATATTTGAAACGTCGCTTATACTTGCCCCCTTCCCCTTGGAAACCACAACATGGGAGCCATTGACTGGAAACATTTCTGGAAGGATTCTTTTGAAAGAGCGTTCAGCTGCTCTGTAGTGGTCCATCAATATCAGGAATGGTGTCCAAATGTTTTCCTTTAAGCACGGTTTTAATTTTTGGAAAGATACAGAAGTCACGTTATGATATATTTGGAGAGTACGGTGGATGTGGAGAGACAGCAATATTTTTCAGCCCAAAACTCCTGTCGTCAGTCAGTAGTTGGGAAACGAGTGTCGCACTCACTCTTCTCATTACCAAATCGGTGGTGAAAATGCTTTGTACAGATTCGTGCTGGATTATTTTCTCTTTGGAAAGCTCTCGAATAGATATTCGTCTGTTTGAATAAACAATTATTGCCACTGTTTGCATGTTTCCTTTTGTTTTTGAGGTTAATGGACGTCCCGAATGTTTCTTGCCTTCTACCGAAGAATTTTCGCTTTTAAATCGCTCATACCGCTTGTAAACAATCTTCAGAGGTCAATATTATCGCCATACGCCAATTTCAACATTTCATGAACTTCTTTGGCACATTTTTTCCAACTTAAAACAGAACTTAATGTCCACGCGTTGTTCGAAATCCATAATGCGCGACTGTTTTGGCTGCAAAGGGTTTTACAATGTTCTCAAAAAATAGCTTTGAAACTAATTTATCCTCTATGAATATGATCCTAAGGTTGCTTATTCGTTAATATCTTCTTAATTTTGAAGTAATTTTTAAATAATTTTTAGTTTGCTAAAACCCCTTTCTTTCCCTTATAGTGAAAATAAATATTTGCCCGGTTTTGCGCCCTCGCCAACCGGCGCCCGAGGCACAAGCCCCTTTTGGTCCCCCTAGTTACGTCGTTGTGCCTAGGTACTATTTATGAATGACAAACTGTCCACGCTTCAGTCTGCAACTACATGCTACATGTTGCCATAGAACCAGTCCATGCAGATCTTATGCACCTTATCAGTGACGCAGAAGTGAGGTTCAGACTCCCTGAAATCCCTACTTTTCTGCCATTTTATTGTAGCTTTACGGTGATTTTACGAATAATAATCTAATTAATTATCGTCATTTTCAATTTGAACCTCTCCTGAAAGACTTGGACCCTCCCTAAATAAATTCTTAAGTACGTGCTTGCACCTTATATACAGAAACAAGCCAAATAGTGATATTTTAGAGAGCAGGCTAGCAGATTACTTAGATCCTAGTATCCTATACAAACGTTTCTCAACAGCTGGTCGCGACACATTGATGTGTCGCGAATACATGTCAGGTGTGTCGCAAGAGTTTTAATGTCTTCTAAGATCTAATACAAAGAAGTTATCTTTAGAAGGATATTTAAAAAAAAAACTATCGCCAATCAACTTGATTTTACAGTTGTTTTTAAGTTTAAAGCTGGAAAGTTTCCTTTGAATGCTGTTCACTTTTCTTAGGAAAGGAACATTGAATCTCGATTACTGGCTGAGAGTGAATGATTGCACCTGACGAGGAAACCATAATCAAAGCAGAACTAAGCTGCTACAAAAAAGAGAAATTTGTCGAAATATCATCGAGTTGAGTTGAGTTTATTTTAGTTTAGCGTCCCTTTCAGCAGCGAGGCTATATATGAGACGTGGACCTATTGATTAACGTGGAATTCGAACCACATGAGCTTTCGCCGGGAAGAAATATCATCGAATACAGTCCTGAGATCGAAATTTTAAAAACAAAATCCCCAGATGTTTGTTGGCTCTGAATTAAAAATCCGCATATCGCGAATAAAGCCATATAGGCCTATGTGTTGTTGTCATTCTCAACATCCTAATTGTGCGAGTCTAAAATCTCTACATTGAAGAACATAAAATGCGGCTACAGGCCTCGCCTACTTGAAGTGGACGCCGAGATAGGAGTGTGTCAAGATCGTCCAAGCATAGATTTGCTTTGCTCAAATCGCCAGGAACAAATATCTCACTACACTGCAAAATTACAGAAACCACTTTTAGACACAGTAGGACACTGTACACATTACCAACACTCTTTGAACGCCTCCAGATGACACATATTCACACCTTGTAGATACTGTGTTATCCAAGTATGTTTCAGATGTATGAATAAAATGTGTAAAATGTATGTCATTACTTTGTTTTCCAACTGTTTGCCGAAAAGAAGTGTTTTATATAGGTCATAGTAGATACTATTTTCGGAGAATGAACGCTTTTGGACACGCAAAGAACACTTTATAAACACACACTTGATATATTTCCTCGTCAACATCTGTACTAAAAGTGTTTAAATGCTGTTTTATTTTGTACAGTGCAGTTTTAAGTTTGATGTCTTCTTATATTTCTGATGGTAATATTTCGTATTCATATTCGTGCTTAAGAGTCATAAGTGTCTTTTATGTTAATATGTTTCTATTTAAGAGTCTTGCGTAATTTGCTTGTAAGATTTGTACTCAGCAGTCGATCCATAATACAAGAAAGAGTATTGTGTGACTTTTTTACGTGTTCGCTCTTTTGCAACTAGGGAAGAAATCACATGCAGAGGTGTCGCGAGAGTTTGAAACGTACTTTCGTTGTGCTCCAAATTGGAAACAATGTTGAGAAACGCTGGCCTATACAACACATAGAAGCCACTGTTCTTGTATTTAGGCTTTATTTTACTTATTTTTTGACTTATATTTTCAAATTGTATGTTCTGCTTTTCCGTTTAAATTTTTGGAATCCTCACGAGGGTGTATGCAAAGACGACGTTCATATATATTTAGTTATAGAACAACAAGGCCATAGTCCGGTACCTTATGATAACAAATCTTGTGGCCAGACTTGTTTAAACTTGTTTTATTTCTGCTGTTAAAGATATAATAAGTAAGAAAGCCTTAGTAGATTGAACTGTATTTTTAATATCTGTCAAATAAATGATAAGTATTAAGGAAATACAACGTTTAAAAGTAACAGAAAAGTTTAATTTATTGAAACAATTATCGTCATATGTTTTGGTAATTATAAAGTAATTTTAAACGAACAGGGACCGCAATATTTAATTATATATATGTGTGTGTTTCCTCAATTTTACCTTGATTAGGTTGTACGTATTCCCGCATTGAGTGTGAAACATCTCTGGTTTTATTCCAGCTCTCGCGCCAAGTGGGCTTTCTGGTGGACAAAACAACGTGCACACCCCCCACCCCCTCCAAAGAGGTCCGACAATGTACTTTGGTACTTTGATGTTTGTACTTTTTATATATTTTTATGTTTATATATTTTTTTGTTTGTAACTTTTCTATATGCACCTATAACAGCACTTGCCACCCCAAACACACATGCTGGCTACGCTACTGGCGTGTATAGCTTTTCTCGAGGTTTCTTTCGTTTCCTCCCACTTTCTTCATTTCACCATTATTATCTATATCATAATCACAGTCTTTCTTAGGATCAGAAAATAACCGTGGAACGTTAAACTAAATAGAAATTTCGAATTTCTCCAACCTTTCTTCTACTCTTATAAATTTGAGGTACACTTATCTAATCTGAGTAGAGTCCATTTTAATATTTCTTCCAACTTTCTGTTAGTGGCAACACTGATTCATATATACATATGACAAATGTTCTGATTATATCTGTTGAGCATCAGTCACCCGAGACGCTCAGCGTCTTTTTTTCTTCCTATCTCTTTTCATCCTGGAGTGAAAGGATCTGATTGATTCCCATTGGTCTCAACCGATGCATGTAAATCTGGAAGCAATTGGAACAGTGCATTCTCTCATTACACAGGGTTCAGTGTTAGAAAAGGAAAACGGTTAAATGCACAGTGATTATCATCCCAAGAGAGAAAGAGAGGGAGCTGCCATCGCTCTGTTTAGAACCAAACGCCGTGAATTTCTGCCTTTTGGAAGATGAGAATATAGCATTTAAACTCATTCGAATTTGGATTCACAATTTAAAAAGAAAGCAATCTACTGTGAAAAATTTTATATTGATTTTTAACTTGTGAGAAGTTATGACAACAATATAGGAATTAGATGTCACGAACATACTTTTTAATGAAGGGACTTTTGTTTTAACACCATTTTGGTCTATCTAAATTTTATGAGCTTCCAATCATAAAGCGACTACTCAATGAATTTATCAACTCGTTAGTGCAGCGTTTAGAAAATGAGATCCGTTTTGCAAACCACACAACACATAAGGCACAAGTTATAAAGTACATTTGATGTGTATTGCAATGTTCTATAGATACAGCCTAAATAATGTATACGGGAATTTTATTCCTTCACCTTTTCATTATAAAAATGTCTTATAAAACTTTTACAAAGTTCTTGTAAGTCTTTTCTCTAAGTCTTTAAAATGTTTCCAGTGTAGAATAAGTGCGAAGTCCCTCGGTACACGATATAGCATCAGTAGTAAAGGATATTTGTCTTAGCCCACAGCGGCCTCATACGGGTTCGGTTATGCTCCGTAGCTCATAACATCCCGAGAGTAGGTATTAAAGGATGTCTCCGTAACTCATAGCAGCTCCGGAAATAGGTATTAAAGGATGTCTCCGTAACCCATAGCAGCCCCGGGAATAGGTATTAAAGGATGTCTCCGTAACCCATAGCAGCCCCGGGAATAGGTATTAAAGGATGTCTCCGTAACTCATAGCAGACCCGGGAATAGGTATTAAAGGATGTCTCCGTAACTCATAGCAGCCCCGGGAATAGGTATTAAAGGATGTCTCCGTAACTCATAGCAGCCCCGAGAGTAGATATTAAAGGATGTCTCCGTAACTCATAGCAGCCCCGGGAATAGGTATTAAAGGATGTCTCCGTAACTCATAGCAGCCCCGGGAATAGGTATTAAAGGATGTCTCCGTAACTCATAGCAGCCCCGGGAATAGGTATTAAAGGATGTCTCCGTAACTCATAGCAGCCCCGAGAGTAGGTATTAAAGGATGTCTCCGTAACTCATAGCAGCCCCGGGAATAGGTATTAAAGGATGTCTCCGTAACTCATAGCAGCCCCGGGAATAGGTATTAAAGGATGTCTCCGTAACTCATAGCAGCCCCGGGAATAGGTATTAAAGGATGTCTCCGTAACTCACAGCAGCCCCGGGAATAGGTATTAAAGGATGTCTCCGTAACTCATAGCAGCCCCGGGAATAGGTATTAAAGGATGTCTCTGTAACTCATAGCATCCTGGTCCCGGGAGTAGGTATTAGAGGATGTCTCCGTAGCTCATAGCATCCCGGGAGAAGGTATCAAAGGATGTCTCCGTAGCTCATAGCATCCCGGGAGAAGGTATTAAAGGATGTCTCCGTAACTCATAACATCCCGGGAGTAGGTATTAAAGGATGTCTCCGTAACTCATAGCAGCCCCGAGAGTAGATATTAAAGGAAGCCTCTGAAGCTCTTGGCGGTCTCGGGAGAAGGTTGTGATAGGCGAGCGATCAGCACTGGTACTGACACTTTCTTTGCCTCGTCGTCGTTCTTTTATATGCCATCCTTCTGGAGGGAGAATTTGTGGAGGCGTAGTCGTTTTACTTCGTGTTCTTCGTGTCCACTTCGTCTCTTCCTGACATTGTTCCTTCCGTCTTCTGGCACTGTTTCTTTATAAGTTGTAAAAACGCATGTGCATAGTGGAAATCTGTGGTTTATAGTAGTTATGGGTGTACAGATCCTTATAGTATTGTTTATAAAGGCAGCCTTTCAAATTTTGAAACTTCATAATTTTATTTCCTCTTTAGAAAGAATATATTTTCCTATAAAGTTTAGAAATTAAGGAATTAGATCTATGAAGCCCAGATTTACTAAAGAATACGATCTTTGACGAATATAAATATATAAATCTCACACTTCAAATGAGCCCTCTTAAATCAGACCGAACTAACATTTTATGTGTTGCTGGAAATTGAACCTTATGAAAACACTGAGCATTTGACACGAACCGCTGTCCTTGGGAAATTGATCTCATGTGACTGTTGCGTGAATTTCTACACTTAGTCTGTTGTGGCTTAAGCTTAATATGAAATTTACGAAACACAAATGGCTTCATGTTGGCGAGAATGTTGTTAGTGTACTCTGGTAACAGACGCTTCAAATTATAATACTATCATTGAATTTAATTATTATTGTATATTTTCTTGGTTTTCGTACTTAAACTCTTAACAAATCAGTCATATGTAGAGTATGTAATAATTAAATAGTAGTAGATCTGTATAATTATTATTACTTGTGTACATTAACATTAAGTATTCTCCCAGAGATGGTGTAACTACTCCTATGCCGCATCGGGGAATAATGTTACTAATTTCAATCCAACGCATAAACATGAGGCGTTAGTTGTCACCATGTGTTAGTTTGAGAAGGTGTGAAAGATTATATTTTTTTGGCTTTCAATAGCCTGTAAGTCAACATTTGTGCATATAAAACGCAATTTGCCGGAAACTTTACTTGTTTGCTTCCATTTGATAAAAAAAAATCACTGCTGAAATTCGACAAATACTGTCGGAAGATTATGATGATTATGCCGCATCAATTGCAACATCTGAGGACTAGTTTCGACGTTCTAAAAAAAAAAAATGATTGTTACACGAAAGGTAAGGAAACGTCCATTCCAGCAGAAAAAAAAGTTTAACGATGAGGAACTGGAAGCTTTGCTCGATGAAAATTCGAGTCAATGGCAATACGAACTTGCGGTCTCATCAACATTAATGGATCAACAAGTTCCAGACGTTTAAAGGCAATTGGAATGATTCACAACCAATGAAATGGGGTTGATGTGTTAAAGACGAAAGATGTCGAAAGGCGCAAAACCGCCTGTGAAATATTGATTCAAAGTCACAGAAGAAAACGTTTTCTGCATCATCATATCATGACCAACGACAAACAATGAATACATTACAATAATCCGAGTAGCAAAAATGTATGGCACAGAGTAGGAGAACCTTTAACATCGACTGCAAAGCTGAAATATTCAAGGCACCAAGGTAGTTATAGAATCATCTGGGCATAGCGTGCTATGAGCTCTTCCAACCCAATGCAATCATCATTAAAAAACGCCATAACAACAGTTCTTGCAACTCAGCCGAGGATTGAAGCAAAAATTGTCAAATTACGCGAAGGGGTACAACAATGCGACCCTCCAGCACGACAACGCTTAGTTTCATGTTGTGAAACTGATCAGGGAAACGTAAGAAGCGATTTACTGTGATATCTTACCGCATTCGCAATATTTGCCAGATACTGTTTCTTCTGATTATCACGTACTTCGATCGACGACTCATGGTTTGTCTGAGCAGTGCTTCTATTCTGATGATTGTACGAAACAGTGGTTCGATTCGTGAATAGCCTCTAAAGATATGTTATTCTTTCAACGTGAAATCCACCTATTATTAGCGGACTTGAAGAAAGAAGTGACAATACACTATTTTGAATGATCAATTTGTAATCATGTTTACACAATAATGCCGTATTGTTACCAATAAATTCCTTACTCTCCGAATGCGTATATTAACGGATTTCTGTCTCGTGCATGAACATTGCCACTTTCATGGCACGCTGGATGGACAATAAAGAAAATAAATTATTTTCTCGTTAAGATTTACACAAACTTTTTAACCCTTTATTGGGTAGTGTTGCTCTCAAGAAACATCACATTCTATTGCGTTATCCGTACGAATTATAACATCAGTGATAATTTAATTGGCATTATTGCTTTCATACAATATTCATATAAACAATTTGCGGGTTGCTTCTTTAGATACTTCTAATCTTCGTCAACAGGGGACAGTCAAATTTAGTATTTTAAGAGCTTTATCTCCTACGTACCGCGAAAGTTCTTTCTTTCTTTTTTATTTGTGGTTTCTTGCTCTGTAGGAAAATATTTCAACGAAACTGTTGGTAACTACTGGGAATATTCTCATGATATATTACCATAATAGGACAATGTTGCTCAACAGCTACAGGCCTGTAGCCAGCCCCAAAATGTAGGGGGAAGCTGAAGTTAGGGGGGCCCGATCCAACCATATTATAGTTCATCACCATATTATACCCCTATAGTTCATTTGTCAGCCTACCGTAAAACGTTTAGAGGGTAAGCCAAAATTTAGGGGGTGCTCGGCCCCCTAGACCCCCCTGGATACGGGCTTGAGTACCTACACATAAGACCTATTTTCTGGCAATGTTGCTTTGAAATAAACACCCTGTATTTTGTAAGCAAAGTACAAAATACTTTAAAATTTACGAAATTATGATCAGGAAGACATGGTTCAACCATAAAAGCAAACTAAACATTTTAATTGTAATGCTATGAATGCTTGCCAATTAAAGGGTGAAAGTCACCGTACTCATGAATCTAATTTATAGAAATATAAGCAGTATTAAAGATAAGAGTAGAAATTTCATTAACATGACAAAATTGCGAATAATGCAACTAACAATGCCTAGGAAGGAATATATGTCCGTGTAGTTTTAGAATATGTTATTAATTACTCAATAAACCAGAAGACAGAGCCACCAAAAAAAAATCTCAGAGATCTGGAAGTAGGGTTAGTATATGATCGACTTAAAAAATGACAGTTTCAGATTTCACAAATATATCTATATCTATCTATCTATCTACCTATTTATATCAATATCTATATATAGAGAGACAGATAGATATGGATCAATAGATAAGTAGATATAATTGGAAAAAGCTCTTAATGACGGCACAAAAGCATAAGTATCACAACTAAACTTTTTAAATACCGATTATGGAAATATTAATATAATGTTTCAGGTCAGCATCTATTGCATATTTTTTATTAGAATTTATACCTCATCACCTTCCATTTAAGCGTACTAATCTTCCGTGTAATGTACAGGGTGCGGCACGTAAAACCGGCCCGTCGTAATATTCTGGTATATTGTGATTTTGGTATATTCTTTGAGACGACAGTGAACAGTGACGTGTATATGGGAATACTGGAGGAGTTTTATACACACTTGACCGAAGAGGAGCGTCAGTTATGTTACTTTCAGCAGGACGGTGCAACATGCCACACATCAGCTGCATCATTGTCCCTTGTGCATGAGATGTTTACACCAGAGAGGACAATCAGCAAAGGCTTGTGGCCTCCTCGGTCACCAGACTTGTCCACGTGTGACTTTTACTTATGGGGACTGTTAAAGGGAAGAGTATACGAAACAAATCCACACACAGTTGAAGAACTCAAGACCAGGATCCAGGATGTCACCAATAGCATTACAACACAAGAACTGACAAGGGTATATATGAATCTCCTCAATCGTGCTCACATGTGTGTTGAAGTGGGCGGAGGACACTTTCAGCACCTGCTGTGAAGGCTGCTGTGAAGGTGAATAGTCATATTCAATACATTACATTTCATTTATGTGTTGTAGTTAATCATATTCAATACATTACATTTCATTTTATGTGTTCACTTTACGGGCCGGTTTTACGTGCCGCACCCTGTATTAACTTTAATTCTTAAATTATAGAATAGAAAGACAACTTCACATTAGCATTACATTAGAACATCTTCTGTTAATTTCCATGTGTAAATTTCTAAACAAATTTGTCCTAGGTCAATATTAGTGTGAAAGCAAGTTTCACCGATCAAACAAAACTACAGAAGGAAACGTAGCAATGATTTTTCATCTCTATTATCAAATTGAGATGGCTGAAGTAGTTGTCTATAGTCCCTAAAATGCAGAACATTTTCTATTCTCCAGAAAAAAGAAGAAAAACACCCTCACCCGAACCATTTTCAAGACTCGAAAAAGAGGATATATTTCCGGGTAAAAGATGGGTCTAGGTCAAAACCCCCACACTCAAGAAATGTCAAAACGCCCAAATGATCGGTCATAACTCCCACACAAATGGACAAATCTCCCAAACGCACGAACGGTCAAAACCCCCACAGCCAAAATTCCGCACACTCAAGAAATGTCAAAACGCCCACACGATCGGTGATAACTCCCACACAAATGGACAAATCTTCCAAATGCACGAAAGGTCAAAACCCCCACAGCCAAACCTCCCACACTCAAGAAATGTCAAATGACCACACAATCGGTCATAACTACCACGGAAATGGACAAAACAGCCACACATAGCAACTTTCATAATCCCCACATAAATGGACAAAACTCCCACACAAATGGTCAAAACTCCCACATGCAGAAATTGTCACAACTGCCACACAAATGGACAAAACCCCCACACAATCGGACAAATCCCCCACACTCTGAAATGATCGTGATTGCACGTCTTTGTTGCGGCTCTTTACGACGCCCACTTTAGTGTTTCTGTCATTAGAAAACAATGCAAGCAGAATAGTTGCAACATCAGTTTAAGTAGAAAAAAAATTAAATTTTTTATTAAAACGTACGAGGGAAAGACATGCAACCAGGATCATTTCAGAGTGTGGGAGATTTGTCCGATTGTGTGGGGGTTTTGTCCATTTGTGTGGGAGTTGTGACAATTTCTGCATGTGGGAGTTTTGTCCATTTGTGTGGGGGTTTTGTCCATTTATGTAGGGATTGTGACCGTTGCTATGTGTGGGAGTTTTGTCCATTTGGTGGGAGTTATGACCGTTTGTTTGAGCGTTTTGACATTTCTTGAGTGTGGGAGTTTTGGCTGTGGGAGTTTTGACCTGTTCCCTAAAAGATTACATCGGGTAACCTTACTTGCACGTCTCCACTTATGCCCCTACACATTACCCTCAAGAGCTTAGAACTTCATCAAACCTTGTATGCACCAGGAGTTTAAAACATTTATTGTGGCAGATAAAACTTCTTAGTAGTTGTATAGTAGATTGTATCGAAAATAACTTTTTTTTTTCAAATATTAAGGAGTGTAGTGCGGAAAAGTGACCATTTGTGACAGAAAAGAAGCCTGATTTTTTTCCCAGATTTTTGGAGATCATTTTGGTGGGGCGAATCGACCTTGAAGTTTCGATAGTGATTTCGGTATGCAACCACGCACAACATTTCCACAAAAATGTCATTATTCGGCTATTTTATGTATTTTTTCTCCCTTATGGTCGTTTATTGTTTCTTTTATAAGAAAGTGGTAGATTCATGGCTCAGCGGTACTTTTCTATGCTGTTCACCTACGTTTTTGGTCAAAATTGTCAATTTTAGGCTAAAAATGTGTTTTTCTATTGATGTTTTCCAGTTGGTTTTGACTTTGGGTTTTATTCCAAAGTTTTCCGATATAAAAGACTAATTGAATGATATAGCTTTCTAATCACTAACAGTTCCTTAATTACTGTCCAACGCTTCGTTCATTTTCATTGCTTATTATCCTTTCAAGATAACCCGAGTTCGCCAAGAGGAAGTGGCTGGACTAAAAGGTTCACCCATCCAAAATTATGTTGGGAGAATGATTTTACGACGGGGTAGGCCAAGATTTTCTTCTACTTTTCTCCTTGGACTTTATAGTCATTTTCTGTTTGCAATGTCGGAATATGATCTCTAGATTCCAATTTCACTTTCATGTAGCCATCACATGCACTGACGCCGAAAACGCAAGAAGTAGCCTCTATTATGATCATAAGTTGTTTCACTTCTTAGGTGCTCCAGGGAAAGTCTTGAATTTCTGGAATTTTTTTAAAGAAAATATGAAGTAACCTACTTCTTCATTTGTAATATTATTGGTGAACAGGGTTCGTGCAGAGGCGTCATTTAGGGGGCAGGATGGGGCATTTGCTCCCCCCAAGAGTTTGAGGATTTTAATCGATTATCTACTAATGTACTAATAGAAAACGTGAAAATCTTATGTATATGGTGCTCTTGCCTTCCTGAAGAGAAGTCTGAAATGACGCTTCTGGATTCAAAGAGGAGAATGAAGCCGAATGATTTATGTCATAGCATTGTTCTGCATTAAAATTGGTTGTTGGTAAAACAAAAGTGCGTTAACCATTGTGATTTCTTATAACAGATTTAAGCACAGACCAACATTATATTTTGGATACCTGTTCAGCTGTTTTGAGCGGTGTTTTTCTGCGCAGTCTAGTGAAGAATAAGCTCGAACCACTTGTTCAGTCACGTTTTTTAACGTCCGCATGCAAAGTGCCGCAGCTGCATCTAAGCACACCCCGCACCTCTAAATAACTGTAGCCTATTGCAACGTACTTAGTGAAGATGTACCGGTACGTACCGTTGTGGTTTGGGATCAGGAAGAAACCATTGATAACTGATGAAGCACGACAGTTATGGAATATGATCCACTTGTCCCGATTTCTCTCACACCATTTGAGAGATTTGGTTGATAAGGTCATTCAACAAAACGCATTTCTCACCCATTCTGAAAATCTTCTGCCGGGTTTAACCAACCAAAACTCACACATAGAAAATCTTGATTTGCGAGGAGTTAATAAAACAAGAGGATTGAAAAAAGGTAAAAGACTAGTCACTTTTTGTTTACCAACAATTAATATTAATTCAGAACAATACTATGACATAAATCATTCGGCTTCACGCTCCTCCGCGAACCCATGGGCGTCATTTCAGACTTCGTTTGAGGGAGGCAAGAGCACCACATTCATAAGACTTTCACGTTTTGTACTACTATATTAATAGACAATCGATTAAAGTATATGTATTCCTCAAACTCTTGGGAGAGTAATTGCCCATCCTGCTCAATAAATGACTCCCCTACACGAACTCCTGTTGACCAATAATATTACAAATGAAGAAGTAAATGACTTTATTTTTTTAAAAAAAGTAGCAGACATTTAATACTTTCCCTGAAACACACAAGGAGTGAAATTATATCACCATAGAGACTACTTCTTTCGTTTTCGGCGTCAGTGCACGTGATGGCTACATTAAAGCGAAATTGAAATCTAGAGATCATATTCGAACATTGCGAACAGAAACTGATTATAAAGTCGAATGAGAAAACTAGAAGAAAATCAGCGTACTAACTAACTAACTCTATGGCCTATGGAACCCGGAGGTTCAATGCCGCGCTCACAAAAGCTCTCCACTGACTTCTATCCTTAGCCACGTAGTCCTGTGTCTTGGAGATCCATCTTAATATTGTCCTCCCGTCTGCGCCTAGGTCTTCCTAATGGTCGTTTTCCGATTGGATTTCCAGTTAAAACTTTGAAAACGTTTCTACTTTCTTCCATCCTAGCTACATGACCTGCCTCTGTGAGCCTCGTAGACTTGATGACTCTAACAATGCTTGGTGAGCGGTATAAAGTGTGCAATTCCTCGTTATGAAGTTTCCTCCATTCTCCATTCCCGTCTCTCTTGGGTCCGAATATTCGTCTCAGGATTTTGTTCTCAAATACTTTCAGTGTACTTCTTAGTAAAATCATGTTTCCTAAGTGGGCAGAGGCGGACTAAGAGTACAAGGGCCCATGCAGAGAATGATGCTTAACGCTTTGGTGAATACCGAGTTGGTCTGGAGTCTGGATTGTCCATTTAGGAATGGACTCTTACCTCTAGATTTATGTATGTCCCTCTTCCCCCACCCCTACGAAATGTAAATGGCATATCTATAGCCAAGTATAGAAGTATTATTTCGCTTTCTTTATTTTCTAGAGTCTGAAAATCTTTGCAATGCATCATGCAAGTGCAACGACTGTTTATATTGAAAGAGATCTGAATATGATACGATTCCTTCTTCAAAATTATGAGGAATTTAATTTTCATGAATGGTACATGCAAATGAGTGAATAAATTACAATAAACGTAATTTTATTGCGTAAAATAAGTCTATCTTTGTAGATTTGTTTACATGGCATAACTGAAGAACATTGGGTAACCACCCAATTATGAAAGAAGTGAGAAAAAGAAAGTAACATTTTGAAAACAGAAAGTTTAGAGAAAGGGTTTCAAAACATTTCTGATAAAGCACGCTTAGTTTCATAACAAATTTCGTGTTGACTTGGGGAGGGGATCACTTAAACACTGATTAAATTGGAACAATACTACAATATATCAGCATTACAGCCTAAAATATTTTTCTACTGACGGCAGTTAGGAAACATCCTCTCAAAATCAAGAAAGAAAAACGGAACGAACAGCACGAACTTTTGATGTAAATATTCGCATACTTATTAATTACACAGAGGCGATAGCGCATTTGTTAGTCATGATTTTGATGCGTTTTGCAATTCCTATAAAATACGTGAGTAATGGAATTCAATTATGAAACCAACTTTTACAGCAGCATTTTTCTTTTAAGACAGAAGATTTTCCAATTTTATCGATAATTTCATCATTAGAGATTTTTTGAGAACATTCCCTTCAATTGTCATAAGCATAAAGATTCCAGGATATGATTTGATAAAACCGAAAGCGCGTGAATTTTAATTAATTTAAGATAACTGAATGCTCGCTCACAAAGAGTTATCAAATCTTTCCGTGACGTGTTTCTTTCGGGGTCCCTTCGTATTAAAAACCCATATGTGTAATCCATATATTTCTCTAGGATGAATTATTCCACATAACACACGCATAAATACAATTCAAATTATATTATTTTTTATGTTTCTATTAGTAGCATAACTAAGATCGCGTGCCCTAACCCCCCGCAATATTTGAAAATGGGCCCCTGTGAATATTCGTGCACTATTGTTAGGTATACCGAATGGGAAACCCCATCTTGCTATCCCCCTTCCTCTGTATCGACTCGACCTTTTTTTTTAAAAAATTAATTGCATCAGCAATAAAGACCTTTTAGTCAAGTTTTGAAAGTAAGTAATAAAATAAAATGAAAATCATAAGTTTAAAAAAATAAAGATTTACAAGAAAGGAGTGGTGCGTTTCCATTGGGGTTCACTAATTCCCGTGCAATTTACATATACGATAAAAAGAAATTGTCCGAATTTTATGTCCTGTTAATTCCTACAGCTTTGTAATGTCTTTTGTTATTCTTGGATAAGAACATGGAAAATATTCCATGAAAATCCTCCTACAGTAAGGAAAATCGTGTGAGACATGGAGTTGGAAACGTGAGTTGTGGCGTTGGAAACAACCGGGTTCTATGAGCACAGGGGTAGTGTTAGAAATTGGTCCATGGAGAATATGCCATAAATATCTTTTGGGGCCCAATTTCTTGGACTTCGGGTCCCGGGTTAGATTTATGACATCACTGGTGTGCTAAGTGGAAACCAACCCTTTCCAATGCAGCCACCCACGTCCAGAAACTCCATGCTTCATTGGTGAATAAAAGGGACCCGACCCTATACTTTCGGGGCCGGATATCTTGGGACATCACACCCCGGGCTCGATTTATAACATCACTGCTATACTAAGAGAACCACGACCTTTCCATTCCCACTTCCCACGTTCAAGAAGTACATATTTCATTGGTGACCCAAAATCGAAACTTCGGAGCCCTATTCTGGAACTTCGGGCCCGTTTTCTGACATTATCGCTGTGTTCAGGGCACCATTATTTTTCGCCATCACTCGCGTCCAACAACTTCATATCTAACACGATTTCCTTACCGGAAGAGAATCAGCTCCATGCTTTATATCTTGTATGTTATTGATTGATAATTACATTATTGAATACATAAATTATGAACGATATTACATTTTCGAGTTAATAACTTACATGTATTTTTGAGACCTTTTTATTGTCTTATTGATTTTTCAACAAACAAGGCTATTGGTTGGGCAGGGGCTCCCTTCCCCTAGTGCCCCTCTTCGCTAGCACTGCGGGCCCGTTAGTTATGCCACTGGTTACTGTGAATTAGAAGGGAGTTTTGAATTAGTTATAACTAATCGAGCAATATCTTAAAAGATTTTGCAGAGGGCGGGGCCCACCCGTAAATTTCCGGGCATCCGGGCGGCTAAGTCCGCCTCTGTAAGTGGGTGGAAAGACCTCGCAGTCCAGCCACCTTGCCGAGCTAGGGTTATTTTGAAAGGATAATAAGTTATGAAAATAAGCGAAGCATTGGAAGTAACTAAAGGAACTGTTAGTAATTAGAAAGCTATATCATTTAATTAGTCTTTTATATCGGAAAACTTTGGAATAAAATTCAAAGTCAAAACTAACTGAAAAAACATTAATAGAAAAACACATTTTTAGCCTAAAATTAACTATTTTTGACCAAAGGCGTAAGTAAACAGCATAGAAAATTGCCTCTGAACCACGAATCTGACATATTTCTTATAAAAGAAACAATAAACGACCATAAGAGAGAAAAAATACATAAAATAGCCGAATAATGACAGTTTTTTTCTGAAATTGTTGTGCGAGGTTGCATACCGAAATCATAATCAAAATTTCAAGATCGAAGCGCGCCACCTAAACGACCTCCAAAAAATGTGGGGAAAAAATCAGGCATCTTTTTGGTCACAAGTGGTCACTTTTCCGCACTACCCACCTTAACATTTCGAAAAATAGTTCTTTTCGATATGGGCCGAATGTCACTGGGGTAATATGAGGAAAAATAACGTACTTAAGCCAATCTATTCCATACTCATAATTCAGAACTTAAAGTCATTAAAAAAGTTGTTTGTGAATGTAATTCTCATTAATGATAAGGTAACTTCATTGTATATAATGGATTTGTACAGAAACTATCAAAACAGATAAGTTATACTGGCCTATTATTATGTGACATACTCATTATTAAAAAAGATTAGTATGCTTCCTACAGAAAGTAAATATTTGAAATGAAAAGTTACGTAAGTAATTTAGTATTATCACTAATCACAGACTTGACTCAATCATCCATCATTGGAATCTTCGGAGATATCTACGTCAGAAACTGATTCAATTCCACTTTTCCCGTCATCCTCTGCGTCATTCTAGAATTGGTGTACAAGACACAAGTGGGAAGAGAAATTGAAGTAACAAATAAAACTACTGTTTATAGCATATATTTTTACATGTTATAATTGTTTTATTTTTGATACTTTTAATTCTACTATCCATTTCAGCTCTGCCTCATTTCGAATGAGTGTATCTCGGATTTCCGTATCTGTTTATGCAGAAAATGAGTTTTACGCAATACATTCGTCAAGAAGAGTAAAAGCATATCAGTGTCAGGGACATGAGGAACTATGGCGTCTCAGGGCTCTATAAAACGATAATTTTAGGCTCGATCCATCATCCTGTGTCAATTCCATCCATTGTGACGGCTACATAAACCCTGTTTCTTAATAAACACACAGATTAGCTTACGTCTGCCCTTCGAAACGGTCCGTATTTCCGTTCAGAAACACTAATCATATATCAATATTATTATTATAATTTATTAGTCTATAATATAAAGCGTGGTTGTCACCTTACACGAATCTTGTAGCTGTCATTAAAAAAAAAACCTTGCAACCCTACTATATTTCTCCATGTAAACAAACTCTTGAAAGGGATACGCAACATTTTTTTTTTTTTAAATCTTGGAAGGAGTTGAACAATGCGCAACTTTTCTGGGACGTCTTGCTTGCTACCTGCTATCGCCCTCCCGCTGACATAAAAGGAAAAACCAGTTTCGACGCTTCCGAAACAACGGATTATTTTGGACGGGAAGGGTGCCAAAATACAGGTTTTTAATGAGGAGGTTCACTGTTTGTCCACTAGAGTGCAGTGCTGCATGGGTGGAGAAACTTTTCTTGCTTTGAGGAAGTTGTAACATCAAAACAGTAAATAGAAAGATCGGGTTTCAAGATATTTTTATGACAGCTACAAGTTCTTCTAATGTTAGAACCCATCTTAAGAAATAGTAAAATATTCACATTGCCCATTTCCCGTAACACTTTTCCTTAGACAAGTAAGTAATACTGCCTGAGGTAATTATTGTTGTTATATGTATACATTTTCAATAACAAATTCGCCATTTTAATTCAATAGGAAACATGTGGGGACTCAATGATAGAGCACTTATCTCTGGTGCGTGCGGTCCCATGTCCCTGGTTCATATCTTGGGCCAAGTAAGTTTGTGGTGGACAATATTGTGTCCATGTGCTTTCTCGTACTACTCAAGTTTTCTCCTACATTATCATTTCATTAATTCTTCATTCATCATTTACTTGCTTTAATCATCCGTCTCCTATAGCATAACCAGTATAATGGTGGGTCGTTAAACTGAGAGAGTTCATTGCATTTCACTTCAGTAACAAAGATAGGTGCTATAAGAAATGCCATTCCTCATCCTTTTTGTTATACGAGAAGAAAGCAAGAAGTAATTGGACTTGTGAGAAAAGGTACATTTATTTTTAATTACAGAAAACTGAAACATCTACATAATTCTCCGCTTTTCCCAACGCTTTACAAGTTTTTTGATTCCGTTGTAAAAGAAAGAAAGAAAAAAATAATCTTTCGGCTGCACCTGTAAAATATTTTGATATCGATTGCCTATCCGAACTCTCCTCGTCACGTAAAGAAATTGCTCCCTGTTTGAAACGCTCTATCCATTTGTAGATCTTGCTTCGCGATAAACGGCTGTCACCATACTGCGCTTGCATTCGACGAATAATTTCCTCCTTGGTGCAGATCGACAATGGAGCTGCCATATTTAGCGGTCTGGAATATACTATACCAAGGTTCATAGAGTAGCAACGTTGGGTCATATCGATAAATAGACGCTGATTGGCTGATGACATTGCGTCACTATATGAGCACAGCGAGAGAAGCGCACTGTTAGAGACAGACGCTAGTTGGAGCTTGCAGAAGAAATAATGATATTTTTCGTTACGTACCTATTCTTTCTGGTTAATTAATCGCTTTGAGCTTCGTTTTAATTGACAATATTTTCTTCTTTAGGCTGAAGTTGTTTCTTGAATGATATTGTTCCTATTAATGTACTTCATTTGAATAAGCATCCTAGTTTTCACAAGAACAATTGAAGTACATTAGAATATTCTTCATTTATTTCTCGATCATTATATCGAACTGGCCACCTGGAATCTCTAACCAGGTAAAAAAAAATAGGGTATCCGTTGCTGGCGGAGAAAAATAAAATAGTCCTCTGGTGTTTCCATCCCCATTGTTTGATTTTACTCGCGATCTTCTGTATACGGTTGGATTACTTGCCTCCTCGAGGTCCAAGGAAACAACCGTCGAATTGATTATAAGCCTCCACGGAGGCAAAAATACTAAATTGATCCTAATAGTTGACGACCCTTGCTATTGTTTTTGGCTTCTAGATTTATTTGATACTCTCCTCTTTGGAGGCAGAGATACCTGTACACAGTTGACGACCTTGGCATATCTATCGGCAAACGACTTCGTTTTCAGCTTTCGTAACACAGTACCATGGCTTCTCCTACACAACCCTCATATCAGCATTGCGGATTACCACAGATCATCCCAGGTCCGGCTGACGCTGCTGCTCTTGACAGACAACGCAGGGAAAGCCACAAACGTGCTCAAGGCACTAGTCGATCTCCATCTGGATCTCGATCTCGCTCACGTTCACCAGCTCTTTCACGACAACCTCTGTCCCAGCCATCAAAGAAAGCACACACAATTAGCGATTCTGAATCTGAACTTCAGATAGATCTAGGAGACGACCGGCAATTTCCCCCATTACAAGCACCGCAACGTCCACCGTTATACAACTTTATCCTTCAACAGTTTGATCCTAAATTCGCCAATCTCAAAATTCTGCTCCAGCAATTCTGTAAGTACGTACCTCGTACGTCAATTTCTGAACTAATACCCACTCGCAATGGCATCATCATAAAATCCACAGATGAGAAACTGGCCTATAAAATTCTGAACCGCTTCAGCTATGAAGTCTTTGGCAAAACAGCCACTATGGCACGATTAGCCGACAAAAGAGCAAAACAGCCACCACCACCACGAAAATCGCCTACCTTGTCTGTAGTTATACGTGGTGTGGACCCGTCGATCACAGACGAAGAAGTTGCCGACGAGCTCAAACAGGAAGGCCATGTCATTACGAAATGCATCCGCATTAAGAATAATATGGGCCCGACATATATGATGCGTGTTCTTACTTCGCACCAAGAAACTATCGATGAACTTCTAACTTCAGGGGCATTTATCTTCAAACGTCGACACCGGGTCGAGGCATCTCGCACTCCACAACCTCTCCCGCTCCGATGCGAAAAGTGTCAAAAATATAATTCGCATCCAACATCAAAATGTCCAAATCAACCAACGTGTGGCTTTTGCTCCGGGTCTCACTTCACTAAGGTCTGTCCAAATACCCACCAACCGCCTAAATGTACCACATGTCCTGAACAACACCCTACGTTCAGTTACAAATGCAAAGCCAGGCCACCAGTGGACGAGACTAAACCTGAACTTGTGGTGCCTATCAGAACGCCCGAAACTAAATCTGAATCTCCGCCTATCACTTCAGTATATCAACCTATCACAATCGAACAACTTCTTGCATTTTTCACCGTAGCTCTGCAAAACATTCATCCATTTCAAAGACAATATGTACTCCAACAAATCCAACTTGCAGCTCAGGCAACTCTAAACGTCACATTAAATGCTACATATTCAGGTCCGTATGCTTATTTCCATGCTACTGCGGTTCCACCTAGCTCTTAAAAACCTCACTTACTGTATATCGATCATTATGGCTTTAATATTTCTGTTTCTTAATATCCGGTCTCTTCAATCACATAAACCACTGTTTGAACAACTGCTACTAGAAGAACAAGTCAATGCATTTCTCCTTAACGAAACTCATCTGAAGCCTAAACAAAGCTGCAAATTTTCACGATACACACTGCTCAGACATGACACAACCATACCCATGTGCCGTGCAAATGGCGGAGTCGCCCTTGGGTTTTCTCCATCAATCGCCTATCGCCAACATTTACTGTCAATACCAAACATCCCGGAATACATCATTACCACTCTATACTACAAAGATATATATGTCACTTTGGCTACCATTTACATCCGCCCTGGTCATGCCATACCTCTAAATTTTTTTCAGTATATCTCAGACACTTTCCGCACCTACATCATTATGGCAGACATAAATTTTCACAGTCGAACAGCCCGCCAAAAGGAAGAATTTCTAGATTTCATTGCAACCGAAACATCCGGCACATTCCATACCCTGCCTCATTCTACCCGACCGATCTCGGATACCACTCCAGACGTTGTCATTACTTCAGCCAGTATCTCTGCACGGTGTACTCTCACAGTACTCGACCCGCTTGGTAGTGATCATGTTCCCGTTAAATTATCACTCACTTCTTCACACCGTCCAGCACCCCACTTACCTCCTGTCACTCGTACCACATTGCGCTTCGACAAAGCCGACTGGCCAGGATATCGAAATTACCTCAGTAGCATTTTTGCAAACTCAACTTTATCAGAAACGGAGGAAGATCTTCATAATTCTTTGGATAGAATAACTACAGCACTCCATGACGCTACCAGCCGTTTTATTCCGACTAGTACATCCCATAGTTATCGCCCAACGCTCCCACCCCATTATTTACCACTTATCAGACGTTCACGAGCGCTCTACAAAGATTACAAACGTACAGGAAATCTAGAGTCATTGCACTTACATCGTCAATTTCAACGCACAGTTCACAATTATATTAAAGCATATAAACTCCGTCAATGGATAAAAGCTTGCAATAATTTGGCAGACGATGCACACCCATCCAGATACTGGAACCGTTTCAACATGCTCACTGGTCGCAAGACCCACACTACCTATCCTCTTCTAGAGAATGAAAATCCTCTTCACACAGATAAAGAAAAAGCAGACGCCTTCGCAACCTATCTACAATCTATTTTCACTCCGTCTGAAGCAGCCATTCCTCGCAGGCATCCCACACATACCTTTAACATAAATTCACCAGAACTTCAACCCAGCACGTCTCGTGTTTTACCCGCACATCCTCTTACTACGCCTATCACTGTAACAGATATCAACTCCGTCACGGCTCGCAAGCGCAATACTGCCCCTGGTCTGGACTCAATCACTTATCGTCATGTCAAAGAAGCGCCTCTCGCCTTACTACACCTTTTAGCAACTATATTTACGCTTATTCTCCGCACAGGTTATCTTCCCCCTCAGTGGAAGACTTCCAAAACACTCATGTTTGCTAAGCCACACAAACCACTAAATTCCGTATCATCTTACAGGCCCATACAATTAACTCCGACTTTCAGTAAAATATTGGAACGCATCCTTGTCAAAAGACTTCACACTCACTTAACAGCGAAAAATTTGCTACCTTTACATCAAGCTGGTTTCCGACCAGGATATAGTATTAATGATCAGTTACTTCGCCTCACCAACATGATCACTAATCATTACAATTCTTCCAAGCCTGCCTGTTTAGTTTTATTCGATCTCGAAAAGGCATTTGATAAAGTATGGCACCTGGGACTTTTATTCAAGCTTCTGTCTTTCCGTCTTCCAATCACGTACATCTGCTTCATTTTTAATTTTCTCTCAAACCGCCTGGCTTACATTTACATCAATGACAGTGTCTCTTATCCTGTTTTTCTTCATAGCGGCGTTCCGCAAGGCTCTGCCTTGTCCCCACTGCTGTATCTGCTTTATGTCGCTGACATGCCGTCCTTACCGCAAAATATTCATACATTTCAGTACGCCGATGACACGGCTTTCCTGGCGTTAACAAAGACTATCTCTCAAATAAACACTGCGATGAATGAAGCTATCCGTCGCTTTAGCGATTGGTGTCGGACGTGGCGCTTAACAATAAACGCTACCAAAACTCAGGCCATAGTCTTTATTCCACCAAAACGTCGATCACGAGTTCATCGAAACCCAGCTCGTCTTGCCCTTACCGTCAATGATGCTGCCATACAGCACTCAAAGACAGTGAAATACTTGGGTATAACATTTGATCATCATCTTACATGGCGTCCACACCTCGCTACCGTTGTAAGCAAAGCCAAAAATAGATTAAATTTACTTAAACGTCTCATAGGTACAACGTGGGGTCTCCATTCTTCTACGCTTATCAACACCTACAAGGTCTTCCTCCGTCCCGTACTTACATATGGTTTTACCTCCTGGATATCAGCAAGCGCAAAACATTACGAAAAGCTGTTAATAATGGAACGACATGCTCTCCGCCTAGCCTACCGCATTAAATTACCAAGTCCAACCCGTGAATTGTACGACCGCATCACATTTCCTCACCTACTTTATCATATTGAAGCTCTTCGTATTAAATATATAACTCAACGGTATGACAACGAACACGCTTTATTTTTTGAAACCGTTTACAGCGACGCTCCCTACACTCACAGCCATCACCACACGTCTACACCTCTCTCACTGCTTTTCGCATTATATAAATATACCGTACCTCCAAATCATCCGGACTATAACATCATCAGTATCCTCAGCACATCACACGTACCGGCCCATATCTCACCTTCATATCATGCACAGTAAACCCGCTTGTCACTAACAGGACCTCCTCACGTATAATAAAATAAATAAATAATTAAATAAAACTTATGGCGGTTTAATACAGTTCATAAATGTCTCTTTGCCCAACTGAAAATATTTCTTTTTCCGACACAAATATGTTAAATCTCTTTCCCTAATAGAGGGTGTAGCCCTCGCAATGGGTGCTAGCTACACCATAGCTAGCTAACTTTAAAAAAAAAAAGATCATTATATGTTTACATTTTTGTTATTCTTATGCCGTCTTTTACATAATTGAAAATCAGCTTGTAACATTTTGCTTTTGTCACTCATTTCTCTGATCGAAAATGGAGACCACCAGTGGCGCCGATTTCTGTAGGGGTAGGGGAGTTCAGGTAAATGTATATCATTGTCATGTAACCAAGCGAAATTAAAGCAAATACAGAATATCCAAGTTTTGAGGGTCCAATCAAACTTTGGCGGGGCGGATTCCTGCAGGCTCCAGGTTCGTCCAGAGCTGGGATCGAACCAGAGAACCTTCGCACCAGAGATGAATGCTCTACCACTGAGAATTATATGGTTAGTGTATGCACTTGCCACCTAGGCGCGACAGATCGGGGTTTGATTTCCAGCTGGAGCGCATGGTTTAGATTCCATATTAAGCGGTATCCACGTCTCATATGGCCTCGCTACTGAAAAGCACACTAAATTATCATACAACAACAACCATGATGTTTGCAATTTTAGTTATCGTTCTGTATGTATACACTGGTACCCGCGCACCTGGTCATTCTTTTTATTCTACTTAAATTCAACATAAACACATTATATAACACCCCCATATATATATAATAGAACACTATTCAGAAAATTAAAATAATCACCAATCTCCGAAATAAGCCTATATTATTTATTTTTAAAAAATACGAAGCACTTCAATACCCAGAGTGAACAGCTAAAACTGAGGATTTTCCAGTTCGTACTCAGAAGCTCTCTTATCAATACATTACTTCATTGTTCGGGAAGAATAATGCTTAGAAAAAGCATTTGGAACCTCTTTGGATACGTACGAACAATTTAAGCAAAACGAAATAATAAATACACAAGTCAACCCAGAGCTAACTACAATATTTTCAAAATTTCATTTGAAAAAGTTCAGCTGTTTCTTTAGTTCTTATACTTAAAAATCAGAAAGCAAATTTGTATAGAAATCACTCCTTTCTCTCTTTTGGAAGTTGCAGTTTTGAGAACGCTGACACTTTTTTTCTGATTAAGAGTTTGTGTACCGATTTTCAACTCTGTAATTTGGAGTGCTGATGAGGTACTTTATTTTTGGGATATAATTTGAACAATCTTCGTTCCACCTTAATATATACATTTGAATAAAAATTATGTGACATAAATTTGGCTCGAACCAGGTGCAAAAAAATGTTCAAAAATTCATTACAATCGGTTCAGGTATTTTCTCGTGAAAAGGCGACACACAGCGCCGTTTCACTTGTTGTTATAGAATACTTACATGCTTCTATCGTGACGTCATGCGCATAGCAACAATTTTAAATAGATCTGCACATTGCGTTAAGAGCTTCCCCTGTATCAGTGTTGCCAGATCTACTGATTTTGCAGGAGATCTCCTGCTTTTTCTACGTTCTACTGATCTACTGCGAAAGAAAATGAAAAGTGAACAATCTCCTGCGTTTTCCTTATTTCGAGGAGTTGAAGAAATATATTATTATTAATATTGAATTTTCAATGTTTTCTCACATAAAAAGATGAAATTTCTCTGTTATAGTACACAAAGCTCTGTAGAGCATATAGTTATAGAGCTTTACTCTATATAATATGAATCCAAAGAATACAACTGTACGTCATCTTCTATAAGATTCGTCTACATTCTGACTTTCTGTAAGATTTACAAGTAAGTGTTGTTTAGATTGGGACTTAGGTTGGAAGAGTGGCTTAGATCATTTCTCCACGATCGTCAGCAAGAAACCGTCTTACGCCACGATCACGTGTGACTGTACCATATAACTACGTTATCGCTACGTGCATGAAAAGGCATTTTCCCACTCCACTTTGCTCTTCACTACGTTTTACTTCACACACGTGTGTATCAAATAATATTAATATGAATCGGGAGTTTCCCTTTTATTTGCTCAATGTAGTTAATCGGAAATGAATTCTGGACTGCTTGTTTTGACTACTGCCCCTTAATAATGGCAAATTTTACTGCCCCCTCCCTCGATTTACATTGAAACGCCACCACTGTAAGTGTCTACTGCTTTCTCCTGTTTTTTATCTTCGAATCTCCTGCTTTTCCAACTGATTGATCTGGCAACACTGCCCTGTATATCAATGACTAACGTAGGAATAAGAGCAACACATTGCACACAAGTGTTGCAGACGACACTAATTGCGCTTTGGATACTAGCAATGATATGAAACTCTAGTGCGAGAAATTCTCTTTACATTTTGACTTCTCGAATATCAATGAGAATTCCAGAACGTTCAAATAGGAATTACCTTTAGTGTTTTGTCTATTATTGTAACTAGTGGTCAAGGGCGCCCATATTGTAGTTTCCAAAGGGGGAGCAAGTATAAGGAACATTTCAAATATAGTTGCAAATTTTGTTGTAACTATTCTAAAAATTCTGTTGAGTTTTCTATATTCCGAAATACAATTTCCACTACGGGGGCGAGCACCCTCCCTTGCTCTCCCTAATGGGCGCCCTTGCTAGTGGTATCAAAACGGACTCTGGGTTCCACTGTGAAATAAAGAAAAGCCCTATGTAAATTTAATTTCACAACTTGAAGACAACCGTAAACTTGCGAGGTCTTCTCCCGCACCTCGTCTATGTGGCTTTTATGACCACCAATGTTTGTGTCACCTGTGTCTACCAAAGCAATGTGTTTTGTTGATGTTTCAGAAGTAGCTTATGGGTTGATATGCAGTTCAAAATCCCTTCAAGCATTGAGGTTATATGGGACATGTATAACATAGGATTCGAACTAGATCAGTTCCTACCATAGGTCAAAACTGGACTTATTACATAAATTATATTGCGTTCAGACTCTCGACGAAAGAACTTATGGAAAGGTGTAAGTCGCTGTCTAGAACGGTAAACCTTCTGAAGGGGATTCATTTTTTGAACAATGAATTACTCTCGTATGTAGGGTGTAACTTCTATTGTCCTTCTTAATTTCACGAATTAAAGCAACATTTAGGGCTTCTGTCAAGTTCGCAAATTGTCACTAATGAGACTTCTGCATTTTGACTGCAGTTTTTTAAATTAATTAGCCGGAAAATATGTCATTCAGAGTTATGAGTTATATCAAGAATTTTAAACTTTTGTAATAGTTTGTGCCAGGGGCGTCATTTAGGGGGGCAGGAAGGGGCAATTGCCCATCCAAGAGTTTGAGGAATACATATACTTTAATCGATATTCTGTTGATATACTAGTACAAAACGTGAAAGTCTTATGTCGGTGGAGCTCTTGCTCCCCTCAAGCAAACTCCGAAATGACGCCCCTGTTCTGTGGTAAGCATATAAAAAGATATCCAGTTACAAAATAAATTAAGTTTGTTTCAACTATCTGTATAATCCCACAAAAGGGAACGAATTTCGAAATATCAAATTTTCCGAAATTATTCATTAATACGTTTAATAGAAGAAAGGTAAACTGTGTTAAAAACTTGAATTTTGCAAATGTAAAGTTTCAAGACAATTCTGAAAATAAATACAAATGTCCTCGGCCGCATTAATTGATTTTATCGTTTGTGCACACTAATACATTAGGGATAAATGGGATTTTTAGTATTAGGAATTAGATTTCTGGGTTTTCGGCATCTACGGCCATGGTAGCCCGTCACACATATGAGGGATGACGTCCCTCGGTGATCACACTGCCCGGGGAATTGGAAAGGAAGAAAGGATTGTGGAAGGAAGGAAGTGCCCTGAGATTACGTTAGATATCATCCTGACATTTGCCTGGTATGAATGAAGAAAACACAGGAAAAACTCACTCAGGATGGCTGGCATGAAAAAGCTGTTATATCTTTTCGACCGAGTATTTCCACCAGGAATCAAACTCAAGACAGCTCGCACCAACGTTACGAGAGGCCACAAGTCAAGGTTTCCAAACTATGGAGATTCAATGTTGAAATTGTAAGCCCTGCATCTATCATACCTTGTTTGAATAGGCAGGAGGGCTTGTCGTCTAACTATAGTAACAAAAAAAAACTGATTAACACAGATCTGATGTTGTCGATTTGACACAGATCCAGTGTTGTCTGCGGCAGTGCTACACAATTAGGTGAATGAATGTGGAAATAGGAACTGTGCCACAATTAACATTCTATACGTGTTGTTAGTAAAGCATAGTGAACTTAAGCTATTGAGTTTCTAATATTGATAGCTACATCGTTCATGAATGGTCAGTGTTATATTCCATTTGATTAGAACAATAAGTTGCAAAAGGTTTCAAAGCCGGTTTAAAATCTTGTGTATCAGATAAATACATCTATACTGTAATTTTAAGCGTAACAGCTGCTGTAAACTTACTCCAAAATCTAACAAAGCTGAAGTAGGACTACACATGTGTCAATATTGGAAGATTACCTTGACACGTAGAAGGTAGAGCAATTTACACACGGGAATCGATTTTCTCTCACAAGCTTTCATTACAAAAGTTCTGTTATAAAACGATATAACACAGAAACACTAATACAAAATCCACTAAATAGTTGTCAAAAGGCCTAGATAGGCTAGGGAAGGATTCTCACAAAGATGCTGCCAAGCTGAGTGAGTGTGGGTTAGGATTCGCAGTGTTTCAAACATGCAAAGGAAGGTTGGACCCCCACAAACCTCTAGCCAACGTAGGCTGTAAGGGATATAACGAAACTCCAGGGAAGCTATGTGGTTGCGGTTAGGAACATCTCTAAGATACACTCAAGCTAGGAGAATAGTTGAGTTCCCACAAAGCACCAGCTTCCAAGATAAGGGAGCAGAAGATCTCAAAGCTCCAGGCAAGCTAGGGGGCTTGCGTTATCTCTAAGCTCCATTCAAGCTAGAAGAGTAGTTGAATTCCCACAAAGCACCAGTCTCCAAGATAAGGGAGAAGGAGGCCTCAAAGCTCCAGGCAAGCTAGGGGCTTGCGTTATCTCTAAGCTCCATTCAAGCTAGAAGAGTAGTTGAATCCCCACAAAGAACCAGTCTCCAAGATAAGGGAGCAGGATGCCTCAAAGCTCCAGGCAAGCTAGGGGCTTGCGTTATCTCTAAGCTCCATTCAAGCTAGAAGAGTAGTTGAACTCAAACAAAGCATCAGGCTCCAAGATAGAGGAGCAGGAGATCTCAAAGCTCCAGGCAAGCTAGGGGGCTTGCGTTATCTCTAAGCTCCATTCAAGCTAGAAGACTAGTTGAATTCAAACAAAGCATCATGCTGCAAGATAAGGGAGTAGGAGATCTCAAAGCTCCAGGCAAGCTAGGAGGCTTGTGTTAGGTTAGGACCTCTCAGAGTTCCAGGCAAGCTGAGAGAGAAGTGTTGGCCATCTGAAACTAATGTCGATTGAGGCGATGAATGGAGTTTTATACCTTCTTCTGAGTAGCGGTGGCACTGTGTTCCTCTTCTGTCACATGACTAAGTGGTGACGAGGATTCCTGTTGTATGTTTCATGTCGTAACTCGTAGTACACGTGGGTTTGTTCATAAATAAAAGCAGTGTTGGTGTTGACAAATGCAACCACGTGTAGCATTTTACAATATTTAACACAACCGTACACATAGACATTGTGTTAAATTAACACAGATATCTCCGCGCCCTTAATAAATGCAAGCCAAAAGAGGTTAATGAGTGGGAGTCCTACTGAGGATATGATACGGGAGTTCAATTGAGTAACGCTTATTGAGCATGAGCTAGATAAGTCCTGATGAGCATAAAACAGGAAAGTGAGCTCCGGTAAACCCAGACTGCATTATGGTCATGTCTGATCGGTGTTTGGAAATCCAATCGCGGATCCCCTGCAGAAAGCCATGTGCGATACCCATTAGACCGCAGAGTAAGACTACCTTATTGTGGCTTTATTTTCCCGTTTAGATAATTGGACATAGTAGAACTCTAGACTAACGGAAATTGTTTCTAAATAACTTAGTGATGGACGAATTACTTCCCGTTACGATTTCTCAATATAGTGAGGAATGCAGAAGTCCAGATTAACGGAATGGTTTATAATATAACTCACTGATGAACGAATTTTTCCAGTTACGATAACTCAATATAGTGAGGAATACAGAAGTCTAGATTAACGGAATCGTTTATAATATAACTCACTGATGGACGAATTACTTCCCGTTACGATAACTCAATACAGTGAGGAATACAGAAGTCAAAATTAATAATATTGGTTCATAGTGTGATTCAGTAATTGATACATTAGTTCCTGTTTGGATAATTGAACATAGTCAGGAACATAGTGATAGTCCAAATTAATGTAATTGTTTATAGTGCAACTCAGTGAAGGACCAACTAGAACAAGCTGGCCAGCTACAGCCCACTGAAAGGTCTACCGTAATTGCGACAAGCTTACAGTGTTAGAGGTGAATTTGAACGAAGATTTCAAAACTTCAATGCAGTTGGATATTTCTAATATGTCTTTTAATGTGGACTGTAAAACAATGAAACCGGTTTTTAAGCTTGAAATAACTGACTTTTAAACTAATACTCAAATCAAGGAGTTGTTTGTCAATGTCGATATGTTACATTTCTACAAGCTCTTGTCGAAATTCAGTTTCGCAAATCTGATATCTTGATCCCAGATAATTACTACTATGTTTACTTCATCTTTCGTATGTGAACAGGTATTTTCTACAATTAAGCTACGAAAGAGTTAAACTAGGAACAAACATGCAGACGAGCATTTTAGCCTAACATCTGAGAATTAGTGTACCCCAGTTCGAACCAAATTATGAGAAACATTTTAGATATACACATACAGTTTCATTCATCAATACCCTTTATAATCTTTCAGTAATTAATACAATGTCGTGATCCAAAAATTTTGTAAAATATACCATTCTATTTTTTTACATAAATTATAATGGCCCATATAAAGTTTTTTCTTCGTAATATTTTAGTATTTTAGTTATATTTTAGTAGGCGAACCACCTACTCGTATAAAGGTTTGCCAACCGCTGGTGTAACTGATGGAGAAGTTTCAGAGATAAGTTAATGCGGATTATAAAACTAATGATTATATTATTAGAGAAAATTACTTCCTTTCAGGTTGAATGCATTTGCAATTAACACACTATCAAAGGATTCGGTTGATTTTCTTTAAAATAATTGAAACTAATTGGCTAGAAAATTTTATCTTAATTTTCCAAATAAAGAAACATTTCGCGTTTGTTTAATTTTTAACTTTTCAGAGACCTCTCCATTCTGCAGTGTAATAAAGTTTAAAACTACAGAAAGCATTCCAAGGTCTAAATGCCAATTGTCGGAGCACACAGGACGAAACAACTGAATAAACATGACGGAATTCGGTGACAAACTTAAAGAAAATAATGTGATAATGGCAGCTTTTATATGCTTTTGCTTTGAAAAGTTTCCAAGAACATTGGGCGACTGTTGGTTTGTGCTCATAGATGGCACTAGTCTAGCTATTAGGGAGGTCTGTTCACTTCCTATTCAAAGAGATGCAACGTTGTATTTTCTGCTTTCACCCGATCGAAGGGGAGGGCGAAAAATGGCACAGATCTTTTTTTCTCTATCTCAAATGCACTTGCCAAATTTTCTTCTTCTTTGGCCTGGTATTCTCTGTCTCACTGAAACATACACACGATCTTCTTTTTTTTTCTTCTTGCATCCTTATTTGTTTGTCTTGCCCTGTATTCCAATTTGGCAGAGTTTCCCCTACTAATGTTCCCTGTTCAAAAGCCAACTGACTTTATATCTTCCTTCCATAAAACAGCACCTATGGCAGCGAAACAATGCAACGGCTTCTTCCAATTCTATTTGCTCTCTTTTCTTTCTCCCAGTATTAAGTCTTATTTTCTGTGCTAATGCAAACAGCCTTGTACAATTACTGGCGTAGGCAGAAAACGCTCCACATATTTCAAGAGACATATATTTTAGTTTATTATTACTTACACAGACACGTAAAGTTAATTTCCTGCTCTTGAAATAAGGATCACTTGTTAAAAACTTAAAAATAAAATAAAGTAAAATAAGTGGTGGAGAAAAGTTGGCGTCTGACCGTTGAAGAGAGCACATAGTGCACTGAAAACGCTGTTACCAAAGGTTTTGCAGCATGAGAGACATCTCTGGCAGCAAACTTCAATCGCTGTAAAAAGTCATAATTCAGTAATTATTAGAGTAACCCAAAAGCATAAAAATCATAACAGCAATTTATACATATGCTTGGTACCTTGAACATGGTTGCGGTTCTCTAAGGGTCCAGAAGAAACTAATTTTAAAAGCATAATAAAGCATAATTTTAGAAAATAAAGCATATTTTTTTTTAAAAAAAAATATAGCACAATTCTTGCAAAATTCTGTTTAACTCAAGGTGACCAGACGTCCCGTTTTAGCAGGGACAGTCCCTTATTTTCAACCGTTATCCCGTTTTTTTCTGATTCTCAAACGGGACGCCTAAATGTCCCGTTTTTAAGCAAACATTACCCAGGTGTCCAGTAATTATTATTCAAAATATAAATGATCAATGCTAATTCTACACTATTCTGTACCAACACTCATCGGGAAGGTTCAACCGTGCCTAGAACTTCTAAATATTCAAATGAGAATTGAGTGTTCTGTGGTCCAAGTGGGAATTGAGTGGGAATTCTGAGTGTTGAGGTAGTTTAAAGTATTTTTGGGTAGTATTTAAGTTAGAAATGCTGTGTTATCATGCTTGTATATTTTGTAAATTGAAAACACTGCTGAATCCTAAAATGCAAGGTGGAAGTCACTCCGCCCCCTCCGTCTTCGATTCGTATGCGTCCCGTTTTTGAAAGTAAAAGTTCTGGTCACATTGGTTTAACTGCAAGTTTAACATACTGTATTAATATGTTTTAAACCAATATTTAGAATGCAAGAATGCAAACCTTATTTTTATTTCTGTAAGCTTTTCGGTGTGACCCTTTGAAGTCGAGAAAAGAAAAAAAAAGATAAAGAAGAAAAATTTTCCTCCAACAATGAATAAACAATAGTTTTTTTCTAAGTGAAACTGAGGAGTTATATGATGATTCAAAATGTACAAAACGTGCACAAGAACTCCACGCTACATTGTTATGTGTACCTCTTAAATTTAAGACTTTCTGTATTTTTTGATGGCATCTTTTACTTTCCTTTTCTGTATATATGCACCCCTAAGTCGCACACAAGTGATAAAAACTGACTCGAGTAAAGCATATCTCTTTACAGTGCATTAAGTAGAAAGTTCATTAAAAATAAAAGAAATTGCTTAATAAAATATTAATAAATAGATCAAGATATTTATAATATTTAATATATAGTAAATATTATACATTATACACGACTAATGTAAAACAATGATTGAGACTAACAATAAAGCATAATGTGGGTTGCTCTAGTAATTATAATAACATGAAGAGATCATTTGTGACATGATTTCCAAACAACAACCAAAAAATATATATATCTTACTTGGAATATTTGACAGAAAACTTAAAATTCAGCTAGCGACAACAGTATACTGATTGACCTTGGTTCCCTAGAAGCAGTAACGTAACTAAGAGGAAGGCAAACGGGGCTTGTGCCCCGAGCGCCGGATTAGGGACGCAAAACAGGGCAAATATCTATTTTCAGTATAAGGAAAGGAAAGATGGTTTAGCAAACTAAACATCATAAAAAAATTTCAGAAACTAAACAGGACAACGACTGATTAACATTAGGGTCATATCTATAGAGCATAAGATAGCTTCAGAACTATCCAAAAGAGCTCACAAAGTTAAATTTTAGTTCCAGCTTTTTGTATTTTCATTTAACTTATATCGATTTAAGAGATTTGAGAAATATCCGAGTATAATACTCGAGACAGCAGCTTGACTCTTTGTCATAACTGAAGACCTCAATTGCATAACATCCCAAGTCCATTCTTTTTCTTCTTATTTTGCGTTTTTTAAATGTTAGCATCTATGTTTTAAGGGTTATTCACTTGCATGATTCGTATGTCCAATTCAAAACTTAAAAAAAAAAAAAAAAAAAAAAATACAAAATAATTTCAGCTAAACAGAATAGCATGTCGAGTATAATCTTCTTGTCTTCCTTCTAAAATAGGGTGACCAAATCGTCGACTAGAAAGAACGGGACACCTTTTATTTCTGGATAGATTGCTCCCCCAAATGTATTTTTAGCCTCTCCGTTCTCTCTCTCTCTATGTCTCTCTTTGAATCTCTCACAAAAAGGGCAAATTTAGACTTTTTCATTTTAAAACCTATTGCAAAGATTGTGGAATTAATTAGATAACAAGTAACTATCAGCAGCTAATGAAAAAATGATATATTTGAAAACATTACTAAACATATATGAGCGCTCAAATCTGTCACCGACAGGATTTATAATTACTCTCAGCATCGGATTCCAACTCCTTTTATTTTCATTTTCTTACTTTTAAACATTATTTCACTTACAACTGATTTTCTTTTTACTTTTATTTTTATAGTTCTATACCTTTGTTCCCCTTTCGCAGTGTATTACATCTTACACTTAGTCAAATCGCGGAAACACTGCACTGTACTGATGACAGCGCCTGAATGCGCCCAAACAGAGAGTAAAAACAGGTTACATTATTTATTCTTCATAAGACTTTCAGTCCCTTGCCCTGTCGTCTGCGGAGTGTGGAGGCGTAGGAGGGAAAACAGTGCAGAAACCACATCCAATATCGCAAACGTCGTAATGACGTTGCTCAGTAATTAGACATATTCCAATATAATCACATAGCTTAGAAAATAATAATATAAATTAGGAAATTTTAGAGATTCGAAAGGTTTTTTTGTATCCAATGTACGTAAATACGGGACATTTTGCCGTCCCGGGAGAAGTTTTCGGGACACCGGAATGATAGTGAAAAAACGGGACAATCCCGTTTTTACGGGACGGTTGGTCAACCTATTCTAAAATCACAAAACTACTCCAGTGGACTTGGGATGTTCTACAATTCAGGTCTTCATTTAAATTTTCTATTCTAAAGCAACAGACTGCTGATTCATTCTACACATATGCACATCCAGATTTCCAGTTATTATGATAAGACCAGTGGCGGATCCAGGGTTGGCGATCGGGGTGATCGTCCCCCCAGAAGAAGAAACTTTTTTTATTTTATATATAAATAAAACATCCCAGAGTTTGGAGCTCTTAAAGTAGCTCTAAGTAGCAGTATTACAACCCACCGTCCCCCAGAAGTCCGTCCTGGATCCGTCCCTGGATAAGACTATAAGAATATGTGAAGCATGCTACTCTCAGATTATTTGGCAATCAACTACTAATTAGTTTGTTTTACCTTGTACTAAAAATTAAGTACTGCAATTTTGAAATCAAGCTTTACCACTAAAGAAAAAAATTGAATAGCAGAATTACTATGTGATCAGGTATAGTCAGGTACAGCCGGGGAGAAAATTTTTGGTTTGGTTTTCTAGGAAAGGTCTAAGGCGAGTTCTTGCCTCGGGCGACAACTAGCCTAGTTCCCTCTCTACCTAGAAGCAATGTGAAAGGGTACTGCTATGATTAGAAAAAAAATCTTTCCTTTATTTTCTTTACAAAACGTAAGACTGACTGTTTGATGCCAGCTTCATTTACACACAAAATAGCATCAGGAAGATATAATTTTATTACTTCTAGATCCTCCTACTTGATGTTTTGACTAATACTACTCCAGTATTAGTTTTCGATACTTGAGTAATAGACATGAAATGTGAACGTGAAATAAAAGCAAGAATAGAAGAAGCGAAAGGGGGAGCATTTAGGAGGAACAAAAGTCTATTTTGTTCGTGAGTAATAGACATGAAGTGTGGAGGAGAAATAGAAGCAAGAATAGAAGAAGCGAAAGGAGCATTTAGAAGGAACAAAAGTCTATTTTGTTCGTGAGTAATAGACATGAAGTGTGGAGGAGAAATAGAAGCAAGAATAGAAGAAGCGAAAGGGGGAGCATTTAGGAGAAACAAGAGTCTACTTTGTTCGTGAGTAATAGATATGAAGTGTGGAGGAGAAATAGAAGCAAGAATAGAAGAAGCGAAAGGAGCATTTAGAAGGAACAAAAGTCTATTTTGTTCGTGAGTAATAGACATGAAGTGTGGAGGAGAAATAGAAGCAAGAATAGAAGAAGCGAAAGGGGGAGCATTTAGAAGGAACAAAAGTCTATTTTGTTCGTGAGTAATAGACATGAAGTGTGGAGGAGAAATAGAAGCAAGAATAAAAGAAGCGAAAGGGGGAGCATTTAGGAACAACAAAAGTCTACTTTGTTCGTCGTTGAATAAAGAGTTAAGATAAAGACTCGTAGTGCTTCGTTCGTTATTTCATTGAGTTCGGATTTAGTGTCCCTTTCAGCAGCAAGGCCATGTAATACGTGGATCTACAGCTTAACGTGGGATCCGAACCACATGACTCCACCAGAAATCGACCTGTCACTACCAGGCCGAAAATAAAAAGTTTTGAGTGAGATATTCTATTCCATCGAGCAAACATGGTCATTATGCAAAAGCAATGAAACAACTGATATATTTTATTGTGGGTGTGGAGAAAATGATGATAATTATCTGAGTGAAACAGAAAACGTATGAGGTATCAGAAAGATTTGGGAGAAATGAACATTTTTTTGTCATTGAAATGAGGAGAAATTGGATGATGAGGGACTCTATCATAAGAGAGGTGCTAGAATGTAACGTGGAAGAGAAAAGGAGATAGAAAGAAACCCAATTAATGGATGATATTAAAATAGAAAATTCCTATGTAAAGACGGTGAGATTTCCTGAAGTCCGTGGGGATGAAAAATTCTCAGCTGACCTGCTACTCGTAATGGAAGAACTAATTAATTCTACGGCCGTCAAAATGGCTCGCAGAAACGAACATTTCCCTTCTGGTTCAGCCTTCCTACTCACCGGATTTAGCACCAGCGGATTTCTGGCTCTTCCCCAAGATCTAATAGGGCCTCAAAGCTAACCGTTTTGCCACCGTAGAAGACATCCAAAACAACGCCACGGCTGAACTTCGGAACATACCAAAACATGACTTTTAGCATGGTTCTCAGTAATGGCATAAACAGTGGAAAAAATATGTGTATCCTCAAGGAGCCTATTTTGAATGCGATTAAGTGAATGTGTTCTCAAGGAGTCTATTTTGAAGGCGATTAAGTGAATGTGTTCTTAAGGAGCCTATTTTGAAGGCGATTAAGTGAATGTGTTCTCAAGGAGCCTATTTTGAAGGCGATTAAGTGAATGTGTTCTCAAGGAGCATATTTTGAAGGCGATTAAGTGAATGTGTTCTCAAGGAGCATATTTTGAAGGCGATTAAGTGAATGTGTTCTCAAGGAGCATATTTTGAAGGCGATTAAGTGAATGTGTTCTCAAGGAGGCTATTTTGAAGGCGATTAAGTGAATGTGTTCTCAAGGAGGCTATTTTGAAGGCGATTAAGTGAATGTTTTCTCAAGGAGCCTATTTTGAAAGCGATTAAGTGAATGTTTTCTCAAGGAGCCTATTTTGAATGCGATTAAGCGAATGTGCATCTATATTGTCGTAATAAATAGTTACAACGAAATTCCGCGATTTTTTGACCGTCCCTCGTATATATATAGGAATATCTGCAGGAGTTTCGCAACGGGGACAATAAAACGGCACAGAAGCACAGTTTTCAGCACACATACATTTTGATGCATGCATATTCATAAAATATTATTTAAAACAAAAACTATTTAAGCACAAATTTTTATAAACTACTTTAAATAAACTATTATGGGATACTATTTAAGATATAAATATATTTAGGTTTATTGTAAGTGACAGCACGTTTTGGCATGTAACACCAAGAACTCAAGTCTGTTTTTCACGCTATCTTGTTGGTGGCTAGTCCCCATTTCAAACAGTAACTTTATTCACTTATGTTGTGGGTCCTGGCAAATGGCAACATTGCGTTTTCATTTAACATTGAGCGCATAAAGATTGTACAGCCCAAACAGCTCCTCAAATTTTTAAAAAATATCCTTCACTTTGATTGAAAACATCATATTTGAAAACGGTTTCCCCTCTTGCATTTTGTTGTAACTCTGATAATAACAGAGCTACCCTATGTCGGGTACCTTTGAGACCCCCTATACCCTTTAAGACACCCTATATATATATATATATATATATATATATATATATACGTCTCTGTGTGTGACTGTGCGCATGTGTGTGTATATGTCAATCGAAAGATCAGATTGAAGTGAACAAATTCCCATGCTTGAGGAACTCTCATTCTTAGGTTTCGAGATGTCGCGATTTAGTCGGGAAAATCATTTCTTTTTTTGCCCTAGTCCCGATTTTATTCAACTCAAGTCGGGATACGACAATGACACTATTTTTTCTTAACAGTCAGTTATGTTATTTGACACAGACATCGATGTTTATTGCCATGAAAATTATAAGCTGTGTTGCTAGCACGTATAATTTAAAGCATCGTATAATCATATTCTATTCAAAAGCATTAATACATTTTTAAGAGACGAATAATACCGTAACTTCTTTGTGATAATGGTAAAGAAGATAAAAAAAATAGATAAAAAGTAAATGTTTATTATTTTATGTACTATAACGGTAATATGGTACGGTATGGTATGGGAAGGAATTTTTATGTACAGTACTATTAAATTGAACGAAAACTGTAAAGAACAAGCTATTCGCACTACATGTCGCAGTGTCGTATCACAGATTAACACTGGTTTAATAGACAATCCAAAAATATAATCAAAATACACGGAAATAAATGTTTAAATGTTACTAAAACAGACATGTTCCTCGAGAATTGAATTTGCATTAGCACACTGATTTTCTGATTCCGGAATGTCCTGTTCAACTTTAAGTATTTCTCTTGTAGCCCAAGTTCTATTGGAAAGCTTCAGAAAAAAATGTTCCGATTTTACACTCTTGAAAAAAGTGGTAGCTCTAGTCAGTGATGCCAATTCCTTCAGAGCCGTTTTCCCTTCACAAGCTTCAGAATTTCCCTTTTATGGACAAAATTTCCCTTCATCCAAACAGTTCAAGTACTTAGTAACCGTATTTTTAATCGTTTTCGCTTCCACCCCCTCACTCCAATCTTATAACCACATACAAGCAGATACCTGACAACCTTCCTTTGAGCTTACGCAGAATTTGAACTTGATTTGTTGTTTAGATATCTAAGGCGTCGCGATAGAGGAGGGAAAATAATATGGAAAGGTGTAGGCCAGGACCTATGTTAAAGGTGCAATCTGTGCATTTGCCTGGTGTGACTGAGGAAAAACCTTATAAATACCTCTGTCAGGACGGAGAACCTAAAGAAATCATAAATAATGTAAAATAAATATTATGTAAATTTAATTTTTATCCTAGACATCATGATAGATTTTAATATTAATGTAACCTAAGGTACAAAGAAAATATTAAGTATATAAACTTAAGAACAGCACTCCCATATTTACTGAAACGAATACGAACAGTTACAAAGAAAACTCTAGTTGGTACTGTTTTTGGCTGTACACGAGGAATGTTCGTAAGCACAATACAAAGTTTAGAGATGAGGAATTCTTAAGAATTAACAATTCTGTGCGCACAGTCACCAGAAAATTTGTAGTTACACAAACACACATACACTAATGACCCAGTATTCGCCCTATACACATATTTACATTCACGACACGCAGATTTTCTTCTCTTACATCGATTAATCCTCTTCGCAATCAATTTTCTGGTTGGGAAAAACATCTGATTGGAAAAACCAAACTTACAATAGTTGGAGTGATAATTTAATTGAGAAGTATTTCATCTTATTGCATTGCATTTAATTCAACAATGGGAAGATTAATTTTGATAAAAGATTTTAAATAAGCATTGTTGTAATATTTCGAATTTAACTGAATATGTTGATCGATGTGTAATGTTGATAAATATTAACGAATACAAAGCAAGATAACTTGTGAGAATTTATGTGAAATATGTGCAACGGATTATGTTTGGAACAAATAAGATGATGAATTTATACTGAATTTTAATGAGATTAATCAGATACATAAATATGTTCAATCTATAAATGATTGAAGAGAGGTTCAAATTTCCCTGCAATATTGAGAGATTACAAGCAATTTCTATTTTTCCCTTTTCTTCAAAATTTACTCAAAATTTCCCTGCGCCAAGGGAAATTTCCCTTCAATTGGCATCACTGGCTCTAGTTTCTGTAAAACTCCAATCAAACGATTTTTTAAAATGCTAAAACAGTATGTATGTTATTCCTTGCCAAGCGAATGCTGCTTAGAGTTTTTTTTTGTATCTTCTGCAGGAACAGATTATTTATTTCATTATTTACTGTATGTGAAAAATTGTTTATGAGGAAGCTATTCCGTTATATTACTGTGCAAACTTTGAAATAAATAAGATATATGTAAAATATACTATTCTTTTTCTGTATTTGATATTTGGAATGTGAGACTTAAATACTTATATATTTCTTTTCATTTCTCATTTATAGTTTTGCAATAAATTCCTCCATTACATGTATTTCATTTATCCATATGCAAGTGCGCCTGACACCTGTTGATCATTTTTTTAATATCTAAAGAATTTCATTTCAAGTGATTTTTTATTTTGTAAATTCCACCTGAGTTTCGAAGGGTTAACTGTTGTATCGCAGGACCAATTTTAGAAAATTTAGCAGATGAATTGGAGAATTTATTTTGGTTTGTGAGAAAGAGTGAGTGAAAGTAAGATGAGGGGAATAATTGAAGTCAAGAAAATTCTTTCTGATGTTAGTGGTTTTTGACGTTGTAAATGGCTCTATATATGGAGGCGGAAGGGACTATTTGGCGGAGAGGTACACTTGTTATGATTTATGGGAAAGGCAATGTGGAAATGATGCGTAAAATACAAGATTGCCACATATCGTGTTTTGAGTTTTATCGAGTTATACACCAATTACGAGCGTCAGTTGTTGAAATTGTGTAAAAGGCGTGTTCTCCTAAACAGGCGAAAAGTTTATCGTAAGTATGGAAACGAATTGAAACTACAGAAAAGCAGAGGAACATCTAACCAAACATAATCTAATCTAACCTAATTTAGTAAATTTTGGTACTTTTTGGATGGCATTTAATATCTTTCTCGAAGCTGCGTAACACATACGCCATGAATTTTATGACATATAAAGTGTTTTTCCACTATTATAGTTTATGCGTATACCCACCACCGCTGACGCACCTGCTCCCTACGGACGCACCCCCTGGTTATAGCTTGAGCCCCCTGCTGCGTTCTTGTCATGACTCGGTTAGATAGCATTCGTGCTTTTTAGTGGCCACTTAGCACAAGTACTTCCACATTGTATTTCGAACAATAGCTAGTACCAAGTGAGTCAGGGTCACAACCTAATGCTTTTGGGGAGAAACTAAATAATACTCTTTTTTCCGCGATTTTCGTGTGCTTCGGCGATGCAGTACTGTGCGATGCGATTCGAATTCATCAACATATCTGAAGCCCATAATTTTTCCACACACATCCATATTTCAGTTTGGAGCAATTGTATTAACCGTAAAAATAGTTACATATCATATAAAGAAAGTCCATCTTTGATTATAGATATTTTGAAACATTGTTTAATATGTTGTATTTATCTGCACTTTCATTTCAAGGGACGTTAATTGAAATAATTAAAATAGTGGGAAATGAAAATGCGATTTTTAGTTTAAGGTCCCAAAGCTATAGTTACTCTTTAGCTAGCAGACGAACTATTAATGAAAGTGAATGATAGTGAAATTAAAGTTTTTGTGCTCTCCTACCGGGGAACAAACCCGGGATCAGACCTCTTGACGTGTCATTTCTCTTGTAGGCAGTTGAAATGCATCTGAAATACCCTATCCTAGTACATTCGACGAAGAAATACAGAAATATGTGCTAACGAAATGACACTTGCTTTCGAAACGCATTGCCCATAGACTTCAAGTACTTTATATTTCCCGCAAACCTACTGATGACAATGGACGCCCCTAAAGATTGCTTGGGGCCCACGTAATTTGAATATACTTGTTTGGATATCTGAACACATTCACCAGCGCCACTGTTGACGACGAAATCTCATTAGTAATCGTTGTTATAAACTTTCAGATTCAGTGGAAAACCGCTGACGTTGGAAATACTGGTGGCAAGAAGCAGTTTTTTTTTATGTGCTCATGTAAGTTAATCAATTGACATCCTCTTTATCACCGAGATTATAAATATGTAGTGTTGCCTACGAGAGGAAAATTGATCGTCTTGTCTCTTAAAGGCGAGACCAGGGGTAAAAGTGAGAAGGAACGTTTGGGACGACATCCCCCCACCAATCAAAAATCTGTACGGCGTCTCCCCAGTTCCTAAAAAAATTACAGTAGGCAAAGATATGGGATGTCATGTAGCTATCTAGCGTCCCCCTACCTTTTCAGATCCACTTTTATCCCCAGACGAGTCGAGGAGAGAACAAGATTCTCAATTTGAGACGAGGCGAGAAATATGGTAATTGTTCTCTCGGTTTCGAGACGAGAAATATCTCGAGTTTTGTGTGCATCACTAGAACACCCAAATCTTAGGTCTCGAAAAATGAAATTAAATGTTATCTTTCAGCTTTACGTTCCACGGTTATACCGGCTAGGATAAGGGGGACAGTGATTACGAAAAATGAAGGAAATGGTGCAATGAAGTGGAAGGAGACGGCAGAACCACGAGAAAACCCATGCACGGTGTTTATCCACCACAAAGTTCACTTGGTGCGAGATGGGATCGAACCCTGGACTCCATGCACTAGAGGTGAACGCCCTACCACTGAGCCACTGCGGTGCCATCTTATATCTCAAAGAGGGATATAATTCGTAGTAAAACCTATAAAGTGATATAGTGATTTTATGAAAATAATGAGCACATATCAATGTTCGAAAATACTTCAGTACACAATAAAACTCGATAAGAAATAAGTTTAAATGCCTTATCACAGCTTTTGAGACGTGGAAGGGATCTGAAAACTTCTAGACAAACTAAAGAAAAAAATCAGAGCATAACTTTTGTACATAAAGATACAAAAACGAGACGAGGTCAAATGAAATTGCCAAGAATCGAGACAACAAAAAGTTCGCTCGACATTCTTTCTCGTCTCGTCGGCTACTAATAATGAAAAATGGTGCTGCAGTTTAAAGTAAGATCCACCGGGAATGGAACCAGGACCTCCTTCTTCGAAGGCGCTCACACTAAACACATAGCAACTCTAAGGCAGAATACATAACAATATACAAAGATAGAGTTGACTAGAGTAGTCTAGGATAGAGTAAAATAGAGTAGGATAGATTTGTGGCTCGGATTGAACGTTAATGTTTCTTTTAGAACTTTGGCAATATGAAACGTGAACCTGCAGATTAATGTGAAATCTAGATAACTAAAGTTCCTACCGGAGATTGAACAGCGTCTCTTGGGACAAACACACGTACAGGATGTTAGAAAAGTTTGTCACATTATTTTAGGAATACATTTCTCATATAAAATAAGAAAGAAAGTTCATATGGACTTGTAGACCGAACTGCGTACTTATAGGGTGCAGAAAATTTGCTAAGTAAAATTTAAAAAACACATAGTTCTATAGACCTGCACGGGCCAAATTTTTCGGCCCGAGCCCAATCCAGCCCGGGCCCGAAAATTTTGGAGATTTTCGGCCCGAGCCCGGCCCAGCCCGATAAGTTTTTTAAAATTCTTGGCCCAAGCCCGGCCAATAAATTTTAAAAGTTTCATTTTGTAACATTTTTACGGACATACTTCTTCAACATTTGCCTTTATTCTAATTATCGTTTAACGAAAGTCAATAACTATTAAAGAATTGCAATTAATCGGCCCTAGCCCGGCCCGACCTGAAGAGAAATCAGTGTCGGCCCGCCCAAGCCCGGCCCGGCCCAAAGAAATAACAGAGTCGGCCCGGCCCAAAGAAATAACAGAGTCGGCCCGCCCAAGCCAGGCTCGCTTGCCGGTCGGGCTTCGGGCCTCGGGCCGAACCCGGCCCATGCAGGTCTCTACATAGTTCCACCACTATAGGGTCGATCGTAGTCGGGTCAAGACAGCACTGACGAACTAGTACGTTAACTATCCAAATATTCATCTTTCAGAACCTTCAGTACCTGCACAATCATTTTAGAGAGGCTGTTTGGGAGTGCTTGATCACTCTCCACTTACCTCTTTATAAATCAGTTTACAAGCATTGGAGCATTCTTAAACATGGATATTTGGATAGATCACATACCAATTCCTCAGTGATATCTTGGCTGAACTACGATAGGTCTCATACTATTGGAACTATGAAGTTTTAAAGTTTATTTGTTTCACGTTTTTTGCACCCTGTATATAACTCCGAAACTATCCACTTTTGAACACAGGTACATAGGAACTTTTTTTTTTATTTTATTCTGATGTGAGAAATCTGTTTTCAAAATATTCTGACACATTTCTGTCAACACCCTATATAACGAATGTAAGAAAAATTAGAACTGTAACAATTTTAATTTCCCCTAGGCTCAACTGTCTGATATAATATTATAATATTAGAGTGCTTTAGTGTTGATATACTGACAATTGAGAAACTCTTAGCAAAACCATTAACGTAAATGTTTTAGTTTATGGTTACATAGAAATTGTGTTAGTAGCTTTCGTTACGTTAAAACTTTAGTTCGAAACCCACAACGTAAATTTCATGAGAAATTAAAAAACGAAAAAAAAAAGAGAATACCTTGAATAGAGTGCAATAGAAAATAAATGCTCTGCACTTGTTTTACCGTTGTTCTAAACAATGCTCATAAAAGTGTTTATTTAATTTTTTTTCGCAATGCGCAAAAGTTGTATACTCCGTATACAAATGTTTCTCAACCTAATTCCTATCACGGTTCCCATTGTATCACATCCTCTTGTCAGAGACCCCCTTGCAATTTCTGGTTTGTAATAAGCTTGTGTGAGATTTTTAATGTACCTATTGCGGAGATCTCATGATATCCAGCTATTTCAATAATAGTACAATCTATTCCTTGTATATGGTCAGTGGCGTATTTAGAGGTGCTTCCGGGCTTAAGCCCCCCGAAATCTTACTTACTATAGTAAATTATATGAAATATCTTGTAGAATTTTCACATTTTCAGGCAAAGTCCCTCCCCGAAAGTTAGCAAAGTCCCCCCGAAACAAAATCGTAAATACGCCACTGTACATGATGCATACAGTAACTTTTCTAAAAGCGAATGGATTAAAACCAAATTTGGTCCGTTCATTCCTATTACAAATAACGAATCCGATCTGTCATACCGTTTCAAAATGGAGGCCTTTGGAACATTTTAAAACTTCATAACTCCCTTAATAGTGCCGGAATTTTAAGTCAAAATTAGGGATTTATAAAAGAAAAATCATACAATCAAGAAACTGTGCACAGTTGTAGTTTTTGACCTTCTTATCATCATACTAAAAGTCCCCTAAGATTGACCTTGAGCTTCGGCCACCATATTGGAAAAATGACCGCCGATAACTCCACAACGAACAGAGATAGCGTAAACTATAAAGAGTAACGATATGTAGAGAATGAAAAAAAAAAAAAAAACACGTTTTGGTGTATAATACATCTTTCTATCTTTATTCGTTCAGGATATATGAAGTTTTAAGTTATGGGAACTTTGTTAGTTTTTGCAGATAGTACGGTTTCTCTGATAGAATTCGAGCACTATAGACTGAATACTTTTTCAAATTGTGCATTAAAGTGAAGAGGATACAAATACATATTTTGGTGTATAATATGTTTATATGTCTTTATCAGTGGCTTGTAAATACACAGTAATAACAATTGTAAATCAATTGGTGATCCGTAAAGTTTACAATAAATGTAATTACTTTGTAGTAGGTATAAACGTCTATTGAGCATACTTTAGTTTTCTTAACAAATCTTTAACTTTGACTTATATTTCACCAGTGTTTATATTATTTTCAAAGGTGTCACTACATTCTTATATCTAAGGATGCTAAAATACATTAGAATACAAGAATTTATATTAAAAATTATTATAAAAATTTGTTCTTTTGTCTATGTAATTTAAATATTAAATGTATACGATTCATCCTGAATTTCTTGCTAAGTATCAAGTCTGGGTAGTTATCCCACGGAGCAGTCTCGCAATAACCATACATGGGCTAACAATGTAGCCCAGTGTTGAAACAAACAAAATTATTCTTACAATTATCTTTACACTCACAAGATATTCTGTGCACTAACTCAGAAGGAGCAGGTTCCAGGTCTGAGCAAACCGGCCTCAATTTATTGTTAGATTGTGTCCATCCCCAGTTTATAGATTGTAATGAATTTTCCTTCCGTTCGTAGGGGGCGCGGTGACTCAGTGATAGACCGTTCACCTCCGGTGCTTGGGGTCCCTGGTTCGATTCCAGCTCGCGCCGTGTGGACTTTGTGGTAGACAAACACCGTGCTCGTGTGTTTTTTCGGGGTTCTCCCGTTTCCTCCCACTTTCTTCATTTCACCATTTCACTCATCTCTCATCATCACCGTCTCCTTTAGCCTCACCGGCATAACCGTGGGACGTAAAACTCACAGATTTCATTTCCTTCCGTTCGTACACTTGATGATATACACGGAAAGAATGTTGCTTTACGACTGCACTTGTCGAGGGTAGCACTGGGAGATCAAATCTGGAAGTTAGTTTTTGCGTACTGATGAGAAAATTGTATTCATAATAAAGATACTCATCAAGGCTCTAGCTTTCCTTGGCACCATGGTTTTGGCTTCCCGCGCTTGGACCTGCTCGTCACTGGAGGTGTGGTAAGAGGGTAGCCAATCACCACCAACCGTCTACAGAGCTCAGCTAACCACAAGTAACCAAGCTGGCCACTATCAAAAAACGTCACTACAACTTTTCGCGGGAAGCAAATGACATTATACTTTCCGTATTATATATTCTAATTATACGTACTTATCTTCGCGACTGCCATGAAACCCTCTTCGCGACCCAGGTTGAGAAACCCTGCCCTATACAAGTTATTTCGTGGTTAATTTTACAAATTAAAATTACGGTCGAGCACTGGCTCTTGCGATGTCAGTACACTACAGCATGTTTCTGTGTTGTTTGCTTGATCACCACAAGCCCTTGCATTAGATTCCTATCTTTGGTAGTATTTTATAGAACGTAGAAGAATCTGCGAGACTGAAGCCTCTTTTCGAGAGAAGAGAAAATCTATCAAAAGCAAAGACAGCCTACGAAAGAGAAACAGCACATGAGGAAAGGGCTTTTTTCCCGTTTTAGTTGTATCTCGTTCTAGAATTCCTGTAATTACCCTTTCGTTCCCGAAGACAATGGCCGCCTTGCCTCAGTTCAGTTGCTCCCAATGCATCATTCGTCTCTGCAGATAGAAGGAGAACTTAAGAACGGCTTTTGCTGCTCTCCCTTCGATTAAATACCACAGCGGCCTTATGCAAAGGGTATTTATCTACTTCCGTTTCCAGATGGGGGGAAAGGGAGCAACGTTCCTCCAGTTTCACTCATTATAGCTACATTAGCGTTCCTACACAGGAAGCCCGCTCATTCTTCATCTTCTGTTGAAACAAGCAACACTAAATTCGCCCTCTGTATTACCAACCCAGTTTTCTCTTATCCACGGCTCTTCTCTACGATTCAGGCGTGTGAATGTGTGTATCCGTGCAGACAGTATTGCAAACTTACAGTAGCATATACTACACTTCAACCCCGGGTTGCAAATAAAGTGGGATTCCTCATTAATTTACAACAACAAATCGAATTAAATAGGAGTCCTCGCTTCGAAAGACACTATATTGGTTTTGTTTACGGTAAAACGAAAGTTAAGACTCTTAGTTCCGCATTTACTCAGTTATTTAACTTAAACTGTGCAGGGGTGCACTCACAAGGGGATACACCGTGTTCCGTACCCACCCTCTCCACGAAATTTCGTAACTCGACTAACATTTGTAGACTTTCTCAGCAGAATTATATTTGTTTAACTGATTGATGTAGTCCAAAGATTTTATATTACGCCTCATCTATACTCTCTCTTTTCTTACAACAATAATCTAATTCTATCATTTTTTACAAAAATATGGGTGACAGTAGTTAAGAATTACTTATCGTCTTTTCGGGTTCAAAATAAGATGGGTTTAATATTATGTAGATACTAGATCCTCTCAAAATTACTTTTGATACCTCCCAGTAAACATTTCTGGGTGTGTGCCTGAAACTGTTTAATACAAATTGAAAAAAAATTTACCACAGCTTCGTTAAGAACTAGAAATGTATACAGGCAGGTGTCACCAGATTTTAATGGGAGGAAATATCACATAAAGCAACCTGTGGCGTAATTTGCGATATTTCATCTTTTAAGTTTCGAACAGTGTCTTAGCTAGGCAGAGGCATTCGAGGCAGTGCCCAGCGGCCTTCCGCCGCAAGAGCCCCGAAAACTCAGCCGCATTTACAGTAATTTCTGCTTTGAGAACTGAATATAGTATTACCAGAATATCTAAGAGACTTAAGAATTTAGTGCTGTAATATGAGTCCATTATCGTGGATACTGCAGTCCTCTCTATTTGTACATGGAGGAAAGATGGCCTTCCCTGGCGACCAAATCAGCTTTGGAAGCCTGCAGAGTTTAAGAAAGAAATTATCGTTACTCAATAAAGTAGACCTAAATATCAATTTAATTCTTTTCGGAAATATGAGCTCCTTCGTGGCTAAGCGGTAGCGTACGCGCCTTTGGCATGGAAAACCTGAGTTCGATTCCCGTCGGGAGCTCAAGTGGTTCGGATTCCATGTTAATCAGTAGGTCCCATCTCATAATAACCTCGCTACTGAAAGGGAACTTAAACTCAAAATCAACTCAACTGAACTCAACCTGTCGGAAATATCTTATTCTTGTTTTCTCATATACAGTAATGGGAATAGTTGTTCTCTCTCCTCTTTCTTCTCCTTTCTGCCTTTGCTTCATTTCTTTACTACTATATATCTCCTTCTCGTTCCAAGACGGAGAAAGCTATCCATTAGTCTAGCAGCAAGCTCCATTAGTAGAACAGAGACTCATAGATCCAGCAGCAGAACCATTTATACAGGGTGGTAGGTAATTCCACCGACAAACTTTGGGAGGTGATTCTTTATAGGAAATGAAAGAAAAAAGTTCTTATAAACATAGGTCGAAAAAGTCTCATTTCAGAGTTATGAGCTGCCGAAAATTCGAAAAATCATGTTTCGAAACGCCCTGCCTTAGAAACTATAAGACCTAACCCAATCGGTTTAAGGAATTACACAGGAACTAGTATGCGAACTATCTAAATTTGCCCTCCGTTTTACCATCGTCCGTTATCGGCGAAACGAACTGTAAAAAAGGAAATTGAGGTATAGGGATACTCCTTTAAGTACTAATAACTCGTTCGTTTCGCCGATAACGAAGGATATTAAAAATGGATATTTAGATAGCTCGCATACTAGTTCCTTTGTAATTCCTTAAACCGCTTGGGATCGGTCCTGTAGTTTCTAAGGGAGAGCGTTTCGAAACGTGAATTTTCGAATTTTCGGCAGTTCATAACTCTGAAAGGAGACGTGTTTCATCCCATGTTTATTAGAACTTTTTTTCATATCATATAAGGAACCACCTCCCAAAGGCTAAAACTTAATAATTTGTCGGTGGAGTTACCTACCACCCTGTATATAAATCAATTCAAAGGAGGTCCGCTGCTATGGCTTCCAGCTTCAAACTTATATCTTTAAAGTAACTCTCTGATTTGTTGGATCAAAAAGTATCCTTCTGCACTGGTGATCAGTGATCTGGCTCCCCCAAATATCCTAATTCACCGGTACCAGCTCAGTTATTTGGGGTGCTCCAAATACATTACTGCACCGGGATACCGAAGACATTTGCCACAGCACTGGGCTCGAACCACGTAACTAACTAACTAACTAACTCTATGGCCTATGGAACCCGGAGGTTCAGTGCCGCGTTCACAAAAGCTCTCCACTGACTTCTATTATTAGCTAATTGCATCCAGTTTCTACTTTGTATTCCTATCTCTGCGAGATCCATCTTAATATTGTCCTCCCATCTGCGCCTAGGTCTTCCTAATGGTCGTTTTCCTATGGGTCTACCAGCCAAGACTTTGAAAGCGTTTCTACTTTCTTCCATTCTAGCTACATGACCTGCCCACCTAAGCCTCCTAGACTTGACGACCCTAACAATGTTGGGTAAACCGTATAAACTATGTATTTCCTCGTTATGAAGCTTCCGCCATTCCCCATTCTAGTTCCTTTTGGGTCTGAATATTCTTCTCAGGATCCTGTTCTCAAATACTTTCAGTCTATGTTCTTCCCTCAGAGTAAGCGACCATGTTTCACAACCATACAGAACAACAGGCATGATTATCGTTTTATATATTTTAAGCTTCAAATTCCTCGACAGAATTCGCGACGACAAGAGATTTTGAACCGAATAGTAACACGAATTCCCTGCTTTTAGTCGACATTTAATTTCTTCGTGAATATGATTTTCGTCTGTTAATATTGATCCTAAATATTTGAAAGTATCCACTTTATCAAAAGTATTATTTAATATTTTAACGCCTCCACAATTTGCCGTATTACGATCCCGACGCACTTCCATGTATTTAGTTTTCTCTGCATTTACTTCTAAACCCATGTCCCTGCAAGCGTTTAATAAGATCTCTGCATTTATTTCTACTGTTCTCCTATCATCCCCTATTAAATTTACATCATCAGCATATGCCATAACCTGGTGAATGCCGTTCAACTCTAGGCCCTGGTTGCTATCTTTGATTTTCCTTATGACGTATTCCAGCACAAAGTTAAATAATAATGGCGACAACGCATCTCCTTGTTTCAGGCCATTTTCGACGTGGAAGCTCGTGGACAAAAATTTTCCTACCCGGACTTTACTTTGGGATTCACTTAAACATATCTTAATTAATCTAATTAGCTTTCTCGGTATTCCAAGTTCTGTAAGAACGTTGTATAATGTTTCACTCCTAACCGAGTCGTAAGCCTTTCTAAAATCAATAAATAGTTGATGTACCGGGGTATTGTATTCCCACTTCTTTTCGAGTATTTGGCGAATGGTAAATATTTGGTCGATAGTTGATCGATTTCGTCTAAATCCGCACTGATAATCTCCAATAATTTCATCTGCGTATGGGGTCAATCTTGCTAACAGAATATTTGAAAGGATTTTATAGGATGTTGACAGAAGAGAAATGCCTCGATAATTATTACAGTCAGTTTTGTCGCCTTTCTTGTGAATTGGAACAATGATTGATTCTTTCCACTCTTGTGGCAATTCTTCCTTGTTCCAGATAAGAAGAATGAGTTTGTGTATCTTGTTCAACAATTTTTCGCCTCCAGCTAAAATTAACTCAGCCGGAATTTCATCTTCACCCGGAGATTTGTGTTTCTTCAATTTCTTTATAGCGGCTTCCACTTCTATTCGATTGGGTTCTGGAATATACGGTTCTGCGGTGTGTATCTCCTGTTCTCCACGCACATTAGTTTTTGGCTGCGTGTTCAGCAAATCGTCAAAGAAATCTTTCCATCTATTTAAGAGGCTATCCGTATCGGTGAGAACTGTTCCGTCAGATTTCTTTAATATATAAGCACGAGGTTGATAGCCTTTCTTAAATTCGCTGATCCCGTTATACATGTCCCGAATATTTTTATTTTTACTATTATCTTCAAGTTCCTTAATTTTAGCTTTCAAAAAATCCCGTTTCTTTGTTCTAAAAGTTTTGGAAGTTTCCCGCCTGATATCTGCGAAATTTTGTGTAGTTGTTTCATTCGGATTTTGTAGCCACAGTAATTTTGCCTGTTTTCTCTTCTCTACTAGTTTAATGCATTCTTGGTCGAACCATGGTTTGTTCCTACGTACTTCCGCGTGTCCCAATTTTTCTATTGCTGAACTTTTAATGCTATCTCTAATATCAATCCAAGTATCCTCTACACTAGTGCACTCCGAGTCTTCTAAAACCGCGAATCTATTCGAAACTTCAATCTGGTATTCCTCTCTTACCTGGCTCTCTTCTAATTTCTTTAGATTAAATCTCTCCGTTTTCGGACATTGAATATTACCTTTATTCAACGATAATCTCTCCCGTATTATCGCTACTACCAGGTAGTGATCAGTGTCACAATCAGCCCCTCTAAACGACCGGACGTCAATTATGCTAGATTGTCTTCTTCTATCTACTAAAACGTGATCAATTTGATTATGTGTTTTTCCGTCTGGTGATGTCCAAGTGTATTTATGAACGTCGCGATGTGGGAATTTTGTACTCTTCACGATTAGATTTTTGGATGTTGCAAAGCTCACGAGTCTAACACCGTTGTCATTACTTTCCTTATGCAAACTTTCGTTCCCTATAATCGGTTTGAAAATATCCTCTCGTCCTACCTTCGCATTGAAATCCCCTAATAGAATTTTTATCTGGTATCGCGGGAGTTTGTCAAATATCCGTTCCACTTCTTCGTAAAAACTATCTTTTATATCGTCACCCTTATCTTCAGTTGGAGCATGTACATTTAAAACAATAATATCACACCACCGTCCCTTAAGAGTAATAAAAGAAAGTCTGTCAGTAACAAATTAAACCCGTTTAATTGCTGGTAATATTCGTTTGTGAACGAAAAACCCTGTTCCTAACTGGTGATTTTTATTTCCTTCCCCGTAAAAGAACGTAAAGCTCGCATAACTCGAACCACGTAAGCATAAAACAATTGTATAGACTAGTCTTTCCCATTGAAAGATCTGCAGTGTCCCAGCTTGCTGCTCCCTTCTGGTTAAATCACATGCAGAGAAGACAGAGCTGGTAGGTATCCTATAATGTTGACAGAAGATTGAAATGACAGGCAAATAAGAACAGGATAGGTAGTCAACCGTCTTGCAGGTATTCTATTCGTGGATCCCTCTCATGTATCTTACTTTAAATGTCACAGATCGGATAATTGAAAATTACTGTTGCATATGAAGTATATTGTTCTAATATTCAGAGCAACAAACCTTAAAAGATACTGGAGTTATATTAGAAAATCTATTGTAACTTAAATGCGCAGGAGTACATAGAATTTCAGTGTTGTAATGTAATGGTAGAGATGGCACACGAGTTTGTTTCTTTCTCTCACCGTTTTATTACAAAACGTTCTATACAAGTAATGTGCTACAAATATAAGTTTTCTCTATACCATAGTTATTTCTTTAAGAAGTTGGATCTCCTGCCCGAAACAGCATGGAGGTGTTTTGGTATCAATGCCCAGTGCAGCGTGGAGGTACGTTTGTGTCTCCTGATTAATGCAGTCGAAAGAACCTCTTATCCGAAGTAGCGCAGAGGTGAGTTGGGGTCTCCTCCACAGTGCAGCGCAGAGACGAAAGATGAAACTGCCCAGTACAGCGCGGAGGTAAGGTAACATCTCCTACCCAGTGCAACGCGGAGATAGGATAGGAGCCTTTTGCCCGAGCAGCTCAGATGTGAGATTAGAAAGTCTCTCCTGCCCTGCGCAGCGTGAAGAGAAAGGTAGGAATGATCAGCTGAAACTGATGTCTTCTTTGTCTCGACGTGGTCTTTTATAGCCGTCCTTTGGAGGGAGAGTCCGCGGAGGGATTGTAGGAGTCCTTCGTGGATCTCCGTGTCGTCTTCGTACTTCTTCGTAGGTTGGATCTCCGTGTCGTCTTCGTACTTCTTCGTAGGTGGTTTCTATCGGCTGCTTGACGATTCTCGAGGTGAAGCTTATGATGTTGTTTTAAAATATCAGGGTATATTGCAGTATTTTTCATGTTCTTATTCTGTAATACTCTTCCTTTAAAAATTTATGTTTCTTTGAGACCAACTAGCTAACACAAGTGCTTTCAAGTCTTTGTTCGTTCCTAACACAATACGTCCCATGGATACAAAACACAGGACAAAATAGTAGCATTTTTCGTCTAAATGAAAACTAATATATGTTGATTTTATGAAATGCGTTTAAAACGAAGAGAACTTTTTAAATAGTAGACTACAGATGGCATATTCAAACTATCACGCGCTAGAAGTATACACGGGCCGGAATTTTTAACCCGGGCCCGGTGCGGCCCGTGAATTCACAATGCGAGACCGACCCGAGTCCGAAATATGTTTTACTCTTTAGGCCCGAACTCGGCACAAGCACATGTGATAATCAAATGAGCCCGAAATAATTCCGAATTGCATAAACTTAATAATTGACACAAAATTGTATTTTTTTTACCTAATTAGAGATTTAATTATGCATTTTAAAAACTTAGATGGTTCAGAGAGATAATTAAATAAAGGTTATCGTTTACATTTATTTACTATATAAATTCTCTACAGAAAACGGTCATTTATATAAATTCCGTTTCCCTTGGCCTCGGTTCATAATTGTGAGACGTTAAGGTAAATATTTAATTTCATTTCATAAAACAAAATGTCAATGCGTGTAAATTCTTATGCAAATGGATGTGTACTGGACTTACGCAGGTAGTCCTCAAAGTAGTCATTGTAGATTGCTCTGATGAAAAATAATGATTTTACACTTCACTATAAGATAAGCTAAGCATATTTATTTCCGTTACTTTTAGTTTTTCTCTCCACTACACAGTTAGCTTTACTCTCAATTCCAGACTACTCACAAGTAAACCTTACGTTTGGGTGAATCGAGTTGCTGACTGAGACACATATGAGAAAGTAGTACTAAATGCGGTCAGTATTTCAGTGAAGTAATAGGTGCGAAGCTCCAGGGGTTTAGGAGATACAGCTACCAGAACATCACATGGAAGTACAGAATAGTCTTCATACAGTTGGAGGTAAAAGCTCTGTAAGACCTCTTGTAACGACAAAAGGTGAATAACAAATATATGGGTATATATTAGGACTAGGGGGAAGTCATATAGTAAGGGTATACCTGACGGCGGCCATCTTGAAATCCGCCATTTTGAATTAAAGTTAAGTTTTTAAAATAGGAATAGGGTCATGTGATACATGATTTAAGACGCAAATTTAATCGGAAGAACAATGGTCACGTTAATTTTGAGTTACGCACAATTGGTAAAAAGTTACAGGGAAATTAAATATTGTTGCAGCATATGTATTAGTCCTTTACCCCACCTTGTAAATTTTGTTTTAATGATAATAATTAAATAAAAAACAGGTGGATAAATATTAGGTGTATGGTAAGAGTTGCCTTGATGGCGGCCATGTTCAAATCCGCCATTTTGAAGCAGACAAAATTTTTAAACAAAACGCATAACAGTGATACCTTATTAATAGCAAATTTTACCATAAATTCAACGGTATAACCATTTTTGCTTTATCATGAACCAGCATTTGTTATCGCATTCACAAGTTGCTAATTTAAGGAAAAATGACCAAAGAGGAATTGATTCATAAATGAATTTGGGTCTTTCTTCCAGAAAAGTCCTCAATTAGTACAATCAATATGTAGTTCAGAAAAGAGTGCATCACTTGCACAAATGCTCTGCTCACAGTGAGCACACCTGACAAAGGCAATCGAGTTACACTTGACACATCTGTCATTAACAATTCCGTCAAAGCAGTAGTCGCAAGGAGCGATCCATTTAATTTTGTGCTGGTTAATAATAAAGCAAAAATGGTTATACGGTTGGAGTTATGGTAAAATTTGCTATTAATAAGGTATCACTGTTATGCGTTTTGTTTAAAAATTTTGTCTGCTTCAAAATGTCTGGATTTGAACATGGCCACCATCAAGGCAACTCTTACCATACACCTAATATTTATCCACCTGCTTTTTATTTAATTATTATCATTAAAACAAAATTTACAAGGTGGGGTAAAGGACTAATACATAATGCTGCAACACTATTTAATTTCCCTGTAACTTTTTACCAATTGTGCGTAACTCAAAATTAACGTGACCATTGTTCTTCCGATTAAATTTGCGCCTTAAATCATGTATCACATGACCCTATTCCTATTTTAAAAACTTAACTTTAATTCAAAATGGCGGATTTCAAGATGGCCGCCGTCAGGTATACCCTTACTATATGACTTCCCCCTAGTCCTAATATATACCCATATATTTGTTATTCACCTTTTGTCGTTACAAGAGGTCTTACAGAGCTTTTACCTCCAACTGTATGAAGACTATTCTGTACTTCCATGTGATGTTCTGGTAGCTGTATCTCCTAAACCTCTGGAGCTTCGCACCTACAACTTCACTGAAATACTGACCGCATTTAGTACTACTTTCTCATATGTGTCTCAGTCAGCAACTCGATTCACCCAAACGTAAGGTTTACTTGTCAGATTTATTGTGTGGTCGTTTCAAGCTACAAATTTAGATGTGCTCTAAAAGTCTCCAGAAAGAACGGTCCAATAAATATCGTTGTACAGTATTTACAAAATTAGGCCTGAAAAAGCCAGGGAAATATGGTTGTGTATTAAAACATTTACGGCCCGAACCGTGCGCACCTAACGACATATCCTAGCAACAAGTTGCCTTTTATTGGCGGCTAGGCTAAAGGAAACGGTGATGATGAGAAATGAAGGAAATGATGGAATGAAGAAAGTGGGAGGAAACGGAAGAACACCGAGAAAACCCACGTACACGGTGTTTGTGCACCACAAAGTACACTTGATGCGAGCTGGGATCGAACCAAGAACCCCATGCACAAGAAGTGAACGCTCTACCACTGAGCCACCGCGGCCTCTTGGATTATAAATAGTCCGCAGAAACTATTGTTAAACGATTCACAATATGTAACGAATTTACACCTGTAGACAAAATAAATAAATAAATAAATAAAGTCTTTGGGGTGTTACGGTATCTTTCATAGAAACAGACTAAACATCTTAGAAGTATGTACGACTGTACTTCCGAAGCGAGGGAATCCATTTCTGGATAACATTGGTAGAGATATGTATCAAACTTGTCTAGTGTCAATAATTGTTACACGTTGACGGTCATGTATATGGAATCCCATACACACAGCTCTCCCATGCAGCGCCGTGTATATGATTTACCATACACAAACAATATATTGCACTTTTGTCGCTTCCGATCTATAGGTGTATATGCAATTGCATACATATGGTATAGAAGTCAAAATTTAATATCCGTGCTGCGTATATGCAAAATCATACACAAAGAAAATTATACATTTATGTGGCTAAAACGAAGGCGAAAACAAAGTATTATTGACGGATTTTTGTTGCCCGTGGCACACAGATGATAACGGTCAACAGATACGGTGGCAGTCAAGGTGTTAAGAGGCTATCATTCTGTTGTTTTCTTTATTTAGAAATTCCAATAACTTTGGAAACGTTCCTCGTATTTCACTCATTTTCCTGCTGCAAAGTTATTTTGACGAAACTATATCCAAAATTCGTATTACACTCAAAGGCTTATTGGTAACTGTTAAAGTGTCCCTAAGAGAAAAATCCGCTGCGTTTAAAAGCTCCCTTTTTAGTGAAAAACAATTGAGTGAAAAGTGAGTGAGCTTTTCGTTCAAAAGCTTCTGATGAAACGCCATTTTATGGTGTATAATTCCTTTTTTATGAGGCCACTCAGCACGAAACCCAGACGTGTTAATGTTCTACAAGCCACGTAACAAAAGAAATGTTGAAGAAAGTCTATCCGTAACACTTCTTGGTGACAACAATGCAGCAGTTTCCTTCACACTTTGTCTCTACAAAGTCTTACCACTCAAAGAACAATAGAGTATTTTTCCACGTCTGCCGTTGACTGCCACGTAATCGCTGCACTATTCAGACTTCCTGACGACAATATACAACTACGTCTTCTAGAATTCTCTCTTTATTTGCTTTTGTCACAGAAGTGTTTCCAAATGATACCAATTCAACGAAAATATAAATTAGAGGCATTTTGTGTCACAAGCTTCAAAGGGTAACATATTTAACAATAAGATTTAGCAGATTTATTATAACTGTCACAAGTACCGTGCACCTATTGCTAACAGGTCAATTTCTGCCAATTCAGGTGGATGAAAGCATTATTTATTTATTTATTTATTTATTCACTAAGTTTCATACAGCACAAAACCATCAGGCTGAAACTAACCAACATAAAGAAAGGAAAAAACAAAAACAAAAAAACAATACTATATAGAAATATACTTCTCAAATTTCAATATTCTCTTAAGTTGAGTTCTAAAATTTCGTTCGGAAGGAAAAATGTTAAAACCGGCTGGAATTGTATTGTAATAATAATAATAATAAAAAGGAGAGGTCATCCATTGTGCACCACCTAAAATTCAAAGCACGAACCGCCACTGGTATTTAATAACCTAGTCTTTAAAACAAAGAGAGCTTAACGACTGATGACCTAGGTGTCTTGTTAGTTAGCAAATTATAAGAGAGAGTACGCCAGGCCCGTATCCAAGGGGAGTCTAGGGAGCCGGGCCCCCGCTAAAGTTTTGCTGCACCCTAAAATTTTCATGGTAGGCTTGCAACTGAACTATAATATGGTTGGATCGTCCCCCCCTAATTTCTACCGGACCCCCAGAAACATGAAGGTTAATCCCCGATAATAAGAATTTAGAATCAATTTTACCATTGATAATCTTATAAAGGTAAAGTAAATCAGCTGCGCGACATCGTTTGTCACGAGTACATAAGTTCATTAAGAACATTATTTTTTCCTGTCTCGAGTGATCACGTAACTCAGGACTTCTAACTCTGTCAAGAAAGAAGTTTAGGAAAGAATCAATGCGTGATAGATTAGTAGGTACTGCCATATTCCATACAGGTGAACATTATTTAATGATCTGGGAAAGAAAAGTCTTATAAAACATTGTCAAGTTAGCGAGACTGTATTTCAGAAAATCTAGAAAAGTAGACCAAGCAGTTTCATAGCTATGAATGAGGTCGATATAATGTAATCCCCAAAGCACATTTTTTTTTTTTTTTACGAAGACCACACCTAGATCTTTCTAAGAAAAAAACCGTTTAAAGGTTGACTGCCAAGGTGATTTGACGGTACTGGTTCCAGGAGACCATAAATTTTTTCTTACCTTTGCCTCGATTATTGATCGTTACATCACATTTTTGTCGAGATATTTTTTCTCCCGAAAATGTACCAATGGGAGCTGAGCATCATACGTGATGCTCATGGTCTCTCACAGTGCTTTGTGTCAATGAGCATCATATATGGTGCTCAAGAATGTGGATAGGTTAGTAATTTGTGATATCAAACATGAGCATCATATATGGTGCTCATGGCCCCACAGAGAAATAAGGGGAGGACCACATATAATATTCATGGCAGTCCATCTGTTAATGGGTCAATTATTGAGATTGTATATCTGATTGTATATATTCTTTTCTAAAGAAAGAGAGAGGGTAGAACATTTGAGGTGCCTAGTATCAAAAATCCACCAAATCAACTTTTTACCAAAATTGAGTTGTTCTATGTTTGATATAAAGGAATTCCATGGAAACAGAATTTTGTTTAAAAACTTAAAATTTCATACTAAAAAAAAAAAAAAGCTAGTTCACTAGTTCAAATATGGGTCTTTGTACGCGTGTATTTGGAGCTTCACTGGACGTTTTGCGAGATTACTCGAAACTAAGCGAAATAGATTTGGCGAATTTTGATACTATTCGCCCCATTTGTTGGAGTTTAAAGACAGACTCCAATTAGAACACCACTTATTTAACCAGGAGCGTCACTTAACATTTTGCTTGGGGGCGAAGACCTCTTGATATAAGTATCGCGTTTTTCACTAATTTAGGGTATACTACTATTCTATTGATGAAATCCATATAACTTTCAAGCTATGGGAGGGGCAATAGACCCTCCCTACGCCCTAAATGACATCCCTTTAATTAACATATCTTTATATGTCAGTTTGCAATAAAGAAACATTCTCTATAATGTTAATAACTTTAACGAGTTTACAGTCAGAAGCGAAAGGACGAAGAGGTTCTAATAACGCTAAATACTAAATCTTGGGGAAACTTTTAACCTTAACTTACGAGTTATCTCTCTTTAACTCTGTCCTTTTATTATTATAATCTTTCTCTCTTTTCTTCCTTTTCTTTCCACAATATTTTCTATCATCTCACTTAGAAATATTTATTTATCAAACAATACTTCAACACAGGTCTACAGAATTAATGTGTCATAAGATATTGGAATATAAAAATAAATTTTGTGCCATCTAGAAAGTCAATGAGTCTAGATTTTATACGACACATTTTATTTTTACCGTAAAACCTTTAATAATCTGAGCAGACGTCCCCGATTAACTGGAACAGTCCCTAGCTGCCTTGGTGCTCCGAGAATATTATTCGACACATCTAAATGTCTAGGTTTCTGAAAAACTGATCCGTTGTACGAAAAACTTTTAAAAAATTAACAGTGGTGGGATTTCCACGCCAATATCGACAGCATCTGCAAAAATAGTAGAGTTTGTTTTAGGTGTTTCTGAAACAAATAGTTATACCATATCATTTGCAAACCGTATAAACCTAATCATCCTACCGAAATTCCGTCTTTATTATGTAGGCCAGGGGTAAAAGTGAGGGAGAACGTGGGGGACGCTGTTACCCCACTCCTAAAAAATATCTATGGCGTTCCCCATTTTCTATAAAATTACAATGGGGAAAGATAGGCACAGGGGACGGCGTAAAGTCATGCGTTCGCCTACTTTTTCAAATCCATTTTTAACCCCGATGTAGTCTCTTTCCCACTATCTATTCTAGATATACATAAAGTTGTAGAAACGATTAGAAATATCAGTGATTTTAATAGGGGAACAATTGTTTTTTGTCAATTCTTACTGTACAAGTTCTATTGTTTTAAAAAACTGACTTCATGAATAAAAACAGCGATACTAACGCTGAAATAGTTTACCCAATCAAAGGTTGGTAAATCACGTTTGGTCCATCACTTTTGTTTTCTACTTTAAAATTCCGTTTGAAGACGTAATTTGTAATTGCGAACAAATTTGTTTAATCGATTTAGTTCTTCCAAGCCCATGCTAACTTTCATTAATATTGCTGTTTTAAAAAAAGTATTTTTTTTTTTTAAGGTTACAGGGTTAGGGATTGGTACTTTAACCTTTATTCATCGATTTTCATTTATTTTCATTTCAAAATGGTATGCTGGTAGAGTGTCTCCTAACCCTAGCCATTAGAGGGTTACGCCCTCTCTTTGGCACAGAATTGACGACACTGGCGGGTTTATAGCATATAAGATGGTCTAAGTGCAGTTTTATAAACGGATAGTGCTGAAAGTAACAATAAACAAAACAATAATTGAGTGAATAAATTGAAATGTGCAGATAAGTAAACAAAATACATATATAATTATATAATTGGCGCAGGTAGAAACAGAATGGAACTTTGTCATGGAAGCAGTGCGTTGAATTGTTATGAAATAAAGATGATAGTATAAAATGAAATGCAGTGCGTACACGCCACAATCACAAACATAGTGTTAGAGACACGAATGCATGTTAGTTCTTCTGTCTCGGGGCGACTCGAGACTGATGGAAACACGGGGAAAGCCCAAAGTTAGTAGTGAATTGAGACATAGTGCTAAAATGGAAACAAATGATGAAGATGATCTGGTATAAGATATATATGAAATATGTCGTGGTCTTCAGCTGTAGGATGTATAGATTTTAGGTATAGCGTGAGGAGAACGTTTAACGGTGTATGCAGATATTTATGCGGTGCATCAGTTTCAGCATCAGCTTGTAAAGTATCTAGGAGTAATGGGTGGGAGACCGGTAGGCGAGAGAGTATATGTTTCAAACGGAGGTCTGCAAGATGTTGAATAAGGTGAGGAAAGTTGATGTGTTCGTATGTCATGAAGTTCGGGTATGGTAATTTTATGCGGTACGCAAGTCTAATAGCATGGCGTTCTAGTATCGATAATCGGTCGTAAAACTTTGTTGGAGCATTGCACCAAGCAATATGGCCAAATGTTAAAATGGGCCTGAGGAACATTTTGTATGTGTTGATTAAGAGAGGTGCGTTTAAACCCCAAGAAGTTCCTGTTAGACGCCGTAGAAGATTGAGCCGCAAAGTGGTCTTTTGTGTTATTTTCTCTAAGTGAGCTTTCCAATTTAATTTAGAGTCAAAAACAACCCCGAGATATGTAGCTGTAGGTGTTGGTTGAAGTGGATGGCCTTGTAGAGATATATTAAGGTTGCGAGGGTTACGTTGAACCTTGGAGCGGCGTTTAGGAGGTAGAAATACCAGTGCTTGTGTTTTGGCGGCATTTAAAGTTAGTCGCCAAGTGGTGCACCATTGCATAAAATTATTTAGAGTTGATTGCAAGGTTATGTTGATCTGTTGCATGGTCTTGCCCAGAGCTAAGAATGCCGTATCATCTGCATATTGAAATAAGAACACATTCTGTGTAGGTGGTGGTATATCGGATGCATACAGTATATAGAGAAGTGGGCTGAGTGCAGAACCCTGTGGAACTCCGGAGTATGGAAAAATAGGACGGGAGATGGCAGATCCTATGTAAACATATCCGATTCTATTAGTTAAGAAGGTATATATAAAACGTAAGTAACTGATCGGAAGGTTAAGTTTCTGCAACTTTCGTATGAGCCCATAGTGCCAAACTTTGTCAAATGCTTTTTCCAGATCCATTAAGACGAGACATGATGGGAGACCTTTGTTATATTGATTGGTGATAATTGTCGAAAGACGAAGTAACTGGTCATTAATAGAAAATGAGGGTCGAAAGCCTGCTTGATGTGTAGGTAATAAGTTATGTTCTTGGATATATATATGAAGCCTTTGTACCAGGACTTTTTCGAACAGTTTACTAAAAACTGATGTGAGCTGGATAGGGCGATAAGACGTTACATCATGTGCCGGTTTATGAGGTTTGAGAAACATGCAGATTTTGGATACTTTCCAATCGACAGGATAAAAGCCGGTACGGAGAATAAAGTTGAATACTGCAACTAGTAACGTAAGCAAAGAAAGCGGAGCCTCTTTCAGTAGTCGGTAGGAAATATGATCAATGCCTGGTGCAGTATTGCGTTTCTTATGGAGAGCACGTTGAAGTTCGTGAGTAGTGATTGGTGATGTAAGAGGGGCTTCCTCATCGATTGTGTGTAAAAGTGACGGCTGTAGAGCAGGAATAGTAGCCAAGTCTATACGGTTACGTGAATGAGGAGATACTTCAGGTGTAAAAACTGTCTGCAATTGCGTTGCAAAAGCGTTGGCCTTATCTAGGTCAGTAAACAGAGGAGCACTATTGTCCAAAAGTGGATACGAAATTTTAGTATTTCTGCCTGTGAGTCTATGGAAAGACTTCCAATACCGGCTTGGAGATGCTTCATCGTTTAATTTATTACAGGCGCTGATCCAGCTTCGACGTTTATATGCTATGAGATAATTAGTTACTGTGCGATGCCATTGCCGGTGATGGCGAAGACATTCCTTGTTTCCGGTTTGTTTGTATTCTCGGAAATGCTGGCGTGATTTTTGTACTAAAGACAGATATTGAGGAGGCAATTTAGGTTTAGAAGGATAAAATTTCTCCTCAGGGATGGTTTGTTGAGCACTAGTATGTAAGATGTTTGTAATCTGGTTGACTGTGCAATACATTTCATTTTCAGTAGTTGGTGGATGAAGGGTTGAGACCTGGGTATGTATGAACTGTCTAAATTGAGGCCAGTCGGCTTTATCATAACGGGGAATAAAATGAGGTTGTAACTGCTTTACAGAGGAACGACCTTTGTTAATGGACAGTTTAATCGGACAATGATCACTTCCGATCGTGTCGAGAATCTGCAATTTACAGTCATTTACAAACGATAAAGAAGTGATTACCACATCTGGAGTTGTTTGACTGGCTGGTCGAGTGGGACCAGGAAGGTTGTGAATATAAAGTTGTAGGGTGGTTGAAATAAATTCCGTAAATCGTTCTCTTTCCCTGGCACTTCTGCTATGAATGTTTACGTCGGCCATGATAATTATGTTTTTAAAATTACGGGCTATATAATCGAAAAAAGAAAATGGTATTGGATGCCCAGGGCGGATATATATAGTGGCTACATTTACTGTGAGAGAAGGATAATATATAGAGTAGAAGAGATGTTCAGGTAGCTGTGCAAATGCCGGAGGATTATATTGCCGATAAGGAAGTTTTGGAGAAAAGCCAATCAGTACTCCTCCTTGAGCGCGCGCATGTGCATCATGGTAATCGCATCGTTGAATTTGATACCCTGAAAGTCGCGCAGTAATGGTTGGTTTTAAAGCTGTTTCATTGAGAGCTACAATTCCAACTCTCTCTTCTAGCAGTAGAGGCTCTAGAAGTACTTTGTGTTGATGAAAAGAACGAATGTTTACAAAGAGTAAAGTCAAAGCCATTATGTATACTGCCATGTTGGTTTCAGACTGCTGTTTCTAGAGGTGCGATGTGGAAGTGGACAAAATTGCCTGAATATGTAGCTGTAAAGTTTAAGTTGAACAAAGATTTAGCTGTTGAAATGGCAACCCGAAGAATGTGCTCGCGTTGGAATGGAAAAACATTTTGGAGTACTATGGTGATGTAACGAAGGAGATCTTCGACAGTGAGAGGCTGAGCGAGAGACTGAGTAGGTGGTGTGGATTTGTCAAAGCTTTGTACCGGTACTGTGAGTTCTGGACGTTCAGGTTGAGCTTGTGGTTTACCCTTACAGCGATAACTGTAAGTTGGATGATTTTCGTTACACGCAGAGCAAGTTGGTGGTTGCTGCTGATTTTTACAAGACTTGGTTTCATGAGGTCCACTACAGTACCCGCATTTAGATGTGTTTGGACATTGGTGTGTAAAGTGAGAATTATAGGTTTGACATTTCTCACACCGGATTGGAAGAGGCCCTGGTGTCTTGGAAGGTTCAACACGATGGAGTTTCTTATAGATAGGAGCTCCATGTGATAATAGATAATCTAACGAAGTTTGATTTTGAGATAGAACGCGCACCATGTATGTGGGGCCATTGTTATTTTTAATGCGAATGCACTTGCTAACGTCGATTCCCTCTTGTTTGAGTTCCTCAAGAACCTCGTCATCGCTTATTTCGGGTATCACCCCTCGGATAACGACAGAAAACATGGGTGGTTTTCGAGGAGGTGGTGGTTGTTTGATTTTCCTATCAGTTTGTTTTGTTAATTTCGCAGTTTTACCAAAGATCTCATAAGATGCCTTATTTCGGAGTGTTGTACCGAAATTCGGGTCCTTAGAACGAATGATAAATCCATTCCGAGTTTTAACAATAGTTTCCATGCTGGCTCGTGGTAAGTACTTGATGATTTGTAGAAACACCATCTTAGGATGGGTGTATTTTGTGTCGAAATCAGTAAGTAGAAATGAAAAGATTGGTTCTTTGGTGTTGTACAAATTAGAAGAAGAAGCGGTAGCAGTGTCCATTGCAGAGTCCAAGTTGGTAGTCAGAACAGGAGACCGAGATCTATCGCGAGGCCGTTTACTGGAGTGTGCCGAGTCACCGGAATCAGTACGATCTCTGGGTCTAGTTATTCGTAAACTGGTTTGACTACCCCATGAGAGGTGCCTGGTACGACCGGAACGAGACACATTGTCACGGTCTACTGTAGCAGAGCCAGGAGCCGGTGGCCCCACATACGGGGGTAGGTTCTTGTGCATTGGTCCAAGGACCAGCACTATCTATCCGTGTGATTTAACTACAGTGAGAAGTGAAGTGAAGTGAAGTGAAGTGAAAAGAAGAACGACGAATGATAATGATGAAATCCCAAAAATACAAGCGACCCTCCGAAAGTGTCAACTTTCGTCAATCCCCTAAATAGCGTATGTCTGTGGTGCTCACAAGTGCGTATGCTACACCTGATCCTCGCAAACAGATTAACAGCTATAAGAGAGGCTAGGTTCTGCTCAAAGGTAAAGATGAAAAGTAATTTATACTTGATTAAAGATATATATTGGACCATAAACAGAATGTCAGTGTCAATAATTTCTATATTTGTTAGTTATTTTACCGTTCTTATATTTTTTCTACATAATCATTAGCGTTTAACAAAACAAAAATCACAAATATATATATACACTATGTGATCAAAAGTATCCAGACACTCCCCAAAACATAAGTTTTTCATATTAGATGCATTGTGTTGCCATCTACTGCCAGTTACTCATCATCAGCGATCTCAGTAGTCATTAGACATCGTGAGACAGCAGAATGGGGCGCTCCGCGAAACTCACGGACTTCGAATGTGATCAGATGATTGGGTGTCACTTGTGTCAGAAGTCTGTACGCGAGATTTCTATACTCCTAAACATCCTTATGTCCACTGTGTCTGATGTGATAGTGAAGTGGAAAAGTGAAGGGACACGTACAGCACAAAAGCGTACGGGCCGACCTCGTCTGTTGACTGACAGAGACCGCAGACAGTTGAAGAGGGTAGTAAAGTGTAATAGGCAGACATCTATCCAGACCATTGCACAGGAATTCCAAACTCCATCAGGATCCACTCCAAGTACTATGACAGTTAGGCGTGGGTTAGAAAACTTGGATTTCATGGTCGAGCGGCTGCTCATAAGTCACACATCACGCAGGTAAATGCCAAACGACGCCTCGCTTGGTGTAAGGAGCGTAAACATTGGACGATTGAACAGTGGAAAAACGTTGTGTGGAGTGGCGAATCACGGTACACAATGTGGCGATCCGATGGCAGGGTGTGGGTATGGCGAATGCCCGGTGAACGTCATCTGTCACTGTGTGTAGTACCAACAGTAAAATTCGGAGATTGTGATGTTATGGTGTGGTCGTGTTTTTCTTGGAGGGGGCTTGCACCCCTTGTTGTTTTGCGTGGCACTCTCACAGCGCAGGCCTCCATTGATGTTTTAAGTGCCTTCTTGCTACCCACTGTTGAATAGCAATTCGGGGATGGCGATTGCATCTTTCAGCACTATCGAGCACCTGTTCATACTGCACGGCCTGTTGCGGAGTGATTACACGACCATAACATCAACGTAATGGACTGACCTGCACACAGACCTGATTTGATTCTATAGAACACCCTTGGGATGTGTTGGAACGCCGACTTCGTACCAGGCCTCACCGACCTACATCGATACCTCTCCTCAGTTCAGCACTCCGTCAATAATGAGCTGTCATTCCCCAAGAAACCTTCCAGCACCTGACTGAAATGGTGTAATTGTGGTATTTTAGTGTTTTATGGTGATCTAAAGTATAAATATGGAGTGCGGAGGACCGTGTAAAAAAGTAGATAAAAACTGAAATGCGGAGGGCCGCTAAAATTAGGAAGTCTATAGGTATAGTAATATAGGTGAAAACCAAGTGTTATTAATAACTATAATAGAATAAGGTTTAAGGTGAAAAACCTAATAGTCATACAGATAATGAACTAAAAATAAATAAAAAAAACAATAAATGAAATTAAATTAAAATAGAAAATTTAAATTCAATTCATAGAAAATTCATACAGGTGAGATCATCTTTGTTAGTCATGCTGTAATTGTAGTATTATGTGTATTGTGTGTTTGTAAATTGTGTTGTTGTATTTATGTTATTATGTGTGTATTAAAATTTTCTTTCTCTTTTATTTCCAGAGTAAAGAATACCAACATAACAAACAGAAAACTAAGACCTGAGATAAGCATTTTAGGACTCAGGTCCTAAAAATTCCACCCCCTAGCACTTGGGTATACAAAACGAAAAGAGAGATGAGATAAACAAAAAAGGAGAGAGATTATCACAGAGTTAGGTGCAGATGCGTCTGCTGGTAAGTCCGTAAGAAAACGGCAAGAGCAGGGGTAGTGGAGGAAATAAAAAAACTGATTGAAAGCATGCCTGCGAGAGTGGAAGCTGTCATCAAGGCTAAGGATGGGCCAACACCATATTGAGTATCAGCAGTACCGATGGGGGGCGCCAAGAATTTACAAGTCATTTTCAGCCATGTGTCCGGATACTTTTGACCACATAGTATATATTAAGGAGACGTTAAATTTAAGGATTTCATTTTTCAATTTTTGAAATGCATAGAAAGAATCTTGTCTTAGTATATAGAATACACTCTACGAGCTGATTAAATTAAACCAAAAATAAAATGTTAAAGCGTTTTTTCCACAAGTGTTATAGTTGAGCGTACGTTACTGTAAATAACATTACGCGTTCCTTTCCTGTTTTACATGAGTTAAAGCATGTATGTGCGTGTGTACTATTTTCATAAGCTATTCACTTTTCTTAGAGATAATGAGTCGGAGGTTGTTTTCAATAGACTTAAAAAGAAATTCAAATACAATTTATTCTTCGTTAACTGAGAATCTCGGGAGAGAATATTTCCTCCACATTCCCCTAGGAATGGCCTTGTAAAGCTGTAATTTTGTCTGACCCATTAGTTCAATTCTATTACAAGAAACTGAGTCAATAAGAAATGCAGATAATTGATTGATAGAGTGTTATACATTACAGTATTCTAATTTTAGTTGCAAAAAAAAGTATACTCTGTAAGTATGTATAAAGTGTCACGTTACGGGAAAACAGTCAATAGCAGTTGTCAACATGAGATCTTCAATTTCTCTGTTAAACGTCGGGAAAACGCAGTTTCTCCACTCCACTACTCTTCTATACTACAGAGAGAGTAGCCCATTTCGTTAGCCCTGTTGTGAACGTAGTGTAGTGGTGGAATGCATATAAGCAAGGATGAAAGCAAGTGAAGAGCTTTTGTGAACGCGGCATTGAACCTCCGGGCTCCACAGGCCATAGAGTCATATATATATTTTAAATATTTTTTTACAAACGCCATTTTCAGTAGTGTTACGAACTTTATCAATGTTTATCATATTCACGGAAAAGTTTGGGATATCGAAGTCCTGTAAACAGCAAAATAATTAGTATGTTCATTTCAAAACATACATGTAACTAGATATGATACTTATTGAAGCAAATTTTCGAATAAAAGCCTCTCAAACACATTCAAATCTTCAAGGTCTGGTAAATTCTTTCCTATTCATTCGAAACAAATCATACTATGGTATCTAATGCTAAGGTCAGCGGCGTATTTAGGGGGCTCTCGGGCTTAAGTCCCCCCGAAATCTTACTTAGCATAGTAAAGTAAATGAAATATCTTGCAGAATTTTCACATTTCCAGGGAAAGCTCCCCCCCGAAAGTTAGCAAAGCCGCCCGAAACAAAATCGTAAATACGCCACTGGCTAAGGTACTTTCGATATGCATTATCTTCTCCATCTCAGTTGTGCTGTATATAAATAAAGGCTTCTACTATAAAATCCTTAGTTTGCCATACTGAATAATAAATGTAGTATTTTATTTTTTAATTGACAAGTTGATTTGAAATATGTAATAATCTGAAGTAGTGCCATTTGAAAAAAATAATTTTATGCTTGGATGACAACAGTATTCACTGGGTGGGGTTTCGCTTTTCTTTCTTTATTGCTTTATCCGTTATCAGATGATTTAGATAAATGGTAAACCCTGTATATAGGGTGTTTCAAAACAACACCGACAACGTTTGGGAGGTAATTCCTGACACCAAGATAAGACAAAAAGTATAGACCAACCTGGGTGCACAAGTGCTTCCTTTCGCAGTTATAGGCTGCCGAAAACATGAAAGAAAATGTACTTTAAAGATCCATAGCTCCAAAACTATGGGACCTACCGTAGTCGGGTCAAGGCTCGACTTAAGAATTAATACGTGCATTATCCAAATATCCAAGTTTCAGAATCCTGCGGCACTTTCGGAACAATTTTTATAGAGGTAGTTGGTGAGTACTTCAAATTATATGCTCGTAGCCAAAGTCCCTCCATAAAAAATATTCCGAGAGCACCTTAGGATTCTAAAACATGTATTATTGGATAGAGCACATATTAGTTCCTCAGTGAAGTTTTGACCCGACTACGTAGGTCCTGTAGTTTTGAAGCTATGGTTCCTTTAAGTTCAGTTTCTCAATTATTTTTCAGTATCCAATAACTCCAAAAGGAGGCACTTGTGCACCCCGGTTGGTCTATACTTTTTGTCTTATCTTGGTGTGAGGATTCACCTCCGAAACGTTGTCGGTGTTATTTTGCAACATCCTATATATATAAAGGAGCAACAAACAACGCAAAATATTTGGTGGTTCACGTGGTAGTGCATAAGGCGACGCCACTGGTGAAACTACGTGAGTCATCGTAACTATTGGGTTTAAATCTGACACCAGAAGACTTGGATCTTCGTCTTTTGCTTTCAATATAAATTTAAGGAAGAGCATATTCCTGGGGTGCATATTCCGTATAAAAAAGATTTCTTGCTATTTTAGAATTTTAGATCTGATATTTGTTAGCCGAAGGCGAATAGATGGTGTATAGATTTTTTTTTTATATGACTTCGCATAGTTAGGTATAGCATCGTTTAGAAGACGCAAAGTTCTGGTGAATTCCGAATTGTTTTACTTACTCCCACTTATAATTTTATCAGGGACCACTTTTGGTAAGAAAAGTTTGCATTAAAAGTTTGTTTCTCAACTCTGACTCTCGTGTGTCTGTCCGTCCGTCCAGGAGAGAAAACCTGTCCATATGTTTGTCCGTGCGGGACCCAATAAATCTCAAGAATTATTTCACGATTAATTCTATCAATTTGAGCTAAAGGTCAAAAGTTTGTTGATGGAGATGGATCCAGATCTGGAACCGGTTCCTAAGATCCGGTTCTGGAACCGGGTTTTCAGATCCAGATCTGGAACCGGTTCGGATCCAGATCTGGAACCGGTTCCTAAGATCCGGTTCTGGAACCGGGTTTTCGGATCCAGGTCGGTTCCGCCGGAACCGGAACTTTGTGGCCATCCCTAAATTCAATTCGCCGTCTCAAGCATACGTATATTCCATCCCCGTCCTTAAATCGTGGGGTAAGATGGCTCAGTGGTAGAGCGCTTACCTCTGGTACGTGAGTCCTTGGTTCGATTCCTGGACAAGTAAGTTTGTAGTGCATAACATCGTGTCTATAGGATTCCCACTTTCTCCCCCATTCTCTCCCTACCAACTCTTCCATCATTCACTTGTCTTAATAACTGGTTTCCCTTGAACCAAAGGGCGTGGCCGTAGAGCGTTAATCTGAAACATTTCATTTAATATCACGCTTAGCTCTCTACTGAAATAGAAAATAGTACAAATCAACTAGAACTTCCGGTTTCAGTCTTAAGAAAGTATGACGTCACACAAACCAAATTTGGGGACGCGGTGGCTCAGTGGTAGAGCGTTCAGCTTCGGTGCTTGGGGTCCTTGGTTCGATCCCAGCTCGCGGCGTGTTGACTTTATAGTGAAAAAAACACCGTGCTCGTGGGTTTTCTCGGGATTCTTCCGTTTCCTCTCACTTCCTTCATTCCACCGTTTCACTTATCCTCACCGTCTCCTTTAGCCTAACCGGCATAAACGTGGGACGTAAAACTTAAAGATTTCATTTCATTTTTACAAACCAAATTTCTTCACGTGGTGAACACGTGACACAATTACTTATTAATAAAATCAAATTATTAAGCCCCAAAGGTCTTGTAACATCTTCGTGAAATAAGTGTTACTTCTCTCTAATAGTTTAAGGTACTCAATTCCCAAATCCTTACCCACTTCTACGGCTCCTATTTCGTAAATACTTGTCCGCTAACTCTTCACTCACTTTGTATCAGAATATCCGTTAGCATACGCAAATTTTTCACTATTTTATCCTCTTTATAAAAGAAGCCTTAAAAGAATGCTGGAATGAGTTTATCTCTTCACATGATGCACAATTCATAGCATTTATACTTTAAACTTTCGGCTTTAATGAATTCAAAATGATAATTTTTGTGTCTTTTAGAGAAAAGGGTGAAAGTTCTGAAGCAATGAGAACGTAACATGAACTTAGAGAGAGAGAGAGAGAAAATTCTCAACCACGCTGTACATAAGCATCTGAATAAGAACTTGTCAAAAAGCGTCTAGAATGTTCCATTTGGAAAGTGCTGGCGGAAAATTAGCATAATATTTTTCTTTTTTACTTCTGCTCGTTTTTGCTCACATTTCTGGTAGTTAGCCAAAGCTATAAAACTTAGCGTACCTTTCGTGTGTGGTAAAACGAACAAGGTAAAGGTATTTTTTTAAAAGAGCTATTCAGAAAGGTCTCTTCTTCTTTCGCCACGTGCACCACACCGAACTTCTGACCCGAAAGCTAAAAGGACTCTCGTTGGACAGAATAACAAACGACCTGTCAACGACTTTCTTCTAAATCGTCTTATAAGCACGGCGGCTTCTCACGGCAAATCATTCCGCTCCAATAGACGGCTCTTGCGGTCAGCTTCCGGTCTTCATTTTACTTAGACATATCTGTTTCTCTTCTACCTGCTGTCTGCCTTCGTATAAGGTTGCCAACTCTACGATACATGATCTGCTTGTACGACAATTTCTATAACTGAACGGAAGTATAGTTCAATTACTGTTACATACTCCAAATATTTGATGACCTCAGCAGAATAGTTTATAAGTAAACTGTACTTTCCTTCATACTGTACCCATCATTCAGAGATCGATCGTATGCTCTTCGAATTTCCCTTTAATGTCGTGAGAGATTCTTTTGTCCATCACTCTAATATTATCTGGAGTATGGACATTATTCTTTATCCGTCAGTTAGGTAACATCCGCTTTAAGATATTATTCGTTATTTTTGTCCTGATATTATCCGTTATCCTTCATTTAGATACTATTCACTATCCAGAGATAACTGTTTTTCATATATTATCATTTGTTCGTATTTATTATTTATACATATTTCTGGGCATTTTCGGTATCTACAGCTTTAAGAGCGTCATGAATGAGAGAGGACGTCCCTTGGCGAGGACACTATTCGAGGAAAGGGAGAAAGCGTCTTGAGACCTGTATCTTAAGTACCATCCCTGCATTTGGTTGGTATAAATGAGGAAAAACTTGTAGAAATCTCATTTAGAATGTTGGCCTGAAGACGCTGTTACAATATTTTAATCGATTGTCTTTACTGTGAATCGAACTTTGAACCACTCGCACCAAAGACAAGGAGGTCCTTTGTGCTTAAGCGGTTAGCGTACGCCTTCGGTGTGGGAGACCCAGGTTCGAATCCCCTTCGCTCGGATTCCATGGGGTTAAGATTTCAAGTTAATTAGTAGGTCCACGCCCCATATTGCCTCGCAGCTGAAAGGGACGTTAACTCAAAATCATCAACTCGCACCAAAGACAAGATCGTTAGCGCTGTGCCACACAGGGTCACTCGTTTATCTGTAATTCGGTTATTATTCGCTATTCGTCCTCCCGATTTTCTGTCATCCTCCAGAAAGGACAATGCTATTTCTGCTATCCCTTACATTTCCAAGATAGTTTCTGCAGTAAACACTTGTGATATTACCTTCCACTTTCAGACCTATATTTATGAAACATTTTTACTTGTTTTCCTATCTTGAAAGTGAGCCTCGAATATTACGATACATTCTGTTTAGTTGCTTTTTTCAGTGTTTTTGTTCTTACCTTCTGGAGACTTTCTTTATGGCCTTATGATGTTATGACCTTGTGCAGATTTCAAATATTTTCTTGCATGAGTAGTTCAGAAGGATAATATATATTTTTTCGCATGAACTAAATAGTATTTATCTTGGTGTGAATCAGAAAAATGTAATGTTCCACATAATACGTGCGATGAAAGTAAAATAATCTCGTTATAGACTGATGAAATGTAGTGAGAACGAAAGAAAGAAGATAACATCTTACGAAATACAGAGAATAACAATTCCTCGAAAATGTTAGAAAAAAATAGAGCTGAAAGGCAACACTCAAATGCTGATAATCAAAGCGGCAGCTGAGGCTAGAAACAAAACCCTTAGAAACACAGCCAAAAATTGAGAATCGCAGCTGCGTCCGGAATCTTATTACGTTCTTTTTTTCCATTCTTTTTATTCTAGAATTTTCAGGAAATGGCTCCGGTTTCTCTGGTTGCAAGCACTTGTTAAGAAATTAAACATATGTAAGTTTCGAGTATTCGTTTCTTCCCAATAGGAATAAAATTACCCCATTAAAGAAGGTAAACCATACAGTTGTTTATATCTTTATCGTGTAAGAATGTTCTCCATTTTCTTTGTCCGTGGTCAACTGGTTATGTAGCGTGAAATAATATTACGAACATTCATAAACTCTCTTTCTCTCTCCTTCTATCTATCTATCTACAAACACACACACACACACACACACACACACACATATATATATATATATATATATATATATATATATATATATATATATGTGTGTGTGTGTGTGTGTGTGTGAATGTATGTATGTACAAAGGTATGTAATTTGTTTTGTTTGTCATTTGTACACAATAAAAATAGCATGAAAGAATAACAATAAATGGTTATTCAATATTATGAAGAAATTTTGTTCTTTTATGTTTTACTAAAAGGTTTAGTGTTAACAACAAATTACTTCATTGTCTAAATAGTTAAACAAAAATAAAACAAAGAAAGGGGAAATACTGTTTCCAGATACATGCACAGTGTTAACTGTCACAGTGAAATTCGTAAAATAGTCTGTCGAACCACTTTTTTTAATTCTAGTGTTTTTCGTCCAATTAAATCTAAAAATTAGTCCAATACTTCGTTATTGGAATCTTGCAAGAGCCGGAAACCAAGAATACCAAGCCACTTTCTGAGACCGCAAAAATGCATTTCACCATATAAACCTATGAGCTTGTGTAGCACCGGTAATTCATACTACTTCAAATTATACCGTACTAAATCTGAGAATCACATTCGATACACACGGCTAAGCAAAGATGCCTGCTGTGAATCATCGGTAGTGCACATGGCAGTCAATGTAATATATATATATATATATTAGGGTGGTCCTTAATTTTTGATTTCCTAATTTCTTTGGACTCACCCTCTAAAATGGTTCCATATGGGACAAAATTAAGGAAGGAGAAAAATTAACTTCATTGAATAATATTAAATGGTGCCCCAAGCGACCTAAAATTTTGAATCCGATTACAGTAGATAATATATGGGAAAAATCTAGAATAAAATCTTGTAATTTAGAAACGGCTTAAGGGAATGCAAAAATACCCTGGATAATGGAACTAGAGGAAGAAACACATCTAATGTTGTATAGTCTTATCACAGCGTCCATCTTGAAGCCCGCCATTTTGGATTCAGATCAAAATTTTCAAATAGGAAGAGGGTCATATGACATATCGTTTTGAGGTGGCGTTTCACCAGAAACACAAATCTGGCACTATTTTAAAGATAGCTTTAGTCGTCTAAGAATTATTACCTGTGAAAATATTGATCTTTGTCACAAGTAATAACTCTTACACAACTAAATGTAAAGACATGAGTTTGGCTCGAAAAGAACAAGATGGATATGTGTGGCTTCATTAGAAAGAGGAACGCAAAAGAGAAATGCATTTCTGAAAATGAATTGCATGAATTTTGCACCAAAATACACGGAGGTAAGCATTTCAAGAAATGAAGAGGTAAACCCAGTTGAGTATGTAAGATAAAATGTAAATATGTGCCTGTATGCGCCCGGACCCTACAAGAGATATAAAAGGGGAAAAACTAATTTTAAAACTCCAAGACAGGTTGCTGCTCTTGATCGATACAAGTCCACTGATAGAACGAGAATACATATTATGACAGCGACGGCAGAAACATTAGGCCATAATGTAAAGGAACTAGTAATAAATATGCATCGATGTTGAGAGAAAATCCGTAGCGAAGTTGCATAAGACCACAAAAACAATTTCGGAGTGCATCAACTGCGTTAGTAGTGCAATGAGACGGAAAACTACTGCCGAATTTGACTGGTAGAGAGACTATCGACGGGTTATCAACATTTATTACAGGAGATGCTCATGAGAGGCTAATTGGTGTTCTCAGTTTGTCATCATGAAGAGGAGAACGAACATATTATTTCTACTACAGTTCATTAGCTTGAAGAATAGAACTTGGTAAAGTTCGTGCAGGCAGTTTGTTGTCACACTATTCCCTGCAATATGTGTCATGTGAACGGTGCTTTCATTCTGCTAGAGCAGATGCTCCAAAATGATCTATACCTTCCTTGTAGACACTACATTTATGAATTGGTTTTAAAATGTGTATTTGACAAATGTTGTGTTTCGTTTGCATCTGAACCGGACGTTCCCTATTTAAGCATTTTCAGAACGATTGGTCTAAAATAGATTGTACTAACTTTATTCCAGAATTGATGATGATAATGACGTAAGGAACAACATTTCAGATGTAAGAAATGAAGTATTGAATTTTGCTATCAAACTTGTAGAAGCAGGACACCGCAGAGAAGATTACAGTAAATTTTTAAAACTGACATTCTTGGATAGCATACCTCCTCGAAGAGTTTTCTTTCGTTTGCCTGGAGCAAGGTAGATGGGGAAAGCAATATACTGTTTAAAAATATTTCCCTTTCATCAACATTTTCCTTTAACGAAGCAAATAGAAACGGATCTTCGTAGAGCATGATTTTTTCTGATACGACCATATGTCCAAGCTTGATTTAAATGTGATCAAGTATCCCATTCATCATTACAAGACCTGCAATTTTTGAAAGCTTTGTACAGTTATAGGCAAATAGATAATGAATTATCTGAAGTGGCTCTTTCTAAATTTTCTCGGCATCTCTGGTACTTGAATACGTAGGATTGGAGTTTTTTGATGATGAAGTTAACATAGTGGAAAAACAAAAATTGGTTGAAAGAATTAAAACTATAAGGAGAAACCGTGAAGCAGCAAAGAGGCTTGACGCAAGGATAATACCATAAAAATTCTTGCGAAAAGAGAAATCAGTGATTTTGATGCAACAAACAATTTTTTCTCGTGAGATTTAAAATACCCAAAGGGTTTCTTAAGTGTGATCCGATTTCATGGTCAGATAACAATGACTATCTTCAAGGAAAGACAATAGTTAAATTCATCTCCGTAACAAACGATGCAGCAAAAAGGGGAGTGAAACTAACAGAAGATTACAACATCGTTTTAACGAAAAATGAGTATCAGAAACTTGACAAAAGTGAACTGTGTAGTATATAAGATTGAAGCCCTATTGAAAACTTACCCCAAAGCTACAGTACTACATAAATAAGAGATATTTCAATTTCTTCCATGTTATATTTTTTCTTTTTCCTCATAATGGTCTATGATAAGATGGAAAAACTTATTGGTAGTTCATAGGGAAACAAAGATTTAACTTTCTCTAGCAGTTTGTTTCCAGTTTATGTAAAATACTTCCAAAATACTTACAAAGCTGTGGTCCATAACTACAATAAAATAACATTACATCGAAGCATTTCGTTTTTCACACGTAATAACTCTTACAAGATTATTGGTAGCTTGAAAATAATACGAGATTTGTGCTTCTGGGAAAACGCCACCTCAAAATGACATGTAACTGACCCTCTTCCTATTTCAAAATTTTGACCTGAATTCAAGATGGCGGACTTCAAGATGGCCGCCATAATAATGCTATACAAAATTAGGTTGATCATTTCCTCTAGTACCATTATCCAAGATATCTTTCCATTCCCTTAATCCGTTTGTAAATTACAAGAGTTTATTCCAGCTTTTCTTCATACACTATGTATTGTAAACGCATTCAAAATTTTAGGTCTTTTGGGGCACCATTTAAAATTATTCAATGGATCTAATTTTTCTCCTGGCTTAATTTTGTCGCATATGGAACCATTTTAGGGGGTGAGTCCAAGGAAATTCCTAAATTTATTTTTCCGCATATAAATAAGGACCACCCTAATATATATTTTAATATAGTCAAGATTTTAATTAGGAACTAATATGAGCGTTATCTAAAAATACGTATTTCAGAATCCTAAGGTTACGCATGCAACAATTTTTATAGAGGCAATTTGGCTACAGGCTTATAATTTAAAGTACTCACTAACTACCTCTATAGAAAATGTTACGGAAGTACTGCAAGGATTCTGAAACATGGATATTTGGATAGGTCACATACCGGCTCCTAAATAAAATCTTGACCCAACTATGGTAGATCCCATAATATTTTAGCCGTGGACCTTTAACGTTCATTTTTTTCATGTTTTCTGCAGCTTACAACTGTGAAATGACGGGTTTCTGCACCCAGGTTGGTCTATACTTTTTGTCTTATCTTGGTGTCAGGAATCATCTTCCAAACGTGTTGTCAATGTTGTTTTGAAACACCTTGTACAGATGTATGGATAAATAGATAGATAGATAGTTATAGATATATACACATCAGCACAGTTTTAAGCAGGATCACATCACAGTTTACTACAGAAACTTGTAAGGAATCGATACAAACGCAAACTTGTATTGCAAAATGCGACGATGCTTTCACGACAATAACGTAAAACTGACGGAGTTACTCTTAAGTTAAAAAAAAAAAGAAAAGAAAAAAGAAAGAAAGAAAAAGAAAAAAAGATATATATTAATTTGATTCCTTTATTTATCACAATCATTCTCTAATCTCACATAAAATATTAATTTCATTGATAAATGTCCCTTCAAAAATCATTTCAACTTAGGCACTTTTTAGGATCTTAGTAACACATGCCATCCATTATAGGCCACATGTCATACGTACTAGTAAGGACTTGTCTTAAAATAACAACGATCTATGTTTTCCTTTGACATTGTATTGCATCTGGAAATTAAGCTTCTGAATGTGCTTTCGAGGTAGAAGACTTCATCTAACTTTTCAGAAACTCGATGAAAAGGTATAATATCAACTTTTACCCTAAAGGGTTCGTATATCTAGTTGTTTCAGAACATTTACCCAGATATATATATACAGGCGCGGATGCAAGGGGCTCTAGCCCCTCCTTGACTCTCAGGTATACACTGGATAAAATGGGCTTCAATCCTACTTTACACTGGATAAAAGGGCAAAATATGGTTTAGCCCCTTCCTTGATCATATCCTGGATCCGCCACTGCATATATATATATATATAAAATTGCTTCCCCTTCTTGTTTCTCGCTGAAATGGCTATAAAAAAGGAGAGTTCGATTTAGAACGATTAAAAAATATGAAATATAAAACCGAGTAGTATTTAACCACGATGCGAATATGGATAGTGCTAATATTTGTGAAATAAAGTTAATATTTATATATAATTATTATCGCCTTTGGATTCGAAAATGGATTACAGAACATAAACAAAATCCTATGCAAATTTAAATATTGAGAGGTTTTGCTTGTGCAAATGTAGGTAGAGCAAATTAAGTCCAGAATCATTTTCTCTACCGATTTTTATTACAAAATCCATTATAAACAATATATTACACAGATATTATTATAATGTAAATTCTCTAACACTGGGTAAACAGAGATGACCCAAGGCCCGTACAGCCTAATACAGAATCTTCACAGAGCTCCAAAGCAAGCTAGGTGGCTGAGGTTAGGATGATAACAGAGCTCTGAGCAATCTAAGAGGGCAGATGGAAGGCCTAGAGTCTCGAAGGAAACTAAAGGCCTTCAGATAGGTGTCTCCTAGAGCTCCAAAGCAAGCTAGGTGGCTGAGGTTAGGATGATAACACAGCTCGGAGCAATCTAAGAGGGCAGATGGAAGGCCTAGAGTCTCGAAGGAAACTAAAGGCTTTCAGATAGGTGGCTCCTAGAGCTCCAAAGCAAGCTAGGTGGCTGAGGTTAGGAAGCCTAACAGAGCTCCGAGCATTCTAAGAGGGTAGATGGCAAGCCTAGAGTTCCGAAGGAAACTAAAGGCTTTCAGATAGGTGTCTCCTAGAGCTCCAAAGCAAGCTAGGTGGATCAGGTTAGGATGATAACAGAGCTCCGAGCAATCTAAGAGGGCATATGGAAGGCCTAGAGTTCCGAAGGAAACTAAATGCTTTCAGATAGGTGTCTCCTAGAGCTCCAAAGCAAGCTAGGTGGCTGAGGTTAGGATGATAACAGAGATCCGAGCAATTTAAGAGGGCAGATGGAAGGCCTAGAGTTCCGAAAGAAACTAAAGGCTTTGAGATAGGTATCTCCTAGAACTCCAGAGCAAGCTAGAGGAGCGATGACTAGTCACAGACTGATGTCTTTCCTTGAAATATTCTCGGTTATATAGGTGATCCAGGTGAGTCGGTGACCCTGTTGTTCTCTCATCATCGTTTGTTAATTGGCGAATGATATACATGATTTCTTAAAAATTGATATATTTTCGTCTCCGAGACTAGAGTATCTTACGACTCCTTAAAGTTAGATAGTTGAAATGCATCACATAAACTCATCTAATGTAAATCGTTTATGAAAAGAATAGTATCTCTACGTAAAAAAATACTCAGTTTCCATAACATTCAGATTTCCAATTTTATATTCATAAAATACAGAATGTGAGGATTTCTTTAAGTTGGAAATATGAAATTTGGTGAACTTTAAAATAAAAAGAACATGGGAATAGGTAGACCAGTGTTTTCGTAAATGGGTAGTGCCGAAATTTTACAATATTGATTTTTTTAAAACTGTTTATTTAGAAAATTCTCAATTCAGGATTCATTTAGGTTGCAAATGTGAAATTTGGTATACAAACTTTTAATTAAAAAGTAAGATAATTCGTGTTTCAGTATTTTCAAAGATGTTGCCCCAAAGTAAGAAATGAAACAATTTTTACAATGCCAAAATTTCTAATTTTTTAATTAAATACTATTTCTGGTTGAATCTATGAGCATATTAGACTATTGCATTAGTTTGATTTGAAACTAATTCTTGACTTATTTTCAAATTCTACTTAAACAGTACTTGTATGGTTAAAATGTATTCTCTGTTCAACTGTTACAAAACCGTCGATTTTGAATTAAGTAATCGTTCTTAATCTTTCGTGTCATGTGTAACGGAACAGGGCCTTCTGCTGAATTTACTTTTAAAGAAAGCTCCTTTGTAAACTCCTCCAGAAAAACGTGAATCTTTTCCTGCAACAGAATCAGCAAAAGCGTTCAGGTACATCCATATATTAGGGAACATCGCATAGGTAAAACAGGCGATTGCCCTGCCATCCGTAATAAATTAGAACATTTGTAAGTGATACGAGACATTTGGAGACTCTGATTTATAGGCATTGATTTTTTTCCACGAGGATTTTGTTTTTCTGGTGGAATGAAAAAAAAAATCGTAGTCGTCCAAACTCGATCTTCCAGAACAGAGGAAAACATGGTTTGTTTTGGGTTCCAGCGATGATTCGCATTATGGAAAAACAGAAGCTGGAATTGTGCCAGAGAGAAGGAGAACATGCTTCCATGAACAGAAAGCGGTTTCTTTTATCTTTTGAGATTTTGCAATCGGTCACGTTGGTCAGCGGGGATTGAAGGATGGTCTTCGATTGGAGACCTTCCAATAATTATTGTTTTCGTTCCGTTCACGACTTTTCTTTTTTCCCTTAGTTTGTTGTCTCTCTCTCTTTCTAACTTATTTACGAACAAAAACAGAAAAAGATCTTTCACTCAATTGAGCTTTTGTATGCTTCTCCAATGTTCTCTCGTGCATGGACTAGCTTCCTCTTTATCACATCTAAAAAGACTTCTTATAATAGAAAGTTTCGGTTGTAATTCTCAATCACAACAGAGTCAGCTCTACGGTTCTTTTAACACATAACTTCACACAGTATTTTCTATTACATATAAAGGGGTTATTTTGCTGGCACCATGTTCGTACTTCCATATTGAATTTAAGTAGTGATGCTCTATACTGTAAAAATGAGTGAAAGTTTTTTTTATTTATTTACTAGCATCAATTACTCGCTTCGTTAGGATAAAATAAATAAAATTAGTAATATGTTCGTTAGTCAGTCACTTTTTACTACACTGAGAAAAAAATGTAGGTGGCATACTTAAAAAGATAGGTTACATGCATAATTCCTGTAGGTTTTGGACTCCAGGTACAGCAGACGTATAACTGAAAACGCATGTTTTATAAGGCATGTTTTTTTCTGTACAAGTGTTCCATCTATACGTACTTTCCGTATGAAACAATGTAGGCGGTCAGGATCTTACATACAAATGGTCGCATATAACACATAGCTGACGAAGGTAACATAAGTATATTCACGTGATATACGGAAAACTGTTAGATGTCAGACATCATGCAAGGGCATGATGTAACATCTAAGGGCAGTGCCCATGTAGCATACGGATAACGTATGCTCTGTACTGATTTCTATAGTAAGCAAGAGGATACCGTATAATTGTACAATATACCGCTGTCCGGAGAACTGATTTTTCTCTGTGTATTACTAAAGTGGTCTCTGATATCGATAATTATATATATATTCCTGTCTTCCTCCAAGTTGGGAGGCTAAATTTACATTTAAGAGGGATCGACAGTGTCACTGTTCATCTCAGCGATCTGCAAAACTATGGATTCCAGACTAACATCGCTTATTTTGGATCATTTTTATATATCTTCTCCTAATCCTCCCCTCTCCTAAGTTACACTGTCAAAGTGAAATGATAAAAGCGTATTCCAGGCCCGAATCACACCTATGTTGAAAATTTGATCGAGATCGGTCTGGTGGTTCAAGAGTTATTGTCACCAAAATAGCCACTTTCATTTTTTATTTACAGTATATAGATAGCTAGACTGAATATGTCCACCACTTACCCATTACCAATTTCACTATTTTTCATGGAAACGAATGATTGTTTCTAACAGTTTTCGAGGAACATATTTTCTTTAAAATCATGGGAGTGGATAAGTTATTTTCCTCATTGATCTTTGATTTCGATCCCAAGTAATATGGATTGTGGAAAAGTATTAAGGAAAATATATATGATATTCTATTGGATCTCTTTGATGCCTCTATTGGATCTCGGGGAAATGGATTTTGAATTTATCATCTATTTCAACAGTGAGGCTAGATGTGATGTGGACCTACAACTTAACCTTGGGTCCAAACCACCTAAGAATAGGGTTTAATGGCTCAGTGGTAAAGCATTTACCTCTAGTTCGATGCACGGCTAAGAAAGTTTGTGGAGGCAACGTTGTGTTCGTAGGTTCCCTCGGGGTATTCCCGTTTCCTTCCACTTTCTGATTCCAATTATTCTTCCATCATCATCACTTACCTTAATCATCTTCTCTCTTAGATTAAAGAGCATAATCGTTGGACGTTAAGGTGACATATTTCACTTCTTTGAACCACATAAGCTTCCGCCGGGAATCAAACTCAGGTCTCCAATGTCAAAGTCTATTAGAACTGGAAACAATACATATCATGTATTACTTACGATTTCAATATTTATTTTCGTAGGTGACGAGAAATTATCTTTTATTTTAATTTCGTGTAGATGAATTACCTTTTATATGAATTTCGTGTAGATGAATTACCTTTTATATGAATTTCGTGTAGATGAATTACCTTTTATATGAATTTTGTGTAGATGAATTACCTTTTATATGAATTTCGTGTAGATGAATTACCTTTTATATGAATTTCGTGTAGATGAATTACCTTTTATATGAATTTCGTGTAGATGAATTACCTTTTATATGAATTTCGTGTAGATGAATTACCTTTTATATGAATTTCGTGTAGATGAATTACCTTTTATATGAATTTCGTGTAGATGAATTACCTTTTATATGAATTTCGTGTAGATAAATTACCTTCTTTGTGAATTTCTGCTTTTGCTAGTTTTATTAAAACGGAAGTTACAGAAATTTGTCGTCTCTGGTTTAAATATTGAATTTTCATGGAATAGAAACGGTCAGAGAGGCCGAGGAAAACTTCAAGTCTCTGAGATTAACGTCCCACGTTTATGTGCTTTAGGCTAAGGGAGACAAATGAGTAATCCTAGAAAGATCATGCTCGTATTTGCTACGTGAAGGACCAAAGGGGGTCAAATTTACCCTCACTGGTTTTAGGTAATTTTCTTAGTATATTTGTTAAATTTGAGTTAACATGTTTAACTACATTTCAAAAAAAGAAAGTTTTCAAGGAATTGTTTTTATGTGTAAAGAAGCAGGCTAAACACAGTGCGTAAAACTGCTTCTACATTATACTAAATATCTTAACATTCTTCAAGTTCTATGAAAGCCTAATTGTTTATATAAAGGAGAAAACTAACATTTTTAAAAAGTAATACAAGTTTTAGATATAAAAATACAAATGAAATGAGTTTTGGAGAAAGCAAAGATGGATAGCACCTATTACCAAGAGGGCTCAAATAAGCTTGCGCAACATGATTTTTTTTACAAAAAAGAAACAAAACAATGCAGTATATTCCAGTTGAAAAAAGGGAAAACAAACCTTTCATCAAAATAAACAATAACAAGAACCAGAGCATCCTGAATACATATTAATCCATACAGAGGTTGCTCAGCCTACGTTTGGCCGATTTCGTTCCTTCCCTCTCCCGGGCAGAATTGACTCATCCGACCTGGCTCGTGGCGTCCTGCAGTGTTGTGTAGTGGCTCCCTGGGAACGGAGTTATTATTCCGCGCGGACGACAATAACGCACAACACAGGATCATTGTTGTGAATGTTGTGTTACATTGTTTCCAAGTGTGTGGGTTTCCGCTCTGAAACCAAAATGCCGCCCAAACTAAGAAGGTTTTGGGTAAGCTATGTTGCGGCTCTTTATGACGCCCACTTTAGACCTTCTGTCATTAGGAAAAAGTGAAAGAAGAATGGTTGCAACTTCAGTTTAAATGGAATAAAAAATGTTATTAAAAAGTATAAGGGCAACGAATTTCCACCATTTGGATCACAAACGAAGTTGCCTAGGTAGCGGGAATGCACCAAGGCCACCTCCACCATGCAGAGGAAACTTTGTAAAATGGCAATGCAAGAAAATCCGCCAACACAAAGGTGTATGACTAATCGTCTTGACGTGTCTTTGGGGACTGTGAGCCGGACGTTACACCATCAACTCAAGATGAAAAAGTCATGAAAGCTCGCGGTTATCTTCTCACGGATGCCCACCAAAAGGAACGAAAGTGTAACGCCCGGAAGCTGTACGAACGGCATCTGGCAAAGCAAAGGTGGATGTACGTCGTACAGCTCGATGAAGCATGGATTTACCTTTCCGACTGTGGCAAGCTGAGAGCCATCATGTACCGAGAGAAAGGCGCCGAGAACTCCAGAAGGTGGGTCCGTGTCTGTAAAGAATCCTTTCCAAAAGTGTTCGTGGTCGTTACTGGCTACTGTTACCGAGGTAAACGGAAGATTCATAGGGTGGCGAAGAACTGGAAAATAAATTCGTAGTATTTTCAGGAGCAGATCATGCGGCCGATCTACGAGCATGAGATTCCAACAATGTACGGAAATGACACCAATCTGGTGCGCATTCACATGGACAAGGCCTCATCACATACCTCACGATCGTCCCTCGGATTCTACAGGGAGATGGAGAAGGCAAGTGGTATATAGGTGATACCTATCAATGAGGTCTCCAGATGCAAGTCCTATGGACTATTGTGGATTTGGATTGCTGAAACGGGCTTTGAAAAACGGCGTGTGACAACTGTGGAAGGACTTTGGAAAGCTTTGCAAAGGGAATGGGACAAGTTTCCCCTCCCAGTTCTTGAGAGAAGCCTATTACAGTGGAATTTACGCTGTCGGGCTATTGTTATTAACCAAGGGAAACGCATCGAGAACTTACGGACCTGGCGCCATGAAATTGGCCAAATGTAGACTGAAAAGCCTCTGTATAACTAAATAAAAAAGAACTCGCGGGCAAAATTGACTTCCCCTTGGTGTTTCTAGGGTTAAGGCAAGTGAATGATGTTGGAATAATTGGCAGAATGAGAAAGTGTGAGGAAACGGAAGTATCAAGAGAAAATCCACGGCCACAAACTTATTAGGATCGGGGATCAAACCAGGGAGCCCACTCACCAGAGGTATGCGCTCTACTACTGGGACACTGTGCTTCCCTTTAGAGAAGCCGAGAAATTGATTTTTGATTCAACATCCCAAGAACAGCTTTCATCTCTCTCGAGATGTACCTTTTGAAAACAAAACTAATAAAGCTATTACTTCTGATTAGAATATTTGACCCTCATACTCTCCGAAGTCCACCAAAAGTTTCATACTGTGAAACGAAACTGACTTATTTATATAGAGCTTACACTCATTTGTATGTAATGTCATGTTTACTTTCTGAAACCGGAAAACTTATGTTCATAACCCTTATAATTACATTATATACCATAAAGGATGCTCAGTCTTACGGAATACTCCTCAACCATGTTTATACTACTGTTTTTTCATCAACGAAAATTGTACGAAAGTGCACGACAGAACGGACTCGATCTACGGGTGAAATAATGTGAATTCAACCGAGAAAGAAAACTCTATTGGAAGACATAGACTGTAGTTTGGTTTGCTTTCACGTACTATTACCTAATTGTATTAATATTCACATACAACAGAAATCAGTGACCCATCACGAATTAATTATCATTAATTAGGAAAAGCCATTACCTCTTGTTTCCCGTAGTTTTTAATTAAGATTACCATAGCAGTAAGTTTCTCTCTGTCTTTATGTTTGTTCAGTCCTTTTATGCGAGAGTTTTGTTACATTATAAACAGCACAAAAACATACTTTTATTATATTCAGAAGAGTGTGAATCTTGTAGTTTATATTCCATATGATTACTACAATTAACTTACCTCCCTCGTGGCTAAGCGGTTAGCGTACGTTCCTTTGGCTTGGCAGACCTACGTTCGATTCTTGGTGGGACCTGATGTGGTTCGGATCTCACATTAAGCTGTAAGTCAACGTCTCACATAGCTTCGCTGCTAAAAAGGACACTAAACTAAAATCAAATCAAATGAAACAAGTATTAACTTCCTGACTTTTCTAAGGAAGTAAGGTTAGTGATTTAACTTTTTCCTTGTAATAATTGAAAATTACGAGTTTGCAAAGTTCACGAGTAACTTACGTTTGTTGTCATCTTAAGTGTGCATTGTGTAACAGATCTCTTCATTGGTTTAATTTGATCGTTTCTTTAAACTCCTTCGTACCTTGCTCCTCTTGAAATCCCTTAATCATAGGCAACCACCATTACAGCACAGTATTGTTGGTTACAGAATGTAAGCTTGTTGTCATACGAAGTATGCGTTGCGAAACAGATCTTTCCATTTCAATAATGTGGTTGTTTTTTCACACTAATATTTTCTCTTCTTGTAAACCTTGCAGTATAGGCAACCCACATTACAGTGCAGTTTTGTTGGTTGCGGATCGAAAAAGGTCCTTTTTAACAGGGGACAAAGTATTTATTTCAGTCCTTTTCCATAAATTGTATATACATAACACTTCAGATGGATGTTAGGAAGGGGAGAGTTATATTAAAGGTTTCGTTTCATTTTTTTTAAACAAAATTCTAATGTTGATTTCCTAGTGCAGACTGGGAATATAAAATCTACACATTGGGAATTTTAAATTTTAATACTTTAGCAAACATAAATAGGTATGTAAGAAATAAGTATGAAGCAATAGAGTTGCAAGAAAATGAAAGATTTCAGTTTAACGTCCTATGTTTATGTTCTTTAGGCTAAGGGACACGGATGATTAAGGCTAGTGAATGATGATGCAGAATTGGTGGAATGAGAATGCAGGAGTAAACGGGAGTACCACTGGAAAAACCTACGGATACAATATTGTCCACCACAAATTTACTTGGCGAAGGATCGAACCAAGAGCCCCACGCACCAGAAGTAAGCGTTCTATCACTGAGCCACAGTGCTTCTCTCGATTGGCGACACGAGCAACAGTGTTTGGCAAACGTAATTCCAGATACAGCTGAACGCCAATTTACACTAGAATATCTAACAAATCTAAGAGATGATGCAAAATAATAATAATAATAATAATAATAATAATAATAATAATAATAATAATAATAATAATAATAATAATAATAATAATAATAATAATAATAATAATAATAATAATAATAATAATAATAATAATAATAATAATAATAATAATAAATAACAAGCAAGGTTGACAATAGATGACTAGAATTTACCCATTAAAATGACGTCGTACAGCAGAGTTATATACACTTTAAGAATTAAATAAATCTACGTTTGTATGTGATATTTCATTGTATAACTTAGGAAGCTTGTTGAACTAAGAGCGTTGAACTATTGACAGTCTAGGTCGTACTAAATGAAAAAGATGTGTGCTACGAGTTTGTCTGAATGGAATTCGGAAATACAATTTTGAGAGTAACGTTTCGGATCTGGCGTGAGTTTCTCGAGATATTTGAGATCACTGATTTTATGACGAGTGTCAGGTAGTTGAATATTTAGTGTTCGTAACAGTTCGTGCTTTGTCATCGCACGTGTACGAGATACTCTGAAACGTACTATTGCCAGGAAGAAGTTAAGAACTGAGTTTAGCAGGGATAGGTTTGTAGAAGCTGCCATTGTCCAGATAGGTGAACAATATTCCAATTTCGGAGAAATTATTGCCTTGTAGAATGTTGCTATGGAAGAGAGGTTTCTTATCTCTGTTAATCTGTACAAAAGCCCTAAAAGACGCATCGATTCTTTAGTGATAGCGTTTATATGTTTCTGTTTAGCGTTTATATCTTATTAGATAGAACATATGAAGAAAATAATATTAGCAAAATTATTGCTACTGTGCTTACACGGAGTTGGAGGACAGGAGTTGGAATATGGAAGTAAATAATACTGTGCTACTGGAGTATTAACATTGAAGTAGGAATCGTGAAACGCTTTATTAATAGAATATTCTTATTACTGCAGTGCAACTGAGCACTCAATTGATACGAAACTTGGTGAGTTAAAATTCCTCGGCACCAATCTGAAATTCGAAGTTTTAAATTCAGCGTCTAATTGTAAGTAGAAACGTTGATATGTAAGTGATAAGTCAGCCTGAGATAGAATATTCCAGAAAATCCTAAAATGAAATTTGTTGAACGGTACTGTCACTCGTTTGTAAGTTAGAATATATATGCAGTAACTGACCAGATGCTACGAGTACAATAATGTACAGTGTAATATCGTAATAGTGGGAAGCATTTTACAGTTTCTTAAGTATAATCCTTGTTAATGCTATTGTACTGTACAAACAGGAAATGTCCCTCAGAGTTAGGGACTGCTGATACGATGTGTTATTTCCAGTGATCCGTTCTTTTATTAAGTAAATTCGTTATATATCGCGTACATGGAACGATATGATGATGCAAGCCCGCAGCTAGAGGGGGGGCTAGGGGGCCTGGCAAGGGTTAGAAATAAACACGTAACTGTTACCCAATCTTAAGACACTGAAAGCATATCAAAATACAACTTCTCATTATCGATTATCGTTTTTCCTCTATTGTGATTAACATTGACTTCCGGTATAAATGTAGGTTGATCAGCGAGATAGAAGTTAATCTTGAGATAATGAATTCATATCGGAAAAATGATTCTTGCTACTACATACCGTTTATGTTATATTGTCATTACCACTGATACCGAAAATGGTAGCTATATTGCTAATATTTTCGGTTGAAATGTAGGTATAAAGACGAGATAGTACATAATCTTTGGATGATGAATTGAATCAGAAAACTGATTTTCGCTACCTCACACCATTTTGGCTATATTGTAATTAATATACTTATCATTGATACCTGAAACTGTAGAATTTTCTGTTGAAATATAGGTAATAAGGATAGAGAATCTACTCATGGGATGCTGATTTTTTGAAATCAGAAAACCGATTCACTGTACCTCTTGCAGTTTAAGCTTTATTCTTTGTTGTAATTATCATTGAAACCGGAACAGGAATATTCTACCAATTTCTGTTGAAATATAAGTGGAAAGCACGGTGGCTCAGTGGTAGAGCGTTACTCTCTGGTGTATAGGATTCCTGGTTGGATCACCGGACAACATCATGTCTGCTGTTTTTGTTCGACATACTCCCGTTTCCTCCCACATTTCATTCCAGTAATTCTTCCATCACTATTAATTTTCCGTAATCTAAGTTTTCCTTACCCTAAAGGTCATAATCGTGGGAGGTTAAACTTAAAGATTTTCTTTCACTTTGAAATATAGCTAGTTATAAGGACAAGATAGTACGTAATCTTGGGATGATACATTCATGTTAGGAAACTGATTCTCATTACCTCATTTTTTACTTTATATTGGATTTATCATTGAAACCGGAAATGGTATATTTCTAGCACTTCCGGTTGCAACACAGTGATACAGATAAATATGGAACATAGTTTAGAAACTCTAAGAGTATATCTTATGAAACTTTACTATTGAGGCTCTGAAATATGTGACAGACAGACGGATTAATAACCATTTAGATATACGATTTTCTATATTTACCGAGCGAAGTAGCTCAAGTGGTAGAGCGTTGGCTTCGCATTCGGGAGGTCGCGGATTCGATTCCCGCTGCCGACCATCCTCATTGGGATTTTCCAGGGTTTCCCTCAATCCTACCAGGCAAATGCCGGGATGGTACCTACTAAAACAGGCCCTGGCCGATACCTTCCCAAATCCTTTCAATTCTTATTGTTATATATCCAGTATAAAATGGCCTCAGAGCTGTATCTGGTAATTGTTAAATAAATAAATAAATAAATAAATAAAAATAAATAAATATTATAAAGTTTATTAACCTTCATGAAAGAGTTTGAAAGAAGAATTAGAATCCGAAACAAGAAGGAACTTCTTGACAAAGAAATCGTCCTGAAAATGGAAGAATTATTGCCAAATATTTTGATTAATCCAGCTTCTTTTCTCTGTTATTGTAACATAAAAATCCTTTCGAAGAAATAAATCGGGAAAACATCAATCTCTTTATTGTTTTTTTTTTCCTTTTTTCGACTTCACGAGGACATTGACGTTAACTCTGCAGGGATCGACAGAGTCATCTGGCGGATGGGAGGGAGAAACATAATCTCAAGAATTCCTGCTTGTAGTAAAACTAGAATAAAGAAATAAGGATGTGAAAAGAGATTTGTCTCCTAGGAAATAAAAAAAAAGTAATGTTGATACAAGAAAAGAAAATAAATTTATTTACGTTTTTTGTATTTCTGTTCTTGACAATATTTCTTTCAATTCAGAAGGCGTTATTCTCTGCAACCAAGAAGAGATATTGTAATTTCGAGCGTTCAGTTTTCAGAATAAAGAAAAGAAAGAACGAATACCAACACGAAGCAGGAAAAAAAGTAGGAGGTAATATTCTAAGTTTCGAGAAGGAAATAAAACAATTTTTGAAAGCACAACCATAAAATAAAACTATAATTCTTATACAAAAAATGAAATTGTTACCATAAAATTTAAATCCTTTGTTGTGATCTTGTAATGGTAACTATATGAAATACCCATTCTTTGCACGGAAATAATATTTGAACCCCTTTCATCTGTTAGCAGGTCCGGATTAAAGGGGGGCTGTAATTAGGCCCGTATCCAGTGGGGTCTAGGGGTGCCGGACTCCCTAAATGTTTGCTGGCCCCCCTAAAATTTTGACGGTAGGCTTGCAAATGAACTATAATATGGTTGGCTAGGGTGCTCCCTAACTTCAGCCGCCTCCCTACATTTTTGGGCTTTCTACGGGGCCTGGCTGTAACCCCAGGCCTCCAAGTGGACGCGGTCTCCACTTTGATCAAAGTCTTACCTGGTTGTCCAGAAAGAACCATACAAGATGACAATGATAATTATTAGATAAACTATAACCAAAAATACAAAACAAATTTCTTCGTTTGCTACATGCGCCGTCTTAATAAATTAGCGTAAATCAAGTTTTAAAAGAAGAAGATCGAATCTAGTGCACGAGAATCGTGATTCATATTTTCTCGTTGAATAGGAGTGTTCTTTAGTCTCCAGTCCCAATCCGGTAGAAAAATTAAGTCTCTGTGTAGATGCACATTATGTTATGTTTGTTTTATGTTAAAAAATTTTATCTGTTTTTAAACACTGTATGCCTGGAGTCGGATAGAAATTTTTCCTACAGTGCTAGCCAGTTTACTTTGTGTATTCCTTTAACTTTCCTCCTGTACTTTCACAGAAATATATTAGGCGAAATCAGCAGGGGCTACATATTCTTTTCTAGTCCCGGGCCTGCGGATAGGCTAATCCACCTCTGTCCCTTAGAATACCCATTTTACTGAAAATATTATAAAATTTCCTTGTCAAAGTATAAAGTAGAAAAAATTACACCGTGTTTTGGTTTTCTTCTCCAACGTTTTTTTTTATTAAAAAGTTTCCGCTATAAAACAATGTAACACACAATCATCTAAATGTTGTCCTAAGATCAATACAATCCTTTTAGTAGTTAGGTGGTAAATAGATGTCCCTCGACCCATGAAGCCAAGAAAAGGATTGTAAAGCTCCAGGTAAGCTAGGAGGAAAGGGAAGTCAGAAAACTCCATGCAAGCTAAGTAGTTGAGGTGAGCTCCACTTAAGCTAGGAGACGGGTTGAATTCCCACAAAAGATTCAGGCAAACTAGATAGGCAGGAGGTAGAGACCTGCACGGGCCGAATTTTTCGGCCCGAGCTCAATCCAGCCCGAATGTACGTATTCCCGGCCCAGCCCGGGCCCGAAAAGTTTTGGAGATTTTCGGCCCGAGCCCGGCCCGGCAAGTTTTTTTAAATTCTTGGCCCAAGCCCGGCCCGGGGCCCGATAAATTTTCGAAGTTTCATTTTGTAACATTTTTCACGGGCACACTTCTTCAGCCTTTGCCTTTATTCTAATTATCGTTTAACGAATGTCAATAATTATTAAAGAATTGCAATTAATCGGCCCCAGCCCGGCCCGGCCCAAAGAAGTAATAGAGTCGGCCCGCCCAAGGTCCCTAGAGTCGGCCCGTGCAGGTTTCTAGCAGGAGGTCTCGGAGTTCCAGGCAAGCTTGGATAGGAGGCTTCGGTTAGGTTAGAATCTCTCAGAGTTCTAGAAAAGCTAAGAAAGGAATCTTGATCAGACGAAACTGGTGTTGATTGATACGATGCATATAGTTTTATACCTTCTTTTGAGCAGCGGACACGCTGGTGTATCTCTTCTATTACATGAGTAAGTATTGGCGAGAATTCCTGTCGCCTGCTTCACTGTACTATCCTACTGTGCTGTGCTGTACTGTAATAACTTGTAGTAGAAGAGCAAGTGGTGTTGTTTCACTAATAAAAGCACATGTTGGTATTTATAAATACAGACCACCTGTGAGATATTACAATATAATGATAAATATCCTTAAGTTAACATTTGTGACACAAATGTTTGAATCCCCTATTTATTTAGGACAAGCTTTTTACTCGAAGTTACATGATATGAATCTTACGTTTCAAAACTTCATTACATATTGGTCATCCTTTTTTCGTTGTGTCATCATAAATAATTATAGATAACGTCATTGCGGGAATTTTATTTTCACTCCTCATCCTCCATGTCGTTGAAGGGATTAACTTGAATAATCGTACTGCACAACATTAATAATCTATATATATAAAAGAGAACGCACAAAATCCTTTGTCCGCTCATCACGCTAATACGGCTGAACCGATTTCTTTCATTTTTGGGGGGTTGTTAGGATTTGGACCCTAGATGGTTTTTATCATATCACTTTAATTTTCAATTACCAGTGTCTTGAGATAATTGACCAATCAGGTGTCAATACGTACAAAAAATCCTTTGTCCGCTCATCACGCTAATACGGCTGAACCGATTTCTTTCATTTTTGGGGGGTTGTTAGGATGTGGACCCTAGATGGTTTTTATCATATCACTTTAATTTTCAATTACCAGTGTCTTGAGATAATTGACCATTCAGGTGTCCATACGTACAAATCCTTTGTTATTAGTTCATCATAGGTATAAAAATAAACGTATTTATATGCAACCCGCATGACCCTGTGACTCGGCGGGTTAACATAACTGACAGGCGCTATAAATCACTTGAAAGCGAAAAAGTAAAAATTATCTAAGTAACAAAGTTTATTGCGTTCCGGGATGACCGCAGCGAAGCGGGGCGGGTTGGGGTGACCGCAGCGAAGCGGGGCGGGTTAACATAAATGACAGGCGATATAATGTTAACATTAGTGCAATCTTCTATGGTTTTTATCATATCACTTGAAAGCGAAAAAGTAAAAATTATCTAAGTAACAAAGTTTATTGCGTTCCGGGGTGACCGCAGCGAAGCGGGGTGAACGCTGCTAGTTTATCATGAAAAAGTCTACTAGGGGTAGTTTGCACGAGAAAGTATTTTCTTCAATGGCCTATGTTTAGCAGAAGGCGTCCAGCTCTTTTTTCTAAAAATGTTACAATTTTGGTCATTTCTGTTCACATTAGTTTAGTTTAGCATTAGATTCGTTTAGGTTAGGTTAGCTTATGTTATGTTAGTGTAGCTGTTCAGCATATATTTTCGCTTATTGCTACTAATATTAGGTTAGATTTGGTTACGTTATGTTACATTTAAATCTTCCATCATCCATTTCTCTTGTAAATTATGTGGTTTTTACGTGCTTCTGGACCCCTTCTGCTAAACATACTCCTCTTCAATACAATTTTCTGGAGGCGTCTATTATAATTTTCTTCATATTTTGTAAAGAAACAGTTCCAAAATAAATAGTGCATGACATGTCTCAATTTATAAAGTGAGAGCTGGGCGGTGTCCTCTATCCTTTATTACGATATACCATATTTATTTTCAATTATAAATTTTAACTTCAGTTCGCATTTAATCACCAAAAACAATGAAAAAGAAAGTGGAAGGAAGTTGATAGCGCTTGCATTTACGAGTAAACGCGCCATTCCTACATTTGTGTGATGAAACAAGAAATCCTAGAGAAAAGCTTAGAATAACCTTGTGCCAAGGGTTGTTAACGGCAATGGAACTAGTACCTTCAAATGAGTTTCACTGAGTTTTAATTCAAGAACCGGGACCGGAATTGCAACTGATTCTTTTTTTCGAAAACGAATCTGAGCCCAGAATCTGAAGAAACGTTTTTATAAAAACGATTCCGAACTAGGTACTGAAACAAATTTTCTGAGAAAATCGGTTTCGGAATTGAAATCGAAATTAAATTATAGACAAAAGAAATATATGTTTTGTAACTATACCACTGTAGAGAGTTCTATCGAGATATCATATCATATAATTGGCTAACAGCGATTGAAGCTTGTAACGAATAAACTAATGATTATTGCAAATGGTGATAGAAATATCTATTTCGGTTCTCTTCTGGAAAAACAGAATTATGGTTTAATGCATTGTGACCAGAACAAATATGTTGAAATTTAATTTTGGGTTCTCTTCCCGAATAATATTGAATCAAAACGTTTATTTAGACTCCGGAACAAGAACAGGAAACATATTCAATTCAGTTACCATTAACTGTAATGGTTCCACAGTTTCTGAACCCCATACTTCATGATTGTAGTAGCGACAAAATTTTCAAGAGTACCTGTGTCTTTATTTCATTTCCTTCACGTTTTCTTTTGTCACTTTCTCATTGGATTTACATTTTTCGTAAATAACATTACATTTTACATTATTCTCTACATTCATATTTTAGTGATAGTTTCTCTTTCTTTCTTTCTTAACCTTTTTTACATCTCAATCCTCTAATTATCTTCGTTCTTCTCTATACTCACATTTCGAATTGCAGTCTGTTTTATTCTTTTCTTGAACTTATATTTTTCAGTTCCACATTGGATGTATTTCGTATGCAGCAAATGTTCTATGTACGCAGAAAACTAAAGACATGGGAGTTCACCGGGATCATAATACTTCAAATAATCTATGCATTAAAACATCAAATAATACTTTCGATAAAGTCGATACTTTCAAATATCTAGGATCAATGTTAACAGACGAAAACCATCTTCAAGAAGAAATTAAATGTCGATTAAAAGCAGGGGATTCGTGTTACTATTCAGTTCAAAATCTTTTGTCGTGAGTTCTGACGAGACGATAATCATGTCTGTTGGGTATAGCTGCGAAACATGGTTGGTTACTCTGAAACAAGAGCGTAGACTGAGTGTGATTAAGAACAATATTGGGGAGACAAAAAGTCGGACTCAAGTCGAACGGGAATGGGGAATGACGAAAAACTTCATAACGGGCGACTTATAATTTATACGGTTTACCAAACATTGTTAGGGTCATTAAATCCAGGAGGTAAGAGCTCCGAATCTAAGGGGGGCCTAGGGGGACCGGACCCTTGAAAACCTCATGTGGTCCCTATTGTATTTATTAGTGTACAGTCCGCACCAAAAAACCTGCAACATGAGCATGTAAGTTTATTGTAAAACTACGCCTAACAGCGCATGGAATCAACATGACGTCTAAGTGGCACGAATCACGCCACGAGAAAACTCGGCGTCCTCTCCTACACATTTATTTTGGAGCAAAAGACTTCGTCGTTTCACAATAAAGTTACATGCTCATGTTGCGGGTTTTTGCTGCGGACTGTACAATATTTGGCATAATTTGAGTGCAATTTGTTTTAAAATCTTCATATATATACCTTCTGCATCTGAATGCCCCCCTTCCCCAAATACAAGCAAATCGGCGCCCTTGATAGAAGGCTCAAGTGGGCAGGCCATGTAGCCAGAATGAAAGAAAGTAGGAATGCTATCAAAGCTTTAACTGGAAGTCCAATCGGAAAACGACAATTAGGAAGACGTAGGCACAGATGGGAGGACAATATTAAGATGCATCTCGCAGTACAAAGTAAAAACTGTAGCCAGTTGGCTAAGGATACAAGTAAGTAAAGAGCTTTTTTTGAACTTCTGGATTTCATAGGCTATAGAATTAGTTTTAGTTAGTTTAATTTTCAAAGTTCTTCTCCACGTCCACATTTCGAGTGTTTCTATTATTTTTGTGGTTCCTGTATACTGAGAGAATATTTTGAGAAGGAAGTAAGTCGAGCAAACGAAGACACTGTCAAATAAATCGATGAGGATGGAGAGGGGATAAAAACCTGTTCTACAAAGAGTATGCAACAAGAATTTTTGTCAAATGTTGCCTTCTCTATGAACAAATGAAATACAATCTAAGAAAAAAACACAGTCAGAGACACAGAAATGGAGACTGAAAGAGAGAGAGAGAGAGAGAGAGAGAGAGCAAAGAATAAGGCAAAAACGAAAGGAAGAGAAATGATGCACAAAGAAATGAAAGCGAAGTGACGCTGTGCAAGAAATGAATGACAAGAAATTCGTGGTGGCGTTTTTGGATTCCCTATTCCAGAAGGTATGCCTTTAGATTATGAGTTTATGAATATCATCTGCATAACATAACGCAAGATATATTAGAAAATATTGAAGAAAGAGAAAAAGAGAAACAGCTACGTTGTCGCATTGTCAAACGAACTGAATATGTAAAAGAAATGTATAACGCACATCAGGGACAATCTTCGTTAGAATATTCGTCTGTCGCCTTTGATTTCATTCTATATAGTTAACATGCATTCACAAGGAAAAGTTAGTATTGCATACAGGACCAGTTAGGTTTTTCTGTGGTTATAATGAAAAAAAGAATTTGTAACTGTTAATTTAATTTAAAATAAAAAATCAATAAAAGTATAATTCTTCTTATTTTCTTGTACTATGTGGATATAAAAATATGTCGCTAACTTAGTGAGAACAGAAAATAAACATTTCTCGGGATATATCAACCACAATAAATAATTGGAGAACTCAGTCTCGGAGTGTTGTTTTGGGAGCATAATGTACTTGTTCATACTATAGGTATTTCGAAGCAAGTCTTAAAATATATGGGTTTTTCATAGGTAAACCAACGACCCTAGAGCCCAGACTTAACCCCAAGTGACTATTTATTTTCTTCCAATCTGAAAAAGGCGTTACAAGGCCGGAGATTTGAACATGAGTAGGGATGCGCACGAGACAAGATTTGTGGCTGTCTCGTCTCGAAAATGTGCTGTAAAAGTGATATCTCGACTCGAACAACTATATGAGAAATGCACTCGAAATTTCACTCGAAAGAGATTGTATTGGAAAATATTTCTTTTAACTGCAACTTTTATTTTATTTAATACCTTACTCCAGCATTTCTGAACCTTTTTTCTTTTGGGGCACACCAAAGTACGTTTTAAACTGTCGAGACATCCCTGCATGGGACTCTTTCCTAGATGCAAAAAAGCAATGGAATTAATTATTGGAATTAATTTTGTATTAATGATTTATGTTTTTCATGACGAAAGTATGATCCGTTAAGTAATATATTGTTGTTTAATTTCTCCTTCCAGTAAGGCACATACTACTTTTTAAACCAAATTGTGTTCCAAAGAAACAATAATGCTATATTAAAAAGAATTTCGTTTTGAATTTTCGTTCCTAATAATGTGAACATTCCAAACATTAAACATATTACTAAAACAAATGTTCAATAAAATTGTGAAACATCTGACTTGAGTTGTTTCTTTGCAGGTATTTTCTTCCGTCCCTGGATTCAAAACACTCTTCAGAACATAGTCAAAGTGGTTGTCAGCTTCCTAGGATGTCTGTACTTTCGTCTTATTGTGGGTTATAGAAACAAAATCTCGTCCAGTTCTTTACCAGGGAGTAATGTGCCTAAGATCAATGGCACATTCCCGCGCTGATACCCTGGAAAAGGAATGCAGTAGCCCGTGGATCACCAGTTTTGATCGCTACTGGATGACTAACTTCATTAATGAAATTAGATCCTCCGTGACCCCAAGACCCACTGATTTCTATTGCTACTGTTATAAACCAATATTTGTCCAATAGGTTTGTGTATTTTAGTCTTTTGTCAGACTAATTTTTTTTTATGGAATTAATTATTTTTTTAATTATGGAATGACTATGGGAAGGAAATCTTACAAGTAAATTACGTAAGGCTCTTGAATAGAAACATATTAAGATAAAAGAAACTTATGACTCTTAAGAGGGAATATGAAAAACATAAGAAGACATAAAACTTAAAACTAGTGAGATATTTTTTCCTGGTGATTTTTGCAAAGCATATCTATGGGTGGGTGAACTCTTCACAGACACACTCTCGTGTCAAGTGTTTCTTTCCAAAGAAAAATGAATAGCGTTAAAAGCAAAATTTTCAGCTTTAAATTTGGATAGACTAGTGTGAAATCAAGTCGATTGACGATAATGATTTATTTTTTTTTTCTGAAGATAATTTCTTTGCGGAAAATATTAAAAGGCATTAAACACTTTGCGACACACCTAACATATATTCGCCATACAGCGGTTGAGAGACGCTGCCTTAGGCCGCGAACTTATCAGTCACTTCTCGTATAGGTATATATATACAGTGTATCAAATATTTCCCATGAACTTCATTCTTCCTACGTGAAGAATACGCATTCTAATTAATTATTTAATTACAATTAAAGAAAGGGATGAATATTTCAACAATTATCTTTTCTGATTCTGATTCTATAAACTCATTGGGTAGAGTTTTCCAGTTGTGTGTTCTCAATCAACATTGGAGTTGTAAACGACGGGAAACTATTCACGTGGATTTTAAATCACAATCGGGAACTAAATCCCGTGCAGTTGGTGGGTCGAAGGACTATTATGCAAGAACCATCAAAGTATATGAAGGCCGTTCCCCACCATGGCATCTCCTCCCCGAAAGAGCTGGATAACAAAGCCAAGCACATCATCTCATGGGTTTAAACTTTTGTTGCTGTAGATATGCATGCCTTTATTCATTAATAATAATAATAATAATAATAATAATAATAATAATAATAATAATAATAATAATAATAATAATAATAATAATAATTATTATTATTATTATTATTATTATTATTATTATTATTATAATTATAATAATAATAATAATGATAATAATAATAATAATAATAATAATAATAATAATAATAATAATGGCTTATTCTCTCATGGTAATATCCTTTAGGCTAAGGAAGACAGATGGTAATTAAAAGTGAATGTTTATGAAAGAAGTTGGAGGTATAAGGATGTGAGTAGAAACGGGAGAATCTCGGAAAAACCCGTGGACACGATGTTGTCCGCTATAAGCTCACATGTCGTACAACGGAACCTGGAACAACGAAGCCACCGAATTTCCCGTCTTTATTCGAGAAATGAAACGGATATCTGTGGTTCACGGGGGTACTAAGCTCGATTTCCTATGCTAGATACTTCAGAAATTATAATGCACTACGATGTTTAACATTTTATCTCAAACTGTAAGTTCAAGTCTCATATAGTCTCGGTGCTGAAATGGGAGATTAAATTCCAACCAACCAATGAAAGAAATATGTTACCTATTCTTCTTTACTTAATTATTTAGATAACCTTGCGTCACACATATAAAAATTGAATTTTGGGAAAACAGTACTTACCTACTTCCTTTTCTGAATATTTTAAAGTATCGTTAGAACTTACGCGAAATATCTTTACAACTATCCTTTGTAGCATCATTATTACACGAGTTAAAAATAGACATAAAAACTAGAGTGATTACGAAGTACAAAGTAACTGGAGAAGTACAATGCAGTAAAGAAAATTGAATTTGTTCATTATGCAGCAAGCTCTCTCTATATATATATGAAAGGCAGCTCACGTTCAGTTGTGAAGTCATTTGTTATGCTAATAGAATTTTTATAACTTTTGTGTCAGACCTCATCACAAGTCATGTTTTTACATACTCGCACAAAAATACCCCTATTATAGCCATAATAATAGTTTCTTTCATAGTTGCCTGGTATCGACTTGCAGACCCTTTTTAATGTCTATATTGATGGCATATTTTAAGTTTCCCTGGATTCATCCGCTCGGAACAGGATATGGGAGAGAGAGAAAGAGAGAAAGAGAGAAAGAGAGAAAGCAAAAAGATAAAGAAAGACAGAAAATGGGTCGGAAGATCCCCATAATCCAACCGGCAGCCATAAAAATGCATGAAGCGTGTTTTAATCTTATGTCTTAATGTCTATCTTCATCTCCCATATTTATAAGGCTTCATTTAATCACCCAGAAAGCATTCGATGAACAACTTACAAACTCTGAACACCACAACTACAACACGCTCCTACAGAGTGCACTCACAAATTTCAACGTTTAATTTTCGTATGTATATCTTATTCAGTGGCGTATTTACGATTTTGTTTCGGGAAGAGCTTTGCTAATTTTCGGGGGGGGGGGCTTTGCCTGGAAATGTGAAAATTCTGCAAGATATTTCATTACTTTACTATACTAAGTAAGATTTCGTGGGGGGCTTAAGCCCGGAAGCCACCCCCCTAAATACGCCACTGATCTTATTAAACGCCGAAGGTTAGTAACAAGACCGTCCGCAAAAGTGGAAAGGCGTATTATTGCCTCCTCCTGCATTTTCAAGAGGGATTCTGTTTTTCGAAATACATGTCAAAACAAATTTGCTTATGTGTACACTATACTATTTTATACATTTTATACTATTTTGTACGGTTTACCCAACATTATTAGGGTCGTCAAGTCTAGGAGGCTTAGGTGGGCGGGTCATGTAGCTAGAATGGAAGAAAGTAGAAACGCTTTTAAAGTCTTGACTGGAAGACCAATCGGGAAACAACCATTAGGAAGACCTAGGCGCATATGAGAGGACAATATTAAGATGGATCTCGCAGAGATTGGAATACAAAGTAGAAACTGGATCCGTTGGCTAAGGATAGAAGTCAGTGGAGAGCTTTTGTGAAAGCGGCATTGAACCTCCGGGTTCCATAGGCCATAGAGTTAGTTAGTTAGTTAGTTATACTGTTTTGCACTATTTTATACATTTTATACTATTTTATACATTTTATACTATTTTATAGGTCTACTATTTTATACATTTTATACTATTTTATACTATTTTATACATTTTATACTATTTTATACTATTTTATACATTTTATACTATTTTATACATTTTATACTATTTTATACTATTTTATACATTTTATACTATTTTATACATTTTATACTATTTTATACTATTTTATACATTTTATACTATTTTATACTATTTTATACATTTGTTCTGTTTCTCTGAAACTAAGATCAAACCAGAAAAAAAAGCTCTAGTATGTTTTTTAAAGATTACTCGTAATACGAGGGAAGATCAGAAACTAAGTTATAACGCCGATATTTCTGGAGTTTCGTCTGTTATAGAGAAATAAGGAGTGTGAGATAATTTTAATATATATAGTTGGCAACTGTGCAGAGTTTCAGCGGCCCGTCACCTACGGCGCTAGTTTCGGATGGCGACTCGTTTCGAATACTGGCCTCGCTGTAAAGTCCGCTCAGCTATTCGATTTCTTGTGGGCGAAGCACGTAAGTGCAGCTGAAATTCACCCGTAGCTGGCAGAGGTCTACGGAGAGACTGTGATATCTCGTCAGTATGTCGCAGAATGGTGTCGAAAGTTTGTGGCCCACCGAAAACGGCATCAATAAATTTGAATTCAGCTCGCGTGAAGGAGCTGGTTCGAGACAACAGAAGGATCACATTACTTCATCTGATGGCAGAATTAGAAAGTCGTTCAGAAACGTTCGTCATATTGGGCACGATATTCTTCAGTACCGGGAAGTTTGTTCCCGATGGGTTCCACGTGTTATTATCAACCAACACAAGGACAGGACTTTTACCAGGAGGGAATCTTCAAATTGATCCCACGATAAGACAAGTGCACCAACCAATATGAAGATTATGTCGAAATATAATTTAATGTACGTACTATGTGTTGGCTGTATTGGTTGTGTGAAACAATATATATTGTAAAATTCTGTCCCATATAGGTTGTATGTAGAGCGTAATAAAAAGAGTGTCCGGAATCGACGACATTTTATTATAAAATTCCACTATAAATAGTATTTTACAAAATACAACAAAGATAATTTCTTCTAAGCTTGTAAGATTAGATAAAAGTAGTCTTTGACCGTGAGGTCGCAGATAGGATCTCCACAAAGTCCCGTAGCAGGCTAAGCAGAGTGGCGTTAGGGTTCCCAATGCTCCGTGGCAAGCAGTTGGTTGGTTCGGTGACCACAGAGCCTCGTAGCAGGCTAAGCGGTTGAGGTTAAGATTCCCGACAGAGCCCCGAAGCAGGCTATGCCAGGAGAAAGGAAAAGTCAAAAGTCCCGTAGCAGACTAGAGGCCTGGGGTTAGGTTACTCCTAATGTTCCGTTGCAAATAGTAGGAGGGACACCAGAGAACTGATACAGGTCCGCTTCGACCATCATATTTATAGGGTCCCCAAATGGCGGTGGCGCTGCCGCTCTGTTGTCGTCGTCTGCTTCGTGGGAGGAGCCAAAAGTCCGTCGTCTGCAGGTCGTAGTGGATCCACCTTGTGTGTAGTATCCTCTCCTAAAACCATGTGATGATGTTTATAAACATAGGAGTGAAGAGTTGCTGGTACACAATTCCACGTGGGACATTACAATATGCACGATACATTGCAGGCTTTGTCAGCTTACTTTCTGATCACACGTACTTGGGAAGGTAAAATGAAATCTTTAATCTAGAATGTCATGCTTATATTCTCAAGGCTAAAAGGGACAGGTGATTAACTCAATTGAATAGAACAATGAAAACTTGGGAGCAAATGGAAGAACTTCGATAGAACCCACGAACTTGTCGACAATAAACTGTCAGGTATGAGACTGAACCAGGTTTCTTTCCCAAGAGGGGTGGGAGCATTTCGTTTCAATTCAACTATATATGTGGAATGCTCCTAAATGCAGGCAGCTCCTTTTCGGGCGGTCAAGGGCTGTGTTATGGATGGAAATCCCTCCTTTAACCTCCAACCTTCTTGACCTCGGTATTCATGGAGGTAATGTCGTCACTACCACTCTCCGGGATCCTTTTATTTCACAGGTTGCTCCGACTCCGATTACGAAGAGCTTGAGAGAACCTCGGAACCGCTTTAGAACGAGGATAGGGCAAGAAAAATTCAATACCACACTAAGGAACAAACCCGGGCTACATGTGAACGTTAAGAGAATTTTTATAGTAACATAGTATATGTAAATTTATTAATATATATAACAAAGCACATAATTTCGTTTCAGATTTTTAAAGCTTAATAAAAGTAAGAACCCCAGATTGTTTCTTTGCATATAGCATTATTTTAAATATGTGATATTTTGAACATTTAAAAAGCGTTTTGCTCCACAGAGTATGATTACGAATAACAGTACAATTTATATTCCCATTTGCAATTTAAATTTGTTAGTTACTAACCGTCAAATACAAAAATTTAAGAACATTTATATTCATGTTTATTCGAGATAAATTTGAGGAGTAATTGTCACGTCATAAACTTAAACAGAAACTTACTGTTATGGTGAAGTATATGACAACTTCCGAAGTAATTTTGGTACACAAATGAAGTGCTTACGTTTTGTGTAAGTTAAATTCATTTATGGTTTATATACCACGTCTCATAAGCAAATGGAATCAGATAGTAGATATTTCATTTAAACTGGCAGTAATAGTTGTCTTACGTTAGAACTGAAAATGCTTTGTCTTTGCGGTGAGCGAAATGTATGCTTGGCTCTGCATACATTAGTTGGAAGATTATACTTACTATCCTTTCTAGAGAAACAAAACTACCTTGTGACTGAAACATTGCAATCACAGAATATGACAGCAGAGGAAAATTAGACCGCATTCTACCAAAGTCCTTTTTTTATGTGTCTCTTTTTGTTTTCTTTTTAATCTTTCCTTCTTTTGCGTTCGTATTCACACTCCAAATCTCTAACAAAACCGTTATTATTACTGGGATTTGATTTGCACTGTCAGGAGAGAAAGCCAGTGTCATTTGCCCCTTCCTCGCCTCTCAAAAACCCTTTATGTTGCAAAATGCTTGCCTTATTAGGACGATGCCCAACCTCTCCACCTAACTCCCACTATCTAACCCCACCTCCCGAATCCTACAACGTATAAGGGAGTGAAAAACTCATTTGCATTCTAATGAATTAACAAATGCTAATTGCGGCACGACGAAATAATGGCTGCGAGAAACCTTCCCAACCATTGGCAAAGCGACGAAACGTGACGCGATGGGAGGGGGGAGGCGAAGAGGATGCCTTCTTGTTGCTTTGTGTCGCGAAAGGTAAAGCTAAAGGATACTCCTCTCTTCTCCCCTCCCCCGCTTCCAACAAACCAAAAGTCAACGACGAGAAATTTAAATCAAAAACTGTCAGAGAGGGAAAGACGGGGGAGGAACTTGGTGGAGATGAAAGATGGATAATTCTAGATGACTTGCTAAGTTGTCGCAGATTACGGTATTGTTCACTTATTCATAAGACACCCTTCAACGTACGCGGTTACAATGTAATCTTTGACATAAGATGTGGTATTATCCACACTGAAATGCGGACTGAAGATATGTATCTGAGTTCTACAAATGTTGCACAATAGCAAATTTTGCTTTTATACATATTTATTGATCATTGACTGCTTGTTCTCTAGTGTGCTTGAATCGAAAGTTGCAAAATTAAACTGAGGTACTGCTTTCAATGAGCTATCTTCAGTAGATTTGGGACGCAAAAATTTGAGAAAGTTGTCTTTTCTGAAAAAAATACGAAGTTTTCTGCACGGTTTTCTTTGTGTGGACACCAAATTTATCATTTCCAGCTTGAAATGAAATGAAATGAAATCTTTGAGTTTAACGTCCCACGGTTATGCCGGTTAGGCTAAAGGAGATGGTGATTATGAGAAATGAATGAAATGCTGGAATGAAGAAAGTGGGAGGAAACGGGAGAACCCCGAGAAAACCCACGCACACGGTGTTTGTCCACCACAAAGTTCACTTGGCGGGAGCAGGGTTTGAACCCGAGACCCCTAGCACCAGAGGTGAACGCGTTACCACTGAGCCACCGCGGCCCCCATTTCCAGCTTGAAGATAGATAGCACTTGGAAACATGAAATAAAATCTTCCATTTTAACGTCCCACGATTATGCTCTTTCAGCTAAGGGACACAATGAATTCAGCAAGTTAATAACGATGGAAGAACTGGAAGAATGAAAAATGTCAAGAAACACAAACACCTTTAAAAAGCCCATGGACACGATGTTACTTGGACGGAGATCGAACCAGCGACCTCACGCACCAGAACCACGCGTACTACTTATTTTAGATACAATCCAACCAGTGGCGTAGGGAAGGGGGGCCAGAGGGGCCGGGCCCACCCCAAAGAGGTCCGACAATGTACTTCGGTACTTTGACGTTCGTAATTTTTTATACATTTTTATCTTTATATATTTCTTTGTTTGTAATGTTTCTATATGTACCTATAACAGCACTTGGCCCCTCCGAAACACACAACCTGGCTACGCTACTGACTCCAACCATGGGCAACTCACGTCCTTTTAACGTAATCCAAACACTACAGGGACACGAATATAGAAATATCGAGAACAGTTAAAATTCCGACCTTGCTCTTTAGAGCGATTCGAACCCCCCAATGGGCTTCACCTTACGATCATCAGCCTAACGCCTCAGACCACTTAGCTACACCCACCAGCAACCATGAGTTATGTTGCTCCCCATAGATAGCACTTGAGATAAAGCCTACTCTTATATCGCTGAATATAAACGAATTCTTGCCAAATTAATGGAAAAACTTGAGCATGAAAACACGTCTGATGCCTGGATTGGCAACGGTCAATTGGTGAGCACAGTGACTGGCTGTTGGTGATGGTGTGTGAGAGTACACTCCATACTACGTGAAGATAAGTAGAATGACAATATACAGTGAACTGACAAGGGAACATCTTATATTGATAGTAGCATTGTCCAATTAAACAATGTGCAATCGATAGAGGAGTGGAAAAAAGTGAGAAATCCAAAGTTTTATGGGCCGATACCCAGAAACACAGGAGATAGAGAGGAAAAAAGAATCTAGAAACATGTGAAGATAGCAATGCAAAAGATACATTGACATAGAAAGAACTTCAAAATGATTAAAGAAATCAAAATGACATTTACACAACAGTATAGCAAGCAAACATTGTACCCACAGACATTCTCAATAGCATCATATGTAATGTGTGCCAACTAAGCACAAAATAAAGATTTATTAAATGGTACGGAACACAAATTATAACATGTAGAAAATCTAATTATGAGTAGAACCATACCTGTGAAGTCATGATGTGCAGTGTTGCCAACGTTTGAAAATAAGCCTATATGAATTCCTATATGAATCTCGGATGTAGAAGAGTACATACAGTACGTGATTCAAATTAGTTAAAACCAAAATATGAGACCACAAACAATAATATAATCATTGAAGCACGAAAATAAGGGACGAAGCACAGTGTCGAAGCAGGTTTGCCCAAGTGGAAAATCAGAATAGTATCAAACACAACACACAAAACTAAAATGATGCCTGCTCTTGGATTGACAATTGTTAGCAGACTCACTTTTCTGATGCACGTAATATTGTATCACCTCACACATTATTGGTAGTCAATTTTTCAGTGTTGCTGTTGATAAAGCGCTACGAGGTGAGTTGGTACTGTATGTACTCTTTTACTTTCGAAATTCATATAGGAATTCATATAGGCCTATCTTCAAACGTTGGCAACACTGAACATCATGACTTCACAGGTATGGTTCTACTCATAATTAGACTTTCTACATTTTATAATTTGTGTTCCGTGCCATTTAACAAAACTCCATTTTGTTCTCAGTTGGCAACACTGCATTACATGTAATGTTATTGAGCACGTCTGTGGGTACAATTCTTGCTTACCATACTGTTGTGTAAATGTCATTTTGATTACTTTAATCATTTTGAAGTTCTTTTTATGTCAATGTATATTTTGCATTGCTATTTTCACATGATTCTAGATTCTTCTTTCCTCTGTACCTCCTGTGTTTCTGGGTGTCGGCCCTTAAAACTGGACTTCTTACTTTTTTTCCCTTCTCTATCCATTGCGCATTGTTTGATTGGGCAATACTACTATCAATATAAGATGGTCCCTTGTGAGCATACAATGATAGTATATAATAGGCATCCTCCTTGATTTTCGAAGAGGGCTAATTGCTGACGCTGAGGTATGTAATGCAAGCATGGGAAAAGTGATAAATATATTCGATGTGCCCAAGTAATGCAGCCTACAAAACTTATGACAAAATCACATCGTCAAAGAAGAACTGGTCAGAAGAAACCATCGCACCGAACATTAAAGTCGATTGTCAGTCAGAACCGGCGTACATCTGCCGTACAAATTACAGAGGAACTCAAGCAGCACTTCCCATAGAATGTGTCGACAATCACTGTTCGTGCTAGTTACGCATGGTCGGGTTATAAAGGACGAAATAACGAATAACATACGATAACGCTTAAGCACGAAGTCAATGGTGCCAGTAAAATACAATATTGATCGGTGGGGGCGTAAAACGTATGCTGTTTGAAAGAGTCATGGTCCACTTCATTTCAAACCAGTAGCGGATACCCAGAGAAACGTATGATCCTCAGAGTCTGTGCCCAATCGTGAAACATGGTTTTGGCTTTGTAATACTTTGCGTCGCATTATTCTAGTTCCGTCTTCAGTCGGTTCTGTGCTGACGCTTCACTACGCATGATTATGTCGCCATTTTTGAGAACCATGTGGATCTTATGGTCCACACACTGTCACCGGGCAAAGATACCATATTCCAAGATGTTAATGCACTCATTCATTCAACTCTAGCTGTTGCTACAGGTTTAAGGAGCATCTCCTTTAACCTGCAGGGGTCACTATGAATCAGTGGTAGAGCGTTCATCTCTGTTACATGGAGTCCTTGGTTCGATCCCAAACTTTGTGGTGGACAAACACTATGTGCCTGGGTTTTCTCGGGGTTATCTCAGTTTCTTCATTCAACTATTTAATTCATTTCTCATCATCACTGTCTCCTTTAGCCTAGCCGGCATACACATGGGACGTTAAACTTAAAACTTCCCTCTGTCCCACTGAATTCTCGGACTTTCTCTCTCTTCCATTCCCCATTACTTTCCCCCAGGAGAGAAAGAAAGAGACAGAGAGAGACAAAGAAAAAAGAAAAGAAATAATTTTTCTTCTCACCTCTTTTTCTTCCCTTCGAAAAAAGAAAACAAAAGAAAAATGAAATAAATGCTTATTTTTAAATTTCTTCTTCCCTTTCTTTCTCTCTTTTCGTTCTTTCACTTTCTCTTTCTCTTTTCCTTCTCTTCTTCTAAGAAAAGACGAAGCAAAAAAGAGAGGTCTCTCTCTCAGGGAGAGGAAAAAAGAAAATATGGAAAGGAAAGTAAGAAGAAGAATTAAAAAATTCCTTCCCTATTTTTCTTTTGAAGGGATGGGGAGCGCGGGATAGAACATTTTTCCTTTTTCATTGTTTTCTCTCTCTCTTCCTCTCTCTGTCTCTCTCTCTCCCTCTTTGTCTGTCTTTTTTAAGAGAGAGTGAAAAAAAAGAAAAAAGATCTTCCCTTCTCTTTTCTTATTTTTCTTCTCCCTTTTCTATTTTCTTTTCTACTCTCTCTTCTATGTTTTTTCTCTCGAAAGAAGAAGAAAGCCAATAAATAAAAGAGAAAGAGAGGTGAGAAGAAAAAGATGGAGGCAAGAATCCAGCCTGCAACCCCCCTTACGGAACTGAGTGGTGCACTTTATCCATTGTGATGTAATATTCCACTCACTATCACTCACGACTTGTATGACTCCCTTCCATCTCGAAGAGGTCTCAAATTCAATTTCTGGCAGGGACACTCGGTCGAAAAAGTGAAAAACTAAGTGAGGCTTTCCAGGGTTTTCCTCATTCACACCAGGCAAGTGCTAGGATGGTACTTAACATATAGGTCCCAGGTCACTTCCTTCCTTCCCTTTCCTCGGATATTTTGGTCACTGAGGACGTCATCCCTCATACGTAAAGGACTAACATGGTCATGCCGAAAGCCCAGAAATCTAATTCCTAATCCTAATCCACTCCATCTCGCATTAGAGTTGTTCTGAGAACGAAAAAAGTGTCTATATAAATCTGTTACACTTTTTGCAGGTGTGTTTCCATTAACTAGATAAGCATCTCTGTGTGTATATATAATTTCCTGTTGTATTACTGCTTTTGTTCTGTGGTGATCTATTAATAAAACCAGAAATGGTAATCTTGTACTACTTCCGGTTCCAATGCAATGCAGAGTTGCAACCAGGGACGCCAGAAGAAAATTTTCTAGGAGGCCCATCTCCATGGTTGCTACATTACGTCTGGTATTTCTGCTGTTTAATGTACGTGGTTTGCTTTATTACGTATAGATTTTCGTGAGCCAAGGGGGCCTTCCTCCACCCTTTCCCCCTTCGGGCGCCATGGTTGTAACCTATTCTTAATGCGTTTAATCCAAATACGAAAACCGTTTCTCGCTATCTATTTTCGATTATTTTCTTTTATCTGTCGACGAACGGACGCCTGATGGATGAACACAGATGATCTAGAAGACTTTCCATACTATTATATAGCATAGTGTGTAATTCTAAATAAACAAGCACTTAAATATGATGACCTTAATATGTCATTATAAAGTTTAATATCATGTTCCGTATGAATAAACCAACTTTGAAAATATATTTTCTGGATATTAGTTTACCTGACATTTTTTGGAAACTCATTTCACTTCCTTGCCTCGAGTAAGATGGTACTTTTTTTCAATCAGATATCCAAATGAGTTTTCGTTTTAAGGCTACCACAAAATACCTATATATATACACAAAGAAAGAGGAGTTCTTCAAGCAAAGTGGTTTCCAATATATAAAATAAGGATTTGCAAACGTCAGATATTTGATAGATGAAATGAAAAGATCGTGAAAAACTAAGAAAAAGAAATGTTGAATTCGGTCTTATGACTCTATAAAGTCAACTTAGCGAGCCGTAATTTTTCCGAATCCTAAAGCTATGTTTTCTCTCTCTCTCTCTCTCTCTGTTTGATACATACAGCAAAATCATCTGAAAGTTAAAATAAAAGTTAAATAAAGAAAGGAAAGTGCGTTCATTATACCGCAGGGAATAATACGTCAGAATAGACGAGTGTAAGTATCCATAAAGTTCGGAGACAGATCTCTCGAAGGAACAGGATTATGGGGACCAGAGACTCGAGACGAAAGCACTGCTACGACTGACATCTCGTTTCGGCTCCGAGAAATGAAGAAATATGAAAAGCCTTACAGGGAAAAATCTTTTTTCTTTCTTTTATGGCTGCTGGTTTTGCCTCAGGTAGGTTTCTGTTGGTTTTTAGCCTCAGAACTTCAAAGAAAGAGGATTAGAGCCATTTTGCTTGGTGTTCCTTCTGATCCCATGTGATCTTGTCACTGTCTAAGAGGAGGACGGAGACAGTGCTTGCATTCTGTCTTCTCAGAGGGTTCTGATTGAGGTTTTGATTACGTGTTCCTTCGTGTCAGATTCAACATAGACGTGTGTACTATCTTGCACAGGGATTCGTGAATAAAGAGCTTGTGAATACTCTCAAAAGTACCCAATTTTGCGTTCAGGTTTACTTTAGGTCTTCCACAAAAATAACTCGAAATCGTACCTGATAAGCGACATTACATTCCTTTTAAACTTCTTAAGTTTCATGTTTCCTCACTAAGTTTTACGTTATATGTTTCTGTTTTCCGTCAAACGTTTTCTACCGCTTTAGTAACTAGTAGGGCGATGTGAGTCAATGGGCGAATCTTAAGGCTTTAGAAAAGTACTGTAAAAAGTTCATCAGACACATTGAACGAAAACTTTATTAAAAACGTATACATTTGGCAACATAATAAAGCCATAATAAACTCATGAAAAGACTTTGTTAGTACTTTTTTTTAAAACAAATGATAATAAATGCAGGTCTACAATTGACTCTTGTTGACTCACACCGTAGGACAAAGAGCGACAGACATGTTCATTGCTAATAGTTGGTTTATTTTTCATATTCGATTTCGGCGGGAGCTCACGTGGTTCGGATCCCACGTTAAACTGTAGGTTCATGTCTCATATAGACTCGCTGCTGAAAGAGACGCTAAACATAAAATTAACTCAAAATTGACCGCACAATATAACATAAAACAGAAATATCGGAGTCGAATCCTGATGTTTCCATAGCCCATGATCAGAATATTTGGCTTGGCCATGTAGGATATTTAATGGTTTAGGACCTCCAGTCCCCTCCTGCAGTTAGAGACTGTGGAACATCTACCTATTGGAATATTAATACTAACAATTTCAAAAATTGTCGCTCTTTGCCCCGAGACCAACACAATTTTTCTTTCCTTTGTTACTGACAACACTGCGGTCAGCCTGTCAATAGGTTGCTACTAAATAATAAAACAAAGTGATGTGTATATATATCAATAAAACAAAGTATAATAATATACATATCAGTACCTGATTATATTACATAATATATTGTACATCATTGTAATACAATTTGAAATTTTAAGTGCATGTAAATTACGTATCTTAAATGAAACTCAAAGATGTTTTCTGTTGTTTTTACAAGTGCATATAAACTCCTGTGAAGAACAACGTCTGCATCACATGATTTAATCCGTGTCACACAGCGCCAAATAGTGCTTTCACAAATAAAAGAATTAATGACGTTTTGTCGCTCTTTACCCTTTGCCCCACATCAGTATTTTAAAATGCTTTTATAAGTTAGTATGAAAAAGATTTTTTTAAAAATTAGAGCCACTGACTTAGACACTGTTAATAAGGCAACCGAACGACGTAGAAAAATGCGACAGGTTGCGTTTTTATCTCGTATCATTTTTACCTCAGGAAAAGCTATTTGTATGGAATGGAAATCAACATTTAAATATCGTAGAACAAAGAATACTTAAAGACGTCGATCATTCCAAGTATCTAGGAAATATTTTGACGAGAGACGCTAACTGCACCAGAGGGATCAGGTCACGAATTGCCATAATCAAAGAAGCATTCAACAAAAAAAGATCACTGTTAACTAGCAGCCTTAATATTGGACTAAAGAAGAAGTTGGTCAAATTCTATATATCGAGTATTGGAGTGTATGGTTTAGAGATTTGAACATTACTCAAATTAGAGAAGAAATGCTTAGAAAGCTTCGAAATCTGGTGTTGGAGAAAGATAGAGAAGATAAAATGAACAGAAAAAGTTAATAAACGAAGATGTTTTAAAACGGATAGGAGAGAAGAGGACGCTTCTAGCCAGCATTCTTAGCAGGAAGGACAATTGGATTGGACACATCTTGCAAACGAAGTGTCTTATTCATACCGCCACACAAGGGAAAATGGAAGGAAATCGAGGAATAGGAAAAAGAAGAACACAAGTGATCGACGATTTGAAAAATAAAAGAAAATATTAGGAGTTAAAAGAGGAAGCTGAAAGTCGAGAAATATAAAAGAAACATTTCTTGGCCCAAACTGAAAATTAAAAAGAATAAGAAAAGAAAAAAAGTGTCATTAGTCCATGGGGCTGTCGAAAGACAGAATACTTTTTAATAATAATAATAATAATCTAGCTTGTGCCCCAATTTTATATTTAAAGGTGGTTGGGTTTCAGTATCTTAATCTTCGTCCGTTAACACACCTTGTCGATCATATCGCAGTTTCAATCGAACCTGATATATTGACGTCACGAGCAAAATCCTACTGCAAAAGATTTCAATATGTCCTGCAAGGATTTTTGAATGTACAAAAGAAAGGTTATGGAACTGTTAACAGATGCAAAATCTCCATGTAAATACAATTAATTGGGAACAAAGATATGTGTGACTATCTTAATTGAGTAGGCCAACGGCAAAACCCGTTAAATCCACTTAAATAAATGGGATAGTGGTTGTTCTGGATACTTTAGTTGGAAAAAGTTTATTTCCAAATAGTATTCAGTAGCAAAGGTCATTTTAACTAGTTGAAAATTGACATTGAAATATGTGCCAATTTCAAAAACTTTTTAAATCCATCATGGCTACAGATGCAAAACCAGTTAAATCCCTCTTCCATATTCCGTTTCATAAACTGTTAAATAACATACCTCCAAATAACGTCATGAGAAAAACAGAATCAAACCCGGTTAATTCCACATTTCAAACAATTTGAGGCTTCGTACTATATAGGATTACTTTAGTAGTTTGAATATTTATAGCAACTCTTGGTAAATCATTTGAAATTATATTTTTCAACATTTACAGTCTGCACTTTTGTTCTTTTTGTGTTTTTGGACTGAGAATTGAGGCAGTAAACGTTCTGACCAAACTGTTGTTGACTTGCTTCTGTGCTAATCGGTTTCCCTTTAAAAATTACCAGACAAATGAGCACAAAATCGAAAGGAAACGATACTGTAGGCAACGATGATCATAATTTTGTTGTTTAGACCACACCAAAAATGTCTAAAAAACGTGCCCGATGCCTGGAAAACTGGAAACGAAATGCAACCAAAAAGACAAGTGGATTATCCTATGGTTTGAAGTTGTTTGTGTTATTTTGCAGGGTAACTTTTTTTTAGTTTCAGCAGCACATTGTCGGGTGAGGTTCTTCTCTAAGTCTCTTCTCCTTAAGCAGAACCTCCTTCATAAAGGCTCTTGTCAATTGAATCGGTGAGTAGAAAAAGCAAAAAATGAAATGAAATATTTGAGTTTTACGTCCCACGCTTATGCAGGTTAGGCTAAAGGAGATGGTGATGATAAGTAATGAATGAAATGGTGGAATGAAGACAGTGGAAGGAAACGGGAGAACCCCGAGAAAGCCCAGGCACACGGTGTTTGTTCACCACAAAGTTTACTTGGCGGGGGCGAGGATCGAATCCGGGACCCCAAGCACCAGAGGTGAACGCTCTACCACTGAGCCACCGCGGCCCCGATTGACTATTTGAGAACTTATTCTAATTAACTTATTCACCTCAAAAACCTATGGGTAATATTATATTAGAACAAGAGAATAAAACAACGGTTAACATTTTCTTTATAGCAAGCAATTGGCAAGAGTCGTATATATAAGGCGCTGTGTTGAAATTTTTAAAACGGAATGAAAGTTCGTGTTTTATGTCCCAAGTTATATCTTGTACAATGAAGGAGACAGGCGACTGACGGAAGAATGTGATTACGTATATAAAAGGTTAAATTGATTTCTAATTTAACGTCCCTTTCAGATGCAAGGCTATATGAGACGTGGACCTGCTGATTAACGTGGAATCCAAACCACATGAGCTTCCGCCGGGAAGCGAACCGGTCTCCCATGTGAAATACGCGTACGCTAACCGCTGAGCCAGGGAGCAGCTCATCTGATTACAAAATAATGAGAGGCATAGGGAGAAGATCGAGAAAAATAATCTACAAAATGTTGTCCTTCAAAAAGCTCACTTCGCGTGAATTGCAACCGAATCAAGAACCCTACATACCAGGGCAGAGGTGAACACTCTACCAGTGAGCTACTGTGCACCAATATTCAGATTCACACAACCAGCAATAAACATACGCGTGAATTTATTCCTTTTTATTCGTCCACCGATACATTATTATTTACATGAACTTAGCTTGTCTTTTTTTTAACAATGCATAGAGATACAATTCCGATAACCTAAGTGTACGCGATACGTGGTTTGTAATAATAATAATACCAATAATTAGATTAAAGTTATCTTCCGACTTATGCTAAATGAATATACAGATTGATACGAAATGTTTTCTGAACTCTTTCTGAATTGAACATTTCCGTCCTATTAGACATTTTTCTAACAAGTAAGGTTTCCCAGGTGATACACGCCGATTTTTATCAAACTTCACAGGTTTGTAGAACAGCAAAAAATAAGCGACACGTATTTTTTGTAGCGGCCCATATGCATATTTAGGCGGTATAATAGGGCTGTCAAAATGGGACAACAAAACATACTTTAGGTAATAGCGCGAAAACGAGAAGAGATAGCCAAACATTGTAAAAGAGCAAGTTGTCATGACACGATAAGCATTTCAATAACGCATAGCGCTTCCACGGGGATAACACACAACATCCGCAAATGGACCAATCAGAGATGAAAAGCAGTCACAGAGCTTTATCTATTACGCGGAATCCAAATAATGTAGGTAAGAATAAAGAATGATAAAGAATAAGTGATAACGTGTTTTTTTCATTTTTGCAAGATGAGACAAAAAACGTAAATAGATGCATCGTTATCTCAATGTCGAAAGATTGGAGAACTGGGAATATGAAGATGTGAACGCCTGTATGAGAGGCAACTTGTCAATCAGTGTTGTAGAACTGGTTGCAGGTGACAGGTAGAATCCTGCTCGAGAGATGGATACCAAACATGGTCTTATTGTTCAATGGTTTATAAGTTATATCTATTAGTAGTTAGTGATTGCGAACAGTTCAATGCTCATGATCAGTAATTTAAAAGCCACCCAACCAGTAAACGAAATCACACCCTTCCTGTAAGAATCGGCCGTATAGGATAGTAATACAAACATTGATATTGTTTTGCAACAAGCCCCGTTGTAGGGATAAATAGGCCCCTTTGCGGGATACTAAACAACATGAATTGCATGTTCTTCGGCTTTAGTTATGCCCAGTTCTTTGTCAATGACAGTAGACCTGTTTCCTAGAAGTTTGTGTTCGGAATGCTACGTTTAGTTGTATCTATTAATACAACAGAGGCATGGTTTCCAATATTGACATGTGGCAAATTCAAACGCTTTTGAATGGCCAAGAACAGAATTTATGTACTGTTTTCGTAAATGTATATCGAACTGTTTTGTTAGTTAGCTGTAGGACTTTTAATTTTTGTTCAATGGAACTGTTTTGTTAGTTAGTTGTAGGACTTTTCATTTTCATTTGACGTGCCATACTTTATACTGTTTATATTTGTATATTTCGAAACAAATATATGAATCATTTAATATCGTTTTAATACTGCTTATGTCAAGAAAGTTCTATTAGGCTAATGTCCAATTTCAATAAGAATCATTTGTATGACGAATATTTACTGCAATTGCTTATATTCGTTCCATACAATATTCGACATTACGCTACATTCTGATAAATAGCAGCCGGCTATGGTTCAACATACAGCATATTACCGAAAATAGTGCTTGTGTAACACATTCATGCGTTTTGGTTTAAATGCATGTTCATATGCATGTGACTATGAATTGTCTATTTTTGTCAACCTGTTCAATTGTGTTCAACATGTTGTTTAGTATCCCGCAAAGGGCCTATTTATCCCTACAACGGGGCTTGTTGCAAAACAATATCAATGTTTGTATTACTATCCTATACGGCCGATTCTTACAGGAAGGGTGTGATTTCGTTTACTGGTTGGGTGGCTTTTAAATTACTGATCATGAGCATTGAACTGTTCGCAATCACTAACTACTAATAGATATAACTTATAAACCATTGAACAATAAGACCATGTTTGGTATTCACCTCTCGAGCAGGATTCTACCTGTCACCTGCAACCAGTTCTACAACACTGATTGACAAGTTGCCTCTCATACAGGCGTTCACATCTTCATATTCCCAGTTCTCCAATCTTTCGACATTGAGATAACGATGCATCTATTTACGTTTTTTGTCTCATCTTGCAAAAACGAAAAAACACGTATCACTTATTCTTTATTATTCTTTATTCCTACCTACATTATTTGGATTCCGCGTAATAGATAAAGCTCTGTGACTGCTTTTCATCTCTGATTGGTCCATTTGCGGATGTTGTGTGTTATCCCCGTGGAAGCGCTATGCGTTATTGAAATGCTTATCGTGTCATGACAACTTGCTCTTTTACAATGTTTGGCTATCTCTTCTCGTTTTCGCGCTATTACCTAAAGTATGTTTTGTTGTCCCATTTTGACAGCCCTATTATACCGCCTAAATATGCATATGGGCCGCTATAAAAAAATACGTGTCGCTTATTTTTTGCTGTTCTACAAACATGTGAAGTTTGATTAAAATCGGCGTGTATCACCTGGGAAACCTTACTTGTAAGTAGAACTCCATACAGGAAATAAGTTCTTCTAAATCGTTTTACATAATTCCTTCGTTTCTGTAGCAAAACTTCAAAATTTCAAACATTTGCATTTCAAGTTTCAGCTACCATCTATTTTGTTTATAAATAGAATACCTCATAAAATTAATATTGTTCATTTCGTAAATTCTACTCGGCTTGTAAGTTGATATGGGACTCCAGTATGGCCAAGCGGTTAGCTTTTGCACCTTTGGCGTGGGAGAACCGGGTTGGATTCCCCCCGGAAGGTCATGAGGTTCGGATCCCATGTTAAGCCGTAGATCCACGTCTCATATAGCCTCGTTTCTGAAAGGGACGTAAAACTGAAAACCAAATCATTGAGTTGATATGTAGTAATGTGAGTATTCGCATTGTATAAAGGATATGTACTATTAGAATTCCAAACTGTGGTATGGAAGCAAGGGCGCCCATGTTGTGGTTTCAAAGGGGGGGGGGGCAAGTATAAGTGACATTTCAAATGTAGTCAGAAATTTTGCGGTAACTATTCTAAAATATTTATTGGGTTTTCGATCTTCGGAAGCACAATTGCCTCTAAAGGGGGGCGAGCGCCCCACCTTGCCCCCTTCCCTGACGGGCGCCCTTGTATGGAAGTATATGGGAAGCATTATAAAACATAGATTCATTCGTCTGCTGATAGGTGTCAGGGCAAAAACAGTAAAACAGCAAATAGTGGTTTTTGGAAAGATTCACTCTCCCAAGACATGGGCGCCGATCCTGAGGGGCGAGCAGACTTCCAAAGAGACATGATCGTTGGTGCCCGTCTGGTTGGAGCTTTAGTGGCAACAGTGGCGAACATTGTGGGGCCATCAAAAGGCACTGTATCCAATGTCACGAGGGCATACACAATACATGGGCAAACGACGTCTGCAAAACACAAGAGTGGTCAAAAGACAAACCTGTCTGATAAGGAATGGAGGGCATTAATACGGATTGTAGCAGCTAAAAAGAAGACCACTGTAATGGAAATTACGTCTGAACTCAATTCCAGCCTACAGAACCCGGTTTCATCGAAAACAGTGCGACGGAAACTTCATAAAATGAAAAGCCATGCCAGAGCCGCTATCGCCAAACCTCTGGTCACAGCAGTAAATGCGAAGAGGTGTATCCAGTGATGCAAGGACCACAGTGCGTGGACTCATGAGCAGTGAAAACACGTAATGTGGTCCGATGAATTGACATTCACCTTGTTTCCAACAGCCGGTTGTGTTTACGTATGGAGAATACCGTCGCAGGCCTGATACAGACTGTCTGCTCTCAACTGTAAAGCATGGGGGTAGTTTTGTTACAGTATGGGCAGTAATATCGTGGTTTTCTGCAGGTCCCATCATAGCTCTGCATGGAATGATGAATGAGGCCATTTTGGGGGACCAGGTTCTACCCATGGCCCAAATATTGTTCCCTAATGGTGATGACATCTACCAAGATGATTTGGCACACTGTCACGCTGCAAAAACGGTGAAATCATGGTTTGAAGAGCATGACCAGGAGCTATCACACCTCCCCTGGGTCCCACAATCACCAGATCTGAACATCATTGAGCCATTGTTGTCTGAGTTAGAAAGGCGTATTCGATCTCATTACTTTCCACCAGCATCTCTTAAGGGACTGGAGCATGTTTTGGAGGAACAATTGTGCAAAATTCCACACACCACGATTCAGGAGCTGTATACGTCCATTCCACGTCGGATCCAAGCTGTTTTGGCCCCACAAAAGGAGGCCCCACATCATACTAGGTATGATTTTCACACTTTTGCGAATGTTTTAGATTTTTTTTTTGTCCAACCCCTGTATTTCCTAGCATTTATCTCATAGTATATAGAACTCATAGTATATAGTGTATACATTACATGTGCAGCTTTATCGTTACTGATCATGACTTAACACACTGCATTCAAATTTGAAACATTCTATTATAATAAAGCTTATTTATTTAAATCAACGAATGTATTTATTGTTTCAGAGCAATGTATTTTCTGTAAGCTGATATCACCAATAAAAGGAGTAAACTTTTCAGCCAGGAAAATACTACTTTTTGGGGGAGGGGTTTGGGAATATTTGAGTAAGGTCTATATATACGCATCAGTGTATGATACTTACTATTTGAATGAGACGAGTTGCTTGGTTTCAACTTTCTGTATAACATGTTCGAGATGTACCAGAGGGATCAGGTTGGGATCATTACCAAACGTTCTCCTTGTCCGTAAGTGTTAAACCAGATCTACAATTTTCTACTGGGTGTTCTTAAATGCATTAAGGAATGAATATGTAAACAGAACAATTAAGATATAGAAACAATCAATATTGATCATGTTATTCTACAAGGTTTGGCAAATAGACCTCCCGTACTTAAAGAGGGCGCTGTGTCCATCGATAGCGATATACGTAGGCACGTAGCCAGGATTTAGTAATAGTCCGTGATGAAATACTGTGTTACCACACCGGGGGCTCGATCATTCTAAACTATTTTACTGGCAACATATATTGGTTCGTTTAGCCAGGATTTCGCAAGAGGGGGTAACATGAAATCTGTGCTTACACACACACCAGGGGCTCGATCCATCTAAACTATTTTACTGGCAATAAACCCATATTGGTTTGTTAGGACAATAAAATGAGGATATTTTAGTAAGTATTTTAATAACAAACTATGAAGAAATCTTGAGTAAAAGAATATAAAAAAGTATTGAAACAGATATAGTCTTCGAGAAGCCATTCAAACTCTGTTCTTCTTGTCTTCTTTCTTCTTCTTCTTTTTCTTATCTTCGTTTAATGCCGCCAAGGACAGCAACGAGATCTCTCACGGCAGTATAGACATCCTATAAAAAGGATTATTGTTGCAGCGAAATTCAAAATTTCTTTAAAAAGTGTAACTGGAATCTTTGTTTCCATGCTCATATGATTGGTGATTGTGGTCATTTCTTAAGTTCTACCTGAGAGTCTATCTGATCGAACCGGTTTATCGATCGTCATTTGTAGTCCATAGGATTGCCATGGAGCTATATGGAACTCGGAAGGATCCGTCACAATAATATCCATTTTTAACTTACCCCCTCCCCCGTTTCTTCCACACAAAGTTCCTCATAAGAAAGAGTAACTAAACGCTTGCTGTAGCTTTTTATTTTTAACGCTGATTCTTCTTTTTCTCGTTTCTTTTTGTTTCATCCTTCCTTAATTTTTTCATTTCTAGTCTCGAAGGGGGGGGGTCCGGACCCCCCGGACCCACCCCTTGGCTACGTGCCTGATATACGAATCATTTTTAGTATTCGTAATGGCGTGGTGCAGTGACCATCGTGCGTTTGTTGTGTGTTTGTGTTATATTCGTAATGGTGGTTCTCTGATTACTACTCGGCGGGTATTTCACATTTGGTTCGAACTTGGCCGACATGATTCTGTTCTATGGGTATCAAATTTTAGAGCAACAGATTCTGCACTGAGAAAAAATTGCCTAGTCGACCTCGTACCGAAACAAATCCAGAAAATATGGCGCGTGTGAGAGTGTCCATCCAGCAATCTCCAAAGAATTCAACACTTAAACAGATCGGAAAGGAGATTTTTGGGGGGAATTGGAGAGAAAGAAAGGAATGAGGATGGAACGAGGTAGCCTGGGACTATTATATTAGGTACCATTCCTGCATTTGCCTGGTGTGAATGAGGGCAACCTAGGAAAAACTTCACTCAATATGGCTAACCTGAAAAAGCTGTTACAAGTTTTCGATCGAATGCCCCCACCGGGAATCGAACACGGGATCGCTTGCACCAAAGCCAAGAGATGTTAACGACTACGCTACGTGATGCTACATTTTTGTCATTGAACGTTCAACTAATAGCTCTAGAAACAAGTTACTAGAACTAGAGAACCCACTGCATCCACCAATTTGCACTATTTTCTTTTCTATCAAATGACTACATTTCTTTGATTCTTCAATCTTTTTCCTAGCAAATGACTAAATTTCTTTGATTCTTGAACCTTTTTCCTAGCAAATGACTAAATTTCTTTGATTCTTGAATCTTTTTCCTAGCAAATGACTAAATTTCTTTGATTCTTGAACCTTTTTCCTAGCAAATGACTAAATTTCTTTGATTCTTGAATCTTTTTCCTAGCAAATGACTAAATTTCTCTGATTTTGGAATTTCTTTCGTAGAAAATGACTAAATTTCTTTCATGCTTGAATTTCTTTCTTAGCAAATGACTAAATTTCTTTCATTCTTGAATTTCTTTCTTAGCAAATGACTAACTTTCTTTCAGTCTTTAATTTCTTTCCTAGCAAATGACTAAATTTCTTTAACTCTTGAATTTCTTTTCTTGCAAATGACTAAATTTCATTGATTCTCGAACTTCTTTCCTAGCAAATAACTGAATTCCGTATATTCTTGAATTCCTTTTCTAATTACTAAATTTCTTTAATTCTTGAATTTCTTTCCTAGAATATGACTAAATTTAATTGATTCTCGAACTTCTTTCCTAGCAAATGACTGAATTCCGTAGATTCTTGAATTTCTTTCCTATCTAATGACTACCGGTAAGATTCTTTGATTCGCGAATTTTTGCGGATTTTCTCTTCAAAATGCAGTCATTAAATGTCTTTTTCGTGTTCTAATGAGAAAACAAAGGGCGAATGTACTGTCATCTCTCCATCAAACCCTTGCAGCTCTATGTGTACACGTTGTACAAATATGTTAAAAATATACCTTTGCAAATATATAGAACAGATTCAATGCAATGGTAGATAACAAAAATAAGAGGGAGAGGATGAGAAGTCTGTTGTTTTCAAAACACATTCAGGGACAGAAAGCAAACGATGCAGAACACACAGCCCACTGGATAGCTGGAGGGTAAATATATTTAGAGCTACAAGCAATATGACGTATTGCTTTTTCCGTTTATTTTTTTAACGATTCCTACCCTTGAGCGAGTGAGTAAACATGTATTTTACAATTTAAAACTTCCATTTCCTCTAATATAACATATCTGTTTCGTATAACAGGTCGACGCTTGACATTTGTCTCGCTATGCCTTCAAATGTTTGAGCGAAACTTTGGGTCAAAGACGGATATTGCATTTGAATATTACTATTGTGAAGCCAATTACGGACTCAAATACATGAGGTCTGTAACAGCGCTACATTGCATGTCTTCTTTCTTAAATTTGTCAGTAAGGCGAGATAAATGGCCAGGGCACAAACTACTGAGGAGCAAGTACGACACGTGCCCTGGACTATATATATATATACACAGGGTGAGCATAAAGTCTTGCGCTAATTACAAAAATTTATTACAGAGAACCGTTTGACATAATAATGTAAATACTGGTCAGTTGCATAGGTTAGTACTACAAGTTTTCTTTTTAAGACTACTTAAAGAATGAGTCAGAAAAAACCTGGCCACTTTCCTCCCTCCATATTTTCTAGTATATAAGATGAACATTGGCAGCACTGTGCATAAGCAAGGGCAGACTGTCGATCTTACTCACGAATAGATTGTCAGTTGTGAAGTGTGCATACTGTGGTAAAGAACGATGAGTCAGTTAGAAAAACGAAAACTAATTGTGAACAAATACCTCGAAAATCCAGGTATGTCCTTAAATAAATTAAGCAAACTCGTAAAATACCCTCGGTCTACTGTGCAAAATGTAATTAAAAAGTACGCACAAGATTTAACTGTTGAAAGAAAACCTGGCTCAGGTAGAAAACCGGGGACTAGCCAACCGAAGCTGGAGAAAAGGGTTACTGCATTGCTGCGTCAAAATCCTTATTTATCGGAAAGAGCAGTTGCTGGTGTGGTCAAAGCGTCCCAATCTACAGTGCACAGATTTAAGCAAGGAAAAGTTTACGATCTTTCAAAGTCCAAAAGGTACCTAACCGAGACGAAAAGCAAAAAGTGACGGCAAAATCCAGAGCAAGAAAACTCTATGATCAGTACCTTACTCAATATGGATGTTGCATTATGGACGACGAAACCTATTGTGTCGCTGATTTCAGTCAAATTCCCGGAAAGGAGTAGTACGTGGCACTGAAGAGGGGAGATTTGCAGGATAAATTTAAACAACGGAAGGCATCCAAATATCCCAAACAATATTTGATTTGGCAAGCTATTTGTTCATGCGGTAAAAAAAGCAAAGCGTTCATCACAACAGGGACAATTAACGGCGAAATTTATACGAAGGAGTGTTTACAAAAACGCTTGTATCCATTTGTGATGTCATACAGTAACTCTGTTTTCTTTTGGCCAGATCTTGCTACCTCTCACTACTCTAAAGCAGCCACTGATTGTTATAAAGAAAAGGGTATCGTCGCAGTTCGAAGAGAGGCAAATTCACCAAATTGCCCTGAACTTAGGCCAATTGAAAAATATTGGGCCCACATTAAAAGAACATTGAAAACATCAAAAGGGAAGGCGGCTGACTTGAAAACTTTTCGTCGCAAGTGGACTGCAGCTGCCAATCAAATAACAGAAGAAGATGTGCGAACTCTTATGAAGCGGATTAAGAGTAATGTACGAGCATTTTTCCATAATTAGTTCTTTATAATATATTTTGTGTGTTTATTTTTTTAAACTTTATAGTCAACTAAAATATGCAAACGACCTTTCTTCTTTTCATTTCTTTACCTACTTTTTTGGTCAAAGTTACTGGCCAAGTTTTTTCTGACTCATTCTTTACGTTACACCACTTCAACGTGTGCCCCCTTGGTAGCTCGGATAATTTCTAAGCGGTATTCCAGTTCCCGCCAGGTATTTGTAACATGAATTCTGTCACAGTACCCACAACTGTTTGTATCCTAGCCTTCAGTTCCTCGACGTTAGCAACAGGTGTGGCAGGTGTGGCATAGTATTATTGATATAGTCCCACAAAAAAAGTCCAGTGGAGTAATGTCTGTGGTGAGGAGAGCGTGATACCACAGCACGCATTGCGCTTTCTCCTGCTTCGATGCCATTTCACCAACTAACCCGCGCCCGCCAAGTAACGTACTGCGTCACTCTTGGACAGCACTAGTGCCATCTATTAGTCTTTAAAAAACTTGTAATACTAACCTATGTAATGGACCAGAATTTATATTATTCTGTCCAACGGTTATTCCGTAATAAATGTTTATAATCAGGGCAGGACTTTATGCTCACGGTATATATATATCGCGCGTTCTAAAAATGGCTCTCACGGACCACAGACTACTATTAAGCAAGTCGAAATAAACCAAAAAATACATATATTTTTATATCTTACGGGTCCTGGTCTGGAGACGCGAAATGCATTATGTGGCAACGTCGCAAATAAAGAACCATAGAATAGATCTACCAATTCATCAAATAATTATATTGGTAATACCAATAAAAGAATTTAATAACTTGAGACGCAATAGTGATAGAATCGTTCGGTTTTGCTTTTCGCAAATAGGAAAGAATACAATTTTATATCCAGCACAAAAGATAACTCTACTCAACGTCAAACATCAACGTGTACTTAACTTTCCTCCAGGTATAGCGTAACACTTGAGGTTGCACGGTTCCACAAGCATCGAAATTATTTGTCTTAGATCATAAAAATGTTGAACTTTGATCTGGTACACAAAAGTCTTGTACAATCAAAAGAAAAAATCCAGAGGGTCAAGTGATCTCTGGGGCCATTGAATGGGAATTCCATTCTAATCCAAAGGGTTATGGAAGAGTTGTTATAAAGTTAACCTAAAATGTACTGTGTTGCAGATTTTGTATTTGCTTTGTTGAATACGAATAAAATGAGTTCAAGTAGAAGCAGGCACGTAGCCAAGGGGTTTGTCCGGGGGGTCCGGACCCCCCCCCCCCTTCGGATCCAGAAATGAAAAATATTAAGGAAGAATGAAACAAAAAGAAACGAGAAAAAGATAAATCAACGTGAAAAGTATAAAGCTACAGCAAGCGTTTGGTTACTCTTTCTTATGAGGAGCTTTGTGCGGAGGAAACGGAGGGAAGGAGGACTGAATGTCCTAACAAACTAATATCGATATGTTGCCAGTAAAATAGTTTAAATTGATTTATCACCTGGTGTGTAACCACAATATTCCATGAACCCCCCCCCCCCAATAACGAAATCCTGGCTAAACGAACGAATATATGTTGCCAGTAAAATAGTTTAGAATGATGAGCACCTGGTGTGTTAATCACAGTATTTCGTCAAGGACCGCCCCTATTGGGAAATCCTGGCTACATGCCTGGTAGAAGTATTCATGCAAATCATTCTCATGTGTTTTCCTACGTATGTTGACAACACACCTAAGAAATCAGAAAAAAATGTTAGTGACATTTTAAAGAGACCTTATGTTGAATACTTTAGGCTTGGTATTACGCTTGGTGATCAGGATAAAACCTAGGCACCGCATCAAATCTGTAAAAATTGTACAGAACATTTACAACAGTGGACTACAAGAAAAGAAAAAGTCTGAAATTTTGAAAAGAACCCAAAAAACACTTCGATAACTGTTATTTCTGCCTAGTTAATATTACTGGAATCATCAAAACAACCGTAACAAGTGGACTGAACCTTATTTAGTCTCTACAAAACGCTCGGTCCTTCACGCTGAGGAAGTGCCAATTCCAATGTTTCACCAGCTACACTGAGAAAAATCTGTTATCTGGACAGAGGTATATTGTACAAATATGCAGAATCTTTATGTTTACTACAGAAATCAGTACGAAGCATACGTTATCCATATGCTACATACGTACTGCTCTTAGATGTTACATCATGTCGTTGCAGGATGTCTGACATTCAACAGTCTTCCGTATATTACATACATATACGTATGTAACAAACGTGAGCTATATATTACATACGTCCATCTTTATACAAGATCCTGACTGCCTGTATGCAGTTCTTTCGTTCGTACGGAAAGTATGTTTATTCGGATCACTTATGCGGAAAGTACGTATAAAATATACTTTTTCAGTTATACGTTTGCTGTACGTTAAGTCCAAAAATTACAGGATTTACATATGTAACCTACGTTTTTACGTACCCACATACGTTTTTTCCGTCAGTGTAGCAGAGCTGTTTGGGGAAAGTGTTATCCCTCAGATGACCCTTCTGATACTAATGAATGTGACAGTAATTGTGAGGGGATGTAATCAATTCCTCAATATTTCAACCAGGATGAGTTAAATGACCTCGCCAGAGATCTCAACATGTCAAAAAATTGCTTCTGAATTACTGACTTGCAGGTTTAAGGACAAAACTTTACTGGAACAAGAAACCAAAATTACCGTCATTGTACAAGATAAAAGGGTCTGCTACCCTTCATCTCTCTAGACGACAATCTTGTATTACGTCCCGAAATTATAGACTTCTGAAAAAAAAAAAAGGTCTCCCTAAATATTTCGCAAATGATTGATACCTATTTATTGACCACTGAAGGCGAAGTTTCAAATGAGTTCTTCTACACAATGGGAACATATATGGTTAAACACCAATTACTCACCCAATAATAATGGGAGGATAATATAGTACCATGACTTTGGTTTTGTAGAAGATAAGGTATTATGGACATCAATGGGTGACTTGTATGAACTTAAAAATTGTAAAATTTTCTCCTTCGACAGCAAAATGAACACATCAAATATTTTTGCTTCTTGTTCCTCTGGGACAGCAGAGACAAAACACACCATTATGTTAGAAAAGTGTAGCGTAAGATAGAAAACATGGACTTTGTAGAAAAGAATATCATTAACTACGCTTTATTTAAATGAAAAAAGAATCATCTTTCCTCCGCTGTATATCACACTGGGCCTTATGAAACTGTTTGTAAAGTCTCTTGATAAGAACGGATCATGCTTCCGATATATAGGGAACAAAATGCCGCAGTTTAAATATTTCGGTTTAAGGTCTTACGGTTATGTCTTTTAGGCTAAGGGAGACGATGATTAAGGTAAGTGAGTGTTAATGTTAGAATTAGTGGAGTGAGAAGTGAGAAGAAACAGGTGTACCGTGATAAAACCCACGGACACGATGTTGTCCACCACAAACTTACTTGTCCATGGATCAAACTAGGGACAGCACACCAGAGGTAAACATCCTACCACTGAATCACCGTGCTCCCATGCCTCAGTTGAGTAAGGAAAAATTTAAAGTAAGAATATGTGACGTCCGATAAGTAAGACGACTAATTAAGAATTATGTCCACAAATTTCATGAATGAAGCTAGGCGAAAAGCATGGACTTCATTTGTTGGGGTTGTCGGATTTTTTTTTGGCAAACACAAAGCTGAAAACTATGTTAAACTGGTAAACGAGATACTTAAAGTTTTCAAATCTCTTGGGTTTATCTTGAGTATTAAGGTGAACTATATACCCAGCTATTCAGGCTGCTTATCTGAAAATTTAAGATACACAAGGAGAAACAAGGTGAACGATTTCACCAGAATATTAAAACTATGGTGAACTGCTACCAAAGAAGATGGGATATGCATATGATAGCATATTACTGTTGGAGTTTACAAAAGGTCTGTTACAAAAGATATTCAAGAATGTTACGGAAAAGAAACTTCTGAAGTGTTCAGTAACTAGTTGTTTTCATCGACGACTTTTCTCTATCTTTGTATACGATAGTATTTGTATAATATAATAATAAACATTCTGTATTCAGCTATTTTATTTGATGCATGGATTTACCATTGCATTCATTTCTTATCATCACCGTATCCTTTAGCCTAATTGACATAACTGTGGAACATAAAACTGACAGATTCCATTGTAAAGTTAAAATTGTGTTACGTACATTTCATTGAATTTTTATATTTTAGAAATTGGACCTCCTAGGCAAAAAGTAATGTCATATTTTAATTCAACGCATCAAATTCATATGAAATTAGCTCACCATACCCCGAAACCAAAACCACTTTTGGACTGCGTAATATACATATACTTTTTAAGTTTTCGAAAACCGCATGGACGAAGTGCTGTCTCCAGAAAGAAACATATAAGCAAGTGTATGATTCAGACATTGAAGTTGATTCTGTATGTTCAGATAGGGTCTATTTATTTTCCAAGTGAACTTTCAGTAGAGTTGCCAGACGTCAGGCTTCTGGACATAAAAATTGATGTCTGGCTTTGTACCCAGGCCGGACGTGCTTTTGTCCTCCTTTTTGAGTTTGGAATAAAATAGGTCAACTAAGTTTCAAAATGCATAGAATATTGCCAAAATGGAGATAGGATGAATAACTTATTAGTACCATGACTTTATCAAATACTTGATTGCGGGACACTACAGTACTGTATTTGGTGAACCAAATGTACAAATTTGGGGAATTTCAAACTCGTGACATCTTACATTTTCTCCATTTCGAATTGTAATGGAGAATGGAGAATGTGAAAGAATATTAAGAATGAAATTACTTTGCGCGGATTTTAAAAAATAAACTTAATGTTGATACTGTGAAGACTGAACATCAAATCTGTATGAATTATACCAGTGATGGAACGGGCGCCGATCCTGGGTAAAGGGCAGCCCCCCAAAGCTCGTGTGGACCTCCCTATTGTATTTATGAATATGCAATATTTGGTATAATTTGAATGCAATTTGTCTTAACATCTTCACATATATATATATATATATATATATATATATATATATATATATATATATATATATATATATATATATATATATACCTTCTGCATCTGACTGGGTCCCCCCAATTTACAAAGAAAACGGCGCCCTTGAGTGATGGTGATTCCGAAACATGTTTGTGTGCCAAAATGTATAATAGGTGCTTCAGTGACAAATCATTGATAGAAGCAGTTCAAACAGACAAAAAAAATATCATTAGTATTGCTGCTTGCTAGTGAGTTATCATTTTGTAGCTGTACCTTTTGTATTAGTTTACTGTAATAATGTATACACTTCTATATTATTTTTTCCTTTTCTGTAAAATGTGCTGCTTGATATAATCTGGAAGCAAATTTAAGTTTCGGTAAAAGCATTTTTTTTTTTTTTTTAAGTCGAAGAGTCCTCCTTGGTGATTTTACAAATCTGGCAACTCTTTCAGTTGTGTCGGCAGGCGGCAGAAAAAGTCAACAGTCACCTAGCTAAGTATTCTTTTTTACTTTTTTTAATAGTTTAAAAGTCAGTTGTCATACAAACCTCAGGAAAAGTCAAATAATATGCAATGGATAAAAATATGAATTCCTTAATAAAGGAAAAGGATTAGGTATGGCTAGTCTTACGAGAATGAAACTATTTGTTGAACAATTCCACCTAAGCTGTGACATATTGCGTAATAAATGAAATGAAATGAAATCTTTGAGTTTTACGTCCCACGATTATGCCGGTTAGGCAAAAGGAGACGGTGATTATGAGAAAGAAATGAAATGGTGGAATGAAGAAAGTGTTAGGAAACGGGAGAACCCCGAGAAAATCCACGAGCACGGTGTATTGCGTAATAAAGTTAGGTGTGTATGTTTACTTGATATATTGAAATAATGCCATAAGGTGCAAACACAGCTTGAATTAAAAGACGAAGATGATGAACATATCCAGGACAGAGAGTTATTTGATTGTACCTACTACAATACATTTGCAAAAATGGTATCCATTATTGCATCAGCTGATAAGAATAATACCGGTACCACTATTTCCTCAGAACGTTAGATGATTCAACCATCAATATTGGGTATCTTAAGCAGACACACAACTGGGGCTTTTGTCACCCGGGGCAAACACGAAATTCGGGGTCACACAATTTACATGCGTATACCTTTCAGGTGCTAGGGGCACGTGTCCTGTTATTCCCTCCTAGTTGCGGCTCTGTCTTTAGTTACCTGTAATAAAGTTATCAACGTAGCCCCGCGTAGCGTAGTCGCTAACCCCGTAGTCTTTGCTGCGAGCGGCACGGGTTTCGACTTTCGGTGCGGACACTCGGTCGAAAAAATGTAACCGCTTTTTCAGATCAGAAATCCTGAGTGAGATTTTCCTTGGTTTTCATCATTCACACCAGGTAAATGCCGGAATGGTGCCTCACATACAGGTCCTTCCTTCCTTCCCTTTCATCGAATATGGATGCCAAGGGTCATGGGCGCCCACAGAGGGGGGCAAGAGTGGGCAATTGTCTCTCCCTGGATTTTCGAAAAAGGTTAACATTTATAGGCTCTTCTGGTGACAATAGTATATTTTAAAATCGACATTCACTAAATGATTTAGAGTAACAAAATTTAGTCAAATACATCCATAAGATTTTAATCTATTTCTCTCCCCCATGTGATGTTTCATATTTTTTCAGTAATAGTTATATTCAGCCTGATGCTGCATGCAATGCTAAGTATTTTGAATGATGGTATCCGTCAGTTGAGTTGAAAAGATAATTTCACTCTTTGTTGTTTCTTTTGCTGACGTGGTGATGATAGCAATGAAGTTTTGTTTTGTTGGGTTCCATTTTAACAATTGTGTGTGTGTCTGTGTATGTGTGTGTGTGTGTGTGTCTTGCCCTCCCTTGGAAAATATCCTGTGGGCGTCCATGCCAAGGGATGTTATCCCTTATACGTGACGAGTTAACGTGACCATATATACCGAAAGCCCAGAAATCTAACTCTGATTCTAAATTCTGATCTAACTCTGATTCTCTAACAGGATCTAATTCTGATCTAACAGGATCTAATTCTGATTCTCTAACAGGATCTAATTCTGATTCTCTAACAAGATCTGATTTTCTAACATGATCTAATTCTGATTCTCTAACAGGATCTAATTCTGATCTAACTCTGATTCTCTAACAGGATCTAATTCTGATCTAACAGGAAATCTAACTCTGATTCTAAATTCTGATTCTGATTCTAAATTCTGATTCTAAATTTACCAACATTCAGAGGATAATTTATCAAATTTAGTCAGTTCTGTTACATTTTTAGTAGTTTGGTTGTAAAGAATCAATTTGGTGTACTTCTAATAATGACAAACGCATATGCTGTATTATTGTAATTGTGAAGGGTTCCGAAACTAACATATTATTCTTAAACTAGTGAATGGGATTACATACCCTAATATATTGAGAACCGAAAGCAACTTCTGCATTCCAACTCCGCGTGAAGAATTATGGTGACACTTACTTTAAAGTACATTTTATATACTACTAACTCTATTTATCTGCATGTCTCTGGAATCTGTGTGTGTCATGTTTTTAAGGACGAAATCTGCGAGAATTAAATTTAGCTGTCACAATAGTTCCAGGGACAGAGACAAACATTAAATATTTTTTTTGGACACTCTTGTGATTTTTTTAAAAAATGAAATAAGAATAAAAAAAACCAAACATGGTGAAACTGTTTTGAACTTTTACTGATAAAAGAACAACAGCTATTTTTCAAACACACAACACAGAAGCACATAGACAAATAAAACAAAGGAAATTCGTTTTACATTCTGAAATTGCGGCAGACTTCCAATATACTTTATAGACCAAGGATCTTATAAAATAGAGGATCTGCCCTTACAACAAAATCTTGAAGCTATACGTCACAGTTTCGCCACCCTTACTCTGCCCACTCCGCCAATAGGATTGCAATGTTTTGAGCCAACAATCATGGCGGAAACGAAAGTAGCCAATCAGACGATGACAGAAACGAGAGCAGCCAATCAGACGTGCCCATGCTCGGTTGCTTTTTGGCTTCACCGATTTAATAGGATGAAGATATATATGGGCCTCTATTTATAACATCCTTGGTATAGACTATGTTTTCAATCTCGAAATCACAATTCCTTTTGTTTCAATAGAGTGATTTCATTGCTCTAATATCAATTCGCATTTCAATAGAGTGATTAGGTTGGAGATTAAATCAATTGTTAAGATGGTGCAGGGGCGCAAACACGGGGGTCCACCGGCAAGAGTGCCAATCCTGGGGGCCGGGGGGCTCCCCCCGAAGCTCATGTGGGACCTCCTATTCAATTTATGAATATACAATATTTGGCATAATTTGAAAACAATGAAATCTGTAGTTTTACGTCCCACGGTTATGCCGGTTAGGCTAAAGGAGACGGTGATGATGAGAGATGAGTGAAAATGGTGGAATGAAGAAAGTGGGAGTAAACGGGAGAACCCCGAGAAAACCCACGCACACGGTGTTTGTCCACCACAAAGTTCACTTGGCGGGGGCTGGGATCGAACCCGGGACCCCAAGCACCAGAGGTGAACGCTCTACCACTGAGCCACCGCGGCCCCATTGGCATAATTTGAGTGTAATTTGTCTTAATATCTTCATATATATGCCTTCTGCATCTGAATGGGCCCCACAAATTTATAATGAAATCAGCACCCTTGTCCACCGGTTCTGCCCCCGAATTTCCTACTTCGACTAACATTTGTACACTTTCTTAACTTAAATATACTTAAGAGTCTTCATCCCGGCGAAATTAAAATACCGCTATTTAACAGTAATTATGTGATATCTTCAAATAGATAAAAGATAATCGAAATGTGCCCTAGACAATATCATTTTACATGAGATACTGTTATCACGACTCACTTATCTGCTTTCGATTTAGAGCCATTTTGAAAATCGGCATTTATTTTTCGTTTCTAAACGGCTGAAAACGGAAAGCCACTACGTGACTTGTGATAACGGTACCTCACGCAAAATAATATTGTCTAGGGCGCTCTTGTTCCATATTTCAATTATCTTCTATCTATTTGAGGATATCACGTAATTACTGTAAAATTAGCGGTATTTTAATTTCGCCGGGATGAAGACTCTTAACAGAGAAATGACTGATGTAGCATAAATATTTGATTTTACATCTTCCTTTCATTATGAAAATAACTTAGTTCCATAACAGTGTTTGGCAAACGTACGAAGCTTCTAAGCTACCGTGCCGTTTTTAAATCCTACGGTGAGATACCAACCAAAAATAACAACCAACTTTTTTTTTAGAAAAATTTTACATTTATATATTACCTGTAAACTGTAAACTGTATAGTTAATCCTGTAACTGTACAGTACTATGAAATCAAACTATCCAAGTTAGGAATGTCTAATACACACCCCGCGTAGCGTAGTAGCGAGCGGACCCGGGTTCGATTCCCGGTGGGGGCACTCGGTCGAAAACGTGTAACAGCTTTATCAAGCCAGCCACCTTGAATGAGGTTTTCCAGGGTTTTCCTCATTCGCACCAGGCAACTGCCAGGGGTGGTACCTAACTTATAGATCCCAGGCCGCTTTCTTCCTTCCCCAATCCCAAAAAATGAGGGGCTAAATGGCTATAAGATGCCAAGAGCCTAGAAATCTAAATCCTAAATCCTAAATCCGAAAAACATAACGTGCACAACCCCATCAACTGTAAAATAAGGCTGATTATGGCAGTTGCACAGGAGAAACAAGCAGTTATCATCTGTGTCAGATCAGTAGTAGAAAAAAATCAAGGTTAGTCAACCAGAGCGTTAACGCGATCTACCAAAAATGTCCCCGCGAGCTACTACTATCTCGCGATCGATGGTTTGGTGATCATTGTTCTGTAAGATTACCTAAGAATATAAGTGGAAGTACTTAACGATTAGTTATTGTCTTTTCGGTTACACAATAACGTACGTTCAATACTACATAGACGTATTGGATCTCCCTTTCCTCCCCCCAACAAAAATTCAGGGGCGCCTGAGGTGGCGAATCTATCGAATATCGTTCCACATTATCTATTATAGATTTTTATCTATTGAAACTTAAGGAAAATAGAAAGGATAGAAGGCTTTTACCACTTCTGGTTTCAGAACAGAGATAAGGGCAGAAATATAACATTTTCTTACAAGGCACAATCCATATCAAATTAATTTTTAGTTATGTGTTACTTTTTAAAATTGATGCCAATTAGTACGGAAAGTCTCTTTTTCTAGAACTGGTTTCTAATACTTGTAGTTTGAATGTGGGAATAAAAATGAAGGTAATACCTTTTTTGGATGTTAGAATTATATCTAAAACTCATTTCTTGGTACCTCTTACAAATTTTGCTCTGTGGAGATCAATATTGAAGCCAGAAGTGGTGTCACATTTCTGCCATTTCCAGATTTACTTGAGTCTCAATGTGGAAGATTAAACCTTGTACCTAGAATGCTCAATTCATTTTAGAAAATTACTTCTCACTTTCAATTACCAACGCTGAAACCGGAAACATTTGATTTGATTTGATTATTAGTTCCAAGCGTTCCTTTGAGCAGAGAGGCTATATGAGACGTAGACTTACAGCTTAATGTGGAATCGAAATCGGGTCTCCCAAGTCAAAGGCGCGTACGCTAACCCGTACGCTTAAACCCGTACGCTAAGAAAAGTAGATAATCTATGATCAAACATACACATATTACAGTACTAGTGGATCTGTTTTACGCAGAAGATTACGTATAAATAGGGTGCACTTTGATGTACTGCATCATAAAGTGAAAACGCGCCAGAAAGCCACCTATGACACTTTTACCTAATATATATATATATATATATATATATATATATATATATATATATATATATATATATATATATATATATATATATATGTATATATACAAAAAATCGTTTCAAACATAGAGGCACTGTAGTCGAACTACAACCTTGAACTCCATCTCAAATTTTTCTGGATATTTGAAAAGTCGAATCTTCAACGTTATTAATACGACTGTTCTCAGTGACTCATTACAAATTTGCAAACGAAGCATATTACCGGTATGTTCATATCCGTGAGGTGCGGACGGCCGTCACATAAGGAATTTTTTCTCGTCCGCAGCGTAGTGCAAGTGTTTAAAAAAAAACTATGTCTCTCTATGTTTTACAACTTTGTTCTGATTTCTTTTGACAGACCAACATACGGATATAGTTATTCTATCAGGTTTACCATAATTACACATAATATAATTTTGGAATTGTAAAAAAATATACTGTAACAAAAAATACCTAGATTTATAGATTCAATAGTTTGTTTCCTACCCATCTGATGCATACAAACAAACAACACAGAAATTAGCATATCAAACTAACAAGATCGGAACTCTCACACACGTCTATCCTCATTGTGATTAGCTAATTGTTGACAAACAGTTTAATTGTTATCGCAATCCTAAGTGGAGTGTCCTATCAACACAGGATAGCTTAATTGTATTCAAGGATTTATACCTGTAATTAGCCATAATCTCACCGAAGAGCATAGCATGTAAATTGATAAATTCTCAGATAGTTTTCAAGTGTGCTTATGCCATTTATCTCTTATGCCGAAAAGTTTCTCGTATGTCATTTGTAATCAGGTATAAATTTTTAGTTTTATTTTTGGGTGTAATATAGCCTACTCATTAAGGATCTTTACTACAGCGAAATTAAACTACCGCTAATTTTAGAGCTTTTCTGTAATATCTTTAAAACAAATAAAAACATTGGAAAAGCGGAAAAGTAGTGAACTAGACAATACGATTTTGCATGTGATACCGTTATCAGAACTCATCTATCTGCTTTCGATTTGCGACTGTAGACAGATTTAGCATTTTTTTGCGGGTTCTGTATATAACGGCATACCAAAAGCAGATAGGTGGATTGTGGTAAAGGTATCACATGCAAAATCGTATTGTCTAGTTCACTACGTTTCTGCTTTTTGAATATTTTTATTTGTTTTGAAGACATTAGAAAAAGACTCTAAAATTAGCGGTAGTTTATTTTCGCTGTAGTGAATACCCTTAATAATAGAGTTAAATCAAGAGCTATCACTAGTATAGGGCTACGCAGTTACTTTTCTCTGGAGGGTGTTGAAATTGTAAGGTTCATAGTGCATATTTGAAGGGAAAGGGGGGGGGGAAGAAGGAATGTCAGAAAACTGCATTTTCGAGAAAACTGCGTTTTGATATTGAAAACCGCGTACAAAATGAATAGGGCTACTCAAATCTTATGCCCCTTTCCTTGGATATTTCTACAATTACGTATGCATGGCATATACAGTCAAATAGTACCAAGAGCCATCAACAGAAAGGACAAAGCACCCGTTAAAGCCCACACATGGACATTCCTTGCTTTTCCCCCCTTACCCTTCATTTGAGCTTCACCAAATCTTCTGTCATGATGCATAAACTGATCTTTCATATACCTAAGAAATGGCTTTTGATAAATAAAATATTTCAGAGATATGAGCAATTTATTAAACCTATTTGATGGTATATTGTTTATCAAAACATCGATATATCTTACAAAATATGCTTTCGTACAAATTGTCCTTTGAAAAACTCTTTTTTTTTTTACTGCGAAGTACAATTACATAAAAGATATATGATTTTACTTTATTAATTAATTAATTTATTTGTTTATCTCATAAGGACAACACAACAGGCTTAAAGTCCAGTTGTAGTGTCGTGTACGTAATTATCTAACATACACTATTATAAATACATTATTATACATATACAAATATACGTCATTTAATTATGCACAAGTTATTGTCTGGCAATTGTTTTCAACTTGTTTTCGGACATACTAAGTACATCTACTACATGACATCTAATTATTTCGCTATATGAAGCACACACTCGCCACAGAGAAAATTTATGTGATATGTTAGTTCCTGCTTTTTTGCAATAGAATGTCCCAATGTTTGTTGTTCTAGTTTTACTTGTTGATACACGTAATAACATTTCTAAAACTAATTCTGAACAATCAATTTTACTGTTCAGTTTATTTGTGTAAGAGCAAATTATCTTTCCTCTTTGCTAATGTTTGAAAACTAAAATCCGTTACTCAGTTTTCATAGGGGACTTACTTTGGGTTGAAACCGGTTTTCTCTCATGCAAGCATTTTCAAAAGTTTAAACTCTATCCGCCTTATGCAGAGTCGTTTTGATGTACGACTAGCGTCATACTAAAGGTTTGACTACTGCAGCAAACATATGTTAGTCGAACTCTTTAGTATGGCACTAATCACAATTCTGAACGTTTCTGCATAAGACCCTATCTTTTCTATTGCATCAGAGTATTTAGTGACATCTAGTCCAAATAGTACAACAGTTTTCACCTCACATACCAAAACTATAATCTTCTAAATGTTGATTCTTTGTAGAAATCTTGTTCTATCATGAAAATTTAACCTACGCTTCTACGTACACTACTTGTTATTGCGTCAACGTGTTGAACAAAGGTTAATTTGCTATCAAATATTACTCCTAGATCTTTGATAGTATTCGAGGTAGACAAGGAAGTGCCACTTATTGTATAGGTAAAGTTAATTGGATTTTCTTTCCTCTTGAAAGATACAGATTTACACTTGGACACATTCAGGAATAATTTATTCTCATCACACCATATTTCAACTCTGTAGATCCTGTTGAAGTTTCACGCAGTCATCAATTGAACTTACTCTGGAGTATAATTTGAGATCATCCGCAAAAATAAGATCTTGAGAAGTTTTAATGCACAAATGAATATCATCAATAACAAAAAGAAACAACAGAAAATGTTAAAGTACTCAAATTTTATTTATATTTAAACAAAGGAGAATGAGGTATATTTCCCTTTTCTAATCACTTTTGCTTCTGCGATAGCAACCAAGAATACTGGTGAAATTTGCATAATGAGTAGCCCTAGTTATAGTTTCGTTGTAGGAATATAGTATTAAAGTAAAAAAAAATATTTTGATGGAAATAATCGTGATGTTCACCTAGATTTTTCGTAACAAGTTGTATATATATAGGGGTAAACGTCCCCTGAACGGGACGTGTTATCATCTGCATGATCTTCAAATACACTCTCAATAATTAGTCAGGTTTCTAGCCTCAGCAAGCCATTATCGCACTTCACATCTCTCAACAACTGGTGTTTCATGGTTGAATGAATTTTCTCTTTTTCCTGAAATCAGCATTGCAACCTTCTGTCTTAAGATAAAAAAGTTTAACAGAATAAGGAGATATCACTAATAAATTTGATTTCGAGAGTACACTAAGTAATACGAAGTACATCGCACATAATCTTATTATTAACTTCCTAGTAATGATAAGAGACAAGACTTGAAACTTAAGGCTTTTATAAGATTCAGGAGTAGTAGTTAACTCTTGCGAGTGACATCTTTCTAGACTATCTTCTCGAATGTGAATCAGTTTTATCAAAAATGACTCAGCTGATTCTGCTTATATTTCATAAATAAATATTTAAATCCAATAACCCAAGAATAATGTGTAAAACAAATTCTTATATAAAAATATGCAGGAAAGGTAATTTCCTGTTAGGGCTGTTTTTTTTTTTTGTGTGTGTGTGTGTGTGTGTGTGTCTAATACGGCATGCGATTTTATTGATACTTCCTTCAACTTGCAGAAATATAACTGTTTGGGATTGCAATACATCAAGTTTACGTGAGGTAAAAGGAGTAAATTCTACCCGATGTTGCACGTTTGAACATGCTCATACAAAATAATTTTCCAGTGAAACCTACCGAATAAATTATTCGATTTTATTAAAATATGTTTACAGTTATCTTCTTTATCGCATTCAAACAATCCTCACTTGCTGCGATTGAAAATAGTAGGGTAAACGGGAACAAATACCCCAGACTTTGGGATTTCCATATTTTAAATAATATAATAAGAAAATAATTTTCTGTAAAGACATTCGCCAAAATTGCTAGATTTTGTCATAATAAAGAGTATAGTTTGTTTATAGCTTAACAAACATCCCAATGCATGTAGTTAAAATAGATCAAGGCCCCCTTATTCTCCCGATATTCTGAAAGTTATTTCCGCGATAACTTTCGTGAAAAGTATTCGCTTTTGAACAATGTAGTATATATATTGCTTGCGATTTAAATTAGTGAAGAATGAGGATAATCCTAGGTAGGTCATTCCGCTGGCACTTCAAAGTCTCTTCAATGGTAACTTTCGTAAAGAAAGAAAAAAATGAAATATATGAATTGTAGTATATTATTTCTGATGCCTCAAATTTGCCACAATTTCCTTGAGTTTAAAATCAATCAATAATGAAGAAGTTATTCTTTTGAACATGACTTTAAAATACATTTTGTGATGATAAATTATATTTTAAAAAAAGTCAAAACATCGGAATCACAAATAATAATACAAAATCATATTCGATATTACGGCACTAACGGGGAGGGGGGGGATCGAGCTGGGTGAGCCTCCCTCTCTATACCACTGCCTCAAAGCATAATCATGGAACATTAAACTAAAAACAATAAGACCGATTAAGAAGGAAATCGGCGATAATAATAATAATAATAATAATAATAATAATAATAATAATAATAATAATAATAATAATAATAATAATAATAATAATAATAGTAGTAGTAGTAGTAGTAGTATGAAAAATATTTCCTACTGTTTGCTAGATTAATATTCGAGTGTAATTTAACATTTTAAAACAGTCTTTTTTTTAGGGGGGGAGATTTCCAGGTGTTGCGCCTTAAATTTGGATGTTTCTTCAAGAGATTATTCAGTGTGTTAGCACATCCTAGGCAAAATACTGCTGGTTAGAATATCCACATGAATTTATAACATGCGATATTGACATTTATAAAATGTCACGATAAATTATATGCTGTCTACTAGTAGGTTGTACTAAGTAGGCTACAACCTCGAGGCGCAATGTCAACTGCCCTTCACACTTTATCCAGGCTTAGGACTGGCAGTGTAATGGTAGTGTATAAATTATTAGCACTACATTGACGTACTCAAAAGTTAAAAATTGCAGGGGAAATATAGGTCCCTTTGTCATCATTCATTCAGTTTAACGTCCCACATTATGCCGCCTAGGCCAAAGGAGACGGAGTGATTCCTTAAAATAACATTTTATGTTTTCGAAATCCACTTAAAGCTACATCAAATGAGCACTTAAGAACGTTATAGTAAGATGGAGAATATGAATTAATTACCTTTGTGCATACCCATACGAAAAGTTTTGGCTACATCTATAGATGGAAAGCCCTTCCAGCTGGTCTATGACTAGCACGCGCCCTTTAGGTGGACGAGGCCCCGGTTCCGATTCCCGGTAGATTATTGAATGATAGTGGTTCGGATTCGACATTAAACTGTACGTCCAAGTCTCATATAGCCGCGCTGCGGAAAAAAGAAAAAAAGACTTGAAAGATGGCTTGAAAATTTTAAACTCAAGGAAATTGTGGCAAATTTGCATCCGAAATAACATACTACAATGCACATATTCCATTTTTTATTTTATTTTATTTTTATTTATTTTATTTTATTTTATTTTTTTCTTTACGAAAGTTACCATTGAAGAGACTTTCAAGTACCAGCGGAATGACCTTCCTAGGATTATCCCCATTCTTCACTAATTTAAATCGCAAGCAATATATATACTACATTGTTCAAAAGCGAATACTTTTCACGAAAGTTATCGCGGAAATAACTTTCAGAATATCGGGAGAATAAGGGGCCTTGATCTATTTTAACTACATGCATTGGGATGTTTGTTAAGCTATAAACAAACTATACTCTTTATTATGACAAAATCTAGCAATTTTGGCGAATGTCTTTACAGAAAATTATTTTCTTATTATATTATTTAAAATATGGAAATCCCAAAGTCTGGGGTATTTGTTCCCGTTTACCCTACTATTTTCAATCGCAGCAAGTGAGGATTGTTTGAATGCGATAAAGAAGATAACTGTAAACATATTTTAATAAAATCGAATAATTTATTCGGTAGGTTTCACTGGAAAATTATTTTGTATGAGCATGTTCAAACGTGCAACATCGGGTAGAATTTACTCCTTTTACCTCACGTAAACTTGATGTATTGCAATCCCAAACAGTTATATTTCTGCAAGTTGAAGGAAGTATCAATAAAATCGTATGCCGTATTAGACACACACACACACACACAAAAAAAAAAAAAAACAGCCCTAACAGGAAATTACCTTTCCTGCATATTTTTATATAAGAATTTGTTTTACACATTATTCTTGGGTTATTGGATTTAAATATTTATTTATGAAATATAAGCAGAATCAGCTGAGTCGTTTTTGATAAAACTGATTCACATTCGAGAAGATTGTCTAGAAAGATGTCACTCGCAAGAGTTAACTACTACTCCTGAATCTTATAAAAGCCTTAAGTTTCAAGTCTTGTCTCTTATCATTACTAGGAAGTTAATAATAAGATTATGTGCGATGTACTTCGTATTACTTAGTGTACTCTCGAAATCAAATTTATTAGTGATATCTCCTTATTCTGTTAAACTTTTTTATCTTAAGACAGAAGGTTGCAATGCTGATTTCAGGAAAAAGAGAAAATTCATTCAACCATGAAACACCAGTTGTTGAGAGATGTGAAGTGCGATAATGGCTTGCTGAGGCTAGAAACCTGACTAATTATTGAGAGTGTATTTGAAGATCATGCAGATGATAACACGTCCCGTTCAGGGGACGTTTACCCATATATAGTTTTTCGTTCCTAGATACAAAACAAGTCGATGATTTGTCACTAATAACATCTAAAGTTAAGTTTATATTAACCCTTTTGGGATTTTGGCATTTTAAAGGTAAATTTTAGACTTTCAGTCAAACAGCTACTGCATCATCACTATTTAACCTAGGAACCATGTTTCGTACTTCATTCTCATCAGAATAAAGCAACCTACCAAAGGGTAAAATTCACGTGGGTCTCCATGGATCGATGTATTCGCTTTGCTCTCTCCCTGAATAAGAGCATAATGGGAAGTCATAGCCTTATATTGCAAAAATTTCTTGACCCGATCAATGTATTGAATAACTTTAGACCATAGAATTCGAGGCAATTAAGTTAAAAAAATGGATAACTAAAAGAATAAGATATGCATCTTCTCGATTATTATGTGTTTCAGACGAGGTATCACGACTTCTTTCAGTACATCATTAACCTGACCCAGCTGACTTACAACTGCCTTCACAGTTTCTGCTTTTGTGTTCTGTAATGCTCGAGGGACACCACAGGCACGTAGCCAGGATTTCGCAATAGGAGGGGTCCGTGACGAAATACTGTGGTTATCACAGCAGGGGCCTGATCATTCTAAACTGTTTTACCGGCAACATATATTCGTTCATTTGGCTGGGATTTCCTAATCTAAGGGGGAGGGGGTTGACATGAAATATTGTGGTTACACACTAGGGGATCGATCAGCCTAAACTATTTTACTGGCAACATACTCTTATTGGTCTTTTAGGACATTAAAATGAGGATATGTTAGTAAGTATTTTGATTTAAAAAAAAACTATGAAGAAATCTTGAGTAAAAGAATATAAAAAAAATATTGAAGAAGATATAGTCTTCCGAGGCCATTCGAACTCGGTTCTACTTGTCTTCCTTCTTTTTTTCTTATCTTCGTTTAATGCCATCAAGAATAGCAACGAAATCTCTTTCGGAAGTAAAGACATTCTATAAAATGGATTAGTGTTGCCGCCAAATTCAAAATGACTCATATTATTGGTGATTCTGGGTATTTCTTAAGTTCTACTTGAGAGTCTATCTTATCGAACCGGTTTATCGATCGTCATTTGTAGTCCATGGGATTAGCATGGAGATAGATGGAATTCCGAATGCTTCGTTACAATAATATCCATTTTCAACCTTACCCCCCCCCCGGTTTCCTCCACAGAAAGCTCCTCATAAGAAAGAGTATCCTAACACTTCCTGTAGCGTTATATTTTTCACGGTGATTCATCTTTCTTTCGTTTCTTTTTGTTTCATCCTTCCTTATTTTTCATTTCTGGATCCGAAGGGGGGGGTCCGGACCCCCCGGATTCACCCCTTGGCTACGTGCTTGGACACCATATCTTATATGTGATGGGTTTAGGCCACACATATAAAGTACTACACTAATATAGTATGGGACAAATTTAAGCAAATCCAGTTTCGAAAACTCGAAGAGCATTCCCAGAACGAACTTAAGAAGAATTATTTTTTCGAAATTTATACGAAATTGTAGAGTAATTCGAAGGGATGTAAACATAGTAAAGATGAAAGTGAAAAAAATCTTACACAGAAATGCTAGCACGACTTATTGACAATTATACATGAATAAGACAAACCTTCTGCATTCTGAAAACACACGTATGATTCATATCGTGCCTGAACTAACGTGCACAGAAAGAAATGAATCATGCAAGGTAGATTATTCACTTCGCCCCACACGTGGGGATGAAGTGAACATACCTATGGGGTGAAATGGTGCGTTAAAGGGTCTTCGGCATAATAGCGAAATATAGACTGCTATATAATGAGTATACAGCTAACGAAAACACACACATGATGTAAAGGTACATAAGCTACTGTCGTAGAAATGCTTAAGAAGCAAAAAGATGTACCAATCCGAGATCGTGTCCAAAGTACCGTCTCGGGGGCATAAAGTTGTCTGACCTTACAAGAAAGAGCACAATATTTGAGTTAGCAATAGGTCTTGAACCCAGGTTTCTTCTATACGAGACTGTGGTTTGGAGCAGTGTTTCTTTCAGGAAAAATGGGGGTGCAGTGTTCGGTATGTGTTATTATTCGGAGAAGCATACATACACACAATATGGAATGATTAACAGGACTATTTACGTTACCCTAAAAATAGTTAGTCATTTCACCCCGCATCGTCGTCTTTGTCTTCAAAACATATTTTGTAGCTTTAATTTCGTAATATATTGAGGCACATCTATATACATGTGTACCTAATAATCACCTCATGTTGCTGTGAAAGTATTGGGTACAACACGATGACTTCAAAGAATTGCCCGAACTGTTTCATATTACAATAGCAACAAAAGGAGGCTACAAATCAACTCACCTTCTCTGCTGCCTGTGCTGGCTGCATTCAATAGTGCATTTCTTTCCTCTATACTCTTATCTTTTTTGTCAGCTCCAGACTCAACAATGCACACACAGGGGCTTTCCAACGTCAGCGCCGATTATGCTTTGTTGCCACCAGTGGTGTATTTAGGGGGAGGGCTTCCGGGCTTAAGCCCCCCCGAAATCTTACTATAGTAAAGTATATGAAATATCTTGCAGAATTTTCACATTTTCAGGCAAAGCCCCCCCCCCCGAAAGTTAGCAAAGCCCTCTCCGTAACAAAATCGTAAATACGGCACTGGTTGCCACATATAATTAACCTTACCTCTACTCACTTCACCCCTATGGTCACTTCCCCCCGAATTACTCTATATTAAATTTGTTTGATTAAATTCAAAAAGATAATATAATATAGATTATTATATATCGATATTTATATATTACAATATATTGAAATATATAAATGTATATAAATATATAAGATATTTATATATTACAATATAAACTATAATTGTAATATAATAATTAGAAAGTTACAACACAAATTAAATTAAATGAAATCTGTGAGTTTTACGTCCCACGGTTATGCCGGTTAGGCTAAAGGAGACGTTGATGATGAGAGATGAGTGAAATGGTGGAATGAAGAAAGTGGGAGGAAACGGGAGAACCCCGAGAAAACCCACGAGTACGGTGTTTGTCCACCACAAAGTCGTCACGGCGCGAGCTGGGATCGAACCAGGGACCCCCAAGCACCGGAGGTGAACGCTCGACCACTGAGCCACCGCGCTCGAATGTCAAGCGTGCATCTGGCAAAAAAATCTCACTAACCGTGCTGACAGTACCGACATCTGTTGGGCGAAAAACTCTATTACAATATACTTAATTTCAGATGCCAGTATCCTGATATAGGATGACAAAGAGTGTAGGCCTATCCATTTTTTTTTCTGGCAGACTCTGTATTTTTAGATTAAAAACTATCCACATCCAACACCTTTCTGCCCTTTTTCCGTATTTTTACACACAACGAATTTCCTATGGTCCCGAACTTTTGGTAAGCCGTAATTCACGATGCATGTATTGTGGCGGAATCTATTCCCAGACCAGGGGCCTAGCTTCCCCCCAGTTTTTTTTGAAACATTAGATATAGTTTCAGTTTTTCTATTGTGCAATGTATAGAACAATACTTTAGGTCAGAGATGCAAATAAGAAAAGAAATTTTACTCGTCCAAGGAAACAGCTACTAGACCACATCCCACAATAGAAGTCGTTTACTTACCTTCAATATGATATTAAATACTCGCCCGCACCAATGAACCACTCGCCCAGGGCGAGTGGGCGAGCGGTTATTTGCATCCCTGCTTTAGGTCTACAATGTCAACGTCTAACCTACTCATAATAGCCATCGGGAGACAGTTAAGTTTGAAACTTGTGCACGAGTCACGAAAAATTGTAAACTCATAATATACCTATTGTAATATGATTGAAGCGATTTGATAAAGGGCAAATAATATTTTATTAATTTTGACATTAATATTTTGTAAACTTTCATATTTTAAACTAGCAGCGTTCACCCCGCTTCGCTGCGGTCACCCCGGAACGCAATAAACTTTGTTACTTAGATAATTTTTACTTTTTCGCTTTCAAATTGCATTAAATGTTAACATTATAGCGCCTGTCATTTATGTTAACCCGCCGAGTGATAGCAGCGTTCACCCCGCTTCGCTGCGGTCACCCCGGAACGCAATAAACTTTCTTACTTAGATAATTTTTACTTTTTCGCTTTCAAATTGCAGTAAATGTTAACATTATAGCGCCTGTCATTTATGTTAACCCGCCGAGTGACACGGTCATGCGGGTTGCATATAAATACGTTTATTTTTACCTATGATGAACTAATAACAAAGGATTTGTACGTATGGACACTTGAATGGTCAATTATCTCAAGACACTGGTAATTAAAAATTAAAGTGATATGATAAAAACCATCTAGGGTCCAAATCCTAATAACCCCCCAAAAATAAAAGAAATTGGTTCAGCCGTATTAGCGTGATGAGCTAACAAAGGATTTGTGCGTTCTCTTTTATAATATAGATGCAAATAAAACTCAATTTCCAGTCTGGTGCTGTTAGCTCGTTCACACGTGTAAAGAAATTAAGGAAGTCTCGTAACAATTCAAAACTATGTCTAGATAAAACATTCTTTTAATAAGAAATATAACTTATGTTATGTAGCAATGTGTCAAGGCAATAACAAACACATCCTACTTCAAGTTATGAGGTAATTCTGAAAATGTAATTGTAAGCGGAAGAAATGACGATACCAAAAACTAGGAAGAAAAGGTAGGTGGAAAAAGGGAGTAGTAAACTCGAGAGAGTTTTGAAGTGATCATCAGAGAAGAAGGATCAACATCTCAAATCTTCACTGATCAAAATCTGCGTGAGTATATGCTGGTTACAAATTGATAACACACTTTTATTATTCGACTTCGTTACCAAATTCATTCAATTCAATATGACAGTTGTTATAGATTTTGACTTAAGGCCACAGCACCAGTTTGGGTAATTATCTAATCTGATATCTCTAGTTTTATTTATGCAATCAAGACTATACATCTTAACAAATTACCCTGGGTTTTGGCTACCCCCTCTCCAGATTTTACCCTCTAGGTCCGCCACTATGCCTATAATGTTTGTCTTGTAATGATTTTCGTGACAAGTAGCATTGCAAACTAGCTACTTTAACACAAGAACATAAACAAAAACAAGACAGCAACAAAAACGCAATGTACTGTAAAGTGTAGACTAATAGTCAATTAATGCTACTCTATATTAGCTGGTTTCAAGCGGCAAATGGCTTACAAGGATCCTCTCAGCTGAGGTGATAACTCTAACAGCGTCAGCCCCGTGTAATTACAACGGCATAATCTTCTCTCTTTTTTTTCTTCTTCTGTACCTTTCCTTTCTCAATTAATTATTCTACGTTTTTGGAAAGCAATTAAGACGGTGAATTGAGTAAGTGCGAAAGAGAGGAAAGATAGAGAGAGAAATTGAAACGCAAATTTAGTTTTTCTTGATGCAGCCGGGAGCGATGCGATGCGATGCGATGGTGCGTAAGCGTTAATAGCACACTGAGTGAAAAACAAAAAAGATAGAAAGAGCCCACACACATTTGCATTTTCAATGGAAACGAACAACTACAGAAGAAAGAAAAGAACCATCGAATCAAAAGAAGTCATGCAATGAAAATGACAGAAAAATATGGTCGATTAGAAAAAAAACTGATGTGCGAAAATCATAGGTGATAAAAAAGAACTTAGAAATAATACTTTTCAAAGGAAACTTGATATAACTTAATCATTTTTTAAAATTTAATTCAACAAGTTTCATTTCATAATAAGACACAATGCTAAGTCCATTTGCAATGGAAAAATGTTCAAAAAAATTTTAGTTCATAAAGAATGGAATCCCAGAATTTAACTAACTCTATGGCTTATGGAACCCAGAGGTTCAATGCCGCGTTCATAAAAGCTCTCCACTGAATTCTATCCTTAGCCAACTGGATCCGGTTTTTACTTTGTGTTTTTATTTCTGGAAGATTCACCAAAATACTCTCTACCCATTTAAACCTAGATTTTCCAAATAGGCGTCTGTCGATTGGATTTCCAGTCAGACCTTTGAGAGTGTTTCCACTTTCCTCCATTCTGGCTACATGCCATGCCCATGTAACATATATTAATCAGTGTGGAGAATCATGTAAATATGAAGTGTTTACCATGACTTAAATTGAATATGTTCACAATGCAACAGCATTTCTCGAAATATGTATTATATTTTGGTATTTCATAACGCATACATATATATAGTGTATTAGCTATAATGATCCATCTTCTGTAAGTTCTAAATTAAGCATTTTATCTCAAACGGTGAAGGCTGAACTCAAAAAATAATCTCGTAAAGAATCTATTTTATTGAGAGAAGAAGAAGAGGAAGAAAAAAGAAAGAAAAACAAAACTTTAAACCCCTTAGAATGTCGTTTCATACGTCTAAATTTGATGTTCTTGTTATGGTTTCCTTGATAGGTTGTTGATATAAATAATAATAATAATAATAATAATAATAATAATAATAATAATAATAATAATAATAATAATAATAATAATAATAATAATAATAATAATAATTTTTTTAATATCAGAATTTATGTTAGGCTACATTTTGAACAGGCCCGTTTGCGCGGAAACACTTCAATTCGGGACTAAACTTTGAACGTACTAATAATAAGAAACTTTAGTACTAGAACGGATAACTGACACACAAAAGTACAATTAGAAATTCTATTGTACTTACCCCGCCAAGTGAACTTTGTGGTGGACAAACACCGTGTGCGTGGGTTTTCTCGGGGTTCTCCCGTTTCCTCCCACTTTCTTCATTCCACCATTTCATTCATTACTGATCATCACCGTCTCCTTTAGCCTAACCGGCATAACCGTGGGACGTAAAACTCAAAGATTTCATTTCTATTGTACTTAATTTCTTTTCAATCATCTACTTAGTATATTTTTATCTTTAGGTTTAACGTCCCACGTTTATTTTCTTTATGATGACGGAGATAGATGATTAAAGCAAGTGAATGAGGAAGGAAAAAATTGCTGGAATGAAAATGTTCGAGGAAACGGGAGTACCTCGAGAAAACACAATGTTGTCAATCACAAACTTATTTGATTAGGAATCGAACCAGGGACCTTATAAACCAGGGGTAACGCTGTATCACTAAGCTACCGTGTCTTCTTTTCGTAATCTAGTGTCCAGAGCGCGTATAATGTGTACGGTGGATTACAGATCGAACGCCCTACAGTGGCCAGATCTCACATTACTTTAACTATTGTGCTGCCAAAATGACTTGAGCCGTGGCAAAAATGCGAATTAAAGCAGCTCACACCACGACACACCCACGCGTTGAGCCAATAAGGGTTCAGCAGCTGCTAAGCGAGAGAGCCTTAGCGAAAAAGAGTGGAATTCCTTCAGCCGATAGCAACGCCTGAAACGGAAGACTGGGTGTCAAGTCAATGTGGCATATTTATAGTAAGTCTGATAGTTGCTTATATAGGACGCAAGTACAAATCATGCACGTCATTTGGGGAGGGCAGAGAGACAATTGCCCCATCTTGAGTTAGAGAAAATATGAGTTTTTAAATAAATTATGTACGTATTAATATAATACTAATGAACACGTGGAATTCTTATGTCGGTAAACAACCTTTACCTCTCTTTGCAAAAGTTGAAGTGACGTCAGTGGTACAAATCAATCAACCATGTGTTTCGTTTTGTCTCGATGCAACTCCTCTGTTCTATTTTAGATGCAAATGTCTAAAAAGGGTGAACAATACTATTGCAATTTAAGTATTATATTCTTTCTTTTACATTTTTGGAAACAGGTATGCGTACTGTAGAAATGTAACAAGTGAATACTATAAAATATGCTATATATAATTAATTTTATGTTAACGGAAACACTAGATTTTGCGTCGTCTGGTCATAGTTCGCACCTCTTTCCCTCTGCACGACTGAACACAAAGCTTGAAAGTTATCGTAACCAAGAACTTAAAACTTGCCCGTTATTTGGGACGTGTTGCATCTGCATGCTTTCTCGCGACTCTTAACGTCGATACGTGTATATGATAGTTGCTCTCAATAATGTTACAGTGTATTTGAATGATTCTTTTCACCCGTTAGAAGGTGCTTAAGTGTTCTGTCTAGCAATGAAGCGTGGATGACATCGTGGAAGCAAGAGGGATACTTTTAAGTTGTACTTCGAGTAAGTTTTCATAAATAATTGTTCTTTGATTATTTTTCACCCGCGGTAACATTGAGAAATCACCACTGATATTAATGAATGGATCTGATTACGCTGAACAAAATGAAGTAGTTTATGTAACGGTGTCCTCTAAAGAATGCAACTTTTGAAATGCCCGACATTTCTGTTGTAGTTAGTTGGCAACACTGAACGTTACATGGCTTTCATATTGTTAGTAGTCACGGAGACTGGACAGGGCCGTCGCGTGGATTGTAAGCGCCCGGAGCGAGAATTCCCAGGCGCCCCCCACCCCTAGTGTGTTATAAAACACAACCAGAGTTTATTCTGTATTGCTAGATTTAAATATGAAATGTAAGATCATAATGTAAGACAAAAGAAGTAAGTATTATGTCAATTTTTTAAAGTGAATAGTTTTTGTAGTTAAAACATAAAATTTAATGAAAATATGGTTTTGAATTATTGAAATCGAGTGCTATTATTATTTTTTTTGAACTTTACACATTAATATAAAATACCATAGAATATATAAATAACGATACAAATATCTTCTCCCAGAGGGCTGGAGAGAGTTTCAGTTGAATAATCCTAGACGATGTCTTTTTCAAGTTCAATACTCTATCGGAAGTTCCGCAAGGATCTAATCTAGGTCCGCTGTTGTTTCTACTTGTTATTAATGATATTCCTCTGTGTATTAAAACTTCTCAAGTTCTTCTTTTTTCTAACAATCTCAAATTATACACCAAAGTAAGTTCAATTGATGACTACGTGAAACTTCAACATGATCTAGAGAGAGTTCAAATATGGTGTGATAAGAATAAATTAGTCCTGAATGTGTCCAAGTGTAAATCTGTATCTTTCACGATGAAAGAAAATCCAATTAACTTTACCTATACAATAAGTGGTACTTCCTTGTCTACCCCGAATACTATTAAAGATCATGGAGTTATATTTGATAGCAAATTAACCTTTGCTCAACACGTTGAAGCAATAACGAGTAGTGCATATAAAAACCTAGGTTTAATTTATAGGATAGGACATTATTTCTACAAAGAATCAACATTTATAAGGTTATATTTTTTCCTATATGAGGTCAAAATTAGAACACTATTGTACTGTTTGGACACCAAATCTTACTAAAATACTTTGATGCAATAGAAAATATACAGTTTAAATTTTAAATTTTTCAAGTTCTTGCATACAAGAGACCTGTTTCTACCCAAAGTACGAGTATGTCCCTATGGAGACTTGTTAGTAACGGACTTTATTTTCAAATATTAGACAAAAGGAGATGGGTGTTTGATATGTTGATCTTACATAAATTATTAAACAGTAAAATTGACTGTCCAGAATTAGTTTCAGGAGTATTATTACGTATCCCAACACGCAGATTAGAACAGCAAACATTGGGACATTCTATCGTAGAAAAACAAGAACTACCATATTATATAAGTCTCCTTTGTGGAGAATGTGTGCTTTATACAACGAAATGATTAGATTTCATGTAGAAGGTGTATTTAGCATGTCCGAAAACAAGTTCAAAACAATTGTCAGGTAGTTAGATAATTACGCACACGACACTATAACTGGTCATTATGCTTATTGTGTTGTCCTTACGAAATAAATAAATTTTACTTCACCGTAGCCTGATCATTCTTAAATATCTCAAATAACATTTCTTTTAAAAAATAGTTCATTTACCAACATAATCTGAATTCCTTGAATTTTGTTGATTTATCGTCCCGGCGCCCTCTTTGGCTGCATCGCCCGCCCACGCGACGGCCCTGAGCCTATAATACCGCATGATCGTCATCTGTTTTCTGTACGGATATGAATAGAGCGCTTCACGACAAGACAGCGTGTAAGACAGTGTAAACTTATTACAAATGTGGCCCATGGAATGTTTGGTCGTCATTACAGTCGACTTATACGGTGCATTATGTTGACCAAACATTGCACGGAGTTCGCGAACATTCTCTGCACAACAGTCACCACACGCATAGTATTTTGTTAGCCTGAAACAGAGAATACGCGACTCTAGGATGTCTCTTTACAAATATCAGTAAATTATATATATATGAAAGGCTCGAACTAGATTTTTTACGATTATCATAGATATTGATATATAGGGTAAATATAGAAACAAGTCTTAATAAACAAAACTCATTAAAATTTCGTGTTCCTCTCCAAATGTATCTGCCCCTTTGTTCCCATAAATTAAAATTGGCGTCGTCACTTTGGAAACACATCTTTGAACATTGTTTTATATATATTAACATTGTTTTGGTTCTGACTCACCTAAATTCTAATTCTTTAATGATCTCAGGAATATGTTGCAAAACTTAAGAATAATGCTATTTGCATGATTTACTGCTCTCAGAGAATGGTGAATATATTATTGGAATGTGTAATTGCAAGTTGATACAGTCCGAAAACACTGGAAGAGAATGCACAGGATGGGCAACAGAGACGAAAATGCATGGTGCATGGGAAAATTCGGAAATAGGCCAATGTGGTTTTCGAGGGTTAAGCGTAAGATACAGGACATCAATAGTGTGTGTGATCATCCCGCACTGCAACACATGCACCGCAACGTGTTTGCATGCTGAGAATTAGATTATCAAGACGTGACTGGGGTATGTTTGGCCATTCCTGTACAAGTGCCTCCCGAGGCTCAGGAATGGATCTCGGAGCCATTTGACGACGTGCAATTTGCCTGCCAAGCATGTCCCACGCATGCTCGATGGGGTTCAAGTCCGGTGAGCAACTGGGCCAATCGAATTACTTGATATCCCGATGCTCAAGGTACTCATCCACTATGGCAGCGCTATAGGGACGTGCGTTATCATCTATTAGAATGAAATCAAGGCTCACTGCGCCCCGAAACAGACGAACGTATTGGTCCAAGATGTCATCGCGATACATTGCACCAGTGACGGTACCCCGTGGGAAGTCATGCAGAGGTGTACGGGACCAGAGGATGATCCCACCCCATACCATAATTCCGCCGCCCCTGTACTGGTCTACAGCAGGCATGTTAGCTGGAAGGAACCGTGTTAGTGGTTCTCTCCAGATGAACACACGTCGAGAATCACTGGTGAGACTGAACCTGGATCCATCTGTGAACAGGACATGACACCATTGTTCCGGGGTCCATGCATGATGTTCTCTGGACCAATTCAACCGAGCTCTTCTTTGCTGTAGGGTCAATGGAACACACTTTGCTGGTCGTCTGGCATACAAGTGTCCCTCAGCTAACAGTCTGTACACTGTAAATCGTGACACTGACGTTCCTGTAGCAGCTGCAAGGTCTCTAGAGAGACCTGAGGCGGTGCTATGTTCTGTTGCACCTGGCAGTTAGACGTAAGTTACGATCTTCCTGGTCACTGGTGCTCTTTGTACGACCTCCGTCGAATCTCCGATAGACGTTTTCACCCCTTTGGAATCGTCGCCAGATCCTCGAGATGACACTTTGTCGGACACCCAATTCACGAGACCGTCCACCTGGTTCTGATTCGTGGCCCGATGGCCGATGATTCTTCCACGCATAACATCATCAATATGGTCTCTTTGCGCCATTCTCCTACACATACACTGGCACTATGTCAAGTAGTGCAGCTTTGACTCACAAGTCTCTAACGTCTCAAACACAAGTGCTTGCGTGTTGAAACAGCGCTCATCACCAACCATCGTTCAATGGGTGTATACAGCACCACCAAGTGGCAACATCGGGAGTTACGCGTGTCAAGCAGTCAGGTATGTGTAATAGGATAAATTATATGAATTTACCATACTCTCCAAAACTGTTGTCTATGTATTTTCACATTATTCTTAAGTTTTGCACATGAGTGTATATATACTAGCTAAATCTGCGCACTCTAACAGGGCATCATTCACATATGAGCATGGATCTCCTTGTCATTCCTCACAACATATTTACACGTTCTTCTGCATATATAAGTGAGACGTCTTGATAAAAAAAAAAAAAATCAGAAGGGGTGCCATAAAGGTGGAGGTTTTATAGATTTTTTTCTATATCTCGCACCATTTGTAAGATTTGAACTTACTTCCGGTTAGTTTCTAATTCAGGTACGATCAGAGTTTGTTTCTTCTTGTATGCAATATGTAATAAGCAAATAAATTACATACACAATTAATTATAATGTCAATGAAATATGATGTTCATTGGGCAAAATACTCTAAACAATAAAGATTCATCTTAGCCTGGATAAATGGTTATCCTTCGTTTTTGGCTATGAAACAAACACCTGAGATATACAACCCCTGTAAACAAATATGTGGTGATGGAATGTATAACTCAAAGGATATGATTTTTAAAAAAATCAATGCTTTCAGTGTACAACAAAGATGTAATAAAGAAATATATAACGATATTGTGTATTCTACATGTAATTTTAAATATCTTTTCTTGTATTTACGGGTAATATGTGCTATTGAAATATGCACAAGCTAGTTAGAAGAAGAACACGAAAATATGGAAAAAAATTAATTATTTTTCTGACATTATTATTGATATCTTGTTAACATGATAATCTGACAATTTGTGTTATTGGTTGTCGAGAAACGGAATATATATAGGAGAAGATCCATCTTGTAGAACCAACATGTATGATATTTAAAAGGTGTGAATGTTTAATTCTTTACGTATTATAATAAAAAGGAAATATGAAGATGGTGTGTTCAAGTGAATTTCAGAAAAAGATAGTAGACTAGATTATAATTATTCAAACTGTGGGCTGAAGTGTAACCCTGAATATACTAAATAAATATATTGATTACAAATAACGTCCTTTTTTAATTCGCAAACAATCAGTGAAAACGGCATCTTTTTAGAGCCTATGTTTCTCGAGAACTCACTGTCCAAAGGGTTGGCCACAGACATATAAAGGTCCAAAACATATAAACTCTTCTAACTAAGGGCGCCCATGTTGTGGTTTCCAGGGGGGTAAACATAAGCGAGGTTTCAAATATAGTTTCAAATTTTGCTAAAACTAATGTAAAAGTTCTATTGGGCTTTCGATATTCCCAAGTACGATTTCTCTTAGGGGGGCGAGCGCCCCACCTAGCTTTCCTTGATGGGCACCCTTGCTTCTAGCCACAGACTAGAATATACAGACCGCAAACTCAGCGAAAAACTGGAAACTTGGCGACAGTAGCGCCTCTAACACGCGACGACGGAACTAACCAGTCAATAGGACGTCACGTACGTGGAAATTTCGAAAGTAACTATTATTCTTTCGCTCCTTTAGTTACATTTGGGGAACAGCTTTTTCTGTTGACGTACTTCGCGGAACAGATATTTTCAAACTGAACTCTTTAAAAGAAAGGAAAATCTGTTAATATAAAAAGAAGTTGGAAAGGAACGTCCAGTCCAGAGACACTACAAGAAAAAGTGGACATTAGCTTCTTTGATCTTTCTGCACTACATCTAACACTGAGATGTGAAGCAGACGGCAACAATCGTTGGTTACTATGACAACCCATGACGTCACGTTCCAAGACCGATGGTAGCGCCATCCACACACGACGACACTGATCCCGCCCACCGAGAGCGTTGATTGGTTCTTGATTTCAATAGCGTATATAGGAAGTTGCTCGTCTGTATGTATTCTAGTCTGTGGCTTCTAGCATTTTAATATATATATAATTTACAAGTTGTTCATTAGTTAATTCTTAAGATTTTTCTTCTTTTAATTTTTTAGTAGGTTACCTGGACAAAAGATATTTGTACTAAAATTTCAACTCCGAAAAATACTAATAAAAATACTAATAAAAATGCGAAAACATGTTTTTTTTCTTTTTAAATATGGAGACAGGATAATACATAGTCTCTATGAAGAGAGAAAGACAAAACAGATTATGATTTAGTTTTTATGTATATTCTCAACCACGCGACTGCTCTACATGACGTTTTAGCCTTTCATTGCCATTGCTTTGTCCTCCTCTCTGCATGACATACACCGTTCTTTCCTTTCTGCTAGTCTTTCTTCCATCTTTTTTATTTTTATTTTAAACAACGTGTTTCTATTCTCTTTTCTGTTGAAGTGATGCATTATTCATGCAAACGCTTCCCACTGCACTGAGATTTTGGCACCCAAGTCATTAATGGGGTACACGGTAAGGGAGGAGGGCTTGGTCAAATACAGAAACTGACAACGAGAAACGGTAGAGGGGAAAATGCACTATATATATATACTGCTTTTATTATTGCTACCTCCCTTTGTGTCCAGTATGACTTTTGTCTCACTCTTTGTACTCTGAGGAACAAGAGAATGGGAATTTGCTTACACGTATCTTTAGTTGGCTGTGTTTTCCAAGTGTTGCAAGATGGATAATTGCTTCTCTAGAATTCTAGAATTTTACCTTTCTTCTTTTACTCTTCCCTTTTGTAGGTAATTTGTACACTAATGATGCCGTATATAATGGAACAGAGTTAAAACGCATGCTATGTTGCATGAAAAAAGGAGTAATATGCAAGGAAAACGCTTTTAACCTAGCCTTTTTAAACTTAGCGAGGTTCATCCATTTACTTGACTGATTTCGACTCAAAACAGAAGTTCCTATTGGAAAGCCTCAAAGGAATCACATGCCATATATTGTAAAAAAAAAAAATCTTGTTGTGAAGCATGATTGTTGTGAAGCATGCTCTTTTAACCCCTTGACTACCATTATGTACGGCCGTACGTAGTCGCACCTGCATTCTTCCCAACCACTATGTACGCCCCGTACGTACAGCTGAAGAGGTAATATTCTTGCATGGTAGTGACCACGAAAACGTACGAATTATTCTGGTAGGGGAAGATCGAAGTCTACGTATTGCTATGGCATCATTAAAGCACGTGATCTTTGCAAACAATGAGCAAAGCATCATCGTTATGCCATCTGTTGCCGAGAGGACGAACTTCTGATATTTATGAGACGTGTGTTTTTGTTCTAGAATATGGAGGAAGAGAAGGGCTATAGTGCGTCAGATTATGTTTCAGCGGGTTCAACGCTCTAACAAGTACATTACAAGAGACCAAAATGTTAATTGCAATCATTTTAAAAGTATTCTAAAATGATTGCATGCCTTTATGAAAAGTATTCTAAACGTTTTAAGAAAGTTTAATTAACGTTAGAAGATCAAGGTGTTGATTACATATACTTCGCATGAAACGTAATTGCTTTACGTGAGTGACGACCATTACGTGATAAAAGTGGATTCATGAGACGTCATGTTGGTATTCCCGTATGAAAGATATTTTCAAGCTCTTAACACAGAGATAAGTTAATGTTAGAAACTCGAGATGATGGATACATGCTGTGGTAATCTCTGTGCATCAAAAGTTCTTGTTTCATTAGAATGGAGGCTGTCATAATCATCATTATAGGTATTCTGCCATTATTGACAGGTCACTTGCAGCAACTGAGAAGCTTCCATGCTCCACGGTTTTCCGTTAACCTCTTCGTCATTACGTACGATTTTTCTGTTTTGATATCGTCCATCAATTGTAAGCTCCTTCGCCCCTCCCTCTTTTTCCTGCCACCATACTGTCTAGCACGTCTCTCATGACACAGTTTCTTCTTAGTCAATGTCCCACCTAGTTTCTCTTCCTCTTTCTAAAATGTGTTCTTTCCTCTCTCTCTTATTTCTAAGATCTTAACATAAAATTGAGTTAATGTCAGAAAACCAAGATGATAGATGCATGTTTTTGTAATCTCTATGCATGAAATGTTATTGCTTCATCAGAATGATGGCTGTAACACGACAAATGTTAATCTTATGAGAAGCTATGTTGGTATACCTATATGGACAGCATGTTGAGAGTTGAACCCCACGCACACCATGGGTTACGGGTAATACTGCACACCAGGGAAGGTTTTCAAAATGTACACCGCATAAATAATTAGTTTTTGTCCCACAAACTGTAGTATTTTCTCTATTTTTGTTTTACCTTCAGTTGTTTTAGTTTATATTTAGTACAAAATAGAGAAAAATATTACATTTTCTGGGGCAGAAAATAACTCACGTGGAGGACATTTTTAAGCCCTACCTTGATGTGCGGTGTTACACTGTAGTGTATCGTACATGCCCCACCGGAAGTCAAGGAAGGAACTGTACCACTAGTTAGATAATTTAAAAATAAGCTATACTTCCTCGCATCATAGCAGCAGCCTATACAACACATACATAAAGCACGTTATTAGATTGGATACCCCCCTTAGGCAGATATAGTAGAAACCAGAGGCTTTTCAAAATCAAAACATTATCCTCAATTAAAAGGTATACCAATGAACAATTTATTAACGAGATCATATAGAACAAGTAAACAATAAATAGATATATAAGTGAAGCTCATATAGAACAAGATATAAATATATAGTATATATCCTCAAAATTCAATTTCAATTAACCTCTCTCTCTCTCTCTCTCTCTCTCTATATATATATATATATATATATATATATATATATATATATATATATATATATATATATATATATATATATATATATAACACGGTAGTAACAGTAGGTTCATATCAAATTAGCAAAAATAATTGAATTTAATTATACATTAAATTAACACTACTTTTACCTGTATATGAAAATGGCAACTTCCAATGGTCTACTCGGGAGCGAACGATGGCAGGAAGTTTCACAAAATATCATATATTAAAGAAAAGAAAACACTGGAGGAAAAAAACTATAATAAAAAAATCACAAACTACAGAACTAAATAACTGAACACTTCTGTCTTCGATCCATTCCCTCGTTGTCCATTGAATTGCAAGGCACAATTTTACACTTTAAAAAAAAATCCAATCAATACGCACCCGATTTGAAATCAATCTGACAAACGGCTTAAGGAATTCAAATCATGGAGCCAGACATGACGTCATGTTCTATACAATAATACCAGAACAATTAACCAATAGAACACCAAAAGAAAGAATATTTTTTTTAGAGATATTAAAGTAGAATACACTACAACACCTAATCCCTTGGTGTATGTAGGGTTTTCACATTTTAATACTATTGCTCTGAAAAGAGCCGGCCTTTTTCGTTTAGGTGTACTGCGCGTTGCGTTGGCTGCAGCGACGCCTAGTGTCAGAATCTTCAACTTTAACTGAAAATAACCTCATGCACATTATGGTAACACGTTCCACCAAGGAAAAGTAGTTTACGTACACCAAGAAAACTTTTTATTTTTAAATTAAGGTTATTTCTATTGGATGACAGAAAATAAAGTTTATATTATTTCTGACATAAAACTTGAGTTGTGACATGATGCTAGAGAAACATCCATAATAATTCTTATCCTGTAACAAAAGTGTGAAAAATTTTTAATCCACTTTGGTGTACGTAGATTGGAATATCATGTTCAGAGCGTTGAAGAATATGAAAGTGGATTACAGAGACAGAAGAACAATATACAGACATTACAGGAACCAGACAGCTGTTATAGGAAGAGATCAGAATGAAAGAAGAATAAATAAAGGAGTAAGGGAAGGATGTGGACTTTCACCTCTCCTGTTCGACGTCTATATAGAAGAGGTTATGAAAGAAATCTTTGGTAAAAACGAGAAAGGCGTAAAAGTAAATGACCAGGTTTTCAGCACAATAAGGTTTACTGATGACATAGCATTGATAGCGGAGAACGAAAAGGACTTGCAGAAAGCAACTGGAAAAAGACATGCAAAGTGAAGATAAATAAGAAGAAAACGAACGTGATAAAGTGCACAAGAGCAGGGCAGGAAGATGCAAACGTATGGTTAGATGGAGAGAAAATCGAAGATGTTAAGACGTTTCCGTATTTAGGAAATCTAATATCCTCTGGCAGAACAAGTGAAAATGATGTTTGTTCAAGAATAGCACATTTTAAACAAGCATTCAATAGGAAAGAGAGGAAAGCCAGCATCAAGAAATGTGTTGCCGGACGTTCGTAAAAGATTTATTAAGACGCTGGTATAGAGCGTAGCTCTTTACATATCAGACACTTGGACATTGAGGAAAGCTGAAATATCCAAGCTGAAAGCATTTGAAATGTAGTGTTGGCGCAGAATAGCCTATCATGGACTGAAAGGAAAAGGAATGAAGACGTACTAAAGGAGCACTGCAAAAATACAGAAACTACTTTTCAGACACAGTAGGATACTGTACACATTATCGACATCTCCATATGACACATATTCACTCGTCGTAGATAATGTGTTGTCCAAGTATGTTACAGATGTATGTACAAAATGTGCAAAATGTATGTCATCACTTTGTTTTCGAACTGTTTGCCGAGAAGACGTGTTATAAACATGTCATACTAGATACTGCTTTCGGAGAATGAATGCTTTTGGACACTCAAAGCACACTTTATAAACGTACACACTTGATATATTTCCCCCTCAACATCTGTACTAAAAGTGTTTTAATATTGTTTTATTTTCTACAGTAAAGATAAGGAGGGGCGCCAGAATATGATGATGGAAAAACGAAGAAAAAGCATGCTAGGCTATCTTACTCGGCACTCGGATTGGATCAATGTGTTGAAGGGGTGGAAAAGCAGAGGGAAAACCAGGAAGAGGAAGACCAAGGATAGAATGTAGTTACGGAGAAGAGACCTTATCAAAGGATATAACAGTTCTCCCAAGGGAGAGAAAAGTTTTAAAATTTCTGTGTTGCCCACAAACCTATGGTTGAGGAGGAAGAGAAGGTGTACGTAAGGTTAACAAAAATTAAATTGGTTTCCAGAATCGAAGACGATATACTGTGTGTTAATGGAATCACTTTACTGCTTCATTGCTGACAGAGGCAAGTGACTATATTTCTGTATAAATTCCGTGTATTCACTTTGGTAACATAGCAGAGATATAGGGAAAGTTCTCCTTATTTATATATAATCTCTATGTTGAACATTAATTTACTTGAAAGCAAGATCTCTTATAGAGCTGGGACGAGTGGTTTACCCAGTGTGCAAATAACAAGCGGCACTAAAGACGTCAAGCGAGGGGATCTCGCTGTAATCACGAAGAAAGAGAAAGTGGGAAGCTATGTTGAAAGCGATCTTTGGATAGCAGACTCCATATTTGCATTCAAGAGATCGCATATGCAACAGGTTTCCACCCACTGTTTGGCAATACGGAGCTCGCAATCACCTCCGCAAAATCTCAAACAACAACAGCAACAGAGACTCCAATACACGTTGAATGGAGAGATTCCATCCAAGCAGAAATTTCACTTTGGGCAAACCGAGCAATTCCCAATGCAACTCGTACACATAAAGCGAACGCGTAGTTGGTTGAAATCTGTCTATAAGGATTGCAATTGAAGTTTTTCTTTCTTCTTTTGTTACGTAGAGAAAACCTGGTATTGAAAAGGAAGCTAACAATGTGGGTATATATATATACATTTGTAAACGTTTCTTCGTCTGTAAACGTAATATTACCGTTTGTTATCAATGCCTCAAAGAATTACGTTTGCAATTCTCTGCTTTCGAAAAGATTCTTTAGTCACAAAAGTAACATAAAAAGAGAAAGACGTATGTGGTGTACGTGTAAACGTAGGTTATATGCGTAAATCCTGTATTTTTTTTAATTTCATGTACGGTTATACCTAACCTACTGCAGCAAACGTATGATCATGGATGGATCATCCAATGCAAACAGTTTTCAATGTTGCCAGTCTGATTTTAAAATTGTAAAGAAATAATAATTTCGTCATATTTTAAGTCCCTTGTAGGGGACACTGGGACCGACAAGGTTAATAACGGAATCATCAAAGAAAACAATCGATCCCACATTTTTATGATGAGATAAATAGTATCGTACTAATTTTATTTTTATACGGTGTCATCATGTCTAATTTAATACTAACTTTGTGTATGGATTTCATCTCAATCTGTTGACTGGGTGGAGCTAGCGTGAATCTAGCCCCATTTGTTACTTTATAAAATGTGTTGCTGTTACTTTTGAAAAGGGTATTTGGCTAGTGTTGTTACTTTAAAATAATAATTATCTTAGACAATCTGAAATTGTACTTGGACAGTAATGAAAATTCCTGTGTTCACTCTTATAATAATCTGTAAACTTTATTCTTACTCTTAATCGTACCTTTTTTGTTCTTTAATCTTTTTAACAATGTATCATTTGAATCTTACAATTCATATACTATTATAAGAATGGGTTGAAGATTCTGCGTATATGTGGTAAGGACAAAGATCTTCCTAATCTTTGTCCTTACCACATATACGCAGAATCTTCAACCCATCTTGTTTACCTCGACAATCACAGAGCATCTAACATAAACCTTAGACTACAGTATATGCACTTTTTGTGATACTTCTTGTCAACCTGCCAACACTATTCAGAATCTTTTTGTTTTTTATGTTTGAGTAACAGCACATTTGTTTAAAAACTACAGGTATTAAGCAGCACTAATTGGGTACTAATTTTTGGCATATGCTTTAAAGTTAGTGCAGGTATGAGTGGGGCCAGGTTCACGGATATGAATCGATTTCATTTTCAATTATGATATTCAAAGGCAAGTGATGAATATGTTTGTTGAAATATGAAATCTAATTGGTTGAATCTTTTCAGTGCTTACTTTGAGTATATTTTTAAGCCAATAGAATAGTTAAGATACGGCCTCATTTGTACTTATTTCAACATCTTCATTGGTTTATCTTTTTACTATAATATCAGTGTAGTCTGCATAGACGGATACTTCTGTTTGAGAAGTATTACTCGGTAAACCATTAATATAAATCAAAAATAGTAATGGCCCTTATAAGATTCCTTGCGGAACACCACATGATATGATTATATTTCCCCCGATATGCTATACCGTTTGATTTGTTTCTTTGTTAATATATGTTATTTCTAGTACTTGTTGGCGGTTTTTCAGGTACGATTTAAACCACTTGGACGTAATGCCCACCACAATCTTGTAACTTTAAAAGAAGATTCTTGTATGATACTAAGTCAAATGCTTTCGAAAAATCAAGGGAAACATTTATACATTTCTCCATCTTATCTGGACGTTGAGTCACAATTTCTAGGAAATTGTTTGTTGCAATTTCTGTTGATTTCCCTTTCATGGCGCTATGTTGCTTGCGTGTTATCAAATCATGTTCTCGTAAAAAACAAAAGTCATTACACGGTCAATTGTAGTTGTTTCCAGAAATATCGAGTAAGTTGAAAGGGGTAAAATAGGCCTGAAATTTACTACAGCTGTTTCTAACACACAATTTATGAATTGTCTTTATTTTCGTAATTTTTAATAAATTCTAATAGCTATTTTCAAGAGAATAACATGAATATCTTTTATTATGAAAGAATGTATTTAATAGTTTTCTTTATAATACTTGCTGATATCAAACTTAAAACCAAACGTAAAAATAAATATCATATGCGAAATTCAATAAATATACATATTATTGCATGCATTACTAAATTTTGCGAAATATGTTGCGAAATATATTTTGTGTAATCAATGTTGAAGCCTTTTGCTTTTGAAATTCGCAGTCTAAAGAGAGACTTCTATTTTCTCTCAGTGTATTCGTGGCTCAGGGAATTTTATGGCTGTAATTGAGGTGCGGTACGAGCTCTCAACAAGTTGGGTTATTTCGTGGCGAAAATAAACTACACTGTTAACAAACATTAAACCACGAATGAGTGCCAGAAACTAAATTTAGTTACAAGATAATCAACTTATATAAAAGAATACTGCTTTCTAAACTAAATAAATCACTTTACGAATCGTGTTAATTTTCTCGCTGATTCGTTTATTGATTTTTCATTTACACACTTATTGATGATATCATGGACACAGGTCTATACATTTTTTTTGTTTTTGTTTTAACGTCAAGTTCCTCCGACATTGAGAAACTATCATAAATTTGGAAACTAAATTCGGCATTGAATTACCAGAAATAGCTAAAACTAACACTTTTTTTCTGTATATAATTGGATATTCAAAAAATAGCGCCCATGGAAAACAAAGCTCTATTCTACAAGTCAAATAAAGCGAAAAAACAATATAATGATATACTTTCCAGGGCCTCTTTCAACCGCTATGTGAAATCAAACATTTCACTATGTGGCAACGTGGTAGATAAACTTAGAACCATTAACACTACTTTACGAATCCCTCAAGTTGTTACACCGTTTGTTATGCTAATACAGTGCCGGATTCAGGTTTGATGGGCCCTAAGATATTCTAAGGGGCCCTTTATACGTCATGTTCAGGAGTCCTTTACATATACGTCAATCTTTCTTTTTCAACGACAAAATGTCGCCATTTTTTAGATTTGAATATATGCTATATGGTAATTTATGAACCTAGTGGATATCTAAATGGGAACAAAGGTCCAATACAAGTGAGGCTGGATAACAGGGCCCTAATTACAAGTGGAGCTGAGAAATAGAGCCCTATTATTTGCTTCATAAAGTACAAAATACCATTGTCGTATGTACGTTTTATCTTATTTGCTTTTGCATGTTATTTGGAAATTACAATCTTTTTTTTTTCTTTCTTTACATTTTTTGGGTCCCAAGCGAGAATTGGTATAGCTTGGTTAGCTTATACGGAAATCCGGCACTTCGCTAATAAAACCTCTCTCGTTAGAAGCCATATGTAGACAACCACTCTAAATGGATAGAAAAACTGTAGCAGAAAAAAAATTATATCTCTGTCTCATGAGAAATTTAGCCCTTCAAGTTGGTCTAACGGGTAGGACGAGCAAGGCTTAGATGCACGTGTTCCCTCGTTCAATTTCATGTTGATTAACATTAAAACGTAAACGCATTGTGGTATTTGGGATTTTATCTTGACCTGTAGGTCCACGTTACATATAATCTGGATGTTGAAAATGAATGTTGAGCTTGAATGAAGAAACTACCATATTTGCAAATGGTACGTACTCACTCTGTAAGTTTTTCCTTTAAGTCAAGCCCACCTCCGAAAGGAAACGAAACTCTCAGTAAATTATCTTCTTTTACCTTTTAAGTATTAGAGGATAATTGGCAATATCCGAAAGCAATAATCATTTGTCTGCCAATGCAAGGAAGTGTAGAATGGAAAGCTTCAATGGATTCCTACCTTTTCCATTTAGTACCTCGGAAGCTCAATTGCTCCTCTGGTCTTGTGTCGTGGATCAGACTCGCTGTCTGCAGGTTATTTTATTTCTCAAGTAAATCACATCTAAAGTCTGTTGGAAGTTTCGAAATTTCTTTGAATGTTCAAACTCAAATCTTGTTTGGTTGTTTTTGTCGATCCTATTATTCAAATATAATTTGAGACAGAAAAAGACATATTTAGTAGTCATGTAATATACTCTAAATAGAGGATATGATGTTGCAATCCTCTACTTTTTAACATGAAATAGCTAATTATAGTAACTTTTTTGTTTATTATTTTCTGCTATTCATCGCTTTCTTTAAAGTCATGTAATTGTTTTTTATAGTTCGTTTCATTTTTACATCTTTCCATTATTCCAATAGTTTAGAAAAATACAACTGAAATTTTCTATTAACAATTTTCTTTCATTCAAATTGGTGTACGTTTACGAAATTATATGAGTGAATATACAATCAATTACGGTATCAACATTGTTAATCGTTGATAAGCTTCATACTTTAACGCTGAAGATTGTTAACCTCCGTGAAGTTGTCCCACCGCTATAAGAGCACTAATGATTTCTTCTAGTGCAATCCTAGGTGCTTTTCAGAGCACCAACTCCCAACATTAGTGTTTAAATAGTTTGGACGCTAGAAGCAAAAATCTTTGGGGGGCTAACGTGAAATTCACGTTAGCCCGCCCCCCCCCCAAAAGCATTAACAATGATACCCAGTGCAATCGATAGTGCATCGTTAGCGCTTCTAGAAAGCACTAATGTTTTCACCAGTGCTTCAATGTTAGTGAAGATATGGCCAGTTTTATATCACGAAATTCCCATAAGAAATACATGCGGAATTATTCATTGGATCAAATTCCCGCCAAATTTAAAAGCACTAATGACCACATATAGTGTAATTGTTACTACGTCGTTAGTGGAACTTATTGCAGAACTTCGAACATTAGTGCCTCAATAGTATGAACGTTAGAAGATAAAACTTAGGGAGTGTAACTACCCCCTCCGCACAAAAGCCCACGATGAAAAGTATTAACGTTCGGAGTTAATGCACTAGCAAGCACTAACAAAGCACTAACAAGTACACTATAATGGGATTCTCTCCGTGCGAAGTACGGGAAATCTGCTTGTACATAATAACCTCACATAGTATATAGGCTATAAAGAGAATACAAATTTATGTTCGATTGGTAATATTTTTAATAACATGTTATTTTTGCAGAGTATGTCAAACAATGTTCCCTTCAGTGTCGGATCTAGCTCGGGACCGGGGAGGCCTAGGGCCCCCAGTTTTTCGAATGACAAAAATAATTTAAGCTATTATTATATATTTTTGAAAGTTTATAGTAAACTCGTGATATGCCTATTATAGTCAGGTATATAGTCAGTCCCAGCTTGGGTGTGCAGGCGGAAGGACACAACGGACCAGGACCTACACTAAGTGCTCTGAGTGGGTTCTGGACCTCAAGTCAGCACATACAGGACTGTGATATGGCATGTACACGAAACTGAGAACACTCACAGAATACTTCATGAATAACCATTAAAATTTAGGTCATATCATAGTGGAAGTTATTAGTGAAGTGAAATATTAGTGTAAATTTTTGGTAAGTTAGTGTAAATGTGTTCCGTGACCACAGAAGAGAACCAATCATGCAGTGAAAGACCGTAGTGATCTTTTTTGTTGTGAAAAGTGAAGAGGAGTGCAGTTTGATAAACAATCATACAGCAGAGAGGAGAGGAACCATTGTCGTACGGTGAAAAACGAAGAAAGAAGATGAGGCAACACATTATTAAATAAAACTTAACTAAATAATATAACAATTTAAATAATTAATAAAGTAAATATAAAATTAATTAAACAACATCATTAAACACTCATGTGGAATAACAAGAGGGAAAAAGGATAAATTGTAGCCTAACTAATAAATGTATTAATACATGATAATAAATAATATAGTAAACCATTAAATAAGAATAGGAAACCATAATTACAATTAAACAAATAAAAATTAGAAACTAGGTAACTAAAAAAAACATAATAAGTCTATAGTCTTAAAAAAACATCTTAATAATTAAGAAAAGAAATCAATCACTAGAAGTTAAATGGTTAAGAATTATAGGAAAATAATATATAAAAATAAACAAATAACAAGAAAATAGAAGAGTAGATTAGTTAGATAATATAGATAGATAAGTAGATAAGAATTAATAACAATAGAATGTATTATTTAAATATTTTATATCGTATTTCATACTATTATAGTTGTTGGATTAGGAATTGAAATACTAAGTAGTATAGTTCAGGATAGGTGCAGATAGAGTTAAGCTGAGTAGCACTTCGCAAGAAAATTGTTGTTAATTTTTTTTTCATAGTTTATTCTTGTTTGTTTCTTTGTTTTTTGTTTGTTTTGTTCTTGTGCTGTGGTTCTTTTGTCCTTTCCTTTTTCCCTTTTCATTTTCATCTTTTTTTTTGTTTCAAACATGGATATCCAATAAAGATAAGAAAACAAATAAACATGATAACCCGTTCCGGTCAAAAGTTTCAGATGCCGGATCTGAAAGACGGGCCTGAGCCAGAAAAAAGGCCTATTATAGTATGGTTACTGGCTTCCCCCCCCTCTTTTTTACTTTCTGGATCCGCCACTGGTTCTCTTGTTGCTATTTGAATGTTAAAATTTGTTATCGATTTTTATCAATTAGTTTTAACAAAACGTAAAGGCATTTCAAGGTAAACGATTTATTTTGTATGTGCAAACTTGTTGAAATGAGAACCTCGTACTTTTGACGTGTCGCTCAAATTATAAATCACTAAATAAACATGATAAAAATCAGATCGAGGACATGAGCGAATTTAAGTGATGCGAACTTCCATGATATTTATTTACAATATTTGACTAAAATGTTTTCACAAATAAAGAACAATGGTCTTATTTCTAATATAAAAGGTAAAGAGTAATAGCTGTGAATAAATTTATTAAATAAACAATTTCTGCGTTAAAAATATATGTTTGTATTTGTTTTGCCTTTGGTAAATCCTGGGGGTATTTTAGTAGTAATTTGTGAAAGCAATGTCCTGACATCTGGTGACATTTGTTATAGATTTAAAAACTATGATTTGAATTAATTCAATACTACTTTATTGATATTGCAATTTTTTTGTTTTGATGGTTCAAATCTTGTTAACTTTTTTTAATCACTATCTGAACCTACGCACTATACACAGCGCATCATTCACTTATTATTATTATTATTATTATTATTATTATTATTATTATTATTATTATTATTATTATTATTATTATTATTATTATTATTATTATTATGTATTCTGCCTTTCGGGAGGTCCTGGGACTAATGAGGAATGTTTTTTTTCAATTTTAGATTTGGGCCTGGAAATGTTTCTTCCACTTTTGTCGATCTTCAGCTTTCTCTTTTAACTCCCAATATTTTCTTCTATCTTTCAAATCGTCGATCAGCTGTGTCCTTCTTCTTCATACTCCTCGCTTCCTTTCCATCTTTCCTTCTATGGCGGTGTGAAGAAGACAATTTCTTCGCAAGGTGTGTCCAATCCAATTGGCCTTTCTATGAAGGATGGTGGCTATAAGTATCCTCTTCTCTCCTATCCGTTTTAAAACATCTTCGTTTGTTGCTCTCTCTCTGTCCATTTTATCTTCTCGATCTTCCTCCAACACGAAATTTCGAAGCCCCCCAAATATTTCTTCTCTAACTTCCATAATGTCCAAGTCTCTGAACCATACATTCCAATGCTCCATATATAGAACTTGACCAATTTCTTCTTAAGTCCAATATTGAGCCTGCTAGTTAAGAGTGATCTTTTCTTGTTGAATGCTTCTTTGACTATGGCGATTCTTGACCTTATCTCTTTGCTGCAGTAAGCGTCTCTCATCAAAATACTTCCCACTTGAATTGATCGCCCTCTTGAAGTTCTCTTTGTTCTACTCTGATCCGTAAGGGCGTGTTTCCACGGGATATACTCATGATTTTCGGCTTTTCGGTGTTGATTTCCATTCCATACAGTTTTCCAGTGTCAACTATTTTGTCAATCATATCCTGTAGTCCTCCTCGGTTTTAGCTATTATAACCGTATCATCTGCATACCTGATCTTGTTAATGATCTGCCCTCCAATCTTGAAATCTCCAATTCTCATTAATGCTTCCTTCATTAAACATTCACGGTAAATGCTAAATAATTGGGATGACAAACTACATCCTTGTCTGACTCCTCTTCCATTCTCCACATTATTGATTTCTCCTTCATTCAAGCGCATTTTCATTCGTTGTCCTATGTACAGGTTTTGAATGAGTCGGCGATCTCTCCAGTTGACTCCAATTTCTTTAAGGGGGGATGTCCGTGTTTTGGCTGCTTACGAGAAATTTGCCAAACAACACCTTGCTATTGCTAGCAGAAGTTTAATTTTTGGTCAGTAGATGTGAACAGTAGTTCTGTGTCTCTGAATTAATTTTCCCCCCTGAATATTGCATTATACGTACGTCTATGCCATGGGCTCATATTTTTAGCACAGTCCTAAACTTGGAAACTACCAAAGGGATTCGTTTAATTTTTATCCCGCTCACCCTACACTAGCTGGAAATGCTACCGAACTGGAATTAGTTTTCTGGGTTACATACAAAGCTAAAAAATTATTTTTTTAAAAATCGAAGAATTTTATTAATGTTATTATTTATATTCACCAAACAATACTGAAAGAAATAAAGGAACTTTGCTATAATTCTAGTTCAGTAAATAGAGGTACATATAAGTAAGATTTGTGCAAAATTTGGCTACTTTAGCATTAATAGTTTGTGAGAAAATGATACACTCAGGTCCAAAATGATTGTCGCAAATCTATAACTGTCTTCTTGTAAGAATATAGTTTGATAACGATTTTGCAGGGTATTTTTAATACTGATACTACGTGTATAGTCGGAAAATGTATATTTGTGGTAAAGTTCATCGAAAAAGAATTATAAATACGAAAATTAGAATGAGTAAAACAAAATGTTGCTAAATAGACAAGAAAGTTTTATTTTCGTTTTATTGTTCTTATTTACTCCTCTTTTGACATGAAATTTTCCACATACATGTCTTTGTCGATTATACACATACTAACATTATAAGAAATACCGGGCAAGTTCGTTATCAAATTATATTCCAATAACAACATATTTATATACATGCGATAATAATTTTCGACATGAGTGTACATGAGTGTCAAAAATGCAATTTTGAGAAATTAAAGGTTTAAAATTTACAATGAATTTTCATCAATAAGGACGATCCCAACATTCAGAAAGCATGATAACCATATTCTTCGTCTTCGGCTGTGTATTGTACATACATCCTACATCTTCTTTTCCTCATTCTTGATTTCTTGGTAAGCTTCAAAGATTGCCTACCCAGGTTTCGTTATACGCTTTCTGTCCATGTCTCACAGTAGTTTGGAGGTGTAATCACTGCTTGAAATTCCCATCTTTCCAGAACACCAGTTCTTGCTTTACGGCTACTATTAAAAAAATAGAACAGCATCATACACTGCAATTTGTACGATTTTTGAGCCTGCAATTGTATAGTTTTTGGGCATTGTTGCCATATCGGTGAATTGAAACTTTCATTAGGGTCCTGTGTTTTCCCATGCAAACATTTTCCCAAAAGGACGTGATCCACAAGAACTCTGCAGATAGGTTTGATAACATCCATCACTGCAGCACGCAATGAATGCTTATGTCCATAATGTTCTTCAGTTGTTTGAGATCTCTTACACCCACACCAAAATTTTCTCCTTCGGAACAAAGCATGTGCGTTGCCCACACTGTTTTCTTCATCTCTCGCAGTTTTCCAACGTCTTCCCTGATTTATTTCCCATAATATACCTCTAAGTTACCAATTTCTTTGCCACTAAATTTACTAACACAGACTAATAAGGAAAACGAAGAACTGTGAACGAAGAACAGTAAACAACAGTAAGCAAAATGATTCTGTGCATTCTTTTCGGAACGACAAAGCAAAAATGTATTTAGTACATCATTACAGAAGAGTAGAATTGCCAAACAATCTGGAATGAATGTCGCAACGGAAAATAGATATATTTAAGCCTCAAAATACAACGAAAGCACAGAATAATTTGCATTTCTTGAAGGGAATCTCATGACGTATGAACATGAAACTTCCCGCAATAAAACGTCAAAGACTGTAGATTCTGAAAATGCTACTTTTGAAAAATCGAAAATTTCGACCCCAAACACGGACATCCCTCCTTAAGTATTTTTAGAAGTTTAGTCCAATTGACTCGACCGAAAGCTTTTCGCCAGTCGAAGCAAATCACAACTCTTCCTTTACATCAAGAATTCTTTCTGATATAATTCTCATCAATCCAATAGCATCTCTGGTGCCTTTTCCTTTCCGGAATCCAAATTGATCTTCTTCTAACCTCTCATCTATCTTACTTTCCAGAGGCCTGGTCAGTATGGGTGCAATGATCTTTCCAGTGTGGGGAATCAGGCTAATCGTTCTGTGATTGCTGCACTTCTTTGCTTACTTTTTCTTGGGCAATGCAATCATTGTAACAACAAGAAATTCCTTCGGCCATTCTCCACTCAGGTAGATCTTGTTAATAAGTGAAGTCAGTACTTTCATTGCATTGTCTCCTGATCCCTTGAGCAAATCTACTGGTATGTCGTCTTCTCCAGTGGCCTTTCTCCTTCGCATGTCTTTGATTGCTTTTATTACTTCACTTCTCAATATACTGGGTCCCTTTTCATCACCATCCACCTCTTTCTCTGCTTCGATCGCAAAATCTGTGGGGCGGTTCTTCTGATCATACAGATCTTTTATGTATTCCTCCCAAATTCTAAGAATTCTTTCTTGGTCAGTGGTTACATTACCTTGTTGACCTTCGATGTCGAACGTTCGTATACTTTTGTTAGCTCTCCCTCCTAATTCTTGTGCTTTCTGGCACATCAGATCATATCTGCCGCACCATTGAAGTTCCGTTATTTCTTTACACATCTGTTCCATGTACTTTTCTTTGGCTTTGTCCGTTTCTCTTTTCAATTCATTATTCAGCCTTCTGTATTCATTGATGTCCGTGTTTTTTGCCCTTCTGCGTTCCTTCATCTTCGTAAGCATTGCTTCAGTTATCCATGGTTTTCTCAGTGCTCTTTGCAGCCTACCAATGTTATTGTGGAGTGTGGCAAGTAGAATCGTTTTAACTTTTCCCCAACTATTCTCTATATTGTCAACCATATCTCCCCTTGCACAGATTTTTTCTTTAATCTCTTCTTTCCCATCATCGTCGATATTTCTTAGTCACTCTAACTTCAATTTTCGATTTCTTCCCCCATTTTCATGATCGACTTTAACCAGGTTTGCACTTCCGCCACAAGTAGATTGTGATCTGAGTCAATATTCGCTTCTGGCAATGTATTTACGTCTCGTACACTATTTCTGAAAGTTGCTTCACAAGAATGTAATGGATTTGGTAGCGTTTCTTATCTCCTGGACTTTTTCACGTGTACAGTCTGGTTTTCCTTTTCTTAAACCACGTGTTCATCATCACCAGATCATGTTGCCTACAGAAATCGATAAGCATTTGACCTCGTTCTTTTCTTCTACCTAGTCCAAATGGTCCCACTACCTTATTCGCAGTTCCTTCTCCTACTATGCTGTTGAAGTCTCCCATTACTATGGCGTTGACCTTACCTCTTCCTTCTTGATGCAATATGTCACTAATCTGATCATACATTACTTCTATTTCATTATTATCAAGGTCGGTTGTTGGCATATACACTTGTATTATCACAATATCCACCGGTTTTGCATGTAGTTTGACAAACATCAAGCGGTCACTGCAGTATTTCCCTTTTCTTACAATTCTTGCTACTCCGTTCTTCATTGCTATCGCGACGCCATTCTCGGCCTTATCGCCACCAGAATAGTATATATATATATATATATATATATATATATTATGTAATTTCCCCATACTATCTAATCTTTTCTTGGCCATCTCACTTCACTCAAGCCCACTTTGTCCACTTTACATTTGTCCATTTCCACTTTTAAATTTTCACTATTCACATATGAGCATGAATCTAATTGTCATTCTTCACAACATCTGTACATGTCCCTTTACAGGAACAAGTGATCAAATCAAATCGGCAAGGAGTACAATAAAGGGGAGATTTTTCCGATATCTTTTTCAATATCTTGCACCGTTTGCAACATATGAGCCTACTTCCGGTTGGAGTTTCTAATTCATGTATGATCATTGTTTTCTTTCTTCTTGCATGCAGTATCTAATAAGCAAATACATTACACACAAAATTAATTATGTCATTCATATATGGTGTTCATTGGGCATGGTTTTTCATTATCATTTGACATGAAACAAACACCGGAGAGATATGCTAACCCTATATACAAATGTGTGGTGTTGGAGTGTATAACTCGTAGGATATGATGTTTCACTTTTTTAAAATTTCATCACTTCCAGTATACCCCTAAAAATGTAACAAAGAAATAACAACCATCTTTTAAAGAAATATTCAATTAGAACTGAAAAATATATACTAAATTTGCAATCGAACAATGAAAACGGCACCTTTCTGGAGCCTATGGTTCCCGAGAACTCACTGTCGGAGGGGTTGGCCACAAATATATAAACTTTTCTTAACCACGAACATATAAACCTGGCAATTTAATATATATATATATATATATATATATATATATATATATATATATATATATATATATATATATATATATATATATATATATATATATATATATATATATATTGTTATCCGTGCTGATTTTGGTTTTATAAAATAGCTAATTTACAATTAGTTTTGTATTTAATTTATCACATTTCTATCAGGAAAACGAAAAATAACTACATTCGTCCTGAATTAACCTATGAATTACTCGAATTAACCAGCCGAGAGAATAGAGAGAATCCTTGTTTATTTATTTATTTATTTATTTATTTTTGCAACTGATGAACCATAGTGAGGTATGATATCTACAAACTGACTAAAATATTTAACGATTCGTTTGTAGGTCTACTATTTCATGCTTCAGCATCAATTCCTTTTTTTTTTTTTTTTTTTTTTTTGTCTGTAAATGTACCCATCGATTTATGTCCCTTATGTCCACGATATTGTAATTTGATAAGTGAAGAATGGGGTCATATTTCTGTTGACAGCTCTTAGTTTCTTTTAACAATGAGTAACCCCGTCCCCCTTATTGACAGGTCACTGATTGCTCTTGTTGGAACATATTGCTCTGTTGTTTGCAATAACGAGTGTGTGAATCGCGCGGGGTTCTTAAAAAATTCAATCAAATCTTGGTTCCCACTTGCATCCCGTGCTAACAAGATTATTCCCTGGCGGATTACGTGTTGGCAGTGAAACGAATTCAATGCAGTTTTTATGGAATTATTCGTTACAAATGCAGATTGGATTTCCTTCTTTCAAAAAAATGCCAACTACATTACGTTTCTCTCTTAATTCAAGGTCACTTCATTTCGTTAATTTTGATAATAAAAAAAAAAAAAAACGAAACACGAAAATTAAACGAGAACATACAGAAATAGTATATATGATACGTAGATCATATTATTTAAGTACGAAATGAGTTATACAAAATTTTTATACACAAATCATCATTACAATTTGCCAGCCTAAATTTACCATTTTTCTCCATTCTTAACTTTACTCTGCATAAATGTGGAAGTCTTATAGAATGGCTGTGCTTGTCCGTCCGTCTGTCTGTTGACAGGCATTAGAGCAAAAACATGAAAAGCTGTCGAAAAGTTTTTATTTAAACAGTTTCAGTATCTCAATAATAACTTTCATGTTTTCTTCTAACCTTATAATCAAACCAGAAGCGTAGATATCAACAATTTTAGGTTTGAACGTTAATCTCACATAACAAAATCAGCAAACGGTCTTTCGCAATGGATTCGGGATCCCAAAAGAAGGTTTTGTTTCCACCATTATCTGCATGAGAAAATAGAAAGTTCTAACAAAATCAGCAAGCGGTCTTTCGCAATGGATTCAGGATCCCAAAAGAAGGTTGTTTTTCATTATTATCTGTATGAGAAAATAGAAAGTTCTAACAAAATCAGCAACCGGTCTTTCGTAATGGATTCAGGATCCCAAACGAAGGTTTTGTTTCCCCCAATATCTGTATGAGAAAATAGAAACTTCTAACAAAATAAGCAAGCGGTCTTTCGCAATGGATTCAGGATCCCAAAAGAAGGTTTTATTTCCACCATTATCTGCATGGGAAAATAGAAAGTTCTAACAAAATCAACAAGCGTTCTTTCGAAATGGATTCAAGGTCACAAAAGTAGGGTTTTTCCACACTTATTTGCCTGCCAAAGTATGAAGTTGTAACAAAACCAGCAAGCAACCTTTCGCAGTGGATTTAGGATCCCAAAATAGGTTTTCGCTTCCACTTTTATCTGTCTCCAAAAATAGGAAATTGTTGAAATCCACTGTTATTTCTGACTTCAGTGTTAATCTGTATACAGCGAAAACGGTCAGAGCTAACGAGAAATATTTTTTGATATCCATTCACCTTCCCATGAGTAGCTTTATTTATAATGGATTTAGTGTCATAAGACAAGTTTCTATTTCCGGCATTACTTTTGTAGGTCGAGGCTGTAGAAATCTACACACCTTAGGTATACATACATTCTATGCATTTAAGTATGTATATATACTAGCCTTCGACTAGCTGGGCATTTCTTCCCCATACCCTATATGGATTCTACCATAGTTTTCCCTCTTAGGAGAGGAGTTTCTAAAAGCGCTGGAATATGAGGTCCATTATTTTACACATAAGAGGTAATATTGCAATTATCTCTACACCCACACATACTATATGGTGCTTGCTACTATAAACTCGTGTTTTTGCGATCTGTAAACAAATAGTGGCAGAGGACAGATGGAAACTACACTTCCGGGAAGAAATGAAGAGGACACGGAAAGCCAGGAAGAAATCCAATAACCTTTCTTTGCTTTGGTCCGACTGCTTTGGGCAAAGACAAGATCCGATCTATCCGTAGCAACATCGTATGTCGAAGGGAATTATACTACACTGAAAACATTTGAGAGTACTTAAAGACTTAGAGAAAGTTTTATTGAATGTTTGTATATATTATAATTTTGTAAGACAGTTTTATATAATAAAAGCGTAAACGGTTAAAATTCCCGTGTACAATATTGACTCTAACTTCAGAATATTACAATATACAAATATTTCATCTTTAACTTAAGCGTATCATCACATTTGGAACTTTGTGAATAAATAAACAAATGACAATTTTAATACTATAGATATTATTTCCACTCACCCTTAGGAACTAAATTTTCGAAAGCGCTAAATCACGGATTCTCTTAATTTGTTTAAGAGGATACATACCGAGTTTCTCATCTTTAGCTTAAGCAAATCCTCACATTGCAAACTTTCTCAACAAAGAAAGAAACATTTAGATGTTATGCACTAAAATCGACTCCACTTAGCCTCTTAAGAGCGGAATTTTCAAAAGTTTTTAAGTATGTGGTTTCATATTTGAATATAATATTTTATTTGTGTAATTTCTCATCTCTAGTGAATCTTATCTAAAGTGAATCCCTACATTCGGCATTTTGTGAATGAATGAAGGGAAATTTTAACACTAGTATAGTCCCCCTTTTCAACTTTCGGAATGCAATTTTTGAAAACGATGAAATATGTATTATTTTTATTATTGTTTGTAAGTTTGTATACTAAATTTCACATCTTTAGATCAAGCTAATCATCACATTGGACATTTTCTCAACAAAAAGGGTAAAAATTTGAATATTACAGAAATGACTGAACTGGGAAGCATGGTAGGTCAGTGGTAAAGAGTTCACCTCTAGTACTTGGGGTCCCTGGCTTAATCTCAGCTCGCGCCAGCTCAGTTCTGTGGTGGACAAACACCGTGTTCATGGGGTTTTTCCGGGCACTCTGGTTTTCTCTCAGTTTATTCAATCCATCATTTCATTCATTTCTCATCATCACCATCTCCTTTAGCTTAGGGATGTAAAACTTAAAGATTTCATTTCAAATGACTGAACTTTTCTTCCTTAGAAGCGGAATTTTCGAAAATGCTGAAACATGGATTTTCCTATTTTTTTCAAAAGTTTATACACTGAATTTCACAACTCCAGCTTGAGCGAGTCTTCGCATTCGGCACTTTGTGAAACAATAAAGGAAAATTTGAGAATGATTGAAATCTCTAATCCCCCCCCCCCCCGTTTTCTGCTAAACTATTAGAAATGCTGAAACACGTATTTCCTCATTTTTAATTCAAAGCTCATATATCTAATTCCCGATCTCCAACTTAAGTAAATTCTCACATTCGCCCCTTTTTGGTTATACAAACAGAATTTAACTACTTGATAAATGTTTGCTATCGGAGTGAAATTTTTAGGAACATGTGAAACACGTAAAACCTTATCTTTAATGAAGAATTCATATGCTGAGTTTTATTTCACTAACGCCAAGGATTCATGACATACACTATTCTTAAGGGAAATGTTGAATCCCTCTTCACCTTCCTTCATATAAAATTAGAAAGGCTATTTTCGAAAGCGCATTCTTGTCCCTTTCCGTGATAGAACGAAAATTTTCTCCAAATTTCCGGTTTCTACCTACAGTATTATGACCTGGGCTATGATGAATCACCCTCTTCTTTATATATATATATATATATATATATATATATATATATATATATATATATATATATATATATATATATATATATATATAATAGTAAGATTTAAATTTCTGTTCCATCTTAACAGGTGGCGCGATTATTCTACAGCAATTGCCCTTTCTATCAAGGATGTTATAAGATAGAGGATCTGCACTTACAACAAAATCTTGAAACCATACGTCACAGGTTTGCCACTGCTACTCTGCCCACTCCGCCCAATAAGATCGCAATATTTTGAGGCAACATTCATGGCGGAAACGAAAGTAGCCAATCAGACGATGGCGAAAACGGGGATACAAAAGCAGACGTGCCGATGCTCGTTTGTTTATTTGGCTTCATTGATTTAATAGGATGAAGATATGGACAGATCCTCTATTTTATAATATCCTTGATTTCTATGCTAAAATGAATGTTATCTTCGATATTTTTCTTCAGCATTATTAATAGTGTTGATAAAGTAAAAGCTCCAAACTAGATGTCTCCATACGCTATAAAAGTAAAATGAATTCAATTATTTTGTGTGTGTCTTATTATCTAGTTTAATCATGTAAGTGGTGGAAGAATGCTAAGCTGTAACCTTTTTTTAGTGGACATTGTATTCTTCAGTATGTCCCAATCTTTATCCAAATATCTCAACTCAGTAATATTTGACTACCCTTAATCTTTCTATTGTTTTGTTTATAATTTTTAATATTATCTCCTTTAGTCTATAACACTGCACTGTTATATTTAATTGTTGTATAATAAGTTCGTAAGATATATTACATAATTCATTTATAGTATTATCTCCAATTTATATTATTATCCAATTAAAATCCAATAATTATTATTATGTAGTTTAGTTAATAAAAGTTGGCCTCTCCAGTTTCAAACCTAAAATAATGTAATTAAAATATTAAAGGTTATTAGGTTAGGTTAGCTTAGAGACTAGATCAGTGACTGGAACCGGTTATCATAGAAGCTGCAGTGGCGTATCAAGAAGGTAAAAACTAGGGGGGGCAGTCAAAACCCAGACTATGATAGGTACCCCATGAGTTTACTATAAACATTTAAAAATATATAAATAATAGGTCTAATTATTTTCGTCACTCCTAACCTGAAAGTCCTAGCCCCCTCCCCGGCTAGATCCGCAACTAAGAAGCTGATTTTCATATCATAATAGATTACCTTCATTATTCTTATATAATCCTGTAAAATTCAACGCGGAAATATCAACTTACCGATTCGCCATCCTATACGATTATTCTATCATGCTCCTCAATCATCGAAATCTTCTGCGTCTAGCAAATAGTATCAACTTCTACATGTACTTTCTCGTATTATTAAACATGACTTTACTGCCAAGATTATACATATAAACATTACATGAGAACTCCAAATCACCATTTCCTACATCATTTCTCCTGTACATTTTTCTAATTTTTATGGAAAAAAAAAACGGAGCATCACCTTTAAACTTAACCCTTAAATTTATATTTCTATAAATCTTACCTTTTACCTTTTTTTAAAACTAACTTCTTATTTGCAACGTGTGAATGCTGTGACGTTTTAATGGGGCAGACAATGTGGAGTTAGAAGATGCTGGCCTGGCATCTTTCTCACGAAAAAGTACAACTAATCAATTGATAAATTCCCTGTCATTATAATTCTGTCCATATTATTCGGTTTAGAATGCCCTGTTTTGTGCCGACTAAAACAAACAGCAAAGTAATTTAGAAATAATATAAATTGTTCAACTCAAGTGGCACTGTTTGTCTCAAGCAACCCTCTGATCAGGGCTGTAGCTTGTGGGGGACTGGGTGGGTAACTGCCCCCCAGGGGAGCTCCCAACCGTTCGAGGGGGGCTCATTTTAAGACAAGATTTTCTTACTCCATATACGATACGAACATGAAATTATAAATGAAACATCAAAAAAGTTCACTACGTTACATAAACAAAACATCACACAAAAGGTAAATGAAACAAAAATGAGTCGTGGGCCCATTTCAGTAAAAATTGTCTACTATTAGGGTCTCTAGAAATAATATTTATTTGTATGGCTTTGAGATTTGTCAATATTGTCCCCGTAATTAATTTGTCATGTATGGAACGAGCCCAGGGGCGTAAACTAACGGACCCGCTGACCTTGCCTTGCGGGAGACCCACAGGCTCCGGGAGGCCGACAAAGCGTAAGAGAAAGATGGAAAGAGGTGGTACAAAAACTAGAAAAACAACTTTTCTAGGGGGCCAAATATGCGTATTAATGCTTGTCCCCCCAGAAAAAAGTCTAAATTGCGGCTCTGTTGATCTCCGTCTATGAAAGAATTGTGAATCTTGAATAAACTGCGTTACTGGCTACTTGTTTTCGATTCCAATTACAATTGTATTCTATGGTTTGTTACAAATATTAATGTCCTAGAAGTAACGACAAGTATATCGTAAGTTATAACTCTTTATTTATATTCAAGGAAATGGTTAAAAAGAAACGTATCGCTTTGAAAAGAACACAATTCATAATGGAACTGTTTGAAAACGTACAAAACAAAATAACAGAAATGTATAAAAGTGAAATTGCTCCCAACTTAAGCTGCTTTTTTTTTTTCTTTCGTGCCGGATGCTAGTCACGTCGATAAACGACATATACAAGTTTTCATTGCTTCAGGCCATAAAACGGTCTTAAACCATTTATTGTTAAGACGTCTTGTGATATTTTAGACTGATGGTTAGTGGAACCAAGCCAAACTTGTTCTAGGTCTGTAAAATACTTAACGAAAGATCCAGACGAACAAAATGCTCTACCAAGAGTTTTAAAGCAGAAGAATGTAATATATGCAGTTCAACAATAGGTCACCACTTATACCCTTTCAGCCATAGAATCACTCTTTAAATCAGAATACATGTATAATGTAAGGAGGAGTTCCCAAAGTATGTATCGCGACGTTTTGCTTAAGGGACAAGAAGTAGTATATCACATTCAGTGTACAGGCGCCTTTGGGGTGGGAGATCTGGGTTCGAGTCCCGGCGGGAGCTCATGTGGCTCGGATTCCAGGTTAATCAGTAAGTCCACGTCTCATACAGCCTCACTGCTAAAAGGGACTCTAAACTCAACTCGTTTTCCAGAAGAGGATTCCAGTAGTTTTTCCTTTGCTAGAATTTCCAATGGTGTGTTTCTTTCTTTTTCTTTATTCCTAAATGGTTTCGAGAAGTAATGATGCAATGATACTGACATAATAATGATATAGATCCTGGGACGAATATTCGAACCCAAGAAATAAGGGAATGTGGAATTGCGGAAACTTCATAACGGGAAACTACATAATTTATACTATTTTGGAAATATTGTTAGGGTCATCAAGTCTTAGAGGCTCAGGTGGGCAGGTCATGTAGCCAGAATGGAAGAAAGTAGGAACGCTTTCACAGTTTTAACAGGAAATTCAATTGGAAAACGACCATTAGAATAACCTAGGCGTAGATGGAAGGGCAATGTTAAGATGGGTCTCACAGAAGTAGGAGTACAGAGTAGAAACTGGATCCAGTTGGCTAAGGACAGAAGTCAATGCAAAGCTTTAATTAACGCGGCTTTGAACATCCGGGTTCCAAAGGCCATAGAGATAGTTAGTTAGTCATTGTAATACGCATGGGCAATCTATATTGCGTTACCTCCGTCTAAGTGTCGATAAGTATTAATTAAGTGCTAAAAGACAGTGGAAGGGGGTAGGAAGAACCGCTCTATAATCTATGTCAGTGATGACCAATTTTGAACGCTCCGTGGACCAGAATAAAATGAGAAACAAAATTGGGGACGTTTTTCCACTTTCCTCCACCCCTGAAGCCAAGAGTTTTCTGAATGTTATAAGTGATACACTTTCTAAATCTTTATCCTGTTCTCAGTATTCTGCTCAGGCCCGTATCCACGGGGGGTTTAGGGGGACGGGTCCCCTCTAAATTTGTGCTGCTTCCCTATTTTGCTAGAGTATGCCATTTTACCCGGAGTAAAGTATGCCATTTTACCGTTGGCGCCATATTTATGTTTTGTTCATTGTCACTTGTTATTCAAGACGTATTTGTTTGTTTCTGATTTAACATGTTTTTCTGTAAATATGTCGGTATGTGTAGCAGTAGTTCTCATATTGCTACAACACAATGTCTTAAAGAAATAAACAAATAAGAATAAAAAAAATCGAACACATACTTTTCAAAATTATTTTCCCTTTATGCAGTGGAGAGCTCTATCGCATCGCCATTTACACAGATTCAGTGCTGCCACAATAGCTTTCAGCATACGTGTTCTCAAAGTTGCCAATTGTACAGTTCCGCTAGAATCCACCCTATGCCATTTTATCCTAGTATGCCATTTTAGGCAAAATTACTCTATTTTAGCCAATTATTAGAAAATAACTACAAGAAATCTGTATTTCTATAAAACTCAGCCCAATACTAATGGTCTTACCTTGCAGAAAGGCTTGGTAACCAGGTTAAGAAAATATGTGTTTTCACAGGCAAAAATTGTCTCAATTCAGTGGCGGATCTAGAAGGTAAAAAGTGGGGGACAGTCTGAACCGAGAATATGATAGGCATATGATGAGTTTATTATACGCTTCCAAAAATATATAAGTAATAGCTTCAATAATTTTTGTCATTGAAAATCTTCGGGAGCCTAGCACCCCCGAGCCTGGGTTAGATCCGTCAATATCTTAATTTAGATATAAAATATTATAATGGCCATTCCTTTTACCCTGGAGTCAGGGATTAAACTGGATCTGAAAAGGTGGGAGAACGGTAGATAGCGCATGACGTCATTCCGTTCCCCGCTTTGTCCATTTTTTAGAAACTGGAAGGACGCCGTACATATTTTGTCGAGGTGGAGGGACGACGTCCTCTCGCGTTCCCCAGCACTTTTACCCTTGCCTGAAGTAGAAACAAAAATCAAATCATAGATACATTTTTATGCGCGGGCTAGATGAAGAATGGTCACCAGCCACCATCTGGCCATCATTGATGTATGTAAAGATTTTCTTCTTGTTCAATTCAGTAATTTTATTTTTATTTATTTCTTTTATCTAGCAGAAGCTTGGGACCGGCTATATAGCTATTTTCATTTTATAAAAACTAAAATATATTTATATTGTGTTTTTAATAAGGTCAACACTATGTTTGATATGTAAATACAATTTCAATAAAGGCTTGTATTTGGGTTGTCTGTAATTTTTCATTACGATGCGATTTTCTCTGCCGATAATATTTTCGGTTTTCGTGGGGGAGGGGGAGGCCAAGCTGGCCCACCGATATAAGAGTTGATTTTTTTTATTAGTATAAAATTTATTAAAAGTTATAAGTTTCTTAAATTCAAAGGGGACTTGTCCTCCTTCCTTCAAATAACGCCCACTTGATAAGCCCGGAAAGTGGATAGGCGCCCTATTTTGAGAAAAATATATATATATATATATATATATATATATATATATATATATATATATATATATATAAACCTAAAAGTGGATACTAGATGTAGGGCAAATACTGTCTCATTTATTTTTCCCATTTCTTTATGTATTTCCAAATATTACGAAGGAAGTATAAAGAAAAAAATATAATTATGTTTATTGTTTTGGCCACTGTAACACTCTCAATCATTGCGGAGAAAATTAAAATCCCTTCAAGATGTTTTTGCTAATTCGTAATCACATGTAGTTTTATTCTAGTCATATTTATGTTCTTAAAAGTCAACACAGACAATAACATCTTTTCATCAAGTCTTTTTTTCTTATACACTGTTACAGTTTTGTTAAGCTTGGAAGAAAAACAACGCAGAATTTTGGTAGTCAAACAAAATTTTGTAAAAACAACGAAATGGACCTTTAATGATTTACAAATATCAGGTAGATTTTGATTACGAGAACTGGAAAATTTTGATGAATGTTAAAGGACCTTAGGATTCAATTGAAGGATCGGTCCCTTTAAAAAAAGAAAATGGGAAAGTATGAAGCAACAGATAAGAGTTAGAATAGGAAAAGAAGGATATATGGAGATTTAATTAAGAGAGGAATATTAAATTGGAGTTACATTTAAGAATGATATTGAATGTAATTAAGAAAATATTAATGTGCCAGATGCTTCTGTGTACACAGAATGTCGTCTGATCGTGTTTGTAAACATCACCACATATTTTTACGTCGGAGTACTACACACCACATGGGATTACTACAAGAAGCAGGCGACGGACCACCAACACCTCCTACAAGTCACATGATGACAGGACAGCAGCAGCTCAACCGCCGCTCTGGGACAACAACCAGCGGCGGACAGTTTCCAGTTTTCTAGTCTCCCTCTTCTTGCTTGCCTGGAGCACTAGGAATAACTATCCTCAAAGCCTCTAATCTGTTGCGGGACTTTTGGCGGAATTTCTTTCCTCCTGGCTTAGCCTCCTTCGGGGCTCTATAGAGATCCTGTCCTCGACCGCACGGTCTTGTGCTACAAAATTTCTATCTTGTAAATAGAGAAAAGTGTCCTATAATATTTCTGTAAGTACTGTTGTTATTTGGAGAATTTTATAAATAAATCGCTGGTGGAAGTAGATTCTGATTTCTCATTTTATTAACCTAGCTCTACTTACCAGAAATTTTACAATATAACTAAGAAGCAAAGAGATAGTAAATATAGTACTTCCATAGAAGTATGAAAGGTTAAATGTATATCACTTTGAAGATGTTATAACTTTTCGTACTAGGATTTGAAGTGAAAGGAAACAAAATTTAAGGAAATGGTACAGAGAGTAGGATAAAGTTTAAACATTGAAAAATCGAAGCTAGTGAAAATTGAAATAAAGTTTAGTATTAGTGCGAAAATGTTGAATGTGTATGGACATTAAAATATAGTCTACAATAGGAATCAGAAAAGAAATTTCTTGGAAGAAGAAAATCTTATCTGGGATTACATTGAATCAGAAGTAAGGAGAAAATATCAGAATGTTTTGTTGACTACTGTGCAGTATGAAGCAGAAATACAGATGGAAGGAAACATGATAGAAGTGATTAAGTGTGAGTATAGATAAGAACGGAGGAAGTTAGCTGAGTGGAACTAAAAGTAAATGTAGAAGCGTTAGCAAATTTGGAAAGTTAAGAACAGTATTTTAAAGGTTAAAAAAAATAAATTAACTAGTTAAAAGAATGTTTGTATGAGAAATATATATAAGATTAGGATTCTCTTGCAAACAGAAAAGCAAGAATAAGATTGGCGAAAGAAGCCTTTAGGAGGAGGAAAATACTATTTTGTGGGACTTTAAATAAAGAGTGGAGGAAAAAGACCCATAAAATGCATTGTGTAGAATATCGTACTGTATAGATCAGAAACATGAACATTATGCAAAAATGATGGAAAAAGACTGGACGCTTTCGAAATGTGGGTGTGGAGAAGAATTGAGAGAATTAGATGGATCGAGTGAAAAAAGAATGAGGGAGTGTTAGAAATGGTGTGGAAGAAAAGAACAATTTTAGATATTATTAAGAAGAGGAACTGACTGGGACATGGGTTAAGAAGGAACTATATCATGAGAGCCGTGATACAGCGTATGGTAGTAGGAAAGGGAGGGAGGGGCCGAAGGAGACTACAATTAATGGACGATATTAAAACAGAAAAAAAATCGTGCGTGAAGATGAAAAGGTTATGGACTATGGAAGCTTCTTAGCTGTGGCAAGTGATTTGCCAATAACGGCAGAATACCTATGATGAGGATGATGAGAAATTAGATTTCTGGGCTTTCGGCCAATATGGCCATATTAGCTCTTCACATATGAACGATGACGTTCATTGACCATCACTCTACCATGGGAATTGGAGAGGAAAATATCTTTAAGTTTAACGTCCTACGATTATGCTCTTTAGGATAAAAGAGACGATGATTAAGGCAAGTAAATATTGGTGGAATGAAAACGTGAACCTAACGGGAGAACGCCGAGAAAACCCACGAACATAATGTTGTCCATCACAAACGTACTTGGCCGGGAATCGACCAATGGAACTCAAGCAACAGAGGTAAGCGCTCTACCACTGAACCACCGTGGCCCCAAGAATTAGAGAGGTAGAAAGGGATAAGTACATATTACAGATAAAGAATAAAATATAACAGTAGTTAAAGGTTTCTGCTTTCAACTTATTTTCGAGTTTCGAGCGTGAAAATTCAATATCAACGAAGTATATATATTTTTTTAAAAAAATGTTCTTAGAAACATTGAACAATGAACTGAGCAGAGAAGCTTTACCGTTGAATGCTCAACAAACTTGGCAACAACTATTTCTTGCGTCGCTTATTCACTGACTTAAACTTCTCTTGATAACCAAAGCAAAAGACCATCTTTGTCTTCACCTGACGTACTTTGGTAGATTACTTCTGAAACGAAATCATTTATCAAGTTTCTCTCGCAGTTGTATCTTATAGGCAAAAGGAGATTCAAAATCAATAAACCTGAATTTTGAAGATGAACTGGGGGAGGGGAAAAGGGGGCAAGAAAGGAGTGAACCCGTATGCCCCACAAAATAATCACCAGGCATAGAACCTAACCAAGGATCCCTTGCAGCACAGGTAAGATCTCTGTTCCTGTTCTACAGTATCTACCATAAATTATTTATAATGGTGGCTCAGTGATTCACCTCTCTGCATGGGCTCTCTGGTTCAATTCCCGCTCACGCTTAGTTGCTTTGTGGTGGACAAACACCATATCGGTGGGTTTTCTTTGGGTTCTCCCGTTTCCTCTCATTTTTTTATTACAACGTTTCATTTATCTCTCTTTATCACCATCTCCTTTAGCCTAGTCGGCATAAGCGTGAGACGTAAAACTTAAAGATTTCATTTTATTTTTTACAAATCAACAAGCAAATTACAGGGAATTTTTGAAATACGGGGGACTCAATTTGGAAACCAGAAAATGGAATGAAATCTTTGAGTTTTACGGCCCACGGTTATGTCGGTTAGGCTAAAGGAGACCCGGTGATGATGAGTAATGAATGAAATGATGGAATGAAGAAGGTGGGAGGAAACGGGAGAACCCCGAGGAAAGCACACGGTGTTTGTTCACCACAAAGTTCACTTGGCGGGGGCTGGGATCGAACCCGAGACCCCAAGCACCAGAGGCGAACGCTCTACCACTGAGCCACCGCGGCCCTTGGAAACCAGAAGTGATACACCTACCGAGACCGGATTTCGCTGCCGATCCCGGCGTTTACTCGGCCTACGGCCTCACATCTCTTAAACCCATAATTCTAACGAATTTCAAGTTTAATTTCTAATTTCAGGTATTTAGAAAATAAGATCGATAAGTAATGTTTTTCAGAAGCTGTATCCGAAAAAAAACTTAAATGAAATATTTTACTTTAATGCCCCGCGATTATGCCCTTTAAGCTAAGGGAGACGGATGATTAAGGCAAGTGAATCATAATGGAAGAATTGGTGGAATGAGCAAGTGGGAGGAAACTAGAGTATACCGAGAAAAACCCACGGAAACAGTGTTGTCCTCCACAAACTTACTTGACTCGGGATCGAACCATCGACCTCCCGCACCAGAAATAAGCGCTCTACCATTGTGCCATCGTACTCCCTACCTGAATCCGCGTTGCAAAACGGTTTATCGCAGTCTTTTGCCGCTTTTGCTATACGAAAAAATATTGAAATCACAAGAGTAGCAGCTTTCTACTTCTGAAGCTTCTGGTTTTCAGTCGAGAGATAAGATCTTGGACGAAATTTGTTCTTGGGACACTGTTCGCTAACACAAACCCGATTCTCGATATTTATTACATTTTTGCCTTATGGTGATCAATGTTGAAACTGAAACAGATTTCTATCATTTTCTAATTGGATAAAGAGATTTTTAAAAAAATGAAACGAGAACTATTCTTAGCCTGCTAAATCCATACTACTAAACAAGGGCGCCCATCAGGGGGGCAAGGTGGGGCGCTTGCCTCACTAGAGGAAATTGTACTTCATATTATCGAAAATCTAACAGAATTTTTGCATTAGTTACAGCAAAATTTGAAACTATTTTTGAAATGTCGCTTATACTTGCCCCCCCCTTGGAAACCACAACATGGGCGCCCTTGCTACTAAACCATTTTTCGAGCTTTCTGTAAGAGGATTAGCTTCATGAAAACGAACTTTGCGATCATAATTAATAGTAGCTTTCAGACGCTTCTAGTTTAAATAAACGGTTCAGGGATATTCTTTGTGTGTTGAATCCAGGGGTGACCAAGGATGATTTAAGAAAGCAAATTGAGACCATTGAGATAATCTGCAGACAATATTTCATTGGAAATGATACAATCAACCTGGATTTGATTTGATTTAGAGTTTAGTCTCCCTTTTAGCATCGAGGTTATATAAGACTGGAACTACAGCTTAACGTGGGATCCGAACCACATGACTCCCCGCTGGGAATCGAACCTGGTTCTCTCACATCAAAGGCTTGTACGCTAACCGCTTATCTATACACCCAACCTCATCATTATCATCATCATCATCATCATAGGTATTCTGCCATTGTGTTGTCAGGTCACTTACGGCAGCTGAGAAGCTTCCATGCTCCATGGTTTTCCACTAACCTCTTCGTCTTCATGTACAATTTTTCTGTTTTGATATCTTTCATTAATTGTAGTGTCCATCGCTCCCTCACTATCTTTTCTGCCACCATACCTTCTAGCACATCCCTCATGATGCAGTTCCTTCCTAACAAATATCCCAACCAGTTTTCTCTTCCTCTTCTTAATAAAATTGTACTTTTCTCAACCATTTCCAACACTCTCTCATTCGTTTTCCGCTCTACCCAGCTAATTCACTCCATTCTTCTCCACGCTCACATTTCGAAAGCATCAAATCGTTTTTCATCTTTTTTGCCTAATGTCTATGTTTCTGACCCACATAACACAATACTTCACACGAAGCACGACCAATCTGGAGAAAAATATGTTTCGGAAGGTTCATAATGAGGGGGCATAATTTGGGAGAGTAAAGTAAATTTTAAGAGAGGAAATTGATAAATTTGGGGACTTATACCCAATGCTTTTCCGAGGATGGGCACCCAACAAAAAAAATTCTTACCATTTTTGCTCTAATGCCTATTGGCAAACGGACAGACTATAAGATTTCCCATAATAATGAAAACTACCAACAGCCCTTTTTGAAATCAAAAGACTACTTAAAATTCCAGTAACCATCTATTGTATTTCACCTAATTTTAAGATAAAAACAATATTATTGGTTGTTAACAAACACCACTAATCATAGACACGGCGTTTTTATTACTTCTATAAAAAATGGTAAATACCATTAGCGTCTGACTAACAATGTGAATTCCGGAAATAAAAGCAACATAAACGCCATTTTTATTTTTGATACTTTAAAAATTGCCCTTGACTCCACATTTATTTTCTTTCTTTCTCATTTTTTTTTCTTGATTTGACACGTTTCTTCCAATTCTTCTAAAGGCGATTATTCGTTTCGAAAAGGGCGCTGGGCTTTAAAAGTCCTTGCGTAAAAGCAATATAATGAGAGTCTATTGCCATCGAAATAGCTCCATCATGGCAGCTGTACAGTGTACAGGCAGCCATCTTGTTCGGTCATAACATCACCTTTTCTGACATTAAGTGGCTCGGAGCAAAGACCGTAACACGTAGTTTGAACTTTCTTTTTTTTCGCTTTTCTTTCCAATGCTTCTGCCTGTAGCTCTTTCCTTTTGGGTTCGATGAGGGTGGTGTGATCCGCCGAACTGCTTCTTTCTACAATGTGTAACTTCTTTATATACGTGGTGTCTACCGACGCCTCCCCACTACCTTTTCGCAACCTGTGATTTTTGAAGGCTTCTCGGAAGGCAAGTGACAACACCGTGTGGAAGCAAGCGCTGAGACAGGAGGGGGTTTGCAGGAGCGTTAAGGTGAAGGGAGGGGGTTAAATCCCTGCTCCTACACTGGTCGCTTTTTCGTCTCACTCGCTCAGTCACTCTTCACATGCCTAGAAGGAAAAGCAATTTTCAAAGTTCGAAACGACGTCGTCAAAACGAGGAATACTTTTTTTTTGGTTAAAAATAAAAAAATAAAATCTGTCGTTTCGACGAAGATGTTACAAAACTTTTCGACTGTTTCATTCTGGTCGTCATGATGCACTTTTTCCCGTCAGGTCTTCTCTCTTTTTTTTTTTTTTTTTTTTTTTTTAAGATTTTGCCTCTTTCACTTCTCTCATCTATTTACTGGGAGATTCACAAGAGGTCAAGGTTCATCACTCTGTTTCCCCCCTCCCTTTAAAGTTGAACACGAAGAAGACATGTAGGGGCGGGGAGATAACATGGACTTTTTAAGAGCTTTCGACCTCTTTGAAGAGTACAATTGGTTTATATATCTCGCGGAAAATAGCTTTCCAAGAAATACTGAGGATTTAAAGTGTATTTATGATCTCTTGTCTGATATGTGAAGTGAGAGAGTGGAGATATCTCAATCAGAGAATTTCGTAGATTGAAGTCTATAACGGAACAAGCAAAATGAAGTGCAAAAGTTCTGCTTCTCACTACTTCACTTTGTAACATTTACTCCATATTTTCTAGAGGAAATGAGTAGAAAAAAGCTACGGAAAAGGAGACTATAAAGTTTCTTCACGCATTCAACTACTTTTCAAACCAAAAAGGAAATATTACTATAGCTATCGTATTTCAGAGTGTTGAAAGATAGTATATAAAGACTGAGAGATGTGAACTTATATTAGAAAACGTTAGCATTTAGCAAAAAAATATATTGTGTAAAGATAGGCACATATAAATCGATATACGAGGGTACTTCAAAACGTTTCCAGTCTGATACAGAAATATTGCAACAGTGGTAATATTCCGTTAATTGCATATAGTGCTATCTATCGGAGAAATAATGTATCAGCTTCAAGTGTCTAGCTAAGTCAGTTCATTTTTATCAGTCACAGTGCTGTCAGCTCGAATAGTATATAATAATACTAGAGCACACATAGCTGTTAGTGCCAAGACTGCAATGAAAGACAGGTGTTTAGGAGATTTAGCACTCATCCTACAGTCCAGATTCAGCAAGAAAAGCGGTTAGCACCCATCCTATAACCCGGATATGGCAACGGAATTCGATTTTTTTTTTGGATATATCCTTCACTTTACAGAAATGAACAAAATTATATTTGAGAGTGTAAAACCTCATGTGCAGTTTTCGAGAAAATACATTAAAAATAATTTTCTTTTACAAATGTAAAAAAATGATGCTCCATAGAGGAAAACAAATGTGTGTAGCGTACGGTACGTAAAATGTATGTTATATGCGTAAATCTTGTAGCTTTTGGGCTTAAAGTATGACTATATATAATTTCCTGCAGCAAACATACAGTGTGTCCCACTAGCTTTCGAACCCGAAACAAACGTTATAATTTCCGAACAAATGTACATAAGAAAATTAAATTCATAATACACATACATTGTTTCATGCTAAACACGAGAAAGGGTTGAACAGAAGCACACACGTCAAAACAAAGACCATAGGTGGCGCCAGGGGAAGTGCTGCTTGGCGTGGTGCGCGTGCGTTAGTGTGACTCGAGTCGCTGCGTCGTGAGGAGGTTCTGTACACCGTACAGGAACGCGTGTTCATTGTAAAAAAATATTGGATATCGGGATCGTATCAGACCGTTCAACGTGAATTTTGCCGTGAATTTGGATGCCGTAAAGGACCATAGAAATTATCAATACATCTTTTGGTGAACAAGTTTGAAACAACAGGAACGTTGCTTACGGGACATGGAGGCGCGCGTCCACAGATGTCCGAGGAGACAGTACAGAATGTGCGGTAACGTCCTTTGCAGTCCCCTAAGAAGAGCCTGCGTCGATTATGACAAGAGGTAGGGATGTCAAAGTCAGCTGTGCAAAGAGCCGCCAATAGAGCCAAGCTGTTTCCATATAGCGTTACAGTCGTCCAGGAGTTGAAGACTACAGATTGAGAAAAGCGCGTGATGTATTGTCGTTCGTTGCAAGCTTTGTTGCATGGTTCCATCTCTCCGGTTATGTGAACTCGCAAAATACTCGGGTGTCGGCTGCCGAAAATCCGCATGTGTACCATGAGATTCCACTTCATCCCTTGAAGGTGGGAGTTTGGTGTGCAATTTCCCGACAGCGTATTATTGGACTCATCTTCTTTGAAGATACAGTAAACACACAAGTTTACTTACATATTTTCAGTGAATTTGTGAATCAGGTGGACGATCAAGAACTGCGTCGTGGTTATTTCCAACAAGACGGAGCAACATGCCATACTTCCAACGTGGCCATGGCAGAAATTGAGTCCTTTTTTGGTGACAGGATAATCTCCAAAGCATTGTGGCCACCAAGATCCCCGCATTTGACATCACCTGATTTCTTCTTATGGGGTTTTCATAAAGGTTGTGTCTACAGAAACAACCTACGATCACTGCAAGAGTTGTGAAACAACATTGAGAGTGGGATTCATAAGATCACACCGGAGATTCTACATCGGACTTTTCACAATATGGAACGCCATATACAAACATGTCTAGACGTCCAGAGAGGAAACGTTCATCACCTGCTGTGATGGTCTTGTATTCAGCATGAAACAAGGTACGTGTATTGTGAATTTCATTTTCCTATGTATATTTGTTCGGAAATTATAACGTTTTTTCAGGTTCGAAAGCTTGTGGGACGCACTTTACAACTATGTTTTATAATACTTTCTGTATAAGTGTTCCATCTATACGTACTTTCCGTATGACTGTATATAGGAGGTGAGGACGCCTGTACAGATGGACATACATAACATATAGCTGACGTATGTAACATACGTATACGTATGTAATATATGAAAGACTGTTAGATGTCAGACATCCTGCAGAGTCATGATGTAACATCTAAGCGGGAATATGCAATACGTATTCAGCATATGGATAATGTTTGCTTCGTACAGATTTCCGTAGTAAATCTATGGATTCCATACATTTGTACAATATATCGCTGAATGGATAATTTTCTGAGTGTGTATAAAGATTATGCCACTTAATGAGGTGAAGTTTGATTTCAGTTTAACTACAATATTACCCAAAGATTAGACATTTATCAGTCGGCATATCACACGAAGCTAAATGATATAACTTTCTAGAGAGTAAATATTATCATGCGTAGTTTTCGAAGAAAGAAGTTTTGTAACAATAAAAATGTACCTCGTTCGTTGTCAAGAATAATTAACGAGTTTTATTAGAGTGTATTTATTGCTTTTGCTTCACACAGATACTCCTTTTCTAACGGTGACACAAATATTCCTTTCTAACGGTGACACAGGTACTCTTTTCCCAACGGTGACACAGATACTCCTTTTCTAACAGTGACACAGATAGTCCATTAATTATTGTGACACGAATACCTCTTTTCTAACTATAACACAGATACTTCTTTTCTAAAGGTGACACAGGTACTCTTTTTCTAACGGTGACATAGATATTCCTTTTCTAAAAGTGACACAGATACTTTTTCTTTAACGGTGACACTTATACTCCTTCTCTAAAACTGATACATGTGCTTCTTTTCTAATGGTGATACAGATAGTCCTCATAAAGGGGAAAAGTGAATTCAAAGTTGAAAATTGTTTATTTATTAAATATCAGAAATGATTCTTGTACAATATAGAATACGAATATTGCAGAAAATACACTAAATTTTGTTTAAATTTAATGGCATGGAGTAACTTCGAATCGAAGATCACCAAAAGGATCAAACTCATTACAACAGCCAATATGCTTCGACAATTAAGTTATTACTTGTACATAATTTATTTTCATAGATGAAGTACTTTTAGGTACAAGTAAACGCACAGATGTCCGAGGAGACAGTACAGAATGTGCGGTAACGTCTTTTGCAGTCCCCTAAGAAGAGCCCCTTGACAGACCAATAATTCAACAAAATAACATTTAGTTTCAGCTAATATCATGCGGATGATAGAGCGCTTTCCTCTCGTATGTGGGGTTCATGGTTCGATCTGCAAACAAATAAGTTTGTGGTAGACAATATCGTGTCTGTGGATTTTCTCCCGGTACTCCCGATATCTCCCACATTCTCATTCTACTAATTATTCCATTATCATTCACTTACCTCAATCATCCATCTCCTTTAACTTAAAGGATATAGGGTAAGTCTCGTAGAAATTGACCCCCTTTGGGTGAGACTAACCAGCGACATAATTAATAAACTATCCACAAGAGTGAAGCGTGAATTTTGCTGCAATGTCATCACGGATGGATGGTAGATAGTGTTTTCCTGAAAGGAGACACGGTGGCTCAGTGGTAGAGCGTTCATCTCTGGTGCTTGGTGTCTCGGGTTCGATCTCAGCCCCCACCAAGTGAACTTTGTGGTGGACAAACATCGTGTGCGTGAGTTTTCTCGGGGTTCTCCCGTTTCCTCCCACTTTCTTTATTCCACCATTTCATTCATCACTCATCATCACTGTCTCCTTTAGCCTAACCGGCACAACCGTGGGACGTAAAATTTAAAGATTTCATTTCATTTATTTATTTTTTACTGTTTTCCTGAAGCAAGTCCGCACATTTATTCAATAAACGAGATTTTTTGTATTTAAAGCAGCTGAAAACTTTTTTCTACCACATTTCATTAAAAGCAGTAGTCAATGTTCTTGATGTAGATTTTTTCGCTTTATTTTATTGATTTATTTTATTATTTTTTTTTTTTTTTACTAGCGCGCATTGCATCATAAACGAATGTGTTAATGAAAACAATGAAGTTTCCCAACGTTCAACAAGTAAACTACCCTTCTTACCTCTCGTTTTTGGGATAGATGAACCAGTGCCATTATGGGAGAGATGGACCAAATCAGTTGACAGAGGAAGATTAAGTGCATCAAACTGACCACAAGAAAACGAGAATTCCGATCATATTTTCATTTTCATCTATCGATGATAATCAATCGATAACATATGCTGATAGTCATGATATGGAGGAGAATGATGAAAACGAGAGTATTGGATGAGGTGACAATTATAATGAAACAAGAAGAGAAGCCGACTGGATACAGTGTATTTTGTGTGAACACTGGTTACATGATGGCTGTTGGAAATATGAGAATGTTTGTGATTTGTGCGGCAAAGTTTTCAAATACACAAACCAAGGAGATGCATTACATGGTATAATGTAATTACTGGCACTCATTTTTCTTCTTAAAACATAAATCTTACGTATTCTTTCCATTGTTCAAATGTTTTCGTTCAAGATTCCATGTTAAAAAGAAAGTTTCTTTTTAGAATTTCTATATGTCTAACTTGTTACAATCAGTATTAGATTATATGACATCAAAATTAGATTTCAGTAAAAACTTGGTAGCTGCAAAATATCTACTTTATTAATATAACACATTAAAGACAAAATTGTTCCAATCTTTTTTTTCTTCTGCATACAGTTCATCACTCCCATAGTGGACAGTAGATCTAACCCATAGTACTATGAGATAGATACACCAGTCAGTCATTTTTTAAGCTTACATATCGAATAGAAATATATCTTTTTTGATCTTAAAAAAAAATTAGTCATGCCTACAGAAAGACCTTTCTTGGGTTTCGTGCAATAAACCATATGCTCTACACAGGTCTGTATCCAGCAAAAAATGTAGGGGCCCGATCCAACCATATTATAGTTAATTTGCAAGCCTACCATGAAACTTTTAGGGGGGTCAGTAAAAATTTAGGAGGCCAGCCCCCCTAGACCCCTATGGACACGGGCCCGGCTCTACATGGACAATTATTCGAGTTATTGGAGGTAGAAAAAAAGTCTCCGTTACCAAAGGACTTACTATAATCCTAGGCCATTAAACTAAAAGATTGCAAAAGAATATATTGCGAATACTATTGGCCCTGGTTGGTACAATTATGTATAATCATCAATGATTCAATAATAAAGCACAATATGTCGACGTATATTTGTTACTCGACACATTTTGTACGACGTAATATATTCATCCAGAACAGACGATAAATACAATGTATTACTTTGGTGTTGTTGTTTCTATGTGAGGATCATTCATAACAGAATTCCTAATCCTGAAAGGCTAGTTATTTCTTTCTCCATAAAATGGTGACAGGTATAAACGGAACAATCTCAGGGGACACTACACAAACAATAATCCTGTATAGACTTTGTTAATTCATTTTTATCTTCTGCACCACGAAAGAGCCAATCAACGTTGGCTTTCGTTGCAAGGTGTAGGCGCTGCTATAGATTTTCTGACATGACAGTAGCTTATCATAGTAATCGCGTGTTTGTCTAATTCTGTGTGGAAATATCAGATACAAAATTATTAAGGTAACCAACAAAGTTCTGTCGCTTTTTGTGGAGATCTGTATTCAATTGGCCCTCATACCGTGAGTTTAAAGGGAATGGAGATAAGAAGAAGATCAGTTGTTAGTGTGGGTATATAAAAGACTACGTGGGTCGATGGATCCCACTTGATTTGACTCCGGACCAGAAGCCAACGCAAGCACACACCTGTGTTTCTTTGCTGTCTCGTCTGAGGAAGAAGCCATTTCTGGACAGGGTGTTGACATGTGATGAGAAGTGGGTCCTGTACGAAGCTCCATGGCACCATCATCATTGGTTATCATCCCATGAACCGGTTTCAAAACAGCCGAAACCAGCACTGCACCAGAAGAATGTCCTCCTGTATGCTTGGTGGACTGCTTGCAGTATCGTGCATCGGGAACTGCTACCAGCTGATCAGAGCATCAATGCAACTGTGTACTGTCAAGAGTTAAGCTCCGTTTAAGAAAACCTCAAAACTCTGGAGCCAGCACTTCTGAATCGCAAAGGGGTCCTCCTATTACAGGACCACGCCAAGCCCCACGTGGCTTGGATGACCCGGGACACCATTCTACGCCTTGGATGGGTAATACTATTGCATCCGCCATACTCCTCGGACACTGCATCTGTTCCATTCCTTGGACAATCACCTTAGAGGACACCAGTTCAAATCCCTAGTAGAGACGGAAAATGCACTTGATATATTTTTTGCTTCACGGCCTATCAATTTCTACCCCGATGGAATCCATGACCTTCCAGAACGTTGGCAGAAGGTATCGTCAATGCTGATGGGGACTATTTTTGATCTTTCAGGTACGTCTTAAGTTACATATTCGAAGGTGGTGGATGAAAAAGTGACAGAACTTTCTTATCTTTATAACATTATTGTAGATCTTTTCTTGGTCTACTGTATCTAGCTTAGGACATATATTTTCTTTCTCATTTTCTTGTCCATGCGAGCGACATGCTATGCTGATCGCGATGAGTCGTGAAGCTTGACCTAAATTAAACAATTTCACCACCGAGTTGAACGCGAGGGTGAGTCCCTATCATCAACCCCCACCTTTGAAATTTTACCAGTATTGTCTGACGCGCTATACAAGAAATATCTTCTGTCATGGAGTGTTGTCGGATTGCCACTGAATTTCTTTTGTTGTTATTTTTGTTGTTATTATTGTTGCTATTTTATATTTTTCTATTATTATTGTTACGGTTTCATTTGAATAATTGTTAGTGTTGGTATTATAGTTCTTTAAGAGCGGATTCTTTTCGCTCGTTTGTCACGTTCTGTAGATTTGGCAACGTTTGTTGATGCATTTCTGCTATTTCACTTTTACTCAAGTGTCCGTTCAGAATGTAGTTCCACGAGTCGTATAGAATTCTTTCGTAGCAATAACATAGCACTAACGATTGACATCCTTTTCGTTTACGGCAAAGCTTATTTGTGAAAGACACACTTTTTGCTTGACGTGAGGTCCGAATTGCCAATTTAATTTATTAATTACTTTCCGTATTTAGGAGCAGTTACAAACACTAACGACTGACATCCTTTTCATTTACGGCAAGGCTTATTTGTGAAAGACACAATTTTTGATTGACGTGATGTCAGAATTGCCAATTTAATTTATTAATTACTTTCCGTATTTAGGAGCAGTTACAGACACTAACGACTGACATCGTTTTCATTTACGGCAAGGCTTATTTGTGAAAGACACAATTTTTGCTTGACGTGAGGTCAGAATTGCCACTTTAATTTGTTAATAACTTTCCGTATTCAGGAGCAGTTTCCAACACTAACGATTGACACCCTTTTCATTTACGGCAAGGCTTATTTGTGAAAGACATAATTTTTGCTTGACGTGAGGTCAGAATTGCCACTTTAATCTGTTAATAACTTTCTGTATTTAGGAGCAGTTACCAACACTAACGATTGACATCGTTTCCATTTCCTACATACGTTATTTGTAAAAGTGATGATTTTGGCTTAATTGTGTCCACAAATTTCGAAAAGCACCTCTCGACGATTACAACTGTAGAAACTTTTTACAGGCGTCCACACGAGGAGACAATCGATCGTAGAAGTGTAGGATGTCATCTTGTGGGATTGCGTTCCACGCCTGCTGCACCTAATTGTGCATCTTGCAGTCCAGCCACCTCTTTTTGGGGAATTCTGGATTAGTTTAAAAGTATAATAAGCTATGAAAATAAGCGAAGCATTGGGCAACAATTAAGGAACTGTTAGTAATTAGAAAGTTACTATATCATTTATAATATATCATTTGATTAGTTTTTTTTATATCGGAAAACTTTTGAATAAAACTCAAACTCGAAACCAACTGGAAAATATCAATAGAAAAAATAAATTTTTAGCCTAAAATCGACAATGTTTGAATATTTGTTATAAACAAAACAATAAACAACCATGAGGCAAAAAGAAAATACATAAAATAGCTGAATAATGACAATTTTGTGAAAGTTTTGTGCATGGTTGTAGACCGAAATCATTACCAAAACTTCAAGGTCGATTCGCGCAGCCTAAATGATTTTCAAAAAAATCTGAAAAAATCAGGCGTCTTCTTGGTCAGAAATGGCCACTTAACATTTAAAAAAAATGTCTTTTTCGATACTCCGTAACCAACACTATTTTCATAATCACAGCTGGAATAGTGGTATGTTTTGTATGGTAACAGCGGAAAGGAGTACGTAATGAGTAAATTGTCTGTTGGCTACGGACTTCAAAGACTTCCTTCTGCCACGTATGTTCAGTAATTGCTGTCTTCTGTTCTCCAGTCCAATCACGCTTCCTTTTCCCGTGCCAATCAATTCGTATATTACATTTTTTAAAAATTATCCTTCCAAAGACCCTTTCTGTACATCTATGTCAACAGGATTCTGGGAGAAGGGTACATATATACGGCAGTAAGAGTATTGCGGCTCCGACCCCCAAGTGGAGTGACATTTTTAAAACAGAGACAATTCCGCAAAATTCTTACGAAATTCAGAGTTATTTGGAGTATCCAACAAAAACATGCTTAACTTTTCCTCTGTTGCAGGGGGCGAATGTTTTCATACCCCTGTTATTTCATTTGTTTATAAATAAATATATGTTTAGAAAACAAGCACTCAAGAATTTAAGATGAACTCAAGTTAGTCCTCAGTCTGAGTACTCTGAGTGAAAAAAATTTATCCACCGCCCCCTCAGTCTGAGTACTCTGCATATTTTCCGTTTCAACCCCAAATTAAAAAAAAAGTTTAACGTTACGTTTTTCTGTGAAAGCGTAAGATTTTCATGTAATATTTTGTCTGATTGAGGATTAAGAATTATTTGAAATGGTTGAGGTTATACTTGAGCAATTGTTATCTAGCAAAACTCTCCAACTTGAGAAATAAAAAATAGAATCTTGCGATTGCTTATAGAGAGAACGGTAACGTAAATTTAAGTCTTCATCCCAGCGAAATTAAAATACCGCTAATTTTACAGTAATTATGTGATATCTTCAAATAGATAAAAGATAATTGAAATATGGAACAAGAGCGCCCTAGACAATATTATTTTGCGTGACGTACCGTTATCACAAGTCACCTAGTGACTTTCCGTTTTCAGCTGTTTAGAGACGCGAAAATAAAAGCCGATTTTCAAAATGGCTCGAAATCGAAAGCAGATAAGTGAGTCGTGATAACGGTTTTTCATGTAAAATAATATTGTCTAGGGCGCTCTTATTCCACATTTCAATTATCATTTACCTATTGGAAGATATCACATAATTACTGTAAAATTAGCGGTATTTTAATTTCGCCGGGATGAAGACTCTTAATCTGTGAAACAACAAAACTTTAGGAAAAAATTATGTAAATGAAATTTTCAGAAGAAAAGAAACTAGATGGAGGTACAGTTACGAGTATGTTATTAAATTACGAAATCAAGTTTAAAGCTAAGGAAAGAAAAAATCAAATTGCATATAGTTTCTTTTTAATATTTAATGCTGAATTGAAGGTCTTTCTTTAATTGAATAGAGAATTAGTTCTGGAGTTGCGTCTCGTTCGTTTGGCTACTGGCTTCTGTTCTGCTTCTACCAGAACTAATTAAATCAAAGCAGAAATTCTGAGTTCCGATAATTTCAATGGACCTCAAAACAAAACCAAACAATATAGAATTTTACAACCATATTAACCCTTTCATACCCAAATTTTTATTTAGCGATATAAAAAATATTTTTTTCTGTTTTTAGTTAATATTAGGCTACTTTTATCGTAAAAAGTTCATACTTTTGCTTTCAGTGCTCCTATTGGCGAGAAAAATCGTGGGTCCAAATGTACCCACTGGACGCATAAGATATAAAATGTTCTAATATTGTGAAATGTTTAGTCTTACCTAATCTTTAAGTTTGATATATATATTATTACTTCTAGCCGTACAATATACTATATGGAACTGTTGATAATACAGTAAAATAACATTGCTGAACAAATAACTGAAACTTCATAAATAAAAATGCTTTTCATGGAGAAACTATCAGTATATTTTACCATAAAATTGGTAATACATAATATTAGGACATAATTATTCTTGTATAAATTTTAACTATCTTATTCAAAATTAGAATTGCAAAGATAAGCACTTATGCAGGAAAATAAATGTTAAATACTGTTGAAAACTTGAAGTTATTTTCGATGGTACTGAATGAAACAATTTTTGTTTTTTGTCAAGCACAAAGCTACATCACATTTTTGGCACCTCATCCTAGATTTGGCTTTGATGCAGAGTTTGCAACGTTGCTTTTGTTCATCATGAATCGGCCAGTGACCAATAGCATCGAATCTAGTATCTAAACCAGGCGTTGTGCTGACTGTCTTCTTCTTCTTCTTGATCAAAGGTGCTTCCTCAGTTGAAGGTCTTCCACGTTTCCTCGAGATTTCTTTTCCAGCCATTAGAAGAGCATTTGCAATATCTGCGCGGAAATCTAGTAACTTCTTATGTGTGCCATCACCTCTTTGATAGCAATGACGTCTATACAATAACCAGGAATTGACAACACACATATCAATTAAGTGGAACACAATTCTAAGATAAAATCTCTTTGCGCTTATATCAGTTCTGTATAATTCAACGAGCATGTTATGCAAATCTACACCTCCCATCCTTTGGTTATATTCTTTGACAATTGATGGTCGCCTCACTTTTATATGACTCTTCTCAGCCAGAGACCACCTTTTTACTTCATCTACTGGCTCAACACCTACGTAAGATGACGCGATGTGAACAAATTTATTGTCATACCATTTTAACGCAATTATATTTGTTGTCGTTTCTGTTCTATAATCGAAGCTTCCACGCCCAGTTCTTCTGAGATCTTTGTCAGACTTAAAGTTGCAATTTGGCAACCTGTTAGGTCTAACAGTACCAACAGCCAAGAGACCTTGTAATTTCAGCTTAGAAAGAAGGGAATATGATGTAAACCAATTATCAAATGAAACTTTAAAATTCTTGTTCCTCGGTAAATGTTCAACAAGACGCATAACAATATCGCCACTAATACCAAGTTCAGATTCACTTGTTAGAGTTCCTTTTCCTACGTAAATTTCAAAATCGTATACAATTCCACTCATGCCTGCACATGCGAAAACCTTTATACCCCACTTATGAGGTTTATTTCTAATATATTGTTTCAAGCTGCTTCTACCTTTAAAAGGAATCAATATTTCATCAACAGTATTGTACTCTTCTGGTTCTGTTTTCAGAAAGTTCTGTCGCACTTTGTCTATGAATGGCCGAATTTTATACAACTTATCATAGTGTGGGTCACTTCGTGATGGGCACTGTGTATTGTCGTTTACATGAAAAGTATTTCTAAGTTTTTCAAACCGATTGCGTGGCATAATATCAGCAATAATCGGGAACCGTGTGCTGTTTGCCCAGTAAAGTCTGTAGCTGGGAACTTGTAAAATGCCAGACAATACATGAATTCCAATGAATTGTTCAATTTCGTTTTTATTTGTATTTACAGATGCTCCACACTTCTGTACGGAATACATATTTGTCTGCTGAACAAGTAACTCAATGACATCTTCTGTTATAAATAACTTGAAATAATTAAGGGGAGTTGTGTCGGATGAAGGTGGGTCACTAAATAACACATCACATCTTGTATCAACTTCTTGAATATCACACGCTCTCCAGCGAAGCTTTTCCTTTCTGCGTTCTGGCTTCAGAGATGTGGACGGAACGGGCTCTGAGTCCTCAGGAATCAAGTCATCATATATGGGATTGGCGGTGTCAGGAATATCAGGAAGGTTCAATTCGATATTATCCGTTACGGATGTGCCTTCTGTCGCTGCAAGAGTGAAAATTTCGTCTATGGCTGCTTCCTCGTCACCAGATTTTTCACCTAGATCATCAAGATCTGACCAGTCCCCCTCTGCGAGCATACGCAGAATCTCTGTCGCATCCAGCGCGTTGTTCATCTGAAAGTATAAGAAAGAAAGAATATGATTGTAATTTTTGCAGCTAATTTCATTTCGAAGTTGTTAGTTTAAGTTAGTATATTTACTAAGATTAGGTTAGGTACATTATTACCTTCAGAATAAAGAAAAAGGTTAATTTGTTAGATAAAGCCGAACAAACTTTATTATTTTCCAGAAATAAGTATGGCTAGAAGTACAATTTAGTATTTTCGAGAAGTAACTGTGGAAATAGAATACTCTTGGTAATCTTCTTCTAAATAGTTTCAATTTATTTGGAGAAAATAATTTTCACATATTTTATTTAGTATCTTCTATGAATATTTCTAATTTATCATGATTTGGAACATCCTGTATAGAAAGGACGAGGAGGAAGAATGGATACGAAACTGAGAAATAAAATGAAAGGTAATTATGTCAAAAAGTATAAATTTTCGTATGCCTCAATGTTTTAAAGTAAGTTTCAGAAATACATAACAAAGAAAAATTCATTCCTCATAATAAAATATCAGCCATTCTTATTGCAAAGTTTATTGAAAATTATAAGTTCCTTCTATATAAGTCTTTATCATACTCCTAATGGTTCCAATTGGAACCACACTTCATACAGAGATATTTCTAGTAATAGCTTCAGTGTAGCCTGATGGGTCCAATTGGAGTCATGCTTTTTTATCAGTGAATATAATCAAAAAGATTAGAAATTGCAAGCATATAATAACAGAAAACAAAGAAACATACATTCTACCTCATACCTTCAAATTTTAGAAGTGAAATATCGAATACTTACCTTGAAAATATAAAATATTCAAGCCGACTTGTCAGGGATAATTGGAAGCCTTGACGTACATGTGAAACAATTACAAGAAACATTCGAACAACGATTGTCGTGTATAAAACACAGTAGCCAGATCAAAAATAAAAGTGTAGCAAACCTTATGGTAGGTTCACTAATTAAAAATGGTAAAAAAAACTTATGAAAATATATACGTAACGTTAACGGGTCCATTTGGACCCACGAGGTCGCAAAGGGTTAATAAGAGTTTTCATTTGTTCCTCTTTTGAACCTCTCAACCGTACTCATCAACTGTAATCGCTTTTACATAGAAATATACATAAACTTTAATTATTTGACTTCCAAACTATGTATATGATGTTTCCATAATTATGTACATAATGTTTCAAAGACTGCAACGTAACTTGAACATAAAATTGAACATAAATACACTACTCTTACACTTTTCACTACACTAATACACTACTCTTACACTACTCTTACACTTTTCACTACACTAATACACTACTCTTACACTACTCTTACACTTTTCACTACACTAATACAATACTCTTACACTTTTCACTACACTAATATATTACTCTTACACTTTTCACTACACTAATACACTACTCTTACACTTTTCACTACACTAATACACTACTCTTACACTTTTCGCTACACTAATACACTACACTAATACATTACTCTTACACTACTCTTACACTTTTCCTTACAAGAATTGTAATCCCTGTTCTGCATATCATAGTCCACCAATGAAGGATCAAAATCGATACATCCACTGGGGCCGCGGTGGCTCAGTGGTAGAGCGTTTACTTCCGGTACTTGGAGTCCCTGCTTCAATCCCACCTTGCGCCGTGTGGACTTTGTAGTGAACAAAGACCTTGCACGGGTTCTCCCGTTTCCCCCCACTTTCTTCATTCCACTATTTTATTCATTTCTCATCATCACCGTCTCCTTTAGCCTAACCGGCATAAACGTGGGACATAAAACTTAAAAAAAGGTTTTTTTTTCAAAGCGGTACAGTCAGAAGACGATGAGCAACCGTTTGACAGACAGGCACTGGTATCCTGTGGAACTCTTTTGTGATAGTTTCCCGTAGTTAGGCCAAATTGCGTATGTGATATTAGAGCTCCTCCGTGGCTAAGCGGTTAGCGTACGCGCTTTTGGCGTGGGAGACCTGGGTTCCATTCCCGGCGGGAGCTCATGTGGTTCGGATTCCACGTTAATCAGTAGGTCCACGTCTCATATAGCCTCGCTGCTGAACGGGACGTTAAACTCAAAATCAATCAATTGCGTATGTGATATTGTTACACTTTGTCCTACCCAGCATCTACGCCATGTTACGTTTTTGCATTCGGTTGGAATGCTTTCATCTTCGTTTTGAAGAAAGAAAAGAAACTATAATCGTTAATTTGGGAAATATAGCTCACTGGTAGAATTGAGAGGTATCTGAGAAGACGACGAGCGTTTTCAGTTTGTACGACATGTGAGTTGAAATAAATAAGAACAAATATTTTTAAAAAAGAGAGTCGAGGGTCTTTGTTTAGGAAAAAAAGAAAGGGAAGCTTGTTAGGGCGTTTAGGACCTTGGATGCGTGTTCCGTACCTCAGTTCCTGGGCGTCGACTGGTCGTCTTGATGTCTTGGCCTCTGTATCGAATTGGCGTGGGATTTGGTATAGATCTCTCCTGCTGTTGCTCACACTCGCTCCTCGTGTACTTCTCCCATCTTCCGGGTCCTGGGACGTTTTTATACCAACCAAAGAAGGAAGATGGCCGTCGAAATTACGGGAAACATCCAAAGTACGCACGTGTAAGGATTCAGGAAAGTGCAAGGTAAATGGAATTCTCGACTTATTTAATAATTTGTCAACAGTTACAGAACACTTCGGTTACATCAGGTTACATAAGTTACATAGATTTACCAAGTATGAAGAATGAGGAATCGTCTGCTAAAGAGAATTTTGAAATGTTTGTTGACTGTCTTATTATTCCAAGTTATGACTGTTTCTCATCATCCAAAGGAAATAAAGAGAAAAAAAAATAAAAAATAAAATCGTTATTAAATCTTGATTTTTTATACACTGAATACTAATAATATGAGGGAAATCCAATATCTCTACAGTACCGTACTGATCAACTAGTGCATTTTATATAAATTTTTATTGTTATCAATCAGGTAGACTTAGTTTCTTTATTATTTGTTCTTAATGTGTTTGTAGTTACATCTTGAGCTCGGAAGAGCCGAAGCAAATAAACCTTTAAATTAGAATGTTATACTTGATCAATGCAGAGGTGTATACCTACTTTTCGGCCACCCTGTATAACTATAGGGCCATGATTCTAGTCAAGATCCTTTAATCAGTTGTATGGAAAATTAGATCCTGTGGTTGGGAGGGGATTATACTGTAACTTTACATATTGATCTGCGCATCAACCTAATGGACCCAATTCAAGCTCCAATCGTGATACGGAGACCATATTCAAAGGCGGCCCTTTTCTTCTTAAGTTAACAGAATGATGTAAAACACCAAACTGTAACTCAGTTGTTTCTTTATTGTACTCATCAAATACAGCACGTTTGCCACTCTTAACGGCATTTCTTGTTACTTTTCACTACATAGTACTATACTTCTTTTACGACTCCTTTAGACCAATTAAAATACGCGTATAATAACCTTTATCTTTTTAACGTCCCACGATTACGCCCTTGAGACTAAGGGAGATGACGATTAAAGCAAGTGAATGACGATAAAAGAATTGGTGAAATGAGAGAGTGGGAAAAAATGGGAGTATCCTGAGAAATCCCATGAACACGGTGTTGTCCACCATAAACTTACTTGGGTGGAGATCGAACCAAGAACCCCAAGCACCAGAGATAAGCCGTTTACCACTGAGTCACCGTGCCCTCTAAAGGAAGAAAGGAATTCTTGTGATGCTCAAGTAACGTGGAAAATACTGTTACTTTCCTTACAAGTGAGAATTGTCAAATCTCATTTCTAAGAAAATATTATCTCGGTGCACAGGTAATAAACGATTTCTCAAATTTAAGAAAGTATTTTTAACAGTGTATGTAACTTCATAATGAAATCGGAAATAGTTGCAAACTTTTTTTAGAATTTCCAGTTGATATAGAGAGGATTACCGATAGAAATGAATATTTCTTAGCATGCTGAATCGAATCCCAAAGAACTGCTTTTCACAATCTTGCTATCTCTTGGCTTCTTGCTACGTGAAGATTAACTTTGGAACCGAAAGTGGTAGAAGATTTCTATAACTTTCGGTTGTATTACAGAAATAAAGTTTGAGATTCTTTGAAAAACATATCCTTAATCTATTGCAGGAAACTGTTTCTCGCTCTCTTACTGTTTTTGTTATACACTGTTAAAAATACTTACTTAAATCTGAGAAACCGTTTCTTATCTGTGCACCGAGAATATCTTTTCTCAGAAACAAGAGTTTGAAACTCTCATTAGTGAGAAATAAAGAAAAATAGATGAGGTTGTATAAAACGAAACGAGAAAATATTCTATTACTTTCCTTACAAGTGAGAATTGTCAAATCTTTTTTCTAAGAAAATATTCTCTCGGTGCACAGATAAGAAACGGTTTCTCAAATTTAAGAAAGTATTTTTAACAATGTATGTAACTTCATAGTGAAATCGGAAATTGTTGCAAACCTTTTAGAATTTCCAGTTGATATAGAGAGGATTACCGATAGAACTGAATATTTCTTAGGATGCTGAATCGAATCCCAAACAACTGCTTTTCACAATCTTTGACTGTTCTTGTTCAGTGGAGATTATTAATTTCCAGCGCTTCACTTCAGAACAGGTGGTATCTATTATTCAGAGGTTGAATGGATTCCAAAAGGATACTTCTAATTTCTTTCTGTTTTTGCTCTATGGCGATCCATATTGGAATCGGAGATGGTTAATTCCTTGGACCAGAAGCTTAACAGAGTACATGGGGCCTCTTGTTAAGACACTGAATTAATTCTAAAAACGCTTCTCAGTGTCTAGTAACATTTTAGCTCTGATAAATTTAACTCTTGACAGAAAGACAGACAGACGGACATAGCCCTTTATAAGACTTCCAATATTTAGCATACAAGGTCTGTCTGAGAGGTAATGTTATACATTTTATTATGAAGCGAGTGTACATTGCACCACGATTTATCCGCCGGGATAGATGGTAATGTACGTTAACTACCAAGCGAGTGCTTACTCAGTTGTGTCCGAGCTCTTAGAGATGAAGAACGGATAATTTCGTAGATATTTCTTTTGTCTCTTGTACTAGTTACGAGACAGCGCCCACTGGAACAAAGATACCCGATCAAGTTTTGTGTGAAACTCGACAAGCCTGCAGCGGAAACTTTTCTAATGGTTCAGCAGGACTTCGGGGATAAGTATTTATCACAAAGGCAAGTCTACAGATAACATAAGACGTTTTTTGAAGGCCATGAAGAAGTCGACGAAAAAGCTCGCCCTGAACGCCGGCAAACCTCTTTAAATGACGAAAATGTGACTTCTCTGGAAGAACTTTTGTAAACAAACCGTCAAGTTAGAATTCGTTTAATGGCCGACGTGTTACATATTCCAAAAACTATCTCCACTGAAAGAATGGCGTTACGGAACAATTGACAAAGTGAAAGAAGTTTCTGACTTCCTGAACAAGCCTTCCAGGATACCTTCGGAAGAAAGGAAATCCCGCTGACAAAGATGTATCGACACAGAAGCACAATGTTTCGAAGAATCTTAACGCACAGGCGTTATTATTCTCATTATTATGTAAATAACTTTTCTTCATACTTGTAGACTTGGTGACATTACTTTCCGAACAGACCTTGGAGAATACTTCGGAAGTCTAAACTGTATAGAGCCTAAGTTTCACTGCTGAAGGTACACCGTAACCGCCAACAGATAACGAAAGAAAACATATAATTTTTATATATGGATCTGTCATCTTTGAGTTAAATATTGATGTGCACCCCTAAATGATATTTTGATTCTAATATGGTAGATTGTAACACAAGCAATAGAAAATATACCAAATCAATTTAGCCGTATATTACAGGCAATTTTTGGGTAATGGACACCCATTTTGTATATGATATCAATTATTTTAATCGCAGCATGATTTAGTATTAGGTGGGCATTAATCAATCGCCGCAGCTATTTCAGTAATGATGCTCTTCGAAATCTCTAATGATCATAATAAACGTATGAGGTAGAATTCTCAGTGACTTGCAGTCAGATCCAAGTCGGTGCTATGGACATTATAGCTTTCTGTGTGTATCATGTGGTTGCCAATGATATAACGTTCTTGTCATTAGGTTTGCCCGTTTCCTTTAAAAAACCGATATCCTAGTGACTCTCAAAGTAGGGTCCACAAATCAACAGAGGTTCCATCCAAAAGATCAGCATTTATTTAGCTTACAATTAGTGACGGCGCTACAGGGGGCGAAGGGGAAAGCGTCTATGGTTTCTTTGTCCACTCCTCGTCTGTGCCCCCAGAAATATATTATTATGCAGGACAAGTATTATACAATTAAATTATTATTTTCGGTTTATGTAACAACAGCTATCCTGCAAAATATGTCTCTATCCCTCTGGTTGCCTCCTCCCAAAATAAAAGCTAGAGTCATCACAGGTTCTAATACAGCAAGAGTGGACAACGCACCAGCCGCGATCTACTAGTGGACCAGCAAGTTGTGACAAGTATCCCGCGGAGGTCTGTGTCATGCAATGAGTATTGATCAGGGAGGTATGTAGGGGTTGTGTCCTGGGAGTCTGGACTCTTCACACCGAAATTCAGACTTCTCCATAATGTTATTTAACTTTAGAGATGATTTAACAAATTTTAATATAATTTATCCTTATGTTGAGTTTGCACCCTTCCAAACTCCCTTTCCCCTCGTATACAGTCCTGCTTACAAGCCTGGTATAGATAATTATTATTCTTTCATGATTCCTTCTAGATGACTAGTGGTTCTCGGATTCGAGCCATCCTAAGTGAAGTATTTCTGAGATTTCTTCATTCATACCAGGCAAATATCGGGATGATATGTAACACACAGTTCCCAGGCTGCTTCCTTTCTTCCCCAATCCTTTATTTTTCTCTCTTTCCTCAGATAGTGTGATTCCCCAGGGAAGTTATCCCTCATACGTCACGGGCTAACATGGTCATAGAGGCCGAAAACCCACAAAATTTGATTCATAAATTCCTAAATCCAGAGGATTAGTGAATAAATAAGGAAGTTGTCCTCTGATTTTAAATTGAAAATTAGAACTCAAAACTTAAAAATTGGTTGACCACTCCTGCAATATAGACAATGATTTGTAAAATAAAGTTCATAGTTGGCAACCAACATAAGACTTTTTACTCCACTATTATTATGAAATGCTCTGTGTGTTGATTGTGCTGCTCTGCTCTCGAAACGAAACGATGATATGTGATTACAATCAGCAATATTATGTAGAATTACTGATGTTGTTTTACAAAATGATGCATAAAGAGAATCCAAGTTCTCATGATCAATGCAGCTTTTGTATTGTACAGTGTTTATCTATTTAATAAACAATCGTATGAAACATTTTTTTTTACAAGGATTTAGGATTCCAACAAGAGTTTTAGGAATAACCCAAAAAAATGGATCAAAATATTGCGATCTAGGAAAAGAATGAGTTTTTGGATCAGGAACCACAACATTTTTGAACAGCTCCTAAATCGAGTTTTCGTATTTTCTGCAGAATAAGCACATCATACTGAGTTAAGTCATAGTTTGGGTTTGGCTACACTGTATGTAGATCTCCAGATATAAGGCCTAGAAGCAATTTTTTTATTGAAATATATTGGATCATTTGATCCAAAAGTTGAAATATTCCAGCTCTTATTCATCTACCGGAAGTGGTTGAAACTAATAGTTTAAGATTTCAATATTGAATAATTTACTTTTATCATCGTAAGATATAGGGAGAAACTGTCAAGGATATTAAGAGGCCTAATCACAGCGAAATTAAAATACCGCTAATTTTATAGTAATTATGTGATATCTTCAAATAGATAAAAGATAATCGACATGTGAAACAAGAGCGCCCTAAACAATATTATTTTGCATGAGGTACCGTTATCACGAGTCACCTAGTATCTTTCCGTTTACAGCCATTTAGAAACGCGAAATTAAATGCCGATTCTCTAAATGGATGGGAATTGAAAGCAGATAAGTGAGTCATGATAACGGTATCTCATGTAAAATAACATTGTCTAGCGAGCTCTTGTTCCACTTTTTTATTAAGGTTTAACTATTTGAAGATATCACATAATTACTGTAAAATTAGCGGTATTTTAATTTCGAAGGATGGGACCTCTTAACACCTTGTATATCCAGCGTCTGAAGAACAAGTTGCAACTCTGACCTTATTCTTTTATTGGAACTAAAAGATTTAGATCCATAGATTCCGGTTTCAATGCTGAATTTGTTCTCACAATGAAAAATGGAAGTAACTTTATTTTATTTATTTTCACACATGAGGGTAATAATCAGGTGCGCACTCAGATTTCTTTTCTTTTTTGGGAGGGGTCCAAGGTTTTGGCCAGATCCAATAATAGAAGACACTTTGTTTATGTAGTATCGAACGGGTGTTTTTCTACAGCTGAAAAGGGGACACGGTGGATCAGTAATAGAGTGTCTACCTCCGGTGCATGGGATCCCTGGGGAACTAAATTTGTGGCGAATAACATCGCGCTCGTGGGCTTTCTCATGGGATTCCAGTTCCCTCACACTTTCTCATTCCACCAATTTTTCCACCATCATTCACCTGCTTTAAATCATCGTCTTCTTTAGCCTAAGAGTCATAAGCGTGGGACGTGAAACTCAAAGATTTCAGGGGATCGCGGTTGCTCAGTGGAGGAGCGTTCACCTCTGGCGTTTGGGGTCCTGGGTACGATCTCAGCCCTCGCCAAGTGAACTTTGTGGTGGACAAACACCGTGTGCGTGGGTTTTCTCCGAGTTCTCCCGTTTCCTCCCACTATCTTCATTCCACCCTTTCATTCATCACTCATCATCACCGTCTCCTTTAACCTAACCGGCATAACCGTGGGACGTAAAACTCAAAGATTTCATTTCATTTTCTACATCTGAAAGAAATGATAAGTAATTTTCAAGTATTGACACCTATAATAATTGAAGACTTTGGGTCAAAAACCGGCCCAAAAAGTGAAATTGTAAAGGAGATAGCTTCACAAGGGTTTCTCTTCATCAGATTTTCTTCAAACTTAGCACATATATACTAGACCGAAAATAAATCGATACGTTTTTTTTTTTTTGTTTCTTTCGGAATATAAATTAAGGGTGCCCAGTATTTATGTCCTTTAAGCTAAGGGGGACAATAATTAAGGCAAGTGAATAAAGATGGAATAATTGGCGGAATGAAAAATCGGGAGGAAACGGGAATTCTCCCAAGAAAACCCACGGACACGATGTTGTTCACCACAAGCGTGCTTTGGAAGGAATCGAACCAAGGAACCCCCGCACCAGACCTAATGCTTTACCATTGATCCACTGTTTCCCCTAGCTTGTACTGGCTGAGGCCTGTACTTAATATTACGCTCTACTTTTCTGCCTGTATTTTCGGGAGCGTCCATTGCATACAGATAGGGCGGACCCTTTAGCAACATTGAAGCACGGATAGAACGGAGAGAGGGAGGGAGTCCTGCCACACCAGTTGTCGAATCCGAGCCGTCTTATTGGCAGGTTAGATACTTCACCAACTATAGAATCGGGAGTTTAATTTCAACATTTTTGCACTATATTTATGTAACTTAACGGTTTAATATATCATAAGATTACTTCAAACAATGACAATTATAAGTTTTAAGGAGGTTCGTTTGCTAAAACTCCTTTATGCATTTATGACATTCGTCCGTTTGTCTGACAGAGACTAAATCTCAATGAATACTTGATGGGTCACCATCACGTTTAGCCAGGGTGTTGAGGGTCAAAAGCCAATAATCGGGATTGTAGATGGACGTTATTTTTAAACCAGAAGTACACTGTAAAAAAAAATAAAAAAATAAAACCATTTAAATACTTCTAGAACAGATTTCGAGAGGAAAATTGATCAAATGGTGTTTTAAAAGGATGATTTGCATGTCCAAAAAACGTTCTCAAAAACTGTGTCTAGTGTAATATGTATAAAACACTTTTTCTCTACAAACAATTCGAAAAAAAAAAAGTTTCGACAAATTTTGCAAACAGATCTGGAAAATACTTGGCAAATACAGTATCTAAAAGGGGATGTGATCTGGAATGTTCAAAGAGTGTCGGTAATATGTAAAGTGTCGGTAATATGTCTAAAAGTCGTTTCTAAACGTGTACTGTTCGGACACATAAGCAATTTGGACACATCTTTAACACTTTTGAGTCATTTTCTATGGAACACTGTTAGTATGTATTCTAGATACCTTTTGTTTACTAATGGAACAATTCAGAACAATTTGTTGATACGTTAAACTGTTCAAAAGTAGTTTTTAAGAAACGTCTAAAATGTGTTCAAATATTTTTTATTTTATTTTTTGCAGTTTAATAAAATCCAACCATTTCCAATTGTAACGTTGATCATTGGAGAGACAAACGGTAATAGATAGCGAGAAGCGGCTTTCTGCAACCAATTGAACGTCCCAAGAACATATTCAACCTCCATTCTAGTTTTGCTACTAAAAGTAGAAAAAGTAGAAATCTACCAGCACTTTCGGTCCCATATTAATTTAGAAAATATCACGCCAATGCAAACCAAACTCGTTAACGTGGTGTATATGCGCTATTGCTACTTCTTATAGTGTATATTTGAATATATGAAATCTGGAGTTTAAAATTTCACAAATCTGCCCTATAGGCTAAGAAAAATGGATGGCAGTGGCGGATCTAGAAGGTTAAATTTGGGGGACCAGCCAAAACCCAAACTATGATTATATCATGAGTTTACTACAAACTTTCAAAAATATAGAAATAGTAGCTGGAACTTTTTGCAACTATTAACACTGGGGGGTCTATGCCCCCCTGCCCCGGAGTAGATCCGCCATTGATGGATGGTTAATGGAAGTTAATGGTTATGCAAAAAGGATTACGGTAAATTCCAATGAAACAAACGAACACGATGATGTCTTGCACTAAGCCAGTATGATCTGGAATCAAACCAGATACCCGTCGTACCAAATGTGCGTGCTGGATCTCTAAGGCATCATGCCCCTGTCTGAGGCGCGCAACCAGAAATTTATGTTGTGGGGTGTCCGAAGTTTGGTGTAGGTCAAATAGTAGTAGTCACTATGCTTATGCAATATTGAGCGACTATTATTGCACATGCAAAAAAAAAAAAAAAAAAAAAAAAAGATAAGTAATTTTAAAGTACTGCCAGCTAAATTCTCAGTAAAAATAATAAAAATAAATTGTTTTTATAACAAAAGAACGTAAATATTTTAGTTTAACGCTCCACGTTTACGCTCTGTAGGTAAAGGGAGACGATGTTTAAGGCAAATGAATGATAATGGAAGAATTGGTGGAATGAGAAAGTCGGAGATAACGAAAGCAAATCGAAGAAACCCACGGTTACGATGCAGGGGTGTAATTTAGGGAGGGCAGGAGGGGGCAATTGCCCCTCCCCAAGAGTTTGAGGAATACATATACTTTAATAATAGATTGTCTACTAACTTACTAGTACAAACCGTGAAAGTCTTATGTCGCTGGTGTTCTTTCCCTCCCCCCAAAGCGAAATCTGAAATGACGCCACTGTTACGATGTCGTCCAATACAAACTTACTTGACCGGGGATCGAATCAGGGATCCCATGCACCAGAGGTAAGCGCTCTACCACTGAACAACCTCGCCACAAACAAAAGAAAAAAGTTTAGATGTAGAGTAAAATCAAATTTTTAATGGACATCAACCATTTCTCTTCTAGCGCAAACACAATTTTCGTAAGGAAGTGTAGAAATGTCTGTTGACTTACGAAGTTGGGGAAGGGAGTCCGGGCCTGGTGGACTACCCCCGTAGATACGCCCCTGCTTTGACTACATTTTATTTGTTATTTCAAGTGATCATTATAAGTCAGTTTGTAACAGTTTTCTAACAGCAGGCGGTCGTCTATGGTTACAGGAAAGTTTGAAGAAATACTGCTGTAGCTATTGTTTTGTTTATGCAAACCACAATGAACATATTTATGAATACTTTATTCATGGTCTCATTTCCATAGGCATAATATGTATTATTATTATTATTATTATTATTATTATTATTATTATTATTATTATTATTATTATTATTTCTTTATTATTATTATTATTATTATTATTGCAGTGTTCCATCATTTATTCACCTTGCCTTCTAGATTTCTCTGTCCACCTTGATAACATTTCTGAAAATCACTTTTTCTTGTCATTCGCGTCCACAATTCCGATTTTACAATATATTTTAATTCGAACATATCGCCCCATTATTATAATGCTTTGCGCTAGCCCAGTGGCTAGCGAGCGCGTCTTTGATGCAAGAAGTTCTGGGTTCAAATCTGGATCCTCAGATTTTGAACGCATGACAGTGATTCGGATTAAACTCCCTGTCTAGCTTTGATGCTGTGTGTTAAAGACATAACACACCCCCTGTGTTAAACACCAACACCACAGGGTCTGTGTTGAACTAACACCGCATAGTGGTAGTCACGCTGGAACCATTGCTCTGTGGTAAAATTTAGTTAAATTAACACAACCATTTTTTAATGCATAGCCAAACTGTAATTCAACCAACGAACACACGTCAGAGTTCAATAGCTTAATAATTCTGATCGAGCGTTAGTGCGTTAATTACATCAAATTTAAGATTAAATTATCATTAAGTGAACTGTCTTCTTCGACACAAGATGTCTCTATTAATTTCGTTACAGGACAGCACGCGCCAGTATTTGATTCGGAAGATTTTTTTCAACTGCACATTAAAGTCAGCGGCGTCATTTGAGGGGGCAGGGCGAGCAATTGCCCCCTAAGTTTCACACACACACACACACATGTGTATATAGTATGAGAGGATAAAATTTGTTGTAGAGAAAGAATATAATGGCCAACTTGTAGTTCAAGAAATTTCTTGAACTTTGAGGAATAAATGCTTCCTTTTGGAGTTATAGATTGCCTAAATAATGAAAAATTGAACTTTAAAGGTCCATAGGTTGAAAACTATGGGATCTACCGTAGTCAGTTCAAGACTTCAGTTATGAACTACTATGTGCCCTATCTAAAAATCTATGTTTAAAAATCCCGCGGTACTTACGCAACAGTTTTTATAGAGGGAGTTTGGCTACAGGCATACAATTTGAAGTACTTATCTCTATAAAAATTGTTGCGGAAGTACCTCAGGATTATGATACATGAATATTTGAATAGGGCACATAGTAGTTTCTAAGTGAAGTTTGGAACCGACTGCGGTAGGTCCCATAGTTTTGGAGCTATGGATATTTAAAGTTCAATTTTTCATGATTTCGGCAGCCTGTAACTCCGAAAGGAAGCATTTGTGCACCCAAGTTGGTCTATACTTTTTGGCTTAACTTGGTGTCAGGAATCACTTCCCAAATGTTGTTGATGTTGTTTTGAAACACCCTGTATATATATAGGAAGAATCTTGCCCCTCCAATCAAAACCTCAAATTACGCCCCTGATTAAAGTAAGTAAGAAGTGACCCTAAACAGCTATATAAGAAGTGAAACTATATAAGCTCTATCCTGGTTATATGGCCCGATGGCCCGAGTCGTGGAAGGCCCGAGTTCGATTCCCACTAAAAGCTAATGTGGTCTGAATCCAACGTTAAATCTTAGATGAACGTCTTATATTGCTTATGAGATGAAAGGGAACCTTACATATGGCCAAGGTGAACTCAAGCTATCCAACGCACAGCCAATAAAATAAAGTTATATTTTATATTTAAAGAATTTCTAATTAACGTGACGTTCTCGAAAGCCCGTTTAAGAGAAAAAAGTAGCCTAATCATTTCGATTATAGAGGACGTCTCTCTAATCAGTCAATTGAATTGCACAGGTTTTTTTTTAAAGATCTTAAAATTTTATTTTTACTAACCTTAAACAGTAGCGGATCCAGAAATTTTTCGAGGGGGTGAGTCATCTGTTTGGAGACAAGTGTAGAAGCGAAATAGAGGATTTTACATTAAAATAGGGGAGAGCCTTAGAATAACGTCAACGTCTGTGCTATTTGCGCGAAACCCTATTAAACTAGCATTGGTTGAAAGGTGAAAATTGTAGCTGTCGGAAGGCGATCGCAAGGGATCCGCCACTGCAAGTTATGAACGATATTTTCAAAATCTAGAAATAAATAATACTTGATCCCTATTCATTTTTGATAGAAATTGGTCTCTATTCATTTTTAATTTATTCATTTTTGAATAAATTAATATAACTACAAAACTTTTTTTGCATATTTTAAAGCAAATTGTGTTTAGCGTCACATGTAATGTCATAACATAGCCATATAAATTGACATTATATATAGTTTTTTTATTTGTTTGTTTGTTTACTTACGAACACAAATTCTGAATTACTTTCTCTACAGAAAGACAGCGAAGTATCTCAGAATTATGAGATAAGTTGTTTGAAAGTAAGGTAATATTTTTCTTGTGCCAATGCAACAGGTTGAATGATAGGATGGTACCTTGCACAACTATGTAATTATTATTATTCGCATCAAAATGAAAGGTTAATAACTGACAACAATGGGGTAACATCCGTACAACAATAAATTGACAGATATTTTGGTTTTATTTTGTTGAAGTTATCACTTACCTATTTTGATGACAGGTGGCAATGCGTCCGCCCCTCCCAGGATCCCTACTACGAGGAACAAGAACACCCACATCATGTATCATCGTTGCTGCGTACTCCTGTCTATTAAGCTGAGAGTCCCGGGTTCATAACCAGGCTAGGTCATCGACTGTCAACGGCGGCACATCCGAGATCCACATCACGATGATGTGGCAACGCCGTTCAGATCTCAGCAACAAAGAGCTGTCTCCTGTGATGTGACTACGTCGCGCAACGCGCCGTTACTATCCGAGCGGTTTTTCGTTTGCTCAAAGCCACGAGAGCTGAGAGACAGAGAGAGAGTCTGCGCAGGCACTCTCTCGGAGAGCGGGCGAGCGAGAGAGAAAGAGACTTCTTTGAGCTTTCATCGCTAGAGTGTACTTTAATCAATCGGCTGTGTGTGCGATGTTTTTACTTCAGATATGAGCAACTTCCCCCCCCCCCACCGTTATTACTTTTAGCAAAGCCAGAGAAAGTTTACTTGGTGTCTTTAGTTTATTTTTTTATTTTTTTTATTTATTTGTAAGAAAAAAATATCGTCTTTGACTCCACGTGGCGATCTCTGCTTTTGTCAACAGAGGTCGAAGTCTCTGTTCATACATCACGATGGGAAAAATATGTGTCACTTTTAAATTGAATATTCTCGGGGAACATACTTTCTTCCCACAAGTTTTAGTGCTGTATTTGGACAAAACACAAAAGGGTTAAAAGAAATATTTTTGTGTCACATTTAGCTGATTTTTTTGTTTTTAAAAAAATGTTAGAATCAACATTTCGTGTAGACTTAGGAACTGGGTTAGTTCTTGAAGTTTAGAATTTTTTTTTTTTTTTTTTACTGAGGCCGTGAATGCGAGACGTGCACCCAGGAACACATCCACGTGTGGATTCCATTGGGTACGGACCCCCTCCCAACTTCATAATGCGACTCATACATGTACACTTTGTACTTGTTCATTGGACAAATGATTCATATGAAGGGAAGAAATCAAATCTTTAACCAGTTTAACCAGAGGTGCTATTCTAATGTTTTAACAACCGATTCTCTCTATCTCTCTCTCTTAATATATTTCTATATATGAGAGATAGTAATATATATATATATATATATATATATATATATATATATATATGAGAGAGAGATAGTAGATGGATAGGTAGAAGTAGGCCTATATGTCTCTCTTAGGGAACAAATCATACAATTTAGACAAAACCAACCTTTGTACTGGATAACAGCAATGGCGCTATTTTTTATCTTTTAACAACCGGCTTAATACATATGCATACAGGACCGGATTTAGAGAAGGTGCAAAGGTGCACGTGCATCACCACAACCCCTTCCTTGTCAATATACACTACCTAAAGTGAGAAGCTAGCAGTAAAAATAACAAGACTTTCCAAATATTTATACTGTCATGTTTCAGTTTGGGCTTAAAACAAAGGGAAGGTTTGCAAAAATCGATAGTTGAATTCAATTTTCTAAAAGTTCAAAGAAAATGATTCACCGAGAACAGACACTTAGCATTTCCAGAACATTTACCGGTACGCATTCACACTCAGATACCTAAAGGCATTTAAAAAATTCAAATTCAATTCAAAGGTACTGGTAGTTATTGCTGCACCACCTCAGAAAATCCTAGATCCGACCCTATATATATATATATATATATATATATATATATATATATATATATACAGGGTGGTAGGAAACTCCACCGGCAATCTTATGGAGGCGGTTCCTTATACGAAATGAAACAAAAAAAAATCTAATAAACGTGGGTCGAAAATTGTCTCCTTTCAGAGTTATGAACTACCGAAAATTCGAAATATCACGTTTCAAAACATCCTGGCTTAGAAACTATAGAGCCTATCGCAAGCAGTTTAAGGAATTACACAGAAACTGGTATACGATCTATCTAAATATCCATGTTTCAGAATTCACCGGTACCAGCGGAGCGAACACACCATTAGTACTTAAAGTAGTATTCCTTTACTTCAACTTCCTTTTCACAGTTCCTTTCACCGATAACGGAAGATGGTAAAACATAGATATTTAGATAGAGAACATACTAGTTTCTGTGTAATTCCTTAAACCGCGTGGGATAGGTCCTATAGTTTCTAAGTTAGGGAGTTTTGAAAAATGATTTTTTGAATTTTCAATGGATCAAACTCTGAAAGGAGGCATTTTTCGGCCTATGTTTATTAGAACTTTTTTTCTTTTATTTCGTATAAGGAATCGCCTCCCAAAGTTTGTCGGTGGAGTTACCTACCTCCCTGTATATATATATATATATATATATATATATATATATATATATATATATATATATATATATATAGAGAGAGAGAGAGAGAGAGAGAGTAGTTGGATAGGAGGTGGAAGGATATAATTCTCTTAGGAAGCAAACCATACAAGGTAGATACAAAAATTCTTACGTTGTTGAACGTGACGCCTACTTTATCACCCTGGTTTGAACTAAGAACTGTTTCTATTATTTTTGTAGCTTCACGTTCAAAGAAAACCGTCTTCAAGGTGGAGAAAACAAATGACAGAATATAGAATAGTGTATTTTGGTTAGTGAGAATTAGTGCATGTAGCTTCAAAGCTTTCATAAAATCAGTCTTTTGTTATCTGAAAATTTCAAATGTTTATTCTCATCAATACAAATATGGAACACTCAAAAGCATTAAAAGTTAAGATCTGGAAATCTTTTATTAAAATGACAAGAAAGCTTTATCGGTCGCATCAAATAAATTTCTTGGCCTCCAACTATTCAAATTTCTGTCTACCAATTGAATTAAAACATTTCAAAGTTGGTTGTTTTAATAACAATGCAATCAAGTGGGCAAAGTACAGGGATGTTTTCACAGATTTCTTTGGATTCTTTTTTCACTCTTGGTTAGGACATGCGTATGTATGTATGTTTGTGTTTATGTCCGGGTATAACAAACGGTTCTGCGAACTCGAAATATTTTAACAACCGGTTCTAGCGAACCGGCTGAATAGCACCACTGAGTTTAACGTCCTACGATTATGTTTGTTAGGCTAAGGAATATGATGATTAAGGCAAGTGAATGTTGATGGAAGAATTGGTGGAATGAGACATTTGTGGAAATAGGAGTACCCCAAGAAAACTCATGAGCACGATGTTGTCCACCATAAACTCACTTGGACAAGGGTCAAACCAGGGACCCCACGCACCAGAGGTGAGCGCTCTACCACTGAACCACCGTACCTCCTAGAAATGTTTGATGAAGCATAAAGATTGGATCATCTATTTTATTTACACTCTCTCTTTCTTTTAATAAAAAATAATCTAGTTCTAGGGATGCGCACAAGACAAGTTTTGTGACTGTCTCGACTCGAAAATGTGCCGTAAAAGTGATGTCTCGACTCGAAAAATGTATATTTCTCTATTGGAAGAGCCGTGTCTCGACTCGAATTTTGTCAGAAAAATTCTGTCTCGACTCGTCCCGTGCGCATCCCTATCTATTTCTATGATTTGTTTCTGAAAATATAAAATGAATATTTTATTACTTATCACCGTTTTGGTGTTGATCAACACAGGTTCAATACTATGCAGATGAAGTGTCCTGTAGTGAAGGATCCCCTCCTAACACATAGGAACCCTCCCTACAAAAATGTCTGTGTGCTCACCTGTTTGCACCTACAGTTTAAGGTGGAATGTGAACCATGCTATCCAACTGGGAATCTAATTTTGTACCACTTATAAAAGTGGAGAAGAGATATTTTGGGTTACTTGGGTTAGTATTGGGTTGCATTGGTTCCAGGTTAAAGTCTGTTTCAAAGACCAGCATTGTACAAGATGGAGCTATAGTTTGCAACAATAATGTGTTTATTTTGTTTTGCTGTATTTATTTATTCAGAGAAGAATTATTTTTATGTTAATTGGCTATAGCTACAAAATTGAAGAAGAAGAAAATGATACAATGTTACCAATGATTTTTGTTTACAAACTTTTTATATTTACAGACGTCATTTTTTGTCAATTTTGTTGTTACTTTTAAGGTTAATAGTTCGGTACCTAAGATAGCATCTTTGTGGCCATATTTGTAAAATTATGCTGTTAAAGTTATAATAATGACACAATAAGCTATTTTATATAGACGTGTATAAAAATTACAGCGAAGAAATAGTAAACACCTCACTAATGCAGTGTATTAGCGGAAACAACAGATTGTTTAATTTTTTGAAATAATTATTTTGGTAACTGTTTGTGGGAATTAAAGTAAGCTTTTAATCGAACTGTGGCTTCAATAATTAATTTTGGTGTTACATGTTTGATCTTTTCAAAATTAATTTTCTTTTAATCTTTACTAACAAATATTTTTGTATCTCAAAGAATCATAAAAGAAATCGTCCGTTGGCAAGATAATTCTCTTGATAGTTCGATCTGTTATCCACACAAGGTACCAAATGTTCTCAATTAAAGCATTCTATTATAACAATTAGCAGTTGCGTATTTAACAGGGGGCTTCTAAACTTAAGTCTCCCTGAAATTGTCTTTACTATATTACAGTAATCGTAAATACGCCACTGATAATTAGCAAAAACACAATAACCGAATTGAAATGGACATACAGGTTGAAAGGATCAAAGTAGGGCGTAAGTTTAGAGTTACCCTCCCCCCCCCAGTTTCAAATCTACAAAAGAGCAATTAAAACATTAAACATTGTCAGGTCAGGTTAGTTTAGGATAGGTTAGGTTTGGTTAGTTTAAGTTAGGTGAGGTTACCCGGTAAGACTTGAGTTAGATTAGAACAGTGACTGGAATTGATTTTCATAGAAACTTCAATTATCACTTAAATTCAATAATCCGTGGTTCTCATAAAATTTTTGTAGATTTTCTTCATTTTTCTTATATAATTATGTAAAGCTCAATGCGGAAATATCACATTCAACGCACAGATTCGCCATCCGATTTGACCACTATACGGCTGGATCACCGAAACATTCCGCATGCTGCAGATAGTACAAACCTTTTTCCGGATTAAACATACCTTTACTGCAAAACTTATATAAACATCACATAAGAACCTCAAATCATTATTTCTTACCTCATTTCTCCTGTAAATTTTCCTATTTTTTAAAAAATAAAAAACGGAGGAGCAACTCTAAACTTAACCCCAAAGTAGCACAACAACCATTACTTGAGTTCAGAGCGAAATTTATGTTTGATGAGATTCCAAGCTACTGAAGTAATAGAGCTACTAATATGAATAGTTCAGAGTAAAAGTGATTCATCTCCTCTTACCAAAGTTTTGAGAAAAAGAAAAATAAAGTTTGTACGTTCCGTTTAAATACATGGAAAAGTTTTTTTTTTTTTTTTTTTTTTTACATTGTAAGCGTTATCTGGGCATAAATTTTTTTAAGCACTGAAAGGAGTTTCAGGTAGGGATTTTAAATATAGAATATGTCGAAAACGTCCATAAATAGACTCGAATCCTTTGAGAAGCAGGCTATCAGGAAGAACCTCCAGCACTTATGCTGTATTGTAAAAGCCTACATAAGTGAAAACGCTGTTGGTGCAGGTTAAGTCATTTTTTACTTAGTTTTTAATCTTTATTTGCAAAGTGTACTTTCAGCTTTTTCCCCGACTTCAAAAAAGGAGAAATTTCGCAATTTGATCCGTTTATATCTGCGTTCACGAGTAACTTCTACCTACACTGAGAAAAAAATGTAGGTAGCGTACTTAAAAAGATAGGTAACATGCGTAATTCCTGTAGTTTTTGGACTTAACGTACAGCAGACGTATAACTGAAAACGCATGTTTTATAATACTTTCTGTATAAGTGTTCCATCTATACGTACTTTCTGTATGAAACAATGTAGGCGGTCAGGATCTCACATACAAATGGACGTATATAACATATAGCTGACGAAGGTAACATAAGTATATGCATGTGATATACGGAAACCTGTTAGATGTCAGATATCCTGCAACGGCATGATGTAACACCTAAGAGCAGTGCCTATGTAGCATACGGATAACGTATCCTCCGTACTGATTTGTATAGTAAGCAAGAGGATACTGTATATTTGTTCAACATACGGCTTTCCGGAGAACGGGTTTTTCTCTGTGTACCTGGTAGATGCGCCGATTTTGATTATACTTTTTTTCTTTTATTTGAAAGAGCACACTCTTCCGATGGTTCCACATAAAGAACATCAGGGTGTAATGATAGTTTTTGTAGCGAGATCATGAAACGCTTTACTGGGTATAGTGTGAAAAACGTAACTAACCGACTTTAATATGTGAAATTTCGACGTGTGGTCTCACTTAAACTTTCATAAGGCTTTAAAGGTAGTCTTCGGAGCTGGGCCATAAAACTTCTCAATGACTGACAGAGTCCATATTACTTTCACCACCAGGCATAAATTCGAAAAATGTGCACTGTTTTTTATGTTTATTTATTTTTATATGAAAGAATGTTGTTTCTTTGTCATCCCGGATCTATCTATAATCTTCGAAGCTATATTATATCCATAAAGTCGCGTAACTCAAAACTTGAAATGTATAACTATCACTCCAGTTCCCTTATGTATTATTAATATATTTTAATTCTATAACAAATCACTATATGAAATAGCATACCTTAGGCAAAGAATGGTATTTTAAATCAATATATTTAAAATTATATGTATTTTTCATCACCAATTGAAAGTATATTAGTACATAATGGCGTCATTGTTCATCTATATCATTTTCTTCTTCCTCTTCCTCTTACTTGCATTTTCCATCGTTGCCAATAGCAGAAATTATACAATATCATTCGTTGTACTCGTTGTACATATATCGTTGTAAATGTCAGAACTTTTGAAGCATAATTTAGAATGAAATGAAAAATCCTACTTTAACTTGAAGCCATCTCACATGGTCTCGGCAGTGAAAAGGGATATCGGATGTTTAATAAAGGAAACGATAGAGAATGTTTTAGTGACATTTCAATAACTCTAACTTACAACACCATAAAAGTAGGGTCCTCTCCGCTGGTCTATGGGCTAGCGTGTGCAACTTTGGTGCTCGTGTCCCAGGTTCGATTCCCGGTGAGAGGTTGCAAAAACTTAATTTCTCAATCATTCGCTTTAATTAATCACCTGTCTCGCATAGCGTAATGGGCATAACTGTGGGATCTAAAAACTAAAAGAAACTTCTATAAAGAAACGGTATGTTCTTGTAGACGCCTTGAAATATAAGGCATGCGGAAGGGGTTCTAGCCGTAGATGGGAGGATAGCATTAAGATGGATCTCGCAGAAATAGGTATACGAAGTAGAAACAGGATCCACTTGGCTAAGGACAGAAATCAATGGAGAGCTTTCACGATCGTGACATTGAACCTCCAGGCTCCATAGTCCATAGAGTTTGTTAGGTAGGTAGGTAGGCGCTCGCCCTCCGCAATGCCAGAAATATACGAAGATAAAGAACAAATCATTTCTCGAAACGTGAAAATTAGAAATTAAGGCCAGTTGTGATATTTTTGTAGTCAAATGAGAATGCTAATGGGTAGGATGAACAGGAATGTGTAATTCTCAAGTATCAAGTATTGACACAAACTGCAAACATCCCACGGCCGTGATAATGACGTGTCGTAAAAAAAGCTCCTGTTTTCTGGCATTATGGCGTAATAGAAATGAAACGAAGTCTTGAAGTTTTACGTCTCACGATTATGTAGGCTAAACCAAACTTTATTATGGCGTAATATGATAATAATGATGGTTCCAGACGTTCTCAACCCATGTGAATGGCTACACAACTACTCTACCGATAGACTGTTACAATCAAACAAGAAACTTGGATACCATTGAAGAAATGTAATATCTATCTACGCCTGGATATGACTTCCGGAACTTGATCTAACAACAATTATCAGAGATAAAATAAGAAACTCGGCTGACAGTGTCAATATCATAGTTAACGGACTTCATTGAGTGCATATTTAACGTACATATAACGATTTTGATTGTTCTTTTTCAGTTTCAAAGTATTCAGACTTTATGATATTTTTTTTTAAATCACGATCTGATTTACAGTCTTTGGAGTTAGAACATGAAACTCTTCAACACACGATATTGTTAATATCATGTGCATGTTCGCGTATAATTAATGTGGCGTGTAGACCAATTTATATAAGGTACTTGCGACAAATAAGGCCCGGACGGAAATAAGGCCCAGTGCAAAATTTCATAGGTTAGAATCACTGTAGTAGAAATCTGACAACATCACAAGTAGCGATTACTCACACAATACCTGATTGAGAGTGTTCTTCTTATTGTGCATGGTTTCACGAAATCCTGGCAGTACTGAAGCATCGAGAAGCCAGTTTCCATGTGTTGATATAATTTAAGGGGGCAAAGCAAGTTCATTTTTGTGTATAGAATAAAGCTAATCTTCTATATTTATGATGATTATAGTGTTTAGTATTTTGGATAGTAGTTACTTTATTTAAGTTCGAAACATGTTAGTAGATAATGATTTATATAATGGCAAGTACATGGTTGTTAAATAAGGCCCATCAAATATATACTGGCCCTCATTACCCTACAAAATATGTATGCATTGTTAAATACTTACAAAGTGGCAACTTGAATGTGTGTTAGTGTGTTATTCTTTCTTGGCCAATGTCAGCCTCTGTAGTAGGGTAGTCTACCGTGTTCGGGCCTAGTTGTTGACTATGGGGGTTCGTAGGTTCGATTTCTGCGGTGGTGTCCTTCATAATGTAAATCTCTATTTTTAATGCATGCGAATGGCTCATACCACTGCTTTTGGGGTATATTCTAAGCACATTTCCGTGCGGTTCTGAACGTTTGAGGTATCATGGTATCGTTCATTGTGCAACAAAGAATGGATCGGTGACACATATAGCTGTAAAGGGTGTAGTATATGAGTATACGACGAATGCATTGGCTTGGTCGACACCGATGATGAGGAATTATTTTACTAAAGTGTTATCAACTGTAAACATTGTTGAAACGTAGTGTAAAATCTATTTCTAATGGTGATTTGTTTATTATGTGTCCAAGCTTATTCTTTAAAATTCAGTTAGTTGCCACGACTTAACGACTGCATAACACATGAAAGATACCTATATCCGTATTGTTACTAAATGTCCTCTTATTATTAGTATTTAAAATACTGTAAACATATTAAATGTTAATTGAGTTCCAGTGGTATTTCAGATCTAAAAATTTTAGTTTTCAAATGGTGGGCCTTATTTACCTACCATGCGCGTAATAAGGCCATTTTGTATGTTCCTCTTTCAGTACATTTTTCATATATTTAGCTCAATGTTTAAGTTAAAGTAAATATACCATAAGATAGATAAAACATTGACAAATAAGATGCATATAAATTTTTGTCTACTACATCATATGTGTTTAAGTAATAAAACATTTATAGTTAGGCCGGCCTTATTTAGTGCAAGTACCTTTATATATATGGGGTAGTGCAAAAGTAAAGGAACACCGTAATAAGTGGTAAATGCTGTAATATATAAGAAGTAACAATGCATGTGGGGAACAGGGGTGTGGAAAATGTTTGAGGACACATCCTCCATCTTGAATTTTACGCCACCGTCAGTGGCGTATTTAGGAGGGGGGCTTCCGGGGTTAAGCCTCCCCCGAAATCTTACTTACTATCAAGTATATGAAATATCTTGCAGAATTTTCACATTTTCAGGCAAAGCCTCCCGAAAGTTAGCAAAGCCCCTCCCGAAACAAAATCGTAAATACGCCACTGGCCACCGTGAATTGTCTTAAATAGAAAGTATGGCATGTGAATTGGCACTTTGATAACAATTTTTTTGCAGTTATTAAATGGTACTATTATTTTTGCTCTAGTAGACTACTAACCATTACGAAGTTATGACTGTTTCTTTGTTTGTATCGTTGCAAGTAACGTAATAGCAGAAGATGGCCTTGATGCATGCAGAATGCATTGATATCGTGCTAATCTCCAGAGAACTTAGCAACAATGTGATTGCAGAGGATTTTAGTCACCATCTTCCGGAAAGAACTTTCATCAACAGTGGTACTGTGCTCAAACTCCCTATGAAATTACAAGAAACCAATCTGTGGAGATTGTTCCATGACTGGCAGATCACGCACGGGTACAGACAAGACATCAACTATAGCAGTGTTGGCATCATTCAGTAAAAATTTCAAGTGAAGCGTTCATATTATAGCCCGTGAAACTAGTAATATTTACACAAAAATCATACGGATCATGTCAGCTAATGTAAGAGAAAAACCTTTACATGTTGAGCGAGGTTAACAAATGGCACGTGCGTTACTGGTCGATAATAATAATCTACATTTGTTTGACACAAACGTAGATGTTCGCGGCAAAGTGATAGTATGCTACGCGTTGTGGATACATGCTTCATCGACGACACCCTAATTGCGATCGGTTATCGAAGCACATATTACCATCGCTGCTGTCGGAAAATGGGCAATTTCTTAAGTTTTTCATCACTATGGTACCTTACCCCATCACGGTATCTGTGTCCGTGAGTACCTGAATCAATAGTTTCCTAATGTGAGGATTGGACGGCGAGTGCTATGGAATGGTCACCTGTGCGGCCATGTTGGATTTGTTGTGTATGCGGTAAAACTTAAGAGTGTTCAACATCTCGAGAAACTAATTGTAGAAGCATGTTCCAACATAACAGCCGGCACTTAGGGCAAAGTTTTTAGTGACTGAGAACTCAGAATGCATTTGATAATCTTCCGGAATGGTCCTGTGACTTTGAGTGTATTTACCTTACAACTAAACTTTTTTTTTTGTTGCAGACACACCAAAGTAACTGGCATAAGTTCATAATGGTTCATAAAACTAACATATATTATGAAGTTCATAACATATATTATGAAGTTCATAAAACTAACTCTGCCATTTAATATCTACGAAATTTTGTTATAAGTATGCTATATCACATATCATGGGTTCTATTTAAGACAATGCATAAAATTGAAAAATGACGGACGTCATTGTAATATGTCTTCAAACATTTTCCACCATTCCTGTTCCTCACTTACTTTGTTACTTAGGTTATGTATTCCTGGGTTTACAACTTACTTTGGTATTTCACACTTTTGGACTATCTTGTACAGTCAGCGACTGTAAAAAGTGGAGGTTGGATACATAAGAAATGATAGCTTTTTCCAGTAGCAGAAAAGTTTCACTGTATGCCTGATAGTTGGACAACCAACATAACAGCAAATACATGCCCGAAAACATAACATGCCAGGATATTCCTCCATTTGGAGGAAAAAGTATTACTATCTGAGAGCATCACTTAGAGAAACAACCACGAGATAAATCTGCAGAAAATCCATTCACTTTAAGATCAAAGAGATAGGAATTAATGCAAAGGAAACGAAAAGAATAATACGCATCATGCAGAGACCGAAAAAGTATGGAAAGCTAAACAAAATGAGAAAAGAAGGAAAGAGGGAAAGGAAAGAGCAAAAGACATGGGAATAAATTAAATTTTAACACTTAAGGATAAACAGTGTCCGTCTTTCCCCCTGACCCCATCGTGGGTTTTCTCCCTTCATAGGATAAATCTCTTTCAGTATCAAACGCGAACATCATTTATAGTGTTGAAAAAAAATTAACTCAGTCTAGGCCGAGACTCGAACCCCACACCTTTAGAATGACAGTCTCACGCGGTATCCACTTACCTACACAGGCTCTATCTATAAACCACCTATTACCCGCGCTGTTATCAAACGTGTTAAATCAGCCATTGTCGGTGAATCACCCCAGTTCCATTTGAAGTTTAAATTTTATTTACCTCACTTAGCCATCTATGGGTAGCAGTCCCCTTGCTTTCATAAAAAACATTTGTTCTGTAGATTAAAATCAAGAATGAATTAATCTGTACTCTTGGGAGCTTACTTGTGCACCAACATATCTATCTATCTATCTATCTATCTATCTATCTATCTATCTATCTATATATATATATATATATATATATATATATATATATATATATATATATATATATATATATATATATATATATATATATATATATATATGTGTGTGTGTGTGTGTGTGTGTGTGTGTGTGTCGAATTGATTTTGGATTAAAAGAGCGACTTCGTAAATTTACGGAACGCGTGTTAACACGACAGTAAGGACATCTCGTAACGTTGTTAGGTAACTAATGCAGTGTAAATAAAGTTTCAAAACCAGAAGTCGGAAGATATGCCGTGGGTAAGTCGGTAAGACGTTTGCTTGCTGAGTGGAGAAATTCGGGTTCAAATCTTGGCTGTTACGTTTTTTTTTGTTTTGTTTTGTTCCGTTGAAAATACATTTCTATATTTTTGCGTTTGAAATTGCTTTCTTTCATTTTTTGTAGATTATCTTAAATTAGTGAAGGCCAAGTAAGGTCAGATTACATATATGTCTGCTTTATCTGTGTGTACAGTCCAGAGATGGAGTGAGTCAATTGGGTCAAGATTTGTGAGTAGGTCAGTGGATCGTGGGTCAACAGGACGTGACTAACTGTGACACACCACCCCCCGTGACCTCTCTGACTCACACTGACCCTACGTTTTAAATTTTAAGGTCTCCCTCTTTATTCGGCCTCCCTCCTTATTATTAAATTCAATGTATAGATAATTATTGAGTTGAGTTGATTTTGAGTTTAGCGCCCTTTTCAGCAGCGAGGTTATATGAGACGGGACCTACTGATTAACATAGAAACCGAAAAACGTGAGCTCCCGTTGGGAATCAAACCAGGGTCTTCCACGCCACAGGTATATAATAGTGTCTTATATAGCAGTTAATATTCTTGCTATAAAGTATCAAATAACTAAACATTTGATGTAAATAAATGAGAAACCTAAAATATTGCAGATTACTGCAATTGCGATTTAATTCAATTTAAGCATTATACATCCATATGATTGTTAAAGTTGCTTTATAAAGATGCAGATTATGAATTATAGTAATTTTTTCAATGAAATGAAATTAAATTAAGTTTGACGTCCCATGCTTATGTCGGCTAGGTAAAGGAGACGGTGATGATGAGAAGTGAACGAAAATAGTGCAACGATGTAGGTAGGAGGAAACAGGAGAATCCTGAAGAAACGAACGCACACGGTGTTTCTTCACCACAAATCTGACTTTGTGCAAGCTGGGATCGAACCAAGGACCCCATGCACCAGAGGTGAACGTTCTACCACTAAGCCACTTTGGCCCTATGAAAAATACAACCATATTTATTCTCTCTCTCTCTCTCCATTTTTATATAGGTATCAGAAGCATGAATAATTTTCATTTTGTGGGGTGCGGTGGCTCAGTGGTAGAGCGTGCACCTCCGGTGCTTCGGGTCCCTAATTCGATCCCAGCTCGCGCCGTTTGGACTTTGTGGTGGACAAACGCCGTGCTGGTGGGTTTTCTCGGGGTTCTCCCGTTTCCTCCCACTTTCTTCATTCCACCATTTCACTCCTTTCTCATTATCACCGTCTCCTTTAGCCTAACCGGCATAACCATGGGACGTTAAACATAAAGATTTCATTTTATTTCAATGTTTGTTTTGAACGTATGGTTTCAAGTTGGTATTAAACTCAGAACTCTTATCTTAATGAGTTGAGTTGATTTGGAGTTTAACGTCTCTTTCAACAGCAAGACCATATATGACGTGGACATATTGATTAACGTAAAACCCGAACCATGTAAACTCCCGCCGTGTGGTGGTGATTGTGATTTTGAGTTTAACTGCCCGGTCAGCAGAGTGGCTATAGGAGACGTGGACCTACTGATTAACATGGAATACGAAACACATGAGCTCCCACCGGGAATCGAACCCGGGTCTCCCAGGTTAAGTCGTGCGTACGCTAACTCCCACCGGGAATTGAAATCTGTTCTCATTGTAAGAATGTTAACGTTCCTTATTTTACCGGTTTTTGTATAACTTCATGGACCAAATTTCACAGAAGTAAATCCCCACGGTAAGCAGGTTTGCATATCCAGACTCCTAAGTATGAAAACATTTACGCTCACTTCAACCTCAAACAATTCATGAATTGAAGAATAAAGGATAATATTCCAGATAAAGTATATGGTTTGAAAAATACCATATAGGAGAGGGACATATCAGTCCTTTCTGCTCATGGAGTTATTAAAACAGGATCATCGGGCAGTGGTCTTTACCATTGAAAGATATTGCTTCTAAAATATTTCCAAGTAACTTTCAATTTTCCATCTATGGGTAGCAGTCCCCTTGCTTTCATAAAAAACATTTGTTCTGTAGATTAAAATCAAGAATGAATTAATCTGTACTCTTGGGTGCTCACTGGTGCACCAACATATCTATCTATCTTTCTATCTATATCTATCTATCTATCTATCTATCTATCTATCTATCTATCTATCTATCTATCTATCTATCTATCTATATCTATATGTCTATCTATCTATCTATCGATCTATCTATCTATCTATCTATCTATATATATATATATATATATATATATATATATATATGTGTGTGTGTGTGTGTGTGTGTGTGTGTGTGTATGTGTGTGTGTGTCGAATTGATTTTGGATTAAAAGAGCGACTTCGTAAATTTACGAAACGCGTGTTAACACGACAGTAAGGACATCTCGTAACGTTGTTAGGTAACACACGCAGTGTAAATAAAGTTTCAAAACCAGAAATCGGAAGATATGCCGTGGGTAAGTCGGTAAGACGTCTGCTTCCTGAGTGCAGAAATTCGGGTTCAAATCTTGGCTGTTACGTTTTTTTTTTGTTCCGTTGAAAATACATTTCTATAATTTTGCGTTTGAAATTGCTTTCTTTCATTTTTTGTAGATTATCTTAAATTAGTGAAGGCCAAGTAAGGTCAGATTACATATATGTCTGCTTTATCTGTGTGTACAGTCCAGAGATGGAGTGAGTCAATTGGGTCAAAATTTGTGAGTAGGTCAGTGGATCGTGGGTCAACAGGACGTGACTAACTGTGACACACCACCCCCCCGTGACCTCTCTGACTCACGCTGACCCTACGTTTTAAATTTTAAGGTCTCCCTCTTTATTCGGCCTCCCTCCTTCAAGGTCTCCCTCCTTATTATTAAATTCAATGTATAGACAATTATTAAGTTGAGTTGATTTAGAGTTTAGCGCCCTTTTCAGCAGCGAGGCTATATGAGACGGGACCTACTGATTAACATGTAATCCGAAACACATGAGCTCCCGTTGGAATCAAACCAGGGTCTCCCACGCCACAGTATCTAATTGTGTTTTATATAGCAATTAATATTCTTGCTATAAAGTATAAAGTTAAAGAAAACTTGTAGCTTCACGAAAGGCATTTGTTGGTCCTTCAAGGTCAACACAAGAACAAAAATGAAAAACTAATACTAGGTGTGCCTTTACAAGTGACTACTATGATAACAACAGAATGCTGCCTACGTTTAACATATTATGCCTCCGGGGGTTAGTAAAACGCTTAACTGTGTGAAAATCGCTGCACAGAACAGGTCTTAGGAACACTCGCAAATACGTAAAATTGAAAGAACAGAAAATAGTGCATTTTTGAAATGAGCATACAATTCACACTTCACGCAAAGTTCCAATATGGGAAATCAGTCAATATCTTCAGTTGGAATTACTGAAAAAGACAGAAACTGGCTATTTAAAATTCCAAGGGTAAACCTGCGCTTGGAGCGATTCTATTAGCTATATCACAACGCGTTTTCGTGAGTTGCCTCTGTGGTCAAGCGTGCTTAATAGCGCTTTTAAAGTTCTAGAACCGGAGGGCGGCGGTTCGAGCCTAAGTACAGTATTTTTTTTTTCAAAATAGGGATGGCTTTTTAATAGTATATATAAAGTTGTATTTTGAAGTGATTGTAAAACAAATTCAGATGAACTTTCACATTTCCAAGCTCACTCGTATTTATTCGCCATGTCCCAAATTTCATAGAAATAAATCCCTACGTTAAGCGGGTTTACATATCCAGACTCCTAACAAGGAAGGGTCACGCAGTGGCTCCGCTGAGATCCGAACGAGACAAATGTGTTTTCATTTGATATATTATAACTAGATAGATCCCAAAGTTATACGTGCCACCGAGCGGAATATCGTGAGTTACAATATATTTTGTAATGTAAGAACTACAAAGCTGGCAGAATATTTTGACCGAATCATTTGTTCGGAAACGGTTGGGTAAATGGAAAACTCGGATAATATGTATCCCGTCATTTTCAAGAACACACTTTTTCGGATAAAAAAGTTTGCCCAGGATCCTCGCAGGGTCCCACATGGGGTCCAACTCAAAATTTTCGAATGACAAGAGGGATTAAGTAGCACATCGTTTGAAAGCTGTTGCAAAATGAAAGAAGATGCAGCAAGTCTCGACTCTCTACGACAACCCTGTGCAAAATGGCGGAGGGTCAAAATGTAAACAGAAACTTAATTGAAAAGTCAATGGTCACCCCTATAAATCGGAAACGGTGAAAAATGTGAAAATAGGAAAGGAAGTGTGGCATTATTTTCAAAGTACAACAATTTAAGGTAAAACGTCTTGTCCCAGGGTCCCCACATGGTCCCAGGTGGGGTCCAACTAAAAAGCTTCAAATGGCAAGAGGGGTTAAGTAGCTCATCGTTTGCAAGATCTTCTTAAATGAAAGTAGATGGAGCAAGTCTCTACTCTCTACGACAACTCTGTCCAAAATTGCGGCGGGTCAAAAAGTAATCAAAAGCTTATTTGATAAACTATGGCCACCTCGAATCCAAGATGGCCGGTTAAAACTTATGTCGTTCATAACAGTACAAATTTAAATCTCTATTTTTCTCTATTATATACTTAGAAACAATAGGAAGATTAAAGAACAATTGAATTTCGATTCACCTCAACTATAATTTCATTCGGTAACAACACATATATGTTTTGTTTGGTTCCCTCGCCATCATTTACTTTAATATAACGAATATGCGATGAACACACAACTCTGACTTCCTCTAATTTTGTCATACGTAGTTCATGCATAAAGGACTTGCTGCACCAGTAGGTGGGTGGCTCTATTGTAATTCGTAACTGCGCATTCGTGGCGGTTACATTTGTATGTCATTCGTTGGTTTGATCACAATACTCCAAGCAATACCAAATATACAAAAAAAAAAAAAAAAAATCATTTGCAAGATTGGCGAGTAGTACCAAACCATGTGTAAGTCATTTCAGTATTTCGAGTTGCGCCAAACTTTGTTGGTTTAATTACGGTATTCCAAGAAATAACATATTTATATACAAACTCATTTTTCACGCTGGCAGCCATATTGGATTACCTCCAACACCAGTGGTTTGAGCTGGACATGCGTTCGATACATACTATGGCATTTTGAACTCAAGACGTTTCGTTTTTTGAACATTTCGCATCTTTTCGTCATCCACTGATCAACATTCATGCCAAATTTGGTTTTCCTAGCTTCAGCAGTTTGGTATGCCTATCCTTTCGATATAGGTTTTAAGCTGTCTCTTGGATTCAAGGTGGCCATAGATTTTCAATTAAGCTTTTGCTTATATTTTTACCCGCCGCAATTTTGGACAGGATTGTCGGAGAAAGTCGAGACGTGCTCCATCTTCTTTCACTTAACAAGAGCTTTCAAACGATGTCCTACCTCTCTTGCCATTTGAAACTTTTTAGTTGGACTCCACCTGGGACCATGTGGGGACCCTGGAACAAGACATTTTCACGTTGTGCTTTGAAAATAATGCCACGCTTTCTTTCCTGTTTCCACATTTGTTTTACCGTTTCTGATTTATAGGGGTAGTCATGGACTTTCCAATTAAGATTTTGTTTACACTTTGACCCGTCGCCCTTTTGCACACGGTTGTTGTAGAGAGTCGAGACTTGCTGCATTTTCTTTCATTTTACAACAGATTTCAAATGATATGCCACTTAACCCCCCTTGCCATTTGAAAATTTTGAGTTGGACCCCATCTGGGACCCCGCGGCGGACCCTGGGGCATTTTTTTCTTACCACAGAAAGTTTCTCGTTGAAAATGGTGGGATAAGTGTTGGCAGAGTTTTTCACTTACTCAACCATTTCCGAACAAATGACGGTTCAAACTATTCTGCATGGTAATTTTTTGTAGTTCTTACATTACAAAATATGTCGTAACTCACAATATTCCGCCCGGTGGCACGTATAACTTTGGGATCCATCTAGTTATAACATATAAAATGCAAACACAATGGTCTCGTTCCGATCTCAGCGGAGCCACTGCGTGACCCTTCCTTGTAAGTGTGAAAACATTTACGTTCACTCCAACCTCAATCATTTCATGAATTCAAACTGATTTACATATGTTATTAGGACGTAAAATTGAATGTGATTTATTCTACAAACACTTTTATACATTGCAAGAGCTGTGACGTCTAAATATTCACTGAGAACTCATAGTCGTATCGCAATAAACAAAAGCGAGTATGGAACAGTAAACTGCTTTCACAAAGGTTAAAAGAAAGCCTGCAAAAGCATGCAAAATGGTCGAGTGGTTTAGGTCGATACTCTATCAATCATATGTTTGTGTTTTAAAACCCGATAATAAGTTTCTCTAAGTGTCTTCCTATTTTCATTTGGAGGCGGAAAACATTTCTTTGAATAACTCATTGGAAACTTCTTTTGTTTCAAATTCGGCTAAGACGGAACAATATATCAATTGCAAATCTAAAATCCATAGCTGAAAACAAAATATAAAGTATGTTTTCCCATTATTATCCTCCGATTTGTAACGAGACCCGGGTTCGATTCCCGGAGGGAGTTCATGTGGTTCGGATTCCACCTTAATCAGTAGGTCCACGTCTCATATAGCCTCGCTGCTGAACGGGACGTAAAACTCAAAATCAATCAATCAATCTCCAAGAGAGAGAAATAAAAAAAAGTTTCTTTTGGTAAATTCTAGTTCAAAGTTCGAAGCACTTGCTTTTGCACGTGATTTTTTGTTTCTTTTTTCAGGGAACAGAAAAGTTCTGGCGCCTAAGAAATTATACCATATAATATTGCAAATTTGCAAGTGGATGTATTTACATTGCAATTTGTGGTAATAAAGATATTATGATTAGAAAACAATATTGTAATAAGTAAGTTTAATTTCTTCATCCATCGCCAGTCTTAGGGGCCCCTTATACCTCGCCGCCCCCCGAATATCGATATCGAAAATTTCGAATGATATATTCATGTCCATATATTCGCAATATCGAATGTTGATATATGATAATATATATATATCGACGATAGCGATTTATCGACATATCACAGGCCCAGGTCCGAGAAGTGATGCTTGAAATATACTGGAATCAACAATCAAATTCTAAATAAGTTCTCCATTTCCCTATTCAATGTTGAGGGGGAAGAGTGTGAACCCGAATAGAAATTTTAAGAAAAACAAATGTTAAGATAAAAGTAGGTTTTCCGTCTCCCCTTGAATATAAAAATTAACAGAAAACTATTACTGCAATTTACCTTTTACTTCTGTTTCTGATTGTTATCACAAATCAGCGACAGTACACATACTTTACATAGTATACCAATACCAATACACTCTATAACTTTTCACAACCAAGCAAGCCGGAAGATGAATTTCCTGTAATATTAAAGTGGAATATTCTACAAAATAGTCATAATTCATTGGCCATATTTCTATCAATACTTTGGTACGGACTAAGAGCTACAAGACTAACAGAACTAGAAATTAAAGATTTCATTCCTTTTTTCTCTCAGACTAAAAGACTTCTGCATTTTCCTAAGATTTTCATTTTCTTAATATAAGTCCCCTATCCTGGGCTAATTCTGGCTACCGCGGTTTCGAGGTAATCGGTAAACGAAAGAGCAAAGTTTGTCGACTCTCAACTCTCGACAGTTTGTAAGAAGATATTTCACAGTTCATGTTGTTATTTCTTCGTTACAAAAACACTTCTAGTTGACTCTATTCATGGTGAATTACTGAACTTATAAACATTGACAATTATTGAAAAATGAATAATTATTTTTAAACATAAAAGGCATTACAGTTCACTAGAATGCAGTAGTAGAATGCAGAAGTGAAAGAAAATATTGTTTATTTGTTGAGATGCGCAAACTGAATGTGAATAATAAGTGTTTCCCATTCTCTTGTCCAGAGGTGGATCTACGATGGACTTCTGGGGGCTCGGTGGTTGGTAATACTCCTATTTAGAGCTACTTTTAAGAGCTCCAAACTCTGGAATGGGTTTTATTTCTATATAAAAACACAAATATTCCCTTTCTGGGAGGCTATCGCCATGATCGCCCACTGGATCCGCCTCCGCTCTTGTGTAGCAGACTTTGAAGATATTTAGCTCCTGCGATGGTGATTAAGGATTGTAACATCTGGATAATTTTTATACTGATATCGAATAGAAACTTATCCGGATTTGCAATATCCGGTTGACGGACAACAAAACGGATGACGGATAACGGATAATATCAGGATAATGGATGACTGATAATATCCGGATAGCGAATGACGGATAATATAGAGGTAACGGATACTATCCGCATGATGGATAACGGATGACGGATAAGATCCGGATAACGGATGTTATCCGGATGTCGGATAATATCTGGATAATGGATTTATCCGGATAATTTATAAAATTAAGATAACGGATAATATCTGGATAATAGAACATTCGGATAACTGATTACATCCGGATGACGAATAAAGGATAGTATCCGGATAAAGTATGTGGTTTGAAAAAGACAATATAGGAGAGAGACTTATCAATGCTTTCTCCTCATGGAGTTATTAAAAGACGATCATCGGGCAGTGGTCTTTACCATTGAAAGATATTGCTTCTTAAAATGTTTCCTAGTAACTTCCAATTTTCTTGTTCTTGTTGAGCGCGGTGGCTAATGGTAGACAGCTTACTTTGGCGCGTGGGGTCCTTATTGTTTCGATCCCCGGCCAAATAAGTTTGCGGTGGACAAGATCGTATCCGTAGCTTCTCTCAGGGTACTCCCGCTTCTTGCCACTTTTCACTCCATCAATTCTTCTATTATCATTGACTTGCTTTAATCATTCGACACGGCAGCTCAGTGGTAGAGCGCTTCCTCTTTTGCGTGGGGTCCTATTGTTTTGATCACCACCCAAGGAAATTTGTAGTGGACAATATCATATCCGTGGTTTTTCTCAGGGTACTCCTACTTCTTCCCACTTTTCATTCCACAAATTCCTCTATTATTATTGACTGGCTTTAATAATTGCGCGCGGTGGCTCAGTGGTATAGCGCTTCCTCTGGTGGACCAATTAACATTGAGGTGGATGAGATCGTATCCGTGGGTTTTCTCAGGGTACTCCCGATTCTTCCTACTCTTCATTCCATCAATTCCTGTATTATCATTAACTTGTTTTAATCATTGGGAGCGGTGGCTCAGTGGTAGAGCGCTTCCTCTGGTGCGTGGGGTCCTTATTGTTTCGATCTCCAGTCAAGTAAGTTTGTTGTTGACAAGATCGTCTTCGTGGTTTTTCTCAGGGTACTCCCGCTTCTTCACACTTTCCATTCCACCAACTTCTCTATTAGCATTGACGCTTTAATCGTTGGGCGCGATAGCGCAGTGATAGAGCTCTATCTCTGGTGCATGGGGTCCTTATTGTTTCGATTCCCGGCCTAGTAAGTTTGTGGTGGACAAGGTCGTATTCGTGGGTCTTCCCAGGTACTCTCGCTTCCTCTCACATTTCATTCAACCAATTCTTCTATCATCATTGACTTGCTTTAATCATTGGAGATGCCTTGGTCCCTTGAGGATTGCGGTGATGTAAGAAATCAGATTCGGTCCCAAGCATTTGGGTTGTGATGTAAACCTTTGCTGTGGTTCAGTCTCAGTATTTTATTACGCGAGATAAAGCCATCCATACAGCTATAAATGTTGTTCTATCTTGTGCAAGCAGGTATTGATTTTGAGCCAATTCGGAACCACATTTTTGGCACTTTGAGGCCAGAAACCGATTTCGGACATTACGCTGTCCTCAAACTACTAGGATCTTTTCAATGTTACCATCCGCGTCCAACAACCCCATGTTTAAAAGGGAAATAGAAAGGACTCGTGTCTAAAACTTCCAGACCCAGTTTCTTGAGGTTCAAGAGTAGGGATCGATTTCTGATATCACCATTGTGCTCAACGGATCAAAACCTTTGAAATGTCGCCAACGCCGTCCAATAACTTCATCTTTAACAGATGAATAGAAGGGACCTGAGCCCATAACGTCAGGACCCCATTCCTTGAGCTTCGTGGTCTGAGCCTGATTTCTGACATTACTACTGCACTCAGGGGCAGTGGTTAGGGATGGGCACGAGCGAGTTCGAGTGTTTTTTTTTAAACTTGATTCGACTCGAAACAGACATCTTTTAGCTCGACTCGGGAACTCGACTCGAAAAATTTCTTCTGACTCCATTCGAAACTGGACTCGAATTTGGATCGAGTTTCGAGTCGAGTCGAGCCAAATCGAGCCAAATCTTGTGTGTAGTTTCAAGTTCCTTTTTCACTTATTCTGCATAAACAATATAATTATTATCAATGTTGCTACTTCCACTACAGCTTATTATTATTATTATTATTATTATTATTATTATTATTATTATTATTATTATTATTATTATTATTATTATTATTATTATTATTATTATTATTAAATTCTGTAATTAAGCTTGAAAGATAGGCGGTTTCCATCTGAATACTAAAAACTAGTTAACTGCCGATTTCGGTAGTCGTGAAATCTAGGACACAAGGACATCGTTCACGAGGTTCTGGGTTTGAGTTCCGGAGGATCAAGTATTCGTGCTTGGGCCAAAATTTGTTAAAAGTTATAGCGTGCCAGGAAAACATGTTTAAAACTGTTCTGCCTGGGTCTACGGTTGTCAACGACTTGTGCGGCTTGGCTCACAGCTTATTCAATATCGAACCGAACCGAGAACCGAACCGGATGTGCACGAGTCGAGACACAATTTGTAAAATTCGAGTCGAATCGAGACTGCTCGTAAAAATCTTGATTCGACTCGAATGTCTCAAAACTCTTCACATATTTTTAACAATAGTTTTGAAGAAACTAATCACTCAGAAACAGTTATATATATATATATATATATATATATATATATATATATATATATATATATATATATATATATTATACAGGTGCGGATCCAAGGGGAGCTACAGCCCTCTTGACACTCAGGTATACACTGGATAAAATAGGCTTCAATCCTGCTTTACACTGGATAAAGCGGCAAACAGTGATTTAGTCGCTCCCTTGATCATATCCTGGATCCGGGGCTTTAAGGGTTCATAGCTGTAAAACTATGGGACCTATCGTTAGGGATACGCACGAGACGAGTCGAGACAGAATTTTCCTGACAAATTTCGAGTCGAGACACAGCTCTTGCAATAAAAAAGAATACATTTTTCGAGTCGAGACATCACTTTTACAGCACATTTTCGAGACGAGAAAGCCTCAAATCTTGTCTCGTGCGCATCCCTACCTATCGTAGTCGGGTTAAGACTTCACTTAGAAACTAATATGTGCGCTATCCAAAAATACAATGTTTCAGAATCTAGAGTACACATGCGACAATTTTTAGAGAGGAACTTTGGCTATGTGCATATAATTTGAAGTACTCACCAAATACCTGTATAAAAATTGTTGCAGAAGTATGTTAGAATTCTAAAATATGGATATTTGGACAGCGCACGTACTAGTTCCTAAATAAGGTCTTGACCGTACTACGGTAGGTCGCCTAGTTTTGGAGCTATGGACCTTTAAAGTTCATTTCTTCATGTTTTTGGCAGTCTATAACTCCGAAATTAAGCATTTGTGCGCCCAGGTTTGTTATTACCTTTTGTCTTATCTTGGTGTCAGGAACAGTATTTCTTCCAGATATGTTTTTGGGGCACTGCCCCCCTCCCGGAGCTCTGAGAGTGCCCCCCGGAGGAGACCAAAATATTACGTCTATAATACAATAATAAATAGAATAGTACCAGTGCTCCCCTCACCCTGAACATTTTTTCTGAAAGAACAACTGGTCAGGAATCTCCTTGCATTTTTTAAATGGAGTATCGCATCGCAGTTTGCAGTGCAAATGGGAATGCAATGCAGCGCAAACATGGAAATGCAACATTGCATTTACATGTTTGCACTGCAAATTGAAAAATGTATTGCAAATTGCGATATATCTTTGTGTCTTAAATTACTACATAAGCTAAAATAAGGAGCAAGTTAAAAATATATTACTATTATTTCAAGAAACTTCCCCCGACTTGAAGGGTCGGTTATTGCAAGAAAAAATGCCTCGACTTTGAATTACAATAGTTTTCCACTTTTGTATTTCCTTCCCTTTGTCAGTTTATTGTTACTGGGTCATTCTCCAGATCTTCTCAGGTTTCGGGTGATTATCCTTGTTTCTGAGCGTGTAATAATAAAAAAAAATGTTCCTTGAAGAAAAGGCGCATTGACAGCAGATTGGACCTAGCCGATATATGGTATATATAGCATGATTGTGGGTTGGTTAGTAAAACGCAGAAGTGCGTACAGTAGATCAATAAAACAGTAACGGTATTCTTCAATGCCAAAAATACAGTATAGGAAATTACTCATCTTTATCTCTCTTTTCTTTTTGCTTTCCATTTGAAGTACTGATATACCTGATACCCATTTACGTTCCTTGCTAAAAACAACATATGTTTTAGCAAGATTTCTTCTTGGGAGACGCCGCGAACCTCAAAAAACATCCCGAACAAATGGACTCTCTCTTTCTGTGTGTGTTTGAACCAATGAGTTGTTTTTCCTAAACCTAATTGTTGAATTTGCCGCTGTGGTAAAACTATTTCGCTCAATTTGACAAATAATATAATAAAATATAATACTTATCCAGCAATGAGCGTGGATTGCAAGGAAAAGCAGTGAACTCTAAAGTACCCCTGTAGCAGGGGCGGATCCAGAACGGACTTCTGGGGGGGGGCGTGGATTGTAATACTGCTACTTAGCTAGTTTTAAGAGCTCCAAATTTTGGGATGGGTTTTATTTATATATAAAATAAGAAAGCTTCCTCTTCCGTGGGAGGGGGGCGATTGCCCCGATCGCTCCCTGGATCCGTGTCTGCCCTATAGCCTCTCCTCGAAATTAAATGCATTGATCTATTATTTCCAATTCGAAGTCATTTTCGCTTCCATGTTAATGGTGACGGAGTTCTTGTTCTTTGTATCTCTGTACTCAAGAAAATAATAATAATAATAATAATAATAATAATAATAATAATAATAATAATAATAATAATAATAATAATAATAATAATAATAATAATAATAATAATAATAATAATAATAATAAAGCATCTGAATAATAACGATATTTTTAACCCCCCTTCTTTAAACTTTCTGTGTATTTCTCTGAATCTGGATATGTTGTTTTATAGTGTATAATACAAAAAGGCTTCAAACAGCAATCAGGCAAAAATTATTTGTGTAAAAGACACAAACGCCTTATCAGTGGCTCTGCAAAGAAGTACTAAACAACTGACGTTGTTTCTGCTTGCCTTTAAACATAATGTTACGGTTTACAAGGCACAGACAAAAGTAGAGAGCAACGTGAAATTTCGCCTAAGGGCACCTTCGTTGCTAAACTGAAGACTAGCACTCTGTCAACATATTGCATAGCTATCAATAAGTCACACTCAAAGGTTCTTTCCAAACGTTTTGGTATAACAGGTTAATCAAACTACGCTGTTGTAGGTAAGGGATGAGACTCTGAATGACCGATAAGTGTTGGAGTTCAGAGCCGTAGCTAGAAATTTCGTTGCCCGGGGCGAAGTAGAATTCGGCGTCCCCCGACACTCACCTTACCAAACTTTGACTTTTTCTTTCTGTGCTTTTATTTTTAACATATAAGAGAAACACCTTTTTGTTGTTATGCTACGCTGTTTTTTCTTTTTTATCAAGCAGCTTAGACAGACCATTGCAACAGCCAAAAGCGATCGTTATGTATTCTTTAACAAATAAGAGCCACTCTCAAGAGGCTTATTTTAGACCTGCTGCTAAACTTGCCAAACTACCTTGTATACAAATCCATTTGGAGAATAATTATGAAAAAAGCATGGAGTCGATTCTCCTACGTCAGGACGACCATGTTAGACATGGAGTTGCTGGACGCGAGTGGTAGCGTTGGAAAGGCCCGGGTCCCCTGAGTGCAGTAGTAATGTCAGAAGTCTGGCCCAGGCCACGCAACTCAAGGAATGGGGTCCTGACGTTATGGATTCGGGTCCCTTCTATTCACCTATTAAAGATGAAGTTGTTGGACGGCGTTGGCGGCATTTAAAAGGTTTTGATCCGTTGAGCACAATTGTGATGTCAGAAGTCGATCCCTAAACTTGAACGTCATGAAACTGGGTCCGGAAGTTTTAGACACGGGCTCTTTCTATTCCCCTTTTAAACATGGGGTTGTTGGACGCGGATGGTAACATTGGAAAGATCCTAGTCGTTTGAAAACAGCGTAATGTCCGAAGTGAGTTCCTGGCCTCAAAGCGCCAAAAATGAGGTTCCGCATTGGCTCAATATCAATACCTGGTTGCGTAAGATAAAACAACATTTATAGCTGTATGGATGGTTTTACCTCGCGTAATAAAATACTGAGACTGAACCACAGCAAAGGTTTACATCACAACCCAAATGCTTGGGACCGAATCTGATTTCTTACATCACCGCAATGCTCAAGGGACCAAGACCTCTCCAATGTTTAAAGCAAGTCAGTGATGATAGAAGAATTGGTTGAATGAAAAGTGGCAAAAAGCGGGAGTACCCTGAGAAAACCTACGGATACGATCTTGTCCAACGCAAACTTACTTGCCCGGGGATCGAAACAATAAAGACCACACGCACCAGCGTAAGCGGTTTACCATTGAGCCCCACAACAAGAACAAGAAAATTGGAAGTTACTTGGAAATATTTTAGAAGCAATATCTTTCAATGGTAAAGACCACTGCCCGATGATCCTGTTTTAATAACTCCATGAGCAGAAAGGACTGATATGTCCCTCTCCTATATGGTATTTTTCAAACCATATACTTTATCTGGAATATTATCCTTTATTCTTCAATTCATGAATTGTTTGAGGTTGAAGTGAGCGTAAATGTTTTCATACTTAGGAGTCTGGATATGCAAACCTGCTTACCGTGGGGATTTACTTCTGTGAAATTTGGTCCATGAAGTTATACAAAAACCGGTAAAATAAGGAACGTTAACATTCTTACAATGAGAACAGATTTCAATTCCCGGTGGGAGTTAGCGTACGCACGAATTTATCCTGTTAGACCCGGGTTCGATTCCCGGTGGGAGCTCATGTGTTTCGTATTCCATGTTAATCAGTAGGTCCACGTCTCCTATAGCCACGCTGCTGACCGGGCAGTTAAACTCAAAATCACAATCACCACCACACGGCGGGAGTTTACATGGTTCGGGTTTTACGTTAATCAATATGTCCACGTCATATATGGTCTTGCTGTTGAAAGAGACGTTAAACTCCAAATCAACTCAACTCATTAAGATAAGAGTTCTGAGTTTAATACCAACTTGAAACCATACGTTCAAAGCAAAAATTGAAATAAAATGAAATCTTTATGTTTAACGTCCCATTGTTATGCCGGTTAGGCTAAAGGAGACGGTGATAATGAGAAAGGAGTGAAATGGTGGAATGAAGAAAGTGGGAGGAAACGGGAGAACCCCGAGAAAACCCACCAGCACGGCGTTTGTCCACCACAAAGTCCAAACGGCGCGAGCTGGGATCGAATTAGGGACCCGAAGCACCGGAGGTGCACGCTCTACCACTAAGCCACCGCACCCCACAAAATGAAAATTATTCATGCTTCTGATAACTATATAAAAATGGAGAGGGAGAGAGAGAGAATAAATATGGTTGTATTTTTCATAGGGCCAAAGTGGCTTAGTGGTAGAACGTTCACCTCTGGTGCATGGGGTCCTTGGTTCGATCCCAGCTTGCACAAAGTCAGATTTGTGGTGAAGAAACACCGTGTGCGTTCGTTTCTTCAGGATTCTCCTGTTTCCTCCTACCTACATCGTTGCACAATTTTCGTTCACTTCTCATCATCACCGTCTCCTTTACCTAGCCGACATAAGCATGGGACGTCAAACTTAATTTAATTTCATTTCATTGAAAAAATTACTATAATTCATAATCTGCATCTTTATAAAGCAACTTTAACAATCATATGGATGTATAATGCTTAAATTGAATTAAATCTCAATTGCAGTAATCTGCAATATTTTAGGTTTCTCATTTATTTACATCAAATGTTTAGTTATTTGATACTTTATAGCAAGAATATTAACTGCTATATAAGACACTATTATATACCTGTGGCGTGGAAGACCCTGGTTTGATTCCCAACGGGAGCTCACGTTTTTCGGTTTCTATGTTAATCAGTAGGTCCCGTCTCATATAGCCTCGCTGCTGAAAAGGGCGCTAAACTCAAAATCATCTCAACTCAATAATTATCTATACATTGAATTTAATAATAAGGAGGGAGGCCGAATAAAGAGGGAGACCTTAAAATTTAAAACGTAGGGTCAGTGTGAGTCAGAGAGGTCACGGGGGGTGGTGTGTCACAGTTAGTCACGTCCTGTTGACCCACGATCCACTGACCTACTCACAAATCTTGACCCAATTGACTCACTCCATCTCTGGACTGTACACACAGATAAAGCAGACATATATGTAATCTGACCTTACTTGGCCTTCACTAATTTAAGATAATCTACAAAAAATGAAAGAAAGCAATTTCAAACGCAAAAATATAGAAATGTATTTTCAACGGAACAAAACAAAACAAAAAAAAACGTAACAGCCAAGATTTGAACCCGAATTTCTCCACTCAGCAAGCAGACGTCTTACCGACTTACCCACGGCATATCTTCAGACTTCTGGTTTTGAAACTTTATTTACAGTGCATGTGTTACCTAACAACGTTACGAGATGTCCTTACTGTCGTGTTAACACGCGTTCCGTAAATTTACGAAGTCGCTCTTTTAATCCAAAATCAATTCGACACACACACACACACACACACACACACACACACACATATATATATATATATATATATATATATATATATATATATATATATATATATATATATATATATAGATAGATATATATATAGATAGATAGATAGATAGATAGATAGATAGATATGTTGGTGCACAAGTAAGCTCCCAAGAGTACAGATTAATTCATTCTTGATTTTAATCTACAGAACAAATGTTTTTTTATGAAAGCAAGGGGACTGCTACCCATAGATGGCTAAGTGAGGTAAAAATTTAAACTTCAAAATTAGGATAAAATTTAAACTTCAAATGGAACTGGGGTGATTCACCGACAATGGCTGATTTAACACGTTTGATAACAGCGCGGGTAATAGGTGGTTTATAGATAGAGCCTGTGTAGGTAAGTGGATACCGCGTGAGACTGTCATTCTAAAGGTGTGGGGTTCGAGTCTCGGCCTAGACTGAGTTAATTTTTTTTCAACACTATAAATGATGTTCGCGTTTGATACTGAAAGAGATTTATCCTATGAAGGGAGAAAACCCACGATGGGGTCAGGGGGAAAGACGGACACTGTTTATCCTTAAGTGTTAAAATTTAATTTATTCCCATGTCTTTTGCTCTTTCCTTTCCCTCTTTCCTTCTTTTCTCATTTTGTTTAGCTTTCCATACTTTTTCGGTCTCTGCATGATGCGTATTATTCTTTTCGTTTCCTTTGCATTAATTCCTATCTCTTTGATCTTAAAGTGAATGGATTTTCTGCAGATTTATCTCGTGGTTGTTTCTCTAAGTGATGCTCTCAGATAGTAATACTTTTTCCTCCAAATGGAGGAATATCCTGGCATGTTATATTTTCGGGCATGTATTTGCTGTTATGTTGGTTGTCCAACTATCAGGCATACAGTGAAACTTTTCTGCTACTGGAAAAAGCTATCATTTCTTATGTATCCAACCTCCATTTTCTAAAGTCGCTGACTGTACAGTTAGCACCAAAAGTTCTTTCACTTTGATAAGATTAGTTTTGTAAATGAATTCAGAATGGAAGGACAACTTGAGTTTTCTGTAAGTTAAGAAAAACGTGATTTTCTGTACGTTCGGGCCATACTACCGTTATTCTCAAAATACAGTTTACCAAGCGGAAACAAATATTGTCGCTGACTGTACACATATATCCTCACGCATGCTTCGTATGCTGTACCACTTAGTATTTTTCAGAAGAGATCTAGTATACTGCAGTCTGTGGCTCTAAAGGGCCTCCCCTGACCCATGTATAACGTAATTAACCGATGGAGTTAAATGTTATCTTAAAGCACTGAAATTATTTCAATATCTGTAAGATTTGCAGGAATTACTATCAGACTAGTATTAGTTGAGAGGGAAACCCGTAACTTTATCACGAAACCATTGAGAAAATATAAAGAACTAGAGATGCCCTAATGCAAGATCTTTGATAGTATCGGACTCCCATATATCGAATCGATCCGCCATATTGGAAGAGGATAAAAAGGTGTTTTTCACGTAAAGCTGCATAGTAATTTATGTCTATTTTATTGTTGATTGTCTGTGCTCCTAGGGAAAAATGTACGGTGGGAAAAAATCAACGTTCTTTGGAATTTTATAATATGTCAAAGGTAAGTCATTTTCTTTCGTCTTTTATCCTGTAACAGTCAATAATATAATGTGGTTGTGTACTTGTAACATTGGGTGAATAGGCATATGCGTTATATTTACACTGTCAAAAGGCTCGTAAAGAGGCTACCTAGAGAGTTGTCAAACTATTATTAAGTTTGTTTGTTTATTGAACTATATGTTTATGTGTTGTTGGAAATTTTCCCGAAATTATATACGGTAGCGTAGAAGTATTCTGTGGTTTTGGAGGGAGTAGGCCTATTTTGCCAACGTTAAAAATTGCTAATGATGGCAATTACTGCATAAAATAATCCTCACTCACTGTTAAAAAGAAAAATAGGCCTATCTCTCATACAAGCTATCGGTACACGTTATTTGTCGATATATTCTGTAAAAAGACAGTATATTTGCAAGTGGGTTCACGTTCACTTAAGCAAACGATTCTACCAAATTGAAAATTTATATTTTCTTAACTTCCACTTCGCTTACATCTGAACCAATGGAGGGATTGAGCTTAGTTAAATACCACATGACACAGAGCGCTGAAAAACATGACAAGTAATCAGGGGTAAAAGTGGATCTGTAAAGGTAGTAGGACGCATGACGTCACTCCGTCTCCCGTGCTTATCTTTACCCATTGTAATTTTTAGAAAGTGGGAGCAGCCACAGATATTTTCTGGAAGTGAGAGGACGGCATTCCCCCGCGTTCCCCCGCACTTTTACCCCTGCAAGTAATACAATAAGTGTATACCTAAGTATATATCAGGTATGTAAATAATTAGCATCATATGTGTACTATTAGTAAGTGTAGTGTTTTCTAAAAGGTACAGCTGACTGAAACTTGTGGAATACGCCATCTTGGGAGAGGACATTTTGAATCGAACGCTACAATCGAGAGCACGCTCGAATAAATACTGTGACATAGAAAAGAGCATCTCTAGTTCCTTATATTTCTCAAGACGCGAAACCAAATGACTCAGAAGAAAAAAAGTAATCCTTTGGTGAAGGAGAGATTTACCCCATCTGTCACCACGAGCATTGCCACTTATCTGATAGTTGTTTACTTTAAAATCGTTGACAGTTGTTGAAAATCTGCAAACGCCTACAACAGTTGTTTAGTTTCTTCCATCCAATCACGTTATTACACATTTACATCTGTAACTACAAACGAGAGCATATAAATATAAATTTCACACGCCGAAAACTAAACATAAAAATATATTTACTACAATTTTATGCAGAAGTTTGTGAGAATGTCATATTGTGTTGTGTCTATAAATAAAATTGAAGTACATAATATTTCATATTAACGTTTACTCATCCCTGGTTTTTGTCTACGTATATTACATCTAAGTTAATAAATTCTTCATAATCTGACATTGATGACGAGAAAGGTTATTACGTTTGTCAGCAAATATACAATCGACGCTGTTCTCTTGTGGTCATTGTGGCAACTAATGAATGATTCAAATGTTTGGGCTGTCACCAGCGATTGTGTAATTTCCAATGATTGATCTGATCTCATTTTAGTCTAACAATGCGATTGTATGTACCTTTCTGTACTGAGAGAGGGGGGAAATAGTGTGTATTCTATATATGTATATATTCTGAATATATATGTTCACCTGTAATACATTAAGTTGTGATATAAACTCTGCGAAAATATTCTAATAAGTACATTTAATTGCTGATTAGGGCTCAATGAGAGATCTCGACTTAATTTTACTGGTAGAACATTGTTGCCTGATTTATACAAACAAACTGACGAAACATTATGTGTTATTTATTTCTGCATACCATTTTTATTGTATTATACAGGGTGTTAATAAATATAGTGTCATACCTTTTAGAAATAATTCTACATACGAAAATCAGGGGCGTCATTTCAGACTTTGCTTGAGGGGGGGCAAGATCACTACCGACATGAGACTTTCACATTTTCTACTACTATATTAGCAGACAATCTATTAAAGTATATGTACTCCTCAAGCTCTTGGGTGGGGCAATTGCCTCCTCCTGCCCTCCCTAAATGACGACCCTGACGAAAATGTGAAAAAAAAAAGAAAATCTCCATGTAAACTTATGTCGAAACCAGTGACGCAACTAGGTTAGTTGTCGCCTGGAACAAAAACTCGCCTTAGCTCCCCCCTTCACGTCACAACCAACATGTTTTTACAACCACAATCTTTACTTGTAAGTGAAACCAAATATATATCATCTCAATCTACAGACCTTTCTTTCACTTTACCACATAGTCCCCGTTTCTTGCACACATTTTCCACATCGTTCTGCAAGTTTGAAAATACCCTTGCGATACAATTCCGTTCCAGCTGTCCGTAGACACTGGCGCACTGCTTGCCGAATATCCTCCAGTGTCTTGTAGTGATGACCTCGCATCTATTTCTTCACAAAGTCAAAAACGTGGTAGTTGGAGGGTGCCATGTCGGGGATGTAGGGAGGATGTGGAAACATTTCCCACCCAAATTTCTTCACTTACTCCATAGTGTCACGTGCACGGGCATTATCCTGATGAAGGTTGATCTTTCCAGGACGTTTATCACGCAAGGTACGACGGAGCTTCAAAAGTGTCTGGATGTAGTGGACAGAATTTATGGTTTGTTCAGGCTCAAGAAAGTCAACCAGAATGCAACCCTGTGCATCCCAGAAGACGCTCCCCATAACTTTCCCTAACGATTGCACTGTCTTCGCTTTCTTTTTCGGTGGTGAACTCATGTAATGCCGTTCCATACTTTGTCATTTTGTTTCAGGATCATAATGATGGCACCAGCTTTCATCCCCAGTCACAATACTCATCAAAAAGTCACCACCTTCATGTCGAAATCTCAAAGAAGGGTTTGAGCAATGGTTAGTCTCCGAAGTTTGTGGTCCTGGGTTAATAAACGTGGGACCCAACAGGTACAAACTTAAGCTGTGAATCATTACTTGCTGTGAATCATTACTTAAGCTGTGATAACTTAAGCTGAGAATCATTACTTGCACCTCACTATGTCCAACACCAAGTTTTGCAGCAATTTCATTCACATTGATACGCCCATCTCCCCTAATCAACTCATCAACCTTTACCGTTCCGTGGAGGAAGTTCGAGAGTGCCCGCTGCGAGGCTCATCTTCGATACTCATGTTTCCATCCTTAAAATGTTTCATTCACCTCCTAACACTGCTGGCACCCATGCACACATCTCCATAGGTACGCTGCACTCTGCGGTGAATTTCAGAAGCAGATTCGTACTCTTTAACAAGGAATTCAATGACAGCACGCTGTCGAAACGAAACATCGCTGCACGCCATTTTGGAAATCCTGCCTGTGGTCGCATGCTAGCAACAAACAGCGTAAACGCCTGGAAAGAAAAAAACAAAGGTTTGTAGATTGAGATGATATACTTGGTTTTACTTACAACTAAAGACTACGGTTGTAAAAGCATGTTGCTCACGACTTTCGGTATGCCCCTCGTAGTATTTGATTGTCAAATAATCTGAGAGTAGAATGCGTGACATATTCTTATAGTCTTATTACAATAACTGCAAATTACAATATTTTTGGAATTATATCGGGATGTGCATATGTGTAGAATGAATCAACAGTCTATTTCAAATTTCAACTCGGGACCCCGTACATCAAAGGTACGCGAGCCAGCCAGCCACTAGACCAGCGGAGACGTAAAGAAACAATCAGTGTTTCACACTTTGTTTTTACATCTGTGTCATGGTTTGAAAATAGTGGTTATTAAATTAAACTACGAATAAAGAAACACTAATGGAAGCTAATGAAGAACGACAGATCATGAAGATAATAGGAAAAAGAAGAAACAGCATGCTTGGACACTTTATTCGGCTGGCACATCTGACAATATGCTGATGAACTATAATATGGTTGGATCGGGCCCCCCTAACTTCTACCGTGCCTCCTTTAGTTTTGGGCTGGTTACCGGCCTGTTGGGATCTGATGGCATTCTTTGGAGCTAGAACAAAACATCTGAATGCATGGTGGGTTAATTAGAGTTTGGTAGCATGCTTATATGCAACCATACACTCTTTTCTGTAAGTTTGGTTGCATATCAACACAGGGGTTTTACTGCAAAGTTTTATAATATTGAAATACTTTTCCAGGACGAACAACTCAAGTGTACTTTAAACCTCAGTATTTGACAATTTATACTTCGATTGTAAGAACCATAAATATGTTAAACCTGGCGGCACCCGTTAACCCTTTACGAGTATCAAGTATGAGTAATGGGCTGATACACACTCACATATAAAATCTATTAATATACTCTTGCTCTAATGTGGAGTTTTCCCTCGTTTCTTAGGGATTCAGTCAACAACAAGAAATTAATTATTGCAACTGGGTGACAAAAATAGGGATCACTATTTCCCTTGAAGTTTGTCCTTGAAACAGAGTCACATGTTTTGTAAGAAAATGCCAATACTTTCTTTTTCAACGAAGGAAAGAAAAGATGCTTTATCATTGCTATCAGCATTTGAAACTACCTTACAACTTTCCCCTTTCTTCGCCTTTCCTTCTTCTATCCAGAACGTTTCTCTTTCCCAGTTAGTTCTATTTCAAATGAGAATTGCTTTCGGTGACAGAGTGTGTTCTTTAAAAACTGGTATTGGTTTGTGTTGTTTATACATGAAAAATATAATTGAGTGGGTTGAAATATTTTCGTGGCAATAACAGAAGAATAAAAGTATTGTTCATTGATTCAATTTTTTGACCTTTTCTCTTCGAAAGCAGTTATGTTGTTCTTTTTCCTCATTTTATTGAAGATCTCGCAATTAAAGTTGATACATACATGATCTATATGTCCATATTATATGTTAAAGCATATTAGGCCCTGTATTAGTGTAATTATAGCCACTGTATCTCTAGACGGAGCAAAACTTTGCAAAACTTCGCAAAACGGAATTTTAGGAGGGAAATTTCTTGAATTATCATCAATTGTCCTTTTCATGTTCATGAAGCACGCATGCATATGATAGTATTTGAACGTTTCTGTCTTGCTGATATGAATATTGTAGAAGCAGTAGCTATGTAATTAAAAGTCTAAAATTTCCTTTTAAAAAGTCGTACATTAAAAGGGTTAAAACGATTTCCTTCGTAATATTCGATCCCGTCTTTAAAATTAATGCACATGTGAATTATTTCAAAATCGCGGTAATTTAAAATGAAATTATAAGTATTCACTTACGAAGTTGCTGCTTGCACTTTAATTGTACTATAGGTCAAGAGCACCGATTTTTTGGTAACTTTGGGGGGTCCCATTCAGATGCAGAAAGCATATATGAGGATTTTAAAACAAATTGCATTCAAATTATGCCATATATTGTAAATTTACAAATACAGTAAGGGGCCCACATGAGCTTTGAGGGACCCGGGCTCCCCGAGATCGGCGCCCTTGCTATAGATTATTTGATATTACATCATTGCCATTAAACGGAAGGAGGGTTTGGAATATAACCACCATTACGTGTCATGATGCCATTCTATTTTAGAAAATATCCTAACACAGACCCTTAAGCACTATTACAAAATTATGGAAGGAAAACCTGCTTTTGTTCATATGATTTATTAAACCGTTTATTTGTTACTGTTCAAAAGTCTAATTAGAAAATGTGATGTTTAATTGTTTGTGGTTACATTCGTTAAAGTTAAATTTGTTTATCCTCGAAACTGTGTACACTATTTACGTATAAGTAGTTTCCAGCAGTAGAAGTTGACAAGAAAGAGCAGCATCTATAAGCCATAAACTGGGAAAGAAAAGAAATAGTTGAAAATCAGAACTGTATATGAATTCATTTCATTTTATAAAAGAAAACTTTAATCGTTCAATTGTAATTCTAAAAGAACTCGATAATGCATAAGTGGTAGAGCGTTCACCTCTGGTGCTTGGGGTCCCGGGTTCGATCCCAGCCCCCGCCAAGTGAACTTTGTGGTGGACAAACACCGTGTGCGTGCTTTTTCTAGGGGTTCTCCTGTTTCCTCCCACTTTCTTTATTCCACCATTTCATTCATTACTCATCATCACCGTCTCCTTTAGCCTAATCGGCATAACCGTGGAACGTAAAACTCAAAGATTTCATTTCGATAATGCATAAGAAGAATTAATAAATCTGGTAAGACTTTTAATTGAAGTAGTTTACACCAAGAAATAATCATAAGTAGTTTTCTTATAGTTTTACCGTCGAGATAAAACAAGGTTATGGATAACTAAATCTAGAATCCACCAGATTCTGACAAGGGCGCCCATGTTGTGGTTTTCAAAGGGCGGCAAAAATAAGCAACGTTTCAAATATAGGTTCAAATTTTGCTGTAATTAATGTAAAAATTCAGTTGGGTTTTCGAATTTTCTGAAGTACAATTTCCTCTAGTGGGGGCGAGCGCCCCCACCTTACTCCCTTTGATGGGCGCCCTTGGAATCTGATATCAAAGGTATCGATGCAATGAAATAAATGCTACTGGATATCATCTGAGTTCCAGTAGTTTCTCATGAAGGTTTCGATACTTCATTTATGCAGAGCGAATATATTTAAATAGCAGGTTGCAATGTGCTACGTACGAGGCATGATCAAAAAAATACAGTTAATAATTATATTAGAATTGTGTACTGTCCGCTCCCTCCAGTTCTTTGTCACCGGAACTGGAAGAGTCACTACTGCTGCTACTACTACTACTACTACTACTACTACTACTACTACTACTACTACTACTACTACTACTACTACTTCTACTACTACTGGTACTACTACTACTACCGCTACTACTACTACAACTATTAATACTAAAGCTTCCTTACCACAACATTTACATCTTAAATCTTTATAACATGTGATTCCGATTCATTATGAACTAATATGAATCGGTAGAATCACTATGATTCGTTTAAAATCACTGGGGGGAGAGAGCTATACTTAATCCGTTTATTAGAAACTAAATAATGAACTTACATGAAATTCGATTTAATGTTCAAAGTACTATACTTAGCTGGTAGTGCACTTATTCCAACGTTGAATCCATGACCGGAAGCATTTCTGGAAAGCTTCTTTTGGAAGGATGTTCAGCTGCTCTATTGTGGCCCTGTAAATGTCAGGAATTTTATCAAAACGTTTTCCTTTAACCACAGTTTTAATTTTTGGGAAAGAGACAGAAGTCGCATGGTGCTACATCTGGAGAATACACCGAATGTGGACAGAAAAGGAATATTTTTCAGAACAAAAACTCGTGGATCAAAGGCAACTAATGCCACGTCGTGTTTTCCTGGTTAAAAAGGAAACCATTTGGCCATTTAATTGGCGGTTAAAATGCTTTCCATGGACCCATACGAGATGTTCAGTTCTTTGCAAAGCTCTCGAATAGTCAATTGTATATTTAAATAAATCATTTAGCCACTTTTTGCATATTTTCTTCTGTTTTTGATGTCGAAGGTCGTCTCGGTCGTTTCTCGTTTTCAACCGACTTCTTACAGCTTTCGCATCGTTCATACCACTCATAAACAGTCTTTAATGCTATCGCTTCATCGTCATACACTGATTTTAACATTTCGTGAGGTTCTGTGGCATTTTTTGCAGCTTAGAACAAAAAATGTTGGTGTGCGACAGACACTCTTAATATGTCCTCACTCTTCTGGCTCTGGAAGACAACTAACATACCATGACACTTTCAAACTTAACAGCAGTGATGCCAATTTGGCCTATTTTTCACTAAATCTAGCCTATTTGGAGAGGCATTTAGACATACAAATCTACAAAATGTTTATACGTTTAAATATAGTTTATTTTATACAATTCTTTTGCCAATTTTGGCCATTTTTATTAACCGTTAAATTAAGTCCAAAAATATTTTTCTTTGTAAATAAAGTGTAAACTTTAAAAGAAATACACCTTTTTGTCATTATATCAATGCAATCGTATTAACTGATTTTTCAAGACAGAAATTCATTATTTTATTACGCAACAATCCCTTATTTTTAATTCTTCTCCTTTCTCTCCACCCACAAATTTACAGCTATTTAGTAATATTTGTCGACGTAGGAAGAATGTTAATTTTGCTCCGGTATCGGCCCGTTGGCTACTTTTAATTACATATTTTAATTTTCGCAGTTCATTGCAAAAATGAGAGTCTAATATAAATTTAGTAAACTGTTGGGTTCTTTAAACCACAGAGATTTCTTTTTTTTATTAAAGAAAACAAATATGATATTTAATTTGCTTGAAAACTCTCAATGCAATCATAATGATTCATTTGGGTGTACGGAGAAATAGGAAGTGTTTGTAAGGACTATGACCTGACGAAAGAAGTACTACTGAAAATTGGGACAATGGTAGTCTACACACACACACACACACACACACACACACACACACAAACACACACACACACACACACACACACACACACAACCAATCTACAATTTAACGATGGCGCATCCAGTTCCTGCATCTCGGCTAGCTGCGACGTCATCGACGATGACTTATTTCAATTAACATGATTTAGTAAAGAAAAATACATAATAGTATAAAAGAACAGATTTAGTAATATATACATTTTCACAGTTACTATGATGAAACGCTTCTAAGTTTTGTTGTAAACTAAGTCTACTGTACACAAACCTATTTCAGAATTCTAAACAATAAGAAACAATCAATACTACTCTTAGGACTGTTCAATCGGTAAACTAATGCACTAATATCTAACTACTTCGTATTATAATAGTATCTAATTAGTTTCTACTGCTACTACCTTACTACCTTCTAGCTACTTACAATGACAGTATAATATTGGTATCTAAGTATCACCTATTATACACTATCTGTAATGAAAAGGAAACAAAACACTTATCTGTACGATCTAGAATGTCATATCCTGCATAGAAGGACACCATATCGTCTGTCGAAATTGAAACTTTAAAAAAATTACAAAACATGGGTTCTCTCGGGGCACTCCCTTTTCCTTCCACTTTCTCATTCCACCGATTCTTGCATCATCATTCACTTGCCTTAATCATCCGTCTCCCTTAACCAAAAGGCATATTCGTGCAACGTTAAACTGAAGTTTTTGCACTATTTTATTCTGATTCGATGTAAAATTCCATTTTTCATGCCTAAATTAATGGCCGAGGAGGGGATCGGTCTTTTCTGGATCCGCTAGTGATTCCCTTCTGCTAGTACACCAATGAAATGCGTTAACCAATCACCATCATAGTAATACTAACACTTGGATCAAGACTTAGTTGATACGGTTAACTGTGTTTGCCATTGCTGAAATTAAATGAAGACCATCTCCTTTGACATATCCAATTTGTTTTATCTTTTGAATGCTGCACTTCCAACGTGTTTTCTATAGATTATAACTGTGAAGTGGTAATTGGAAAATATCCAAAACAGATCACATAAAAACATAGAAATTGTTACAAGTATTATAGAAAAACACCGATCTGAACACATGATTTGAATACTCAAAGGTAGGTCACAACACAATATTTGATGTTCTTTTGTGTTCAGAAGCCTTTAACAGTAACCGAGAAACCTAGCAAACGTCAAACACTTTTACGTGTTGTATTAAATAACTTTCATTGTCCTTCCAAAATAAGGTTTACTGATCCGTGTATCTTTGATGCAAGTAGATATGGAAAAATAACAAATTACGTTCTCATATAAAGAGTTGACAGAAATACTGTCTGATATTTACTTTTAATACTTCCGCTAGTCTTTCTCTTTTCGTTGTATTCTGATGAAGATAGAGGTAAAGACGTAAATGGAAATATTCAAATACCGTAAATTTTTTGTTTATTATTATTATTATTACAAGACTAGCTGAACCTGCGCTCTCTACAAAGCGCATCATTCGTATATGAGCATGAATCTTCTAGTCATTCCTCACAACATCTGTACCTGTCCCTTTACAGACACAAGTGAAAGACGCCTTGATAAAAATCGGAAAAGGATACCATAAAGGGAAGATATTTTTCGATTATTTTCCAATATATCCCACCGTTTACAAGATTGAGCCTACTTCCGGTTGGAGTTTCTAATTCATGTGTGATCAGTGTTTCGTTTCTTCGTGTATGCAGTATGTAATAAACAAATAAATTTACATACACAATTAATTATAATGTCAGTGATATATGATGTTCATTAGGCAAAACACTCCAACCAATAAAGATTCATCTTAGCCTGGAGAAATGGTTATTCATCGTTCTTCATTATCATTTGGCTATGAAACTAACACCTGAAAGATATGCAACCCCTGTATACAAATATATGACGTTGGAATATATAACTTGTAGGATATTATGCTTTATTTCAACACTTCTTAGGATATTATGCTTTAGTTTTAAAATTTCAAGACTTCCAGTATACCCCCTAAAAATATAATGAAGAAATAACGGCCATGTTTATTTTAAAAAAATATTCCATTAGAACTGGACAATCTACACAAAATTTGGAATCGACCAGCGAAAACGTCACGTCTCTAGCATTTGTGGTTTTCACTATCTCATTGTCGAAACGATTGGAAACAAATACATAAACTTTCGTTGACCACAGACATACAAACGTAGCATTTTAATATAAATATACTATCTTCTATTTACTAGTGCTCTTTAAAATTTTTAATTGTTCTGTAAATACCAAACAGTAATTCATGTACATTCTTATATTGCATTTATCTTGTGTATAAGTTAGATTATAGTGTAACACAAAGTACAGTGTGACCCAATAGAACCTCCTACATTTTAAAGGCTAATAAGGCAGAAAGGTATTCAAGATAGAAACTTGTGTATTCAAAAATATAAAATGGTATTGATAACATTTTGTAATTACTTGGTTCTGATTTGAATTACCCTGTTCGCTTGTGTGTTGGAATGACACATCAATTGACAACACTGTTATTATCAATAATACCAAATCACCCCCACACTTCTTTATCTCCTGTAGCGCTATCAGTAGAGGCGAGTGGTTCCTTCCGCATACCACTCTTTTGCTGTTTTCAGTCGCCACTATAGTTTGGTCTGACACTCACCGCACGTACGCAGTCAGAATGTTTTTCAGAAGAAGCAGTTCTTTGATTACTGTGCAAAGAGCCTCTCCGTGAAACCTTGTTATTCCACGTAAGATTAACTTGCAATGGATCGGGAACGGTCCCAGCGTTGAAAAAAAATAATCTAGCCGACTTAAAAGCGCTCGTTTATCTGAAAATATTGAGCAATTACAAATTGTAACCTTTAGAAATCGTCTTCAAATTATATTGTCAATTGGTATCATTTCAAATCAGAACAAAGAGACTACGAATAAACACGTTTCTACCTTAAATATTTTCTGTTTTATTAGCCTAAATCATGTTGCTTACAAAAGTCGATAAGCATTTGACCTCGTTCTTTTCTTCTACCTAGTCCTGGTCCCACTACCTTATTCGCAGCTCTTTCTCCTACTAGCTATTGAAGTCTCCAATTATCATGGCGTTGATCTTACCTATTCCTTCCTGATGCAATATGTCACTAATCTCACCATATATTACTTCTACTTCATTGTCATTATGGTCGGTTGTTGGCATATACACTTGGATTATCAGTATATCCACTGGTTTTGCATGTAGTTTTATAAACACCAGGCTGTCACTGAAGCGTTTCGCTTTGGTTACACTTCTGGCTACTTCGTTACTCATTGCTATTGCGACACCATTCTCGGTCTTAACGACACCCGAATACAATATTGCGTAAATTTCCGATACTCTCTCATCTTTTCCTGGTCATCTTACTTCACTCAAATTCAACATTTTCACTCTACATTTATCTACTTACACTTTTAAATTTCCAAGTTTACCCACACTGTCGTAAAGTTCGTATGCTTTAGACTCCTATGCTCAAATAAAAGTTATTATTTTCTCCTTTGATGATTTTTCCCGGAGTAGTCTTCATCCGGATATCCGGACGGGGGACTATTTTACCTCCGGAATATTTTACCTCAGGAAGAACTATTATTATATTTATTTATTCTCCTCCTTCGTCCTTCCTGGGAAAAAGGTAATGTGGTAGTATTCCTATTCCCTTTCCACATCTCCATGCCGTTGACCATCTAGTGGTTCATCCACCTTTTAGGACAGTCTCCTCTCCTAAGGCCAAGAAGGTGCCCTGACCTCCACTCGCTCATCCGCACTTCGAGAAGCTCATTGGGGTTGGTAGAAGCTGACTCCTTATCCCGCGAGTCGTTCGGTCCCCATCTACGTTAGCAGCCAAGGACGTTGCCCGTTTTCTCTCGCGAGGAGGTGTAGATTGGGATTTTTCCTTCGTTTAGGATGAGACCCGAACGCTTTTCTCAAACCTCTCCAATACTTTTAGAAAGCACCCCCTTTAGACCCCCTTAAAATTAAAAATATTGCCTTTTAGCAATTTTCCAAAGAGTTAATCTCAAATAACTACAATCATGCCAAATTTCAACCTTTCACGTCAATTGGAAGTACATGTTATTTTATGTCAGTGAGTCAGCTCATGTAGTTTTGTATATAGTTAGAATTGGGATTAGGACAGCATGTATGTATACATAGAGTGGTACAAAGGTCAGTTAATAAACACAAGATTTAATTTTATTTGCAAAGTTCGCAATACAACAAATCTGAGTTTCAACTGTCGACAAAAGAATAATGAGTGTATTGTTTTCAAGGTCAGATGGCAATGAGACCAACCCTACACTGGAACATATCACTTAGCGCGAGAACGTTATTATAACATTGTATAAATGTCATCATTTAGATATACAGTTACACCACCCCACGTATATTTGATCTAGAAGAAACGGTCAAAATGTGAATTAGTAAATTTGTGTTCTTTCATGCTCAAGAGATAGCACTCTACACTAGATGAAAAGGAGTAAAATTACATGGGCAGAAATGGCATGGGTCCAGTAGCGTACGCAGGAACTTATTTCGGGGGGTCCAAACTCAATATGATGGTATTTTATATTAAAATTCGTAAAATTGCCCCTAAAATTATGCTAAATTTACACAGAAAAATCGAAATTTCGGGAGGTCCGGATCTCCAGGATCCGCCCCCTGCGTACGTCTCTGCATGGGTCAATGAAAACCTGACCCATGACCCACTGTCCCACGACACAACGTAACCCAGTTTAACCTATCATGACCAATTCCTACGCACCACCCACCAAACCACATCGTCATCAACTCTAATCCATGATCCATCCCCTCCTCCCTACTGACTAAAGAGTTTACACTTATAATAAAACAAGGCTGTGAAATTATCACTAATCGGAGTTTAAATTTCAACCACTCAAGCACTGCTCTGTTACAATACCAGTGGATCTGTCCTTTACGATATAAAATGGTAAAATGTGCGTCATGGGCTATATTAGGATGTATTTCCATTTAATTATCATATATAAATATTTCTTTGTTGAATTATCGATACTCTTCAGTGGAAAATAGAATGAAATTTGAAAGTCTTAAATCAAAGTAAAATAAGCCAACGTAAAAGAAAAAGAACATGTAAAATTCGACTGTGTCCCGAAAGCCAAGTATGTCCTATTCCTGTTATTACAATTAGAAACATTATTATCCAAAAGTGCCTGAAGTTCTTTTTTTCACTTAGATATACTCACCTCAGGTAAGTAAATAGAAACAAAAAGTAAGAAAAATTGAGGCCTTGAAAGTAAAACGTAGACAAGTTCACCAGTGTTCAGAAGATACTGTCTACAATGCATTGAGTAAAGTGGGTCACGATGGGTCGCAGTTCGTCGTGTCGTGTTGACCAACGACCTAGTGACTAACTCACCAATCTTGACCCATTTGACCCACTCCGTCTCTGCCAGGAGTGCCCCCACGTAAATCGACCTCCATTAGTACATTTTTTTAAACAATATCATACTTGTTTATCAGAGGAATAACTGATATAAACTAAACATTTGATAATACAATATTCAACTGTACTTTTTTCTCATAAAATCAATCTACTTCTATCATTTCTTCTAAAAATTTAAATGATAGTTTTTAACAAAAAAATTTTGAATTTTTCCGTTACAGAATACAACCATTTGAATATTTTAAAGGCGTAGCCTTCTATAGTAATAAATTCCCCCCGAAAACTTTAAACCTCTCTCAACAAAAATTTCTGGGTATACACCTGGACCAAGGTTGCACCCACCAGGTCTGGACCAGGCTCGTAGCCAGCCCAAAAATGTGGGGGGGGGGGACCGGCTGAAGTTAGGGGGGGCCCTATCCAACCATATGATAGTTAATCACCATATTATAGTTCATTTGCAAGCCTACCGTGAAAATTTTAGGGGGCTCAGAAGAAATTTAGGGGGGACGGCCCCCCGTAGACAACTCCTGGATACGGGTCTGGTCTGGACCCCGGAAAAAATCTCCTAACTCAACATATATTTCTACACTTTCTCCATAAAACCATGGTGGTTTAAAAAAGAAATGATTCATGCACCATGAAAATTTGATCTTACACTTAATCTGTACTTTTTTCTTATAAAAACAATCTAGTTCTATCACTTTTTTCTCTGAAAAAATAGATGAAGGTATTTTGTAATTACTTACGTCTTTTCAGGTGTTGAATAATACCCTATCAATACTACAAAGACGTACTGGCTTGTAATATTTGACCGCACATCAAAGGTTGGACCATTACCAACAAACATTTCTGGTTACGCGCCTGGACCATGCCTGTCATATTTTTAATGTCACACAGAGCTTGTTGAAGTTAAGCATACGTTATTATATGTGTGTGATATATGGCTCTTATTTCTTAAACGAAAAAAATAAAAGAACACTTACATTTAAAAACATAGATCTTAAAGAAAATGGACGTCGGAATAGGAAATTTACGGAAGGACTTGGGGCTAAATGTTTTCTTTTGACGTAAGTTAGTGCTTATAAAAGAGACGAAGTTACAAAAAAAAGTAATGAAAAAAAATAAAAAGAATTCACATATTCAGTCACCATTTTTATATATATATAAAAGTTCTTCTCTTGTGAAAAAAAGGAAAATCTCTTTAGAAAACTACAGTCAGCATTTTATTCGTGTGAGCAGCGCTCTGTAATACGTTCTTTTTGCCAACTTGAAAGCCTTCCAATAGAGGGCAGCATGAAGCAAGATGATTGGTTTCCCTTCGTCCATCGCAGCCAACTGAATTCACTTGCGGCGATCACTTCCCCGAAAGTTACCTTTTCATGTACGTTCATGCAGGAATAAACTCGGGTGACTATTTCTTAGAAGAAACTCTAAGAAACTGGACTTTGGTGGGAATAAATGCAGATGAGTATAGAATCTCTCCGAGTGAATATTGATGAAAATGAAAACGTTGCATATGCAAGTCCCTGCTTTGTCAGTGAGAATTTCAAAAAAATTAATACTACATCGGAATTGATTTTTTTTTAACGTAAATCACCGTATTTGATTTGGATAGATGTAAAACATCGTATTACAAATAAGCGACAAGGTATTATATCTAATAATTAGTTAATATTTAAAAAATCAAATGGAAGATAACAATTGCTTTGTTGCACGTACATTGAGAAAGAAAACGTATGTGGTATACGTAAAAACGTAGTTTACATTGTAAATTCTATAGTTATTTGATTAAGCGTACAACAAACATATAACTGAAAAAGTATGTATTATACGTACTTTCCTTATAAGTGTTCCAAATAAAAGTACTTTCCGTACGGACGAAAGAACTCCATAGGTGGCCAAGATCTCACTACAGACAGACGTATGTAACACATAGCTGACATATGTAACATACGTATAAGTACGTAATATACGGAAGACTGTAAGATGTCAGATATCCTGCAACGGCATGATGTAACTTCTAAGAGCACTGAGTACATAGATATGGATAACGGATGCTCCGTACTGATTTCCGTAGTAAACCTAAGGAATGCGTATATTTGTAGAATATACCGCTGTACGGATAACGGACTTTTCTCAATGTACTAATATAATAAGTCCTTCGAAAACAATCTTTCCAGTTTATGTCATGATGCCAGCTTAAAAAAGTTATATAATCTATAGAGTCTTCTCATGTAGCTTTTGCATTTCCCATTACACTAACTAACTAACTCTATGGCCTATGGTACCGGGAGGTTCAATGCCGAATTCACAAAAGCTCTCCACCGACTTCTATCATTAGCCAACTGGATCCAGTTTCTGTCATTATACTAATTACGGAATAATAATAATAATAATAATAATAATAGAGGTCTAATAATAATAATAATGATAATGATAATAATAATAATAATAATAATAATAATAATAATAATAATAATAATAATAATAATAATAATAATAATAATAATAATAATATTAATAAATATGGAATGAAACTATTCGACCTTCCAGGAATATAGAATAACTTGTGAATGAAAATTCCTAAAAGCAAGTAATTTTTTATGTGCGAAATGCAGTGTGTCCATCACACCTTTCTGGCATGCTGAGCCGAACGATCCTAGGAAAACTGTTTTGCACATTTTGTTGTGGGAAATTTTGGAACTTGATTGTTTTTCGCTTGGTATTTTTCTTTCTTTCTTTCTTTTGTTTGATATTTTTATCATTCATTGATTTGTTCATCATTTCAATTTAGCAGAGCATAATTTTCGTTTCTTGCCAGTTTATTTTTGCCTGTCACACATAACACATACCACTTTCTCAGTAGCTTGACTTTTAGAGATCAAAAAGAATTAGAATCAGCTGTAACAACATGCTCTTTGCTTACTCATTATACTTATTTTCGTCCCTAACGAATATGTGTTGTCGTGGATTTATATATATATATATATACGAGGTGTGGCAATTAAATAACGAGATTGATCACCTCCTGTCGCGCAGGATCGTGGTGTCGAGGTAGCTAATGATGTGTTGTTGATCTTGAACCTTCATGAGTAGCCACTGTTTGTTTTATGATTCTGAAAGCTTTTCTTTTGTTTGCAGGCTTGCATGAAGAGGACAGTGTTCTGTAGTAGTGCCGGAATCATGGTGAACAGTAAAGTTGATCAGCGCATTAACATCAAATTTCCTGGTGAAATTAAACAAAACACCGACGGAATGTTGTGCAATGTTAAAAGAGGTGTATGGTGATAATGTTGTGACATGTGCGCGAGTTTTCGAATGGCACAAACGATTTTCAGAAGGAGGTTGAAGATGATGAACGACCCGGCCGCCCTTTGAGTTCAAGAACGGACAAAAATGTTCGAAAAATTAACGAACTTGTGTGGAAACAAAGACGTCTGAGTATTCGGATGGTCGCAGGCATGACGAACATTAACAAAGAGACAGTAAGATAAATTTTGCATGACAATTTAAACATGACAAAAGTTTGTGCAAAAATTGTCCCGAGAAACCTCTCTCAGGAACAAAAACACATTCCAAAGACCATTTGCTGTTACGCAATGGAACGACTCAAAGCAGAACCAGACTTGCTAACACGTGTCATCACATGTGATGGAACATGGATTTTAAAGTATGACCCCGAAACTAAGCGTCAATCCATGCACTTTAAGACTCCCACATCGCCAAGAATGAAAAAAAGCACGAATGAGTAAGTCCAAAGTGAAGACAATGCTCATCGTTTTTTTTTTTTTTCGAAATCAAGATATCATCATGACTGAATGGGTGCCTCAGGATCAAACGGTGAATCAGACCTACTACAAAGAAGTCCTAATCAAGCTGAGGGGAAGAATAAGGAAGCGGAGACAGGATTTGTGGAAGAACAATGTATGGATCCTCCACCAAGACAATGTGCCTGCCCACAATGCCTTTTGTGTGAAGCAGTTTTTAGCAGCGAAGCGCATTCCTATGCTCGACCATCCTCAGCATTCCCCAGACCTGGCTCCCTGTGACGTTTATCTATTCCCAAAAGTGAAAAGTGTATTGAAGGATACCTGTAGAAGAAGTGAAACAAAAAACGGCAGAGTTGTTGAACAGAGTAACATCTGATGACCTACAGCATTGCTTTAAACAATGGAAGGCACGTCTGCAGCGGTGTATAGATAGGGGAGGGGGTATATTGAAGGGGATAACAGTCAATTGTAACTTTCTTTGCAATACATCACATTTATGATACGTCGCGTTATTTAATTTACATACCTGGTATATGTACGAAAAATCCGATATATGTCGCCAATTTCTTCGAAAATTTACTTACTCTCTTTCGGAAAAATTGTCGAAAGTTACACAAAATGTGATTTTCCCCAAAATTACACAAAATGTTATTACTTCCACAGGTTGGCATCACTGGATTACACTCAGAAAATAATTTAACTGCAGTATATACTATGGATAGGATTTATCCTAGTGATGTGTCATTCGCGAGTGAGCCGACTCTTCTGACCGACTCTTTTGGATGAGTGAGTGAGTCATGGCTCACTAGAAATGAGTGACTACTCTTTGGGAGTCGTAATTCTTCGGGCGTTGTTGTTCTTTAAGAGTCGTGATTCTCTGAGAGTCGTTGTTCTTTAAGAGTCGTGATTCATCGGAAGTCGTAGTTCTTCAATAGTAGTTATTCTTTAGGTGTCGTGATTGTTTTGGAATAACTATTCTCTGGGAACCACGATTCTTTGGTAGTGCCAATGTTTGAGGAACGTGAATCTTGTACGTACGTCAGTCACTCGCGAACCGCTCTCTTGCTTCACGATCTTGTGATTTGTTTAGTCAGTTGTTCTTTCGGAGAAGTGGTTTTGCTGGTTCTCATTGGAGTGAGCGCCTCTTCAATCTAGTTCAGTAAATGACGACCCGCTCGGGACAGTAATACTCCCGGAAGTACGTATTTTCGCGCGCTACTCTAGCTAGCTGTTTTACGCGCTATCCTAGCTAGTTGTTTTGTCACAAAATTTATATCATGGAGTACAAGGGGAAAAAACGAGCCCTATATCATGGAGCACAAGGGGAACAAAACGAGCCCTGCGGGGTTTCTAACCCGTTCCTACTACTACTACTACTTATCTGCACAAAAATAAGTAAATCACTTTTTTGAGTATTATTTTCATATTATTTTAATTTACAAAGTGTTATAAAAATGTAAAAAAAAAAAAAAAAACTTTCCTCGGGCCGGGTTTGAACTCATGTGAAAAGAAATTCTTGCTACTAGCATTATAGCACTAGCCAACTCGGCCACGAAGACAGACGAGAGCAAGTGTTTGATTTCTGCTAATTGAATTCAACGTGGCAAGAAATGGTTAACGCCAACCAATCAGAACTGTGTTTTTCGTTCCTACTTCCGGGAGCATTACTCTCCTTTGCTAGACCTAGTAAATGTGCATTGTCATAAATGTTAATGTATTTACTCTACATGTATGTGTAACTTTTACTTGAATAAATTAAAAATAGTATCAACAACGTAAATGTTTTGCACTTTAATGCAACATTTGGAATTATAATGATATTCCACATATAAAGCGCAAAAGTAATTGGTAAACTTTTCACTACTAATTAAAATTAATTTTGCACAATGGGGGAGTAGGTCAAGTAAATAAAAGCCCTTAAGAGCCGGTTCTTTTCTTTTCCCTTAATCTGTGCTGGCAATCGGCTGTTCATTTGAGAATTAAAGAATAAGAACATAAATGTGCAGTAGTGGTAAGAACTGATTAGTGCTACTATGTTTGTTCGTACACCAATTGTGCAACTGGCAGCTTTAAATACAAGTATGTGTTACACAATTCTTAAGGAGAAATGATATGTTGAAATACGCATATATAATTCAAATAAATTCTTAATAATTGCAGTAAACTGTAATTATATTTTATAATAAGAGAGAATCAAATCTGATTACGACTTAGTTCATTATTTTCTTTGCAGAAGGTAATTTCAGCCTAAATAATGAAGGTCTGCTTAAGGGTATTTTATAGAAATTCTTAAGGCTGTGATGTAAAAAATTCAAAACATAATTCACCTAAATTGTATCCGAACTTCCCTGAATTTTATGGAAGTACACAGGATTTGGGAGTTTGTGCCGACTCCCCTATTAAGAGTTTGTGTATTTAAACAATTCTTAAACGCAATATTATATTATTGACACAAGAAATCTCTTTTATATGAAAATGACAAGAATCTTGTTTATGATCGCATCACGGGAAAACAAGTTCAACTGTTTAAATGAAATTCTAGATATAGTTACCACCTACCACGAACTCGATTTTTTTTATATCATTGGTTCCTAAGGAGGAGGGGGTGAGCGATGGACACCAAAAAACAGTTTCTCACGGTGCTGTGGAATTAGAAATATGAAACTCGGAATGTAAACTCTTCACTAAAAATAAGTGGGCCCGTTTCCTATATACGTATATATTGTTTTCGTGTTGTGTTTTTAGATATATTATTAATACTTTTATTTAATCCAAATTGTTCATGATTTTGCATTAGAATTACAGTTTTTCGTACATAGCATCTGTTAATTGTATTTAGTCTGATAATACGATTTTATGGTTTAACCTCCCCCTCTAACGGTTGTAAAAATATAAGTGAGTCATTGAGCCGTTCAAATGAACCGATTCATTTTAGTGAGCGAACTACTCAGCGACGAATCTGAGAGGTGAATCGTTTTGCCCGTCACTAATTTCTCCTAAATACGGTTCATTTTACGGTTACGACTATATATATCCAAACACACTGAACCTGTTAATTTCGTTACAATTCTAGTGCCCAAAGTAAGCATTTCTGACTCAATTGAAGTTCTTTGTTTCTTTGTGTTTGTATTATTACTAGAGCTCGACACAGAAGTCTCTGCCGCGATACAAATGCTTCACACCCCGCCCTTCTTACATGCATTTCTTCGCCCCCTTGTTTCTAGCACGTGCTATGTTGCCACAATAGTCAGTTAAATTCTTGACACCGAGGAGGAAAGATAATTTAAAAGTCTATGCGAATTTATGTTCCATATCATTCTCTCTCCTTTTCGCTGAAGTAAGTTTGGCAACTGCGCATGACATCTTTCATTATGACGCATATTGTTCTTTCCATGCTGAACTATAATTCGCTGAATAAAGTGTAGTGTTGCCAACGGCAGACGAAAGCAGCAAAAATATACCTTTCAGAAGCAGAAGTATTCTGCAAGATTTCTTTCTAGAAAAATCATTGTTTAAAAAAAACTTATTAGCATAAGACAATAGAGATTAGTGGTGTTGAAGTACCTTTTTCTAAGTGCGCGCGTTTTTCGAACTGTGGTGAAGACAGCTTTTTTTTTTTAAAAAAAAAAAGCTCGGAGTTTACGTTTTACGCTTGTAAAAACGTTTATTTGCACAATGCCTCCAGTGTTGTCTAAATTGAAAACTAAGACTTTACATAGCCAAGCGAGAGAAATTGTGAATAATGTTCATTCATTTCTGAAGATGGACGCCAGTGAAGGTGTTAATATTCCAATTTAACATTTTGGTAAAAGAGTGGCAGCTGCAACCGGGGTCCCGGAACGAACAATTCGAGGAATTGTGAAGGAAAGAGAAGTTCTTGAGTCGTCAGAAGGGCCCTCCACATCATTCTCTACTCCTGGAAAGAGGAGACCAAAACCAGCACCTAAATCTTCAGTGGACAATTTCGATGAATGTGTCATCCGTAGGTGTGTGTATGACTATGCTATGCGTGAAAAGCAATTGCCAACACTTAGCAAATTGCACACGACATTACAAGAAGAACTAAATTTTGCGGGTAGTAAAGATAGTTTGAGACGCTTACTGCATAAGCTGGGTTTTAAGTGGAGGAAGACACCAAATAATAGAACCATTTTAAGCGAAAAGCAAGAGATTTGTGCTTAAAGAACGCGGTTCTTGAGACAAATAAGGCATTTTAGGCGGGAAGGACGACCAATCATATATGTAGATGAAACATACTTACATAGTCTCATACTCCAGAATATGGTTGGTCAGATGATTCTGGCAAATGTTTTCGGGTGGCTATGTCCAAGGGACGACGTCTTGTGATAGTTCACGCCGGAGGTAAGGATGGGTTTGTTCCTAATGCTTTACTAATGTTTAAATCTAAGTCGAAATCAGGGGACTACCACGATGACATTAACAGCGATAACTTCATGAAATGGCTTCGAGAAAAACTAATTCCTAATCTTTCACCCAGATCTGTTATTGTTTTAGACAATGCCTCGTATCACAACCAGGGACGTCATTTAGGGAGGGCAGGAGGGGGCAATTGCCCCCCCAAGAGTTTGAGTAATACATATACTTTAATCGATTGACTACTAATATACTAGTACAAAACGTGAAAGTCTTATGTTGGTGGTGCTCTTGCCCCCCTCAAGCGAAGTCTGAAACGACGCCCCTGATCACAACGCGCAATTAAATCCTGCTCCCACTCAAGATTCTTTAAAAAAAGATATGCAGAGATGGCTTCAAGAAAAGGGGTTACCTTTCATGCCTGACATGACACGACCTGAGCTGTACGAATTAATCAAATTACACAAACCTAAACATGTAACCTACAAAGTTGACTCCTTGCTAAATGAATACGGACATTGTGCATTAAGATTTCCACCATATCACCCTGAATTAAATCCAATAGAAAAAATATGGGCACTAGTGAAAAACTGGGTGGCATATCACAACACAACCTTTAATTTGGATGCGGTCATGCAGCTCGCACAATGCAAATTTGAGAGTGTCACAAGCGAAGAATGGGACTCAAGGTGTCGTCTTGTTGAAGAGATCGAGAATGAGTTTATGGAGCGCGAGGGCCTGATAGATGAATATGAAGATAATGCTGCATCGGCACCTTTCATAATTTACGTGGACCCTGAATCAACTGACACAGCCTCGGAGATTGGGGAGAACTTGTCAGGAATAGAAGAATTAGACTAATTAATGCGTGAAGTGTGCCATTAGTCTTAGCCTTAATATGTTTGTAGCCATTGGAATAAGGTAAGCTCTCTCTTTATTAATAGGCTGTACATGTTATTCATTTACGTTAGTATATTTTTTTGTACAATGCTTTGTAGTTATTCTTTTGGATACTTAGATTGCAACACTGTGCTATGCAACGATCGCGGCAGAAACAAGTGTGTTGGACTCTACCTCAATTTCTGACCTGAGAAACTCTTATATGTTGTTATGACGAGATTTTGAGCCTGTAAGTTTTTGAACGGCAACTTTCTGTTTACGCGAGATTTTGGTCTGTGAGGTTTCGGGCGGTAATGTTTTAGTCACGCGAAATTTTCTTCCGCGAAATTTTGTCCCTGTACTAACCATTTTCCTATCATGTTACCGTAGTGATGGGCTTGAACGGTTTAGCTTTTTGAGCGCCACTCAACGGCTTGCTCAGTTAAAAAAATGCTTCGTTTGAGTCGTAGTTTCAGGGAAATTTCTCTAATCGAGAGAAATTTTATAATTTAAAGTTTAGCAAAAAAAAAAAAAAAAAAAAAAAGAGAGAGAGAGAGAGAATAAGATTTTTTCGATAAAACGTGAAAATCTAGGGAAATTCTGGTGCTGATTCACTGATCAAATATAAATGCCTAAATCTCTCTCTCTCTCTCTCTCTCTCTCTCTCTCTCTCTCTCTCTATATATATATATATATATATATATATATATATATATATATATATATATATATATATATATATATATATGTGTGTGTGTGAGTTTGTTTAAAGTAGCATAATTTGTACTCATTGCTTGGTAGGTTCATTTGTGTGTATTTTTTGGGTTAAGTGCTTTTTTGCCGGACCAATTTTAGGAAATTTACCGAGTCAACTGGAGAATTTATTTAAGTTTGTCAGGAGGAATGAATGAAAGTCAGGTAAGGGTAACGCCATCACTTAGATTTTTTCTGGGCGGGGGGAAGTATTAATACGCGTATTTGGGCCCCCTAAAATTGTTTTCTAATTTTTGCGCCCCCTCTTTTCATCTTTCTTTTACTATTTATCTGCTCCCCTCCCGGAGCCATGTGCTTTCCCGCACGGCAAACTCTATGGGGCCTTTAGTTACGCCCCTGGGTCGTTCCATACATGACAAATTAATTAAGGAGACATACCGGTACTGACAAATCTCAAAGTCATACGAATAAATATTATTTCTAAGGCCCGTAATAGTAGACATTTTTTTACTGAAATGTGCCAGTGGCTAACGCTTTCGCTTTCGGTGCGAGCGGTCCCGGGTTAGATTCCCGGTGGGGGCACTTTGTCAAAAATGTTTAAACCCTTTTTCAGATCAGCCACCCTGAATGAGGTTTTCCTGGGTTTTCCTCATTGACACCAGGCAAATGCCGGGGTGGTACCTAAATTATAGGTCCCAGGCCGTTTTTTTCCTACCCCAATCATTTCTTCCTTCCCTTTCTCTGGATAGTGTGTTCGCTGAGGGACTTCATCCCTCAAACGTGACGAGCTAAATAGCAATAGATGCTGAAAACCCAGAAATTTAAATCCTCAAATGTGCCAACGATTCACTTTTGTTTTATTGATCTTTTATGTGCTGTTTTACTTATGTAATGTAGAGAACCTGTTTCATGCTTCATTTATAATTTCATGTTCGTATCGTATGTGGAGTTAGAAAATTTTGTCTTAAAATGCCCCCTTGAACGTAGGGGAGCACCTCTGGGAGAGCAGTTGCCCCCTGCCCCCTCATAAGTTACGGCCCTGATTAAGGGGAAAAGTAAAAGTTAAAAAAGTGGTTGTTTTTGATGTTGTATGACATATAATGTATGAGTTATATAGAACTATTCAAAAATAACGAGCGACAGTTAACAAACTGTTGTACGCGATTTTCTTCTTGAAATTGCAAAAGTTTACAAGCGTCAGTTTTGAATTTAAGTGACTCCTGTCACATGGTATAGAAGCTGTATTTTATGTTTACAAGTGAAGCGCTACTAGTATGAAACAATGACAAGTGCTGTTGAAATTTGTATGATTGCCAAAACCCATATATTTTCACTACTCTCGCTTACGCGTATACTCACCTTCTGCAACACGTGAGAAACGGTCGAGATGACAGTGCAGCTAGTACGGAGCAAATTTTGATTCTTCATAAAAATACGTCTATTTTTGATAGTATTGTAGGTAAACGTAATTAAGTATTTTTTATGCAGATGAAAATCTAACTCTTGATGGAGGAATTTGTCAATTTTGCGGTGACATTTCTTTCAGGATAAATATAGAAAATGAAGTGAACAAATACGAACTGAAATCTTATATTCTATCAGAGGCTGAAACATGATAAATATTCTGAAATGTAAGGTGAACGTATGATCCTTAGGTAGTGTAGGTAACGGGTAGAATCAGTTCTATTGAAATTATCTAGTAAATACTTATATAAAGAACATGCTCTTTATATGGATCGATACTACAGTATAATACTCTTTCTGCCCGGTTCAAATTATATTGAAATAGATCCATTATCCGGACAGCGGTATATTGTACAAATATACGGAATCTATATGTTTCCTACGAAAATCTGTACGAAGCGTATATTATAAATATGCTACATAGTATTGCTTTTTCCCGCTTAGATGTTCCGTATATTACATACGTCAGTTACGTCCATCTGTATTTGAGATCCTTACAGAATATATAAAGTCATATGGGAAGTACGTATGGATGGAACACTTATGTAGACAGTATTATAAAAATTCGTTTCCAGTCGTACGCTTCCTACAGAGTGTTATATATATAGTCGTACTTTGAGTCCAAAAGTTACAGGATTTACGCATGTAACTTCCTTTTATGCGCACGCCACATATGTTTTTTTTTTCTCTGTGTATTAGGACATAAAACAACTTCGAAGTAGGCAAAAGGATTTGCTGAAAAGTGTAATTGACAAAAGGAAAATACGTTGAGTACTCGGAAAGATGCTGTGCTTGCTCTGAAATGGATGAACCGATATCTTTACATCTTGAAAATATTTTATAATATTTTTTTGTGCATCAAATGCAACTAAAATCACTCAAACGTTCGATTGTCTTGCTCATCATCGGGCCTTTTCGATGTATTCTAAAACCAACCTTTATATATTTTAGATCACTAAAAATATATAGAAATGTACAATGATTTGCATATAGTGTATTATATAATTCCAAGAGCATAACTAACTAAATAACTAACTCTATGGCCTATGGAACCCGGAGGTTCAGTGCCGCGTTCACAAAAGCTCTTCACTGACTTCTATCCTTAGCTAATTGCATCCAGTTTCTACTTTGTATTCCTATCTCAGCGAGATCCATCTTAATATTGTCCTCCCATCTGCGCCTAGGTCTTCCTAATGGTCGTTTTCCTATGGGTCTACCAGTCAAGACTTTGAAAGCGTTTCTACTTTCTTCCATTCTAGCTACATGACCTGCCCACCTAAGCCTCCTAGACTTGACGATCCTAACAATGTTGGGTAAATCATATAAATTATGTAGTTCCTCGTTATAAAGTTTCCGCCATTCCCCATTCCCGTTCCTCTTGGGTCCGAATATTCGTCTCAGGATCTTGTTCTCAAATACTTTCAGTCTATGTTCTTCCCTCAGAGTAAGCGACCATGTTTCACAACCATACAGAACAACAGGCATGATTATCGTTTTATATTTTTAAGCTTCAAATTCCTCGACAGAATTCGCGACGACAAGAGATTTTGAACCGAATAGTAACACGAATTCCCTGCTTTTAGTCGACATTTAATTTCTTCGTGAATATGATTTTCGTCTGTTAATATTGATCCTAAATATTTGAAAGTATCCACTTTATCAAAAGCATTATTTAATATTTTAACGCCTCCACAATTTGCCGTATTACGGTCCCGACGCACTTGCATGTATTTAGTTTTCTCTGCATTTACTTCTAAACCCATGTCCCTGCAAGCGTTTAATAATATCTCTGCATTTATTTCTACTGTTCTCCCATCATCCCCTATTAAATTTACATCATCAGCATATGCCATAACCTGGTGAATGCCGTTCAACTCTAGGCCCTGGTTGCTATCTTTGATTTTCCTTATAGCGTATTCCAGCACAAAGTTAAATAATAATGGCGACAACGCATCTCCTTGTTTCAGGCCATTTTCGACATGGAAGTTCGTGGACAAAAATTTTCCTACCCGGACTTTACTTTGGGATTCACTTAAACATATCTTAATTAATCTAATTAGCTTTCTCGGTATTCCAAGTTCTGTAAGAACGTTGTATAATGTTTCTCTCCTAACCGATTCGTAAGCCTTTCTAAAATCAATAAATAGTTGATGTACCGGGGTATTGTATTCCCACTTCTTTTCGAGTATTTGGCGAATGGTAAATATTTGGTCGATAGTTGATCGATTTCGTCTAAATCCGTACTTATAATCTCCAATAATTTCATCTGCGTATCGGGTCAATCTTGCTAACAGAATATTTGAAAGTATTTTATAGGATATTGACAGAAGAGAAATGCCTCGATAATTATTACAGTCAGTTTTGTCGCCTTTTTTGTGAATTGGAACAATGATTGATTCTTTCCACTCTTGTGGCAATTCTTCCTTGTTCCAGATAAGGAGAATGAGTTTGTGTATCTTGTTCCACAATTTTTCGCCTCCAGCTAAAATTAACTCAGCCGGAATTTCATCTACACCCGGAGATTTATGTTTCTTTAATTTCTTTATAGCGGCTTCCACTTCTATTCGATTGGGTTCTGGAATATACGGTTCTGCGGTGTGTATCTCCTTTTCTCCACGCACATTAGTTTTTGGCTGCGTGTTCAGCAAATCGTCAAATAAATATTTCCATCTATTTAAGAGGCTATCCGTATCGGTGAGAACTGTTCCGTCAGATTTCTTTAATATATAAGCACGAGGTTGATAGCCTTTCTTAAATTCGCTGATCCCCTTATACATGTCCCGAATATTTTTATTTTTACTATTATCTTCAAGTTCCTTAATTTTAGCTTTCAAAAAATCCCGTTTCTTTGTTCTAAAAGTTTTGGAAGTTTCCCGCCTGATATCTGCGAAATTTTGTGTAGTTGTTTCATTCGGATTTTGTAGCCACCGTAATTTTGCCTGTTTTCTCTTCTCTGCTAGTTTAATGCATTCTTGGTCGAACCATGGTTTGTTCCTACGTATTTCCGCGTGTCCCAATTTTCTATTGCTGAACTTTTAATGCTATCTCTAATTTCAATCCAAGTATCCTCAACACTAGTGCACTCCAAGTCTTCTAAAACCGCGAATCTATTCGAAACTTCAATCTGGTATTCCTATCTTACCTGGCTCTCTTCTAATTTCTTTAAATTAAATCTCTCCGTTTTCGGACATTGAATATTACCTTTATTCAACGATAATCTCTCCTGTATTATCGCTACTACCAGGTAGTGATCAATGTCACAATCAGCCCCTCTAAACGACCGGGCGTCAATTATGCTAGATTGTCTTCTTCTATCTACTAAAACGTGATCAATTTGATTATGTGTTCTTCCGTCTGGTGATGTCCAAGTGTATTTATGAACGTCGCGATGTGGGAATTTTGTACTCTTCACGATTAGGTTTTTGGATGTTGCAAAGTTCACGAGTCTAACACCGTTGTCATTACTTTCCTTATGCAAACTTTCGTTCCCTATAATCGGTTTGAAAATATCCTCTCGTCCTACCTTCGCATTGAAATCCCCTAATAGAATTTTCGTATGGTATCGCGGGAGTTGGTCAAATATCCGTTCCACATCTTTTATATCGTCACCCTTATCTTCAGTTGGAGCATGTACATTTAAAACAATAATATCACACCACCGTCCCTTAAGAGTAATAAAAGAAGTCTGTCAGTAACAAATTCAACCCGTTTAATTGCTGGTAATATTCGTTTGTGAACGAAAAACCCTGTTCCTAACTGGTGATTTTTGTTTCCTTCCCCGTAAAAGAACCTAAAATTTCCGGAATTCTCAGATCCATTTCCTTCCCACCTAACTTCCTAAACTCCTACTAAAATTTTCTTAAAATAAATATTAGTACATTATCCCAAAGTTGCTAGCTGTTTTCATACCAAAATCGAAAATCACTGTAAAAATCGGCGACCTGAGGGACAAAAATCACAAGAAAGAGCCCTAACTTGGATGTGTTAGTATATAAGTTATCCAATGTCAAAATGTAGCGTTAAGTGTCTCAAATCACCCTACCTTAGTCTATTATAAAATCGAATAAATTTCAATTATGTTTTTAAAAATAAATTTAAATGTTTGTAAAAAAAAACACGTAATTTTCATTCATTATACTGAAGGTTCGACATTCATTAAAATTAAGGTCTAACACGCCTTAAATAAGGGAAAGGGTCTTAAAATAACATCGTTATTATGAACATTTCGTAGCGGACAAAGTGGCTCAGTGGTAGAGTGTTTATCTCCGGTGTATGGGATCCTTAGTTCGATCCACGGTGAAGTAAGTTTGTGGTGGACAACATCGTATCCGTGAGTTTTCTCAGGATACTCCCGTTTCCTCTCACATTCTAATTCCACCGTTTCTTCCTTCATCATTCACTTGTTTTAATCATTCGTCTCCCATAGCCTAATGGGCATATGCGTGGGACGTTAATCTAAAAGAAAAGGCGTATATTTCGTTATACAGATTCACAATGGCGTGTGGTATGTTTCTCCTCATTGCGCAAGATACACTGAGAAAAATCCGTTCTCCACACAGCGGTATATTGTACAAATATACGGAATCCTCTTGCTTACTAACAAAATCAGTACGGAGCATACGTTATCCGTATGCTACATAGGCACTGCCCTTAGATGCCACATCATGCCTTTGCAGGATGTCTCACATCTAACAGTTTTCTATATATCACATGCATATACTTATGTTACCTTCGTCAGCTATATGTTATATACGTCCATTTGTATGTGAGATCCTGACCGCCTATATTGTTTCATACCCAAAGTACATATAGATGGAACTTATGCGGAAAGTATTATAAAACACACGTTTTCATTTATACATCTGCTGTACGTTAAGTCCAAAAACCACAGGAAGTACGCATGTAACCTTCACTTTAAGTACGCCACCTACAATTTTTTTCTCAGTGTATCCGAAAGAATTGCCATATTAAAATATGTATGCAAATTCTTAAAATAATATGCAAGGGCGCCCATGTTGTGGTATTCAAGTACGGGGCAAGTATAAGCGAGTTCAAGTTTCCAAAGGGGCAAGTTTCAAGTATAGTTTCAAATTTTGCTGTAACTGATGTAAAAATTCTATTGGGTTTTCGATATTCCCAAGTACAATTTGCTCTTGGGGGGGGCAATTGCCCCACCTTTCCCCTGTTATGGGCGCCCTTGAGAATATGAATTTGCTAGCTTGAAACACACCCTTTTTATGAAATTCTGCGTATGCTACTGCAGCTATACTTTACTGTACATTTGATTTCAAAGATAAAAGGTAAGGAAAGCAAATTTCTTCAAATAATAATCGTTCAGTTATCTTTCGTAAAGTGTATAGGTTTTAAAGATCTACTACTGCACAATATGAGAGTTTCTCTCCCCTAATATGTGAATATAAAACTAAAACTTGTGGGTGGTCAAATCACAAGGGAAACAATTGAACCATTTGAAACTTGGAACAAGTTCATATCATACCCATTTTATTAAAGTGTGTTTGCCGTAAGGGGGCATCGAAAAGGCAATAATTTATGCGAAAAATTTACTGTCTTACAAGCGTCAAGTTAGGGGACATGAAACTCGGTACAGAAACTTCACGTTACAAATAAGTGGACGTGTAACGCAGCGTTTTCGAAAATGGCCGTTTTAAAAAAAGGGCAAAGGGGACATTATAGCTATATATGTAATATATTCACCACATTAAATGAAACGCTGCCTGATATTTGTGATCATATCACAAGAAATGGTTAAACATTTTAAAATGAATTTTAGAACATGATGTGTAACTCGGAAATGGGTTTTATCCTGTCATTTTGTTTCATACTAGTAACGCTTCATTTGTAAACTAAAATACAACTTTCGTATTAGGGCCGTAACTTGTGGTGGGCAGGAGGAGCAACTGTCCCCAGGGAAGCTCCCAGCAGTTCAAGGGGGGCCACTTTAAGACAAAATTTTCTTACTCCATATACGATACGAACATGAAATTATAAATGAAGCATCAAACAGCTTCACTACATTACATAAACAAAAGAGCACGTAAAAGGTAAATAAAACAAAAATGAGTTGTTTGCCCATTTCAGTAAAAAATGTCTACTATTAGTGGCCCTAGAACTAATGTTTATTCGTATGGTTTTGAGATATGTCAATATTGTGTCCCTTTATTGATTTGTGATGTAAGGAACGGGCCAGGGGCGAGGGGAGGACCCACTAAGAGTAAGAGAAAGATGGAAAAAAGGGACCTATTTTCGAATTTTGCTCCAGGGCCCAAAACAACTTTACCTAGGGAGCCCAAGTATTAATGCTCCAGAAAAAATCTAAGTTACGGCGCTGTTCTGTATACTGTGCAGAAATTCACCGCCGCGCCAGTGGAAAATAGTATCTAATATAGTCATCTTTCATTATACTCCTAATTTTATCCGTCGTAAAACACGTGTAATGATTTTACAGTACTAGCCCTGCATTTGTAAACCTAAAACACAGTTGTAAGTACTTTGTATTTAATTCTATCACCTGCAGAAATTTCATGTTTATAAATAGAAAATATGTAAAATATTAAGTATTAAATTGTATGCAATGTATTAAATGTTCTCTCTAAATCTTCCAAAATGTGATGTGCCGAAAGTAAACCAGCAACTTTTTGTCATCTCATTTTGACCAAACTGCGTATCCTAAGTAGATATGATAGTTCAAAAATTTATGCCATAAATAGATTATCTCATGGGATTTTATCAATACATTTTCTTTGAAGTTCGTATAGTAAAAGTGGAAGTTGTAAAAATTTCCATAAACCCTTCTTCTCTTACCTAAGAACAGACATTCCAGGTTATAAAATAAAATAATCAGCAGGTGTCATTTAGAGTTAAATGTTAAACTATTAGCCACATAGAAAAATTAATTGTAACTACTTAAAAGAACAATAGAGAATTTTGAAAGACTTAATTACTCTTAACTAAAACACTGAACATATTCAGAACATAACGTGCTTTTACGATTTCTGTTTACTTTAAATTAGCTTCACCACTATAAATCATTAAACAAGCTATGTTATATAAACAAAAGTAAGTATAGTGTAACTGTGTAAGATTTGATCGTCCAATGAATTTATGCTGGCATATACAAATTTTACTTCTTTTATGACTGTAGAATGCTATTTGTACATGATAAATCTTGATTTGCTCTCAAAATGCCTATAGATAAAGAAGTGGGGTATTTAGGGGTCTGTCGGGTTCAAGCCCCCGAAATACATTTGTTACATGTACAATTTCATTAAAATTTGACAGCACCCAAAAGTAAAAATATAAGTGCTTACTCACGTGTTGTGCATAGCCACCCCCAAATAAAATCCTAAATACGCCACTGGATATATGAATACTATGAGTTAATGAAATTTTAAGTAAAAGTTACATTTTTTTACTACTAATAATTTGGAATATTACTTATTGTTTATTACTATTCACCAGTGGCATACAGGCATATCTGGAATTCATTCTTGATTAGCGGAGGAGAACCTCAGTCTCCTCAGAACTTGCTGCGAAAAATTTTCTGGCCAATTACTACAGTGTTCAAATGCCTTAATACTTTGTCTACTCCTAATGGAAATCGTGCTTTTTATTATTAATAATAATAGAGCTTTAGGTTGTGTATGAAAACTTAAGAGGCCCCAACTAACTAAGTAACTCTATGGCCTATGGAACCCGGAGGTTCAATGCCGCGTTCACAAAAGCTCTCCACTAACTTCTATCCTTAGCTAATTGGATCCAGTGTCTACTTTGTATTCCTATCTCTGAGAGATCCATCTTAATATTGTCCTCCCATCTGCGCCTAGGTCTTCCTAATGGTCGTTTTCCGATGGGTCTTCCAGTCAAGACTTTGAAAGGGTTTCTACTTTCTTCCATTTTAGCTACATGACCTGCCCACCTAAGCCTCCTAGACTTGACGACGCTAACAATGTTAGGTAAACCATATAAATTATGTAGTTCCATCATGGCGAAATTAAAATTCCGCTAATTTTACAGTAGTTATCTGATATCTTCAAAGAGACAAACGATAATAAAAAAGAGTGGAACAAGAGCTGACTAGACAATGTTATTTTACATGAGATAACGTTGTCACGACTCACTTATCTGCTTTCAATTTTCAGCCATTTAGAGAATCGTCATTTATTTTCGCGTTTCTAAATAGCTGCAAACGGAAAGCTATTAGGTGACTCATGAAAACGGTACCTCATATAAAATAATATTGTCTATCGAGGTTTTGTACCACAAATCGATTATCTTTTTACTATTTCAAGATATTGCATAATTACTGTAAAATTAGCGGTATTTTAATTTTGCATTGATAAGGCCTCTTAAATATGCTATGCAAGTGTCGAAACTATCCGGAAAGTTTCTATTATGTATGGAGTGAGTTAACTTCAATATCCCAAAGAAAGAACTTCACTTCTTTCATTCAAAAGATGAGTTCATCAAGAATAACAAACAAATACAAAATAAATAAAAATGATTTTTCTGAGAAACGCGAATAAGAAACCTAACAAAAGATGTGAATTTTGAATAAATATTGAAGGCTTTATGGAAAAAACACATGGGTACTTTTCAAGAAAATAGTGAAACATTTTTTGGGTAACAATAACAAAAAAAAACATCTAATAAGTATAGGATTCTACTAAAGCAGTTACTGAAAGTAATAGATTTTACGCTCTAACATGTAACACGAGAAATGATTGCATGTATATGCTTGACGGTGTTATGTGTATTGTAGTGTTGTCCTAGGAGAATAATGTCACCAATATGCTGTCAACATTATCTCAGAGATTGAAGACAAAATAGAAATTCAAGAGATGATTAACACCTCATCAAATGATGTAACCAATGAGTACTGCAAATATGTTAATGGTGAGTTGAAGATGAAATTATTTTATATATAAGTTCCAGGAACAATATTGCAGTAACCAGTGGCGTATTTACGATTTTGTTTCGGGGGGATTGCTAACTTTCGGGGGGGGGCTTTGCCTGAAAATGTGAAAATTCTGCAAGATATTTCATATATTTTACTATAATAAGTAAGATTTCGGGGGGCTTAAGCCCGGAAGCCTCCCTAAATACGCCACTGGCAGTAACATTTTTCTTGCCTTATTGTTGAATTATGTTACCTATAATTTTAAGAATAGTTTAGCCCAGTGGTTCTCTACCTAATTTCTATCACGGCCCCATTTTATCACACCCTCTTGCCAGCGACCCCCTTGTGGTTTCTAGCTTGTAATAAGCTTGTATGGGATTTTTAATATACCTATTGCGGAGATCTCACGATAGCCATCTATTTCTATAACAGTAGAATCCACTTCTTTTAGACCTATATATACAGTAACTTCCCTAAAAGCGAATGGTTTGAAACTAAATTTGGGCAGTTCATTCATATTACAAATATTGATTCCGATCCGTCATACTGTTTCAAAATTGAGGCCGTTCGAAAATTTTAAAACTTCATAACTCCTTTAATTTTGGGTCATATGATAAAAAAAAGTGATCGCTAATTTTTGATTAAAAAACCTGGACAGTTGTTAAAAAAGTTATTGAATATTTTAAATGACTTGGTAATGTGCGTCACGAAGACTGAACCAGACATTGGCACACTGAGAAAATCACATCATGCTCATGTATCTCATTACCTTTCAATTTTAATTGTATTTAAATATGCAGGTTTTGTTGCATTTGTATTATTTTGGTATATCAATATACAGTTCTCATTAGTTACATATCGTACCTCTTTTATTTAAATTGATTTTTAAAAAACTCTGCACCTGTTGAAAATGTTTAGCAGATCTATTTTTTTTTGTTCATAACAGTATGTATACAAATAAAAATATGGTTATCAGAACAAAATTCAAAATATTACTTAATAATATTTTCCGGTATTAGGATCAAATTATATTTATCTCTTCTGCTTATCTTCGCGACAACCACGAAACCCTCTCTCAACCGCCTTAAGGGTCGCAACCCCCAGGTTGAGAAACTCTGGTTTAGTCAAACATCGCGTGTCATTTAGTTATGTTCTGATTGTACCTTTTATTAAATCTGTCTACGTTAACCCTCGTAATGCCAATTTCTGGTCCAAATAACCCAGTTCACTGAGCTATGCTATTTATTTTTTGTTTGTTAAGAATTACGCAGTTCCTGAACTTTCATGTAATTATGTCCATAACATTGTAAAAAAAAAAAAAAAAAAAAAAAAAAAAAAAACTCGTTCTTGGTACAAGTATCATCCGATCTTAACATTCTGGTGGACAAAATCTAGGAAATTGTCTTATTGCAGTCTTGTGCTGTATTATATGCTTGTATTAACTGGTTATCTACTTCCTTAACTCAAACGCTTGTACCTTTGGCGTGGGAGACCTGAATTCGATTCCCGGTGGGAGCTCATGTGGTTCGGATTCGACGTTAAGCAGTAGGTCCACGTCTCATATAGCCTCGCTGCTGAACGGGACGTAAAACTCATAATCAACTCAACTCAAACGCTTGTATTAATTGCTGGTATTGACGCAAACAGTGTTTCTTCCTGGCATACTTGCAGTTACCTTTCTACCCCTGAAGCTAAGATAAATTGAATTATTATTAAGTACCATCTTTCAGCAAATATAATTCAGCAAGTATTGCCTCCTTACATTTTGATTTTGCCCTTCTCCAGGCAAAATTTTCTAAAAAAAAAAGAATCCAAGATGAAGTAAGAGAAGAGATGGAAATATCATCAGCAAAGATAAAAGTTATACGTCACGTAGATGCACAAAAACAAAAAAAATCGCTGAACTTTTTGGTATGCCATATGATTAAAATATTGAGTATGATAGAATGTCGTTAATAGTTATATATCCTAATGGTTATTAAGAAAATGATGAGACGAAAATAGACTGTCATAATAATTGTTGTAATGAAGTATTTGTATAAACTATCCAATTATGATAGGTGTTATCAAATGCATTAGCGTATCTAAAATATTTGGGTAGGGGAGTGGACATGTCCCCATACTTCTGAAACCTGAAAGAGCCTTACCTTGATGCAACGGTATTCTGAGAGGGCAACAGTGTTTCAGAGTCCCAGGTCTCCTCTAGTTACACCTATGATAGATTTATCACTCCAGATCGAATGGTTATTTTATTTTTTAATATTGACCATGTCTTAGCTAGTTAGAATAAAGTTGTTATTGATTTGTTCAGTTTTGTATACACGGTTGTCTTTCAAGAAGTATTTGTTTATTATGTCTACATTTATATATTTATTTCTATGTATATTAGCGTCAGAAGTTACATCAAATTATACATCGAATATATACGATTTGGTAATAATTATAAATATGGTTTTCTGACTGCTGCAGTATACAGCGTGTTTCATAATAACAACATTTGGCAGGTTATTCCAAAGACAAAAAGTTTAGGATAACCTGGATGCTAAAGTGCTTCCTTTCGGCGCTGTAGCGAGCGCAAAATTTGTCGGCAAAATGAAAAGAAAACAGCTATAACTTGAGAACAAAATATCAGATCAAAGTCGGATAAAGGAAAAGTTCATTATTTTTAGTCGTAGATTCCAATAATGCACACTTCATTATGGTGCAGGGTCGGCGCAAGGTAAACCTCCGAAGAAACTGAAGAATGTCTTGGGGTACCTTTTCAAACGTTGACTGAGGAAAATAGACCAGAATGAAGTACATTACGTCAACGAACAAAAATCGTACTACATTGTTTTAGTTAGAACACTTAGAATTCATTAGAGAAGATATACAGATGTTTGATTGATCTAGTTTGTCTGTGCTCAGAATAAACTCTCGAAGAAGAGTTATTTCTCCAATAGACATATTCTTAGACTGCATGTCTTATCATTTATGGGAAAATACTGAGTTATGCATTTTGCATGGAAGAACGTAAGTTTTCTAAGTGAAATTATTAACAATATCTTGCATTTTATGAACAATCCACTACTTTAATTTCTCTGATCTTTCTTTCTTTTTTTCTTTTTCTTTCTTTTTTCATTTTTATTCTAAAATATATCCTTAGTGTATTTATATTCGTGAACTAATTCCCTATTAAACTTCTGATCATACGACCTTTTAATTTTCTTAATTACTTACGTTACCTGTCTTTTCCGTCTTACTCGCAAAAAATACCCCTAATAAAAGTTTCATATACCCCTAATAAAAGTTTCATATACCCCTAACAAAAGTTTCATATACCCCTAATAAAAGTTTCATATACCCCTAATAAGAGTTTCATATACCCCTAATAAAAGTTTCATATACCCCTAATAAAAGTTTCATATATCCCTAATAAAAGTTTCATATACCCCTAATAAAAGTTTCATATACCGTACACGTTTTGTTCGCAGTGCCGTCCACTTTTCATGCCTCAGTACGTTTACGATGCTCTGAACTATGCAAAAGACCCAGTGTAGGCACCAGAGGGGAATAGGAAGACGAGTGTTCGCCCCCGGTAACGACGAATGCCCCTGCAGACATATTGTATTGTAATATTCGTAAAGTAATATAAAATTTCCCTTTTCGCATACAAAAAAAAAAAAAAAAAAATTGCTGTTTCCCAAAATTTTTGTCTATTCGCTTGCCCCCTCCCCAAGAAATTAAAACTGGCATCGTCACTGTTAAGAATCTTTCAGTGAGTTCCTGTATCAAGTTTCTCTGAGTATTTTGCAGGTTAAGAAATAGCTACTGACTCAATAAATCAATCCATACAACTTACATGACAGTTCTGCAGCACTGTGTTCGCTACTGTCCGGTGAAATGTTTTCCTGCTCTTCAAGAATTTTGTGAAACATTGGGTCCTGATCAAGTCCTATATGAGCTGTATGAAATAATCCAACATCCTGATGTTTTGTGCGACTCTGCCGCGCAGTACGTTTCGATAGATTGATATCAAATAAGACTCTACAATATACCGTACTTTTCAGAAGCTTCCATTAATGGAGTTTTGGTGCAGTATTAAGGAAGAGCATCATGTATTCCTTACGTGTGTAAGCAGGCATTTTCCTTGCATACAATGACGAAAACAAGGTATCGCAATCAACTAAATGCTAAACCTGACATGAGTTCGATTATCTTTGATCAAGGCGAAGATGATAGAACTATACAGGAGCATCACTTGTGTATTAAGAGGACAATTTTCAAATTTTTTGTTTGAAAAATAGGTATGTTCTTCTTAAAGTTGTTCAGATTGAAAATAAATTATTTTAAATATCTTTCCGATATTAACATTATTATAGTACAAATACAACATGATGTGGCTTCACTAGCATTATCATGCCAGGGGCTTCGCGTCGAAAAGAGTGTGAGAACCCCCGGTGTAGAATATACCCTCACGTTAACAACAGTTTTTATGTCACATACAGCAACCCTATATTCATGGCTTATAAAAGTTTTGAACGCAGCTATGCACCTTCAGATCGTTAATAGGAGTAAAGTTTATACATAGTTGTTGTTGCAACTAAAATACTGTTAATTTGATATTTCCCCGTGCAAATTAGAGTCAAGAAGGTGCTAGAAACTAGCCGAAATTTCGGTGACAATTTTAATGCTTTTTATTTCTTGTTTTGTAACTGAGTTTTGCTTCTGTCAAGGCACACAGCCAAACAGCCGGGCAAATGTCCAAGTAACTGGTTTGTGTTGTCATCTTGCGAGTAGAATTGTCACGATATTACTACAACAAAAAGAAGAAAAAAAGTAATGCTGCAGTATGGAAGTTTTACTCTATGACAACCTATGAATATATCATAGTTTAAACTATGACAAAGTAATATTTTATCTTTAACCTTTAAAAATAAACTAACAAAATAAAGAAAATTATTTTATAGAATTCATGTTATTAGATATATATCATATTATGGACAGTCCAATATTATAGCGCGATACTTTGGGGTAACGCTCTTTAGTTGTGAAGTCAGTCAATATGCGTGGTTCCAGGCAGGCCTGTAGCCAGCCCAAAAATGGAGGGGGGAGGGGGCGGCTGAAGTTAGGGGGCCCGATACAACCATATGATAGTTCATCGCCATATTACAGTTCTTTTGCAAGCCTACTGTAAAACTTTTAGGGGGCCAGCAAAAATTTAGGGGGCCCGGCTCTCCCCTAGACCCCCTAGAGAAGGGCCTGGTTCCAGGTTCGGCTTCCTCGCTTCAAACACAAAGTCGAGTATGATTAGAGTGTTGAATGCCTTCTGATGCGAATGACTCTTGATTAGATTACAGGTCATGTGAGTTTTGTGGTGTGCATCTTGTCCGTGGGTTTTCTCGGGGTTCTCCCGTTTCCTCTCACATTTCCATTACATCAATTCTTCCATCTTCATTCATTTGTTTTAACCCAGGGATTCAAATAAAAACTCGCCCACTCGCCCGGGGCGAGTGGTTTACCGGTGCGGACGAGTTTTTAATATCACTATTAAAATACCGAAGGTAAGTAAATGATTCCTATTGTGAGATATAGGCTAGCAGCTTTTGTTTTCTTGGGCTAGTAAAATTTAGTTGCTTATTTGCATCTCTGCTTTAATCATAGTCTTACTTAGCCTAAAAAGTATAAACGTCGGACGTTAAACAAAAAAAAAAAATCATTTTAATTTTCAAATGACAGGAGCAGAAACTAGGTATATGTTTGACAGAAGTGAGTAATAGTGTTTGATTCAAGTGAGACGCAACTGCAGAAGTTGAATCTGATTCCCTTTCAGATTTACGCTTTAAGCACTACATAACCAGCTTACTGGAAAAAGGAAAGTAAAAATATTATTTAAAACAAAACTGAAAGAAAACCTAATAATTACACTTGCTTTGACATTAAGAAATCGACTTTTTATTTTAAGACATTTTGCGCTTATGATTCAAGCTATAGGGATGAATTCAAGCATAGGAAAGGGGGTCGCGGTGGATCAGTGATACAGCGCTCACCTCTGGTGCTTGGGGTCTCGGATTCGATCCCAGCCCCCGCCAAGTGAACTTTGTGGTGGACAAACACCCCGTCCGTGGGTTTCATCGGGGTTCTCCCGTTTCCTCCCACTTTCTTTATTCCACCATTTCATTCATTACTCATCATCACCGCCTCTTTTAGCCTAACCGACATAATCGTGGGACGTAAAACTCAAAGATTTCATTTCATTTTTTTTCAAGCTATAGGGACATAACTGTCCACTATTCTCAGTTTGAACAGGATGATATGGCTAAAGGTAGAATATATCTTAGATACACGGAATCCATATCAAGGCAATACTCCTCGTCAGGTAAAGAATTTATTTTGGTGAGCGCAGGTTTCAAATTCAATACAAGGATAAACTACATTAATATTTGTAACATCATACTTAAAATTAGACTAAAGTTAGAGAAAAGTCGAGATGTCCGGGTGATGGTGCAAAGTCCTAGTGCCAGGACAAATCTATGTACACCCTAACGGTTATATACCTCTCCCTGTCGTTATTTTTTCTAGATTATAGTAATAGCTATTGATAAGCATAAAAACGGACGGGGGCACTCTTTGAGAAAGTTTCTAATACACGTAGCACCTATATATTAAAATGCTTTATATGTTTGTGGTCATGAAAATTTTATACGTTTGTGGTCAATTTTTTGACAATGATATCTCGGAAACCGCAAGCTTTAGAAAGATGCCGTTTTCACTCATTGATTGCAAATTTTGTGTAGTAAAATTCTAATTGAATATTTTTTTTTAAAAAATGGCCGTTATTTCTTTATTACATTTTGTAGGGGTACACTGCGAGTACTGAAATTTTAAAAAAGTAAAGCATCATATTCTACGAATTATACATTCCAACATCACATATTTGTATACTGGGTTAGTATATCTCTCCGGCATTTGTTTCATGGCCAAATGATAATGAAAAACGAAGATTAACCATTTCTTCAGACTAAGATAAATTTTATTGTTTAGAGTGTTTTGCCCAATGAACATCATATATAACTGACATTGTAATTATTTGTGTGTGTAATGCATTTGCTTACTACATACTGCATGCAAGAAGAAAGAAAACACTGATCAAACATAAAATTACAAACTCCAACCGAAGTAGACTCAAAATCTTTCGAACGGTGCGAAATATTGAAACAGTAATCGAAAAAATTCCTCTTTATGATACCCCTTAAGAATTGTATTTATCAAGAAATCTTTCACTTGTATTTGTAGGCACATCTACAGATATTGTGAGGCATGACAAGGAGATTCATGCTGATATGTGAATGATGCTCTGTGTAGAGAGCGCATGTTCAGCTAATCAAAGCCTAAAAAAAGAGAATTCAAATTATACTCGCTTTGTTATTATAAAGTGGGTGATTTTAAATTTCAGTATATTTAGTTAGAGTAATTTATTTTCGACAATAAGTAAGGTCTTGGTGAAATTTAATATTCTTCAGGGTGATTCGAAAAAGACTTCTAAAGATAAGAAAACACGGTACAAGAAAATCCAAAAAATATATAACTTACAGACATTTTATCCTTAGAACGCATACTTATTCAATATAAATAGAAAGAAACGATCCAACAACACTGGTAAAAAAGCAAGTTTAACATGGTGGTCAAGGATAGAGGAAACTTTCTTTCGCTTTCTTTCTAAGAATCTTTCCCTCAAAGAAGCTTTTAAGTCATTTCTCTTCTTTGCCCTTTGCGAAGGGAAAAAGGGAGAAAGCTAGTTGATATCTCACTCTTGCAGGAGGAGAATTTTGGCCCTTAATACCCTATTTCACTCGTATTCTCTCCTTTTCGGAAAGAGAAAAACAGGGGTACCGACAGTAAAATATCATCTGATATTTCTCGTACAGAAAAAAATAATGTTTAAGTACTAGTATTGTGTGTCTTACAAGACTGTTCTCACGTACGAAAGGGGAGAAACAAAAATAAAGATATGTTGTAGACTATTAGAAAATCCAACAACAAGAATGCTGGTTATATATGTAGGTCCTGCAAATACCAAGTCAACATTATCAATTTTGTAAGAAATTTCTGATTTATCCCACGACTAGGTCTTGCTTCTATGTTTACTGAGTCTTCGTGTCAAATATTTTGATGGAAGTGATTGAAGCAACGTTATACAAATATTAATAGTTTTGTAGATGTCGATGATGAGAATGAAAGAAATATTGGAATAAAGAAAGTGGGAGGAAGCGGAACCTTGAGAAAACCTACACACAGGGTGTTTGTTCAGCACAATGCCCACTAGGCGGGAGCTCGGTGTGAGAGGGTGAACCATTAAATTAACAAACTCTTCAGTAATAATAATAATAATAATAATAATAATAATAATAATAATAATAAATAATGGTATTACAAGTTTTAAAGTGCCCTAAAATTTGGCAAAACTTACTTAAACGTAGGGATTTCGGAGAGGGGGTACCGTACCTTCAAGACACACCTCTGCAACTACCCACATTTTAAACAAAAGCTTTCCACTAAAGTTTCATGTAGAAAGTATTCTACTGTATGTTTTAAGGAAAATAACTGAATGTCACTCAACAGTAAGGCATATAATAAACTAATTTTTAGGATATGCAGAAGTAATTATAAAAGCTTTGCTACAAAAACACCTACACATACCATAATTCAATGAGCTCTGAAATACAAAGTAACAAAAAGCCTATAATATTCAGTCTACAGAGCAATTGTTACTTAAAGAATGGTCATGCACTATTTCGAAAATCGAGACAAGACGAGAAATGTTTACGATACTTTTCGTCTCTTCTCGATTCTTATCTCTACAGTGAGACGATAATTTGAGTTAGTCTTGTTCCGTCTCGAATGTAAAACGTTAATTCTATTTTTTTTGTTTGTTTTAGAAACGAGATGATAAATTCCTTTTCTCGTGGGCAACATTAAACAAAAAAATATTCTTGCCAAATGTCACGTTTCTGCTTGTAATGGTATGAACTGAGCGATAATTAGCTCCTAGCTTTTAATCTTCTACGAGATAATAATAATTATTATTAGTTTATTATTATTACTATTATTATTCATGAAGATTTGATAGTTCAAGTATTGAAACAACCGAGCATTCAAATATCTGAATGTAATAAAACGTGTGTCATCGTCGATCAATCGCCATCAAAAGTCCTAAAGTAAAAAAAAAAAAAAAATACCGACATGCATTCCAACCACGAACCTCCCGATTACTGATCCAGCACCTTGACCAGTTAACCATGATCACTAGCGGCAAATGATTCGTCTTTAGTCTCGTTACTTTAGTTTTTTTTTTTTTTTTTTTGCCTCCGCTTGCAAAGTTGTATTTCTTCATTTCAGAACGTCTTTCGTATTTCTTTTATGATGATATAAGTGAGTAATCCTCGGCAAGCTTTATATTAATAACTTGAGTTGTTCTTAAACCTTTGGTTCACAAGTTTGTTTCTTCTCCGTACGGAACCACAGATATGACTGATTGAATTCTCATACTCTCCATTTGTTTCAAAGCAGTCGCCATTACCTGATCAATGATTTATATCCGCCACGATACGTTGTAACTAAATTACAAGAGATTTACGTCCTATCTGAACGCCACATCCACCGAGTCAACTTTTGGAATATCCCATTAATTTAGCTTTCAACGTAGCTAAAGGAAACGTATGTAACGAGTACATAGAATTCTTCGTAGCATAATGGATAAAGTCATGGTTCGATAACTACAAGGTTCGTGGTTCGTAACCCGTCTCGGATGTTTCAGATTTTTTAAATTCTTAATTTCTCAATTCCCAAGATCTTTCTCTGCCTTCGTAATCATCTGATACTCTATAAAGAGTTCTCCACCTTGATTCGACAACTGCCTAATGCGATCATCGCAGTTCGAAACCTTCCTTTCTTCTGTTTCACAAAATCGTCATAATACGAATGCTGTCCGATCATTTTTCTCCAATTCTAAATCTGTGTATATAAATCATCACTCTCTGTCTCCATACTTGAATATCTCTCTTTCTCTCCCTCTCTCAATGTCGCCCATGAACTCATATGTTTTGAGATCAAACCTTCGACTCTTGAAACCAAATGTAAGCTCTCTAGCAATGTGCTATCGTAACTCTATAGGCACTAAACTCTATAGACTAAAAAGCAGTGTCTTTTAGATTTTATTCGGGGAGGGATTCTCCGCCGACATAAGATTTTCACTTTTTAATTAGTGTATAACTGTACATTTGATCAAACAATACGTATTTATGAAGCTCAAGGGAGGGGGAATCACACCCACCTGTCCTGCCCAAATGACTCCCCTGGAACATTTGCTTGCAATTACTGAAAAGAAATGAAATGAATCATTGAATAACACTCATTTCTGTCAATAGGTATTTTTAGAGCTCTGTGCGTGCATTACAGACTTTAGGAAGCACAAAACCTACTGCCGTTATTGGCAATTTCCATACATTTCTTAGGGAGAATCTTACTAGCTTGCAGTCTTTAAAGAAGGGAAAGAAGGAAACTCAAGGTTTTATGAAGCTCTGGGAACATTGTGTGACTTTGTTTTAAATTTAGCTCTTTAAAATATTTTAGAACAAACGAATGGAAAAGACTTGTTTAGAGCTATAACGTTGTAAACTTGATTCCTGTTTCTTTTTCAGCTGAATGGAAAGAGTGTACTACGTCACACTCACTGCTTTAGACAAGGAGAGGTGGAGGAGGTAGAGGAGTTGTATTGAATACTATCAGCAACTAATCGATTGAGACATGTATTTCTGGATGCATAAGAAAACGGGGCAAGAGTTTGTTATTAATTTGGACTTAGAATTTTTGTAACAATTTCTATGCCGCGAACTGTACACTTTCATAATAAATCTATATTTGTTTATTAGAGAAATGACTTGTGTAGACTAAAGATTTGATATTTCATTTCATATGTACTCTTTCTTGTCTTTAAAAAATCTAATTATTCTATATATTTTCTCAGAATATAGATAGCAGAACTTAACAATTAGATACCATTTCTTGGCTGTAGAATTATATTGGATAATTCGTATATAGATGTAATGTCTCATAGTATTGGACCCTCAAACTTTGTATTTATTCAACAAAATTTCCTGAGTGCGCGCCTGGTAAATGCGTCAAATATTCTATCACGATTCGTTCATATGATCATTTCTATTAAGTCTCATAATGATTTTGTAGAAAAAGAAGTCACATTCGCTAACTTTTGATTGATTGAATAAGATTTTGAGGTGTTTGAATATGCTGTGTGTCTCCAGTAGGAGTCGGAAGATCCTTGGAGCTCTAGTGTTTTCCGTGGTTTGATTCAATTAAAGCCCCGAGTTCAATTAAAGGTGGGAGAGCATCAAATACATTACAGTAATCTCCTTTCTAAACTGTAAATCTCGTCTTATATAGCATAATCTCTAACAGAGAATGTAAGTACAAACTAAACAGTCATGAAGTATCTTGAGAAAACAATACAAAAGTACATAGACACAGCGTTCGTAATTAAAGGTGTCTCTGCAACTATCATAATAATTTGATACACTGGATGTTTCGTGTATACTGTTAACAGTTCACGAAAGAGCACACTGAGAAAAAATTGTAGGTGGCGTACTTGAAAAGATAGGTTACATGCGTAATTCCTGTAGTTTTTGGACTTAACGCACAGCAAACGTATAACTGAAAACGCATGTTTTATAATACTTTCCGTATAAGTGTTCCATCTACATGTAGGCCCTACTTCCCGTATGAAACAATGTAGGCGGTTAGGATCTCACATACAAATGGAGTATATAATATATAGCTGACGAAGGTAACATAAGTATATGCATTTGATATACGGAAAACTGTTAGATGTCAGACATCCTGCAACGGCATGATGTAACACCTAAGGGCAGTGCCTATGTAACATACGGATAACGTATGCTCCGTACTGATTTCTATAGTAAGCAAGAGGATATATTTGCACAATATACTGCTGTCCGGAGAAAGGATTTTTCTCTGTGCATGCATGGCAATTCAAATATACGAAAAAGCAGAATTTTCGAGTATATTGGAGATTGCATTTAGTATATTGTGAAATTGATGGTGAGTCTGTAGAAAGAGAATGAATGGCATAATACAAAATAATTCATTAAAATCATAGTAAATAATCCGACGTTGACTTCAAAAACTGAAACTTGTTTTTACCATATTAAAGAATATAAAAGCATTTAAGGAGTAGCGTAGCTCAAAATAGTCTTAGTGCATTAGCTACATTATCAACAGAGAAATAAATAAATAAATATAAAAACCTAAACTTTAGAAGAGTTATTGACAAGTTGATTGCCCAGAAGAACAACAGAAGTGATTTCATATACGAATGAAATATAACATTTGTTTATAAATTGGTACTTTTCATAATATATATATATACAGTGGCGTATTTAGGGGGTGGCTTCCGGGCTTAAGCCCCCTCGAAATCTTACTTAGTATAGTAAAGTAAATGAAGTATCTTGCAGAATTTTCACATTTCCAGGCAAAGCCCCCCCCCCGAAAGTTAGCAAAGCCCCTTTCGAAACAAAATCGTAAATACGACACTGTATATATATATATATATATATATATATATATATATATATATATATATATATATATATATATATATATAGTTATTTTCATTGATTATTTACAGTTTTTCTTTTTTAGACCACTGAAAGAATTCTAGAATAAAATTTTCTAACGACTGTGAACTACCGAAAAATTATGTCACGAGACGCCACTGCATTTTATTTATTTATTTTATTTTATTTATTTTATTTATTTAACAACCACCAGATACAGCTCAGAGGCCATTTTGCACTGGATATCTAACAACAACAACAATGGAAAGGATTTGGGAAGGCATCGGCCAGGGCCTGTTTAGTAGGTACCATCCCGGCATTTGCCTGGTAGAACTGAGGGAAACTCTGGAAAACCCCAGTCAGGATGGTGGGCAGCGGGAATCGAACCCACGACCTCCCGAATGCGAAGCCAACGCTCTATCACTTGAGCTACTACGCTTACAATCTATGGTTCCGTATAGTAAAACAAGTGTAACTGTTCGCGAAATAGTCCATCCGCCTTCACATCCAGTGCCGCTTACAATATCAAAAATAACCAAGAAATACAACCAGTTTCTTAACTTTCACTATTCTCTTTACCTGACTTTTTCTCATTCTTTCTCACAAACTTAAATAAATTCTCCAATTGACCTAGAAAATTTACTAAAATTGGCCCGGCAATACAGCACTTAACATAAATATTTATTTATGAAATATATAAAAAAATCTCATGAGTCGTATTTGAGAAAATCGTCCGAAAAACTCACCCCTCTAGTTCTTTGAAAGAGAGATGACATATCACAGTATTGAGTTGTTTTTGAAAAATTGTTTTTTGAAATATAAACAAAATTAGATCCGTTTTCGAAAAACTACACTTTTTTTATTTTCACCCTTCAGTAACCCTTTTCACCCATTTTTGTTTTTACCCTTACTTTTAAGGGTAAAAATAAAATTCGAAAAACTCTTACGGAGAATCACATAAAAATTTAAGTTTAAGTTTGGTTGAGATATATTGAACAATATGACCTCTAAGTGAGTGTACACTAAGTCGAACAGACAGACAAATGTCAAAAGTCATTTTTTTTTTTTAAGTATCTATGGGACACGAACAGCGGTGCAAATCTGTGTTCAACATTGGACGGGACATGTAAGACCGTTTCCCCTTTTTTAGCGATGTTAAAAATATTTATGAAGTTGAAAAACAATGCTGTGGTGGATCAGGGGAGCAAAGTTGTCTTCAACATTGGGAGGCGGGCAGATTTGAGGCTTATTCTGGGGAAACATCAATTTCATCTCACTTTTCTTTGTGGCAATCGGACACAAATCATCACATTTCTCGCCAAAGAGCACATTTCAAGCCGGATTACTGGGGGGGGGGGGGGGCAGTTTCCCCAAGTTCCAAGATTAGAGGAGATGTCCCCTCCATTACCCCCTCCCCGGAATTCACGCCAGTAGATACAGAACCTTCCTATATCGAAATCCCCCCCTCGAGATCAATTTTTTCACGATAACCATACTTTTCTCTCTGCCTTCGTTGCTCGAAAGTAAGAAAACAAACGTCTAGATGGTAATTGAGAAATTATTTCTGAAATTGATCTGATTGTCTCCAAAGTATGATTGTTATTGTTTATGCTTCAGAGTTTTTTTTCTCGAAAAGATCTAATGGAAAGTAACATAACATTCCTCTGCGGACTTCTATTTTTCATTAAAAGGCTGTGCGAGTTACATTACTTTCCACAGTTTGTCCGTTTTTTTTATCATCTCTATTTACAATATCAAAGCAGACTAAATTTGACCGTCTGAAGTGAAGATGATTTACAATCTTTGAAAAAAAGTGAGATACCTAAGCTACAGAGCTTGGCGCTCTCTTCCTGATATAAAATCGTATTATAAGTTTTGTTTGGTATACATTCAACCGTTTTGAAGAACATAGCCTGTATCTACCCTTGTGTAGGTTCCTTCTGACGTGATTTCAAGATGACTATTCGTTGGAATATAAAAATATTGTATGGGCTTACGCCACTTAGTTTGAAACGTCCATACCTTTTAATCCATTCATATCGAATTTCATATTTTTTATTCCAATACCAAGCACCTGAAACTTTAGATTATAAGTCTAAAATAACTCCTTGACATGGAGAATTTATTCATTTCCCCTTTAGACCCTCTAAAAACTAAAAATATTCACTTTTGGCAATTTTCCTGTGAATTAGTTCCGAAAAGCTACAATCATGACAAATTTTATCATTCTAATCCTGACGAAAGTGTCCAATAATTTGGGATGTAGAAAGGTATGCCCTGGAAATAACATGGGGAGAATTTTTCAATTTCCCATAAAATCCCACTAAATTTGGAAATTTTTATTTCCGGTACTCTAATGAAAACGTACAAGCATACTGAATTTCAAGTTTTTATTCCAAGTAACTAAAACTTGAGATTATATGTCAAAGAAAAGCCCATTTAAACAGCATGGGAGAATTTCTTCATCTCCCATTTAGAGACCCCAAAAATTGAAAATATTAATTTTTAGAAATTTTCCTGTCAAAATTTCTTATAGTGTTGAAAAGCTTCAATCATGCTAAATTTCAACTTTCTGCGTCAACTGGAAGTAGCCGTTACTTTATGTCAGTGAATGTGTGAGTTTATGTAGTTTTATACATAGTTAGGATTAATAAAAGGTACGGCCCACCGCACTAAGCTTTCTCACTCCAATTCTTTAAACTAAATCATATTACGCTGCAGTTATTAATGAATCATTTTCTTCTAAAATATGATCCAAATTAGAAGGCATTTTTTTTTGAAAACTTCGACCAAAGATAATCAGTCCCAAAACTAAATTATCTACTTTGTAATTTTTGCGATAAGAAATGACTTAAAAATAGCAACAAAACAGCATGAGTCGAATTAAAATCATTCCCTAGAGTACATTAACCCTTATGAATATATTAATTTAAGTGATAGATGTAACGTTTTGCAAATATTATTGAAATATTTATTTATGAACTATGAGCAAACTTCTCTGAGTCGTTTTTGAGAAGATCGTTCGAAAAGTGTCACTCCAAGAATAAACTACTATTTGTACATTCTTTCATAACAAATGACTTATGCCACATTGTCAGGTTATTAATGAATTATTCAAATATGAAATATGAACGAAATCGCCTGTCTTTTTTTGTAAAAAAGAATCGTCTTAGAACTCACCCCTTGAATAAACTATACCTCTTACGTCTTTTCAGGACAAGCGAGCTGTCATATTATCAGCTTGCTAATGAAGTATTTAGTTACGATATAGGATCAAAATAGCAGGATTCGTTTTTAAGAAAATCATCCGAAAAAAAATAATTCCAAGAATAAACCATTCACTTGTAGAGTTTTCAAGATAAACGAATTAAACCATTCTCTGATATAATTAATGAAATTTTTTGTATATGAAATATGAACAAATTCGCTGGAGTTGTTTTTGTGAAAGTTGTTCGAAAAACTTGCCCCCAAGAATAAATTACCCTTCATACATTCTTTCTGGACAAATGAGTTATCCAGTGGTGCTATTCTAATGTTTTAACAATCGCTTCTGTATCTATCTATCTATCTATCTATCTATCTATCTATCTATCTATCTATCTATCTATCTATCTATCTTTAGCTGCTAGGGGTCTAAAAAGGTCGAAATAATAGATAAGTTCTAAATTTTCTAACTTTGATTTCTTTGCTCCTCTCTATACTATATTGACTAAATCTTGATCTGAAGAAATGCGTGAAGCAATAAAACTATGAATATGCTATTGCCATCAACACGTTCTGTTCTAATTTAGTTTTCGGAATGTCATGATATATTTCCTAAAATATCACTATTTTTGCAAAAATGACTTTTGATGTCACCGTTTTACAAAGAAATAAGTATAAAAAGCTTTATCGACCCTATTATCTATTCACAAATAAATATTTTGTTGTTTTTTAAGAAACAAAATGTATTTTGTTCATTACATATCACCAAGGCATCTTTCTGTGAGGCGAAAAAGTCGAAGGACAAAAAAGTTTATATTTTCGAATAAATTTTGTTGAGAGTGGTAAAGGACTATGAGAAACATTGTTATAGAAAGTTTCGTTAATTGATTTTAATAAATAACATATTTATACATATCTATAATTTTGAGGGGTTTAAACGGGACGAAATGTTTCCAATAATTTGGATTTTTTAAAAATAACAACAATATTTTACATCTTATTGCAATGAATCTGACATAATTCAATCTAAGTAGCATAAGAAACGTTTTCCCGAGACGTGTCAGTAATTAGATAGAAATAACGTTGATCGATATGACGATATTTTTTATGGTCAAGGGGTTTTTTCGGGACGATTTTTGGTTATTTCCAGGTATCCAACTCTCAACAGAATGTGTAAGAAAATGTCGGCAACTGTGAGCGTACTCTTTAAAACGTCTCCTCTCAAGCATTTCTCATTTCATAAACTATTCTGTTTAAACAGTTCACAGAAACTAGGATGGAAAATTGACAAAAACAGTGTCTACCAACATTTCAGATAGAACATCATTGCCATAACAATTGCTTCAGAGAAAGTCACACCACCGTTCGCTCATAGCAAACAGCATTGAGAAGGGGGAAATATGTAGAGGAGGAGCCCTCCCCACGTGCGTCACGCAGCAGCTCAATAGTTGATTGACACCTGAAGTTCCTTTATAACTGTTTTCTTCCGCTGGTTATAAACCAGTAAAGCGAACAAGAAAGACTGGTTACAGATTTCAATAACAATTGTATAGGCTGTGCTCTACACAAACATATTTAAAGCTGAGAAAATATGTAGAAGCCCTGGACTAAAAGACACACATCATTTGAAATATTATAATAAATAACTACAATACATGTATATAGAATAAGAAATACATGTTACTCAATGATAATTAAATAATCCAGTGTAACACCACTCTACAATATATCCCATATTTTCAGGAACACCATCAATAAGACCATTATATTACTGTTTTATTTATGGTTTAGTGTCTCACTGGTAATTACACTGAAAGGAGAAGTTCCGACTTCATATGATCGCATGCAGTTTTTATATGGTTTCTTGCCTTTCACTCCTTACATTGTGTCGTTTATTATTATTATTATTATTATTATTATTATTATTATTATTATTATTATTATTATTATTATTATTATTATTATTATTATTATTATTATTATTATTAGTGAGTTGAGTTGATTTTGAGTTTAACGTCCGTTTCAGCAGCAAAGCTGGATGAAAAGTGGACGTACTGATTAACGTGGAATCCGAAACACATGAGCTCCTACTGGGAATCGAACCCAGGTACCCCACGCCACAGACGCATACGCTATTCTCTTAGCTATGGAGATACTACTACTACTACTACTACTACTACTACTACTACTACTAATAATAATAATAATAATAATAATAATAATAATAATAATAATAATAATAATATAGTTTAAATTAAAAGACAAATTCTGACCAAAGCATATATTAACTAATAAATAATAGCATTACAGTTTCGGTAAATTGTTTTGGTTAGACTTTGTCTTTTAATTTATACAAGAATTTCCAAAGCTAGAATGAGTGATATTCAAATAATATAGTTAATAACATCAAGAAATTTTGAAAACAATAATTTTGGGAGAAAATAGTTTTTGTGGTGGTAAATTGAAGAAATGAAATTAACACTAAAAGCATTTGCGAGATTAAATGTTTTTATAAACTAAACTACTTCCCTGATATTCGAGAAAACCGCACTCAATGTTTTTAATTTCTTCATTTTATCTTCTCAAAAATAGTTTCTTCTTTTTAATGCATTTTATAAAAACTTTGCTTTGTTATAATTTCAGCATCATCTTTACCAAAGGATTTACCAATGAATAAATGAGAAGTTTATTTATGACCTCTTTCTAGTACCGAAGCTATACGTTGCTTGAAAACAGTAATGGTTTTAGATTAGGTGTGAAAAGTAATATTGTTGAAATGGTGGGAAATCCACATTTAACATGCCCAGGAGGAATTCAATTGCTCCAAGGGGCTCCCTGTCACTCTCTGAAATAATCACTGCTTGAAAATGAAATCTCTGAGTTTAGTGCCACACAATTATGGTCCAAGGCTGAAGGAGATGGTAGCGAATGAAACAAACAAGTGATGGTAAAATCTTGGCGATATAAAAATCAGGAGGTAATGGAAGGTCTTCGAGAAAACCCGTGCACATAGTTTTCATCCTTGGCGAGAACCAGGACCAAAGCAGGGGCCACATATCCTAAGAAGTAGATAGGTGCTCTATCACTGAGCCACCGAGGTTTCCGTATAAGTGAATCCATACCTCAAGATCGAATCAGATCTACGTTAATAAGTTCAAATTTTAAAGCTGATCAAGAATCGAACTCGGAGCCTCTTACATCACGCTCGTTAACCACTAGAACAGAGCGGGGACTGTAGGGGGTGAAATACAGGGACCTGATCCCTATTAATTGTAACTTCCTGAAGTTAGCTCTCCACTCATCACAAATATATATTCCAAATATTATACTTTATTCCTTTTAAGTCATTTTTAGTACTCAAAGAGCATGTTCCCTAAAAATCTCGAAATCTAATTTTGTAAAACAAACACAGGAGCGGATCCAGGATAGCGATCGGGGGCGATCGCAACCCCAAGAATAGGATTTAAAAAAAATAAAACCCATTACAAAGTTGTAGCTCTTGATTTTTTTAAAAAAACATTGTATTATAATTATAGAATAAAACCTAAAATAAGTAAGTCTTCAATTGCAGAAGTTAAATGAATCAATACATCTCAATAAATTACTTGCATTGGAATTCTTGCTCAGAAAATGCCCACTTTCGAAAATGTAGGTGGTAAACAGTAAGCTATAAACCCATTTGTCCGCAAGTGTTTGCCAATATTCCTTAGGACTTTGACAGTACAGAAAGTCAATAAACGTAATGGTTCTGGCATTTTACATGCAAGTGCAATTGAAAATACAAAGAAGGAAGTAATATAACTAGCGTATGAATAGAAATTAAAGTTCATGATTCAAGAAGAATTCGTATTCTTCTTCTTCTTATTATTATTCTACTGCTACTACTGTTTATTATTATTATTATTATTATTATTATTATTATTATTATTATTAGTAGTAGTAGTAGTAGTAGTAGTAGTAGTAGTAGTAGTAGTAGTAGTAGTAGTATTTGTAATCCATCCGTATCAACGTTTAAACAAGTCAACATGCATGGCAGTGTATGGCAGCCAAGTTACGCGAAGAAAATGAAAACTGGCCTGCACTGCCGTAAGCATATTATACACAACTAGAGATTTGGGTAAAATCGCCGATTTCGAGGCTCTGTAAAACCGATTCTAGTAACGGGAAGAAACATAAAATTTAGAATTTAAGGAGATATCCGAGAGATGTGATCATATACCAAATCTCACATTCCTACCTTCAACCATATTCGAGCACTGGACCCCTAAAATATGCAGTTTTCAGGCTCACTGACTCACTGACTCACTCATCAAATTGATTAGGTACTTCCCAATGAGACAGAGACGTGAAACTTAGCACAAAGGTACCTTATAATGACCTGAGTATAGAAAAAGTGCGAAATCTGATGAATGTGCTATGGGAAATTTTACATGGGCAAAAAACTGTCCTTAGCTAAGCAAGAAATCGTTTCACTCACTCACTCATCAAATTGATAAGGTACTTCCCAATGAGATAGAAACGTGAAACTTTGCATAGAAGCACCCTATAATGACTCGAGTACAGAAAAAGTTGGAAATGTGAGGAATGTGTTATGGGATTTTTTTATGGGCTAGAGACTGTCCTTAGCCAAACATATATAGGTTCGTCCTCTCATTCATCAAATTGACTACGTGCTTCTCAATGAGATAGAGATGTGAAGCTCTTCTTAAAGGTACTTTATAATGACTAGAGTGTGAAAAAGATCCGTAATGTGAGGAGTGTGCTATGGGAAATTTTTCATGCATGAAAACTGTCCTTAGCAAAGTAGAAATCGGTTCATTCATTCACTCATCACATTGAGTTGCTAGTTTCCAATGAGATAGAGATGTAAAACTCTGCATAAAGGTACCTTATAATGACTTGAGTGTGATAAGTCCGAAATGTGAGGAATTTGTTATGGGAATTTTTTTTATGGGTGAAAAATTGTCTGTAGCCATTAGATACTTTCCAATGAGATGAAGATGTGAATGTCTACACAAAGGTAGCTTATACAGTAATAGCTTGAATATGAAAAATGTCCGAAATTTAAGGAATGTGCTATGGAATTTTCTATAGGAGAAAAACTGTCCTTACTCAAACAGAGATCGGTTCATTTACTCACTCATCATTGATTAGGTGCTTCCAAATGAGATAGAGATTTGAAACTCAGCATAATGGTACCTACCTTATATAATGACTTATCTAAGTAAAAGGTTCCAAATTTAAGTAATGTACTATGGAAATTTTTATGGGCCAAAAACTGTCCATTAGGTACTTCTTAATGAGAAAAAGATGCGAAACTCTATGAAGGTACCCTGTAACGGCTTGAGAATGAAATTTGAGGAATTTGCTATGGAAAATTTTTCATTGAAAAAAAAAAAAAAAAAACTATCCTTAAATCAGAAATCGGGAACGATTCCGTTATTAAACACATCACGTGCATTGTGATAATGTTGTCAATCGTCCGAGTAGTCGAGTTGGTGCCCTCCTCGCTTTCTATCACGTGCGCCTTTGGAGTATGGGGTCCAGAATTCGATTCCCGGTAGAAGAGCCTTTGGAATTTTAACTCTCCTCGATGTTTCTGTGTTCGTGTCCCTGTCGTTCTAGATTAATAGAAAAACGAGCTAAGGTCACCGAGAAAAATCCGTTATCCGGACATCGGTATATTGTAGAAGTATACGGGATCCTTATGTTTACTATAGAAATCAAAACTTAACATACGTTATCCATATGCTACATACGTACTGGCCTCTTTCCCGCGTAGATGTTACTCAGTGGCATTACAGGATGTCTGACATCTAACAGCCTTCCATACATTACGTACGTCAACTATAAGTTAGAAACGGCCATCTGTATGTGAGATCCTGACTGTCTACATAGTTCTTTCCTTTGTGCGGAAAGTACGTTTATTCGGAACACTTATACGGAAAGTATGTTTAAAATATACTTTTTCAGTTATACGTTTAGTGTACGTTAAGTCCAAAAACTGCAGGATTTACATATGTAACCTACGTACACCAAATACCTACCTATGTAACCTATGTACCTACGTACATTTTTTCTCAGTGTGCGAGTAAAAAAGTGAAAGCTAGTAATAAGTAGTTAAGCAAGTTAATGAGGCATATTCTGTGCATCAGTTAACTTTTAAAAACGTGGGCTAAGACACGTACATACTGCCGTAAATTTCGTGGTTGGAAACCCAGACAAGGGAGCCAATATTGTTTTTCTTTTTTCGGTGAAGATTTTCCCTTTATTGCAGTCATTTGTATTAAATAGATATTGAAATTAATTGATAAGTAAGAGATTGTAGAAGTGAGGATATTTATAATTAATGAAGTTTCCGAAGAAATGAGAAATTTAATTGTTCGAGTTTATGTGAGACTAGCAACAAGATGTAACGGATTTCGTAAATATATTGGTACCACGAGTTGTATTATGGTTACCACAGTCATTATGTAAAAATGTTCTTGATGTTTGTCTCTATCTGTGAACAGTGTGCGAATCTCTTACGTATCAGTCTTTTCATCAACAGTGAATTTCGTGCCTTTGCTCTTCATATTTCCTGAATTTGCCCACCTGGGGATCGCCCCCACGCGTCCGCCTTTGCTCGGCCTACTTCCTCACACCACTTAAGCTCACAATTCTACCGAATTTCAAATTTCTTTTTCTATCTCAACTATCTAAAACATAAGATTTTGTATCCCAGGAAAACGCCTATTTAAATAACATGGGGTTTCCTTCATCTCCCTTTAGATTCCTTAAAAACTAAAAAAAAAAAAAAAATCACTTTTAGCAATTTTCCTGTAGGTTAGTCGCGGGAGGCTACAATCGTCCCAAATTTCATCATTCTTATTCTGCCGGAAGCAGTCTTGGGAAGTAACGTAACGCAAGTAACGCGTTACTTGTAACGCGTTACTTTTTAAGTAACGTTTCCTAGTAACGCGTTACATTTTTTCCAAAGTAACTGTAACGGTAACGCGTTACAAATTTTTAAATAACGTACCTAATTTGCGTTACTTTTTCGCGTTACATTTCGAATGAGTAACTACAATATATGTTTATTATTTTTCGGAAACAAATGTTTCTTTCCTGTAAGTGAATTTCCCAGAATGGAACAATGGAGCACGAACGATGTCAGTGACCGACAATTCCTGCACTGTTCGCCTTTTCCCGTTTCGCCTTATGACCTCTAGCAATGAAATTAGCATGTAAAACCTGTTATCACTTTTCATCTTAATGCAAGGCGGAACGGGAAATCTCGATGTGCATTTTCCCGTTTCGCCTTACGAACTTTACGTTGGTAGGCTTGCAAATACATCCATAGATACAATTTGATTTGTTTGTTAACATAACAAAATACAGTGCCACTTGCTGCTTTTGAAAGATGAGGATAGCCTCAGGGAAATCACGTGTACTGATTGCAAGCACCTGGAAGATTTTGTCTTAGATTTTGACAGCTCCAAATCAACACATTCAGTGAGTGAACTACGAGTGCAATGGTACTGGTAGTCTATTTTACTTTGAATGGTGTTGTTTTTATAAAGATGGAGAACGAAAATTTTTTATCGTTCGAACATTTGAAAGAAGATGATGGTGAACAGCAGTGGCGTATTTAGGGGTGGGGCTTCCGGGCTTAAGCCCTCCCCCCGAAATCTTACTTACTATAGTAAAATATATAAAATATCGTGCAGAATTTTCACATTTTCAGGCAAAATCGTAAGTACACCACTGCTAAACAGAATTTAAAAGTAAAGTGGAGCCCCGGCGGGAAATATTTATCAACAATTAGGGTGCTATAATGAACGACATTCAGTAAGGGTTTTATATGAATAAACAGTGTTGTGATGAGCAGGCCTACTTTATTGATATAATGTTGATGGTATGTAATATTAGGGTTCTTTTAGATCAGTTTGCATATCCTAAAGTCCCGTTGATTATAGAGTTTGGAACAACTAGCTTTAAAAAGCATGTATCGATTTTAGAGTTATTGACAATTTTGATTCACCCCCAGTTCATGTATTCTCATTTTGTCAGTTGTAGTGTAATGTTTTTCTATATTCTGTATTTTTAATTTTACATAGTAACATTGTACATAGTAACATTGTTATTATTATATAATTAGTTTAGCAGAATAATAATAAGCAACCATTTTTTCTAAGGCATAGGGATGGGCACGAGTCAAGCTAAAACTCGACTCGAATCCAAGTCGAGTTTCGAGTCGAGTCAAAAGTAATATTCTCTAGTCGAGTTCCGAACCGATTCACTGTTTTTGGCGTCGAGTTTCGAGTCGAGTCGAGTTTGATAAGTGGCCCGCTCGTTTTAACTCGTTTTGAAATCATGGGCTGATTACACTGGAAAGCGAAAGCCATGAGAAATGTAAGCTAAGCAGTTATATGGAATACTTTTAGTGTTGCTCACGAGAGGGGACACTGCTCACATCTCGTCTAGTCTCGATAGCGAGACTACAAGAGATTTTTTATAACAAGCTTAGCTCGGCTCGGCTTAACTAAGCCGATGGCTCGAGCCGGCTCGCTTGGGGTGAACCATCGGCTCGAGCTGGCTTGGTTGGGATAAGCCATCTGCTCGGTTCGACTCAACTGAGCAAAGGCTCTAGCCGACTCGGTTGGGTGAGTTGTTGGCTCAACTCACTTCTTGGTTTTAGTCGATAGTGAATGAGCTGTGAGCCGATCTGCTCGAGTCGTTGACAATTCTAAACCCGGGCCGAGCAGTTTTGAAGATATTTGGCCAGTACCCTATAACTTTTAACAACGTTTGGCTCGAGCCCGAATACTGAACCTAGACCCTCAACCCAAATTCAGAAGCTCGTGAACAATGTCCTTTACTGCTAGACTTCACGACAACCGAGGTTGGCAATCAACTACATCAACTACTTTTTTAGTATTCATATATAAACCGCCTATCTTTCATGTTTATACACAGTGTTGTTATAATAATAATAATAATAATAATAATAATAATAATAATAATAATAATAATAATAATAATAATAATAATAATAATAGAAGAAGAAGATGTAGTAGTAGTAGTAGTACCATTGATAATAATTATATTGTCTATGTAAGATACTTGAAGAGAGTACTCGAAACTATACACCAGATTTGACTCGACTCGACTCGAAACTCGACCCAAATTCGAATGGAGTTGAAGGAAATTTTTCAAGCCGAGTTCTCGGGTCGAATTCAAAGATGTCTGTTTCTAGTCGAATAGAGTTCCAAAGAAAACTTGCTCGAATTCACTCGTGCCCATCCCTACGAGTAACGCAGTATGGCATTTTAGTCAATGTTACATTACATTAAAATGTTCATATAGTTGTCAAGTAAAAATTTGTCCTTGCATTTACATAAATCGATTCAGAACGTGTAATAATAATAATAATAATAATAATAATAATAATAATAATAATAATAATAATAATAATAATAATAATAATAATAATAATAATAATAATAATAATAGGAATAATAATAATAATAATAATAATAATAATAATAATAATAATAATAATAATAATAATAATAATAATAATAATAATAATAATAATAGCGGTAGTAATAGCAATACGGAAAACTGAAGTAATAAGATTTTTTCCACATATTCAAGTTTCGGACCTAAAAGTAACGCGTTAGTAACGCGTTACTTTCGAAGTAAAGTAACAGTTACTTTTTTGAGGCAAGTAACGCGTTACTAACGCGTTACATTTTAAGAGAAAGTAAAGTAACTTGTAACGCGTTACATTTTTACAAGTAACTTACCCAACACTGGCCGGAAGTGAATAAACATTTTGGGGTGTAGAAGACGTCCAATATAAATAACATGGAAATGGTTTTTCAGTTCCTCATAAAACCACTCTAAAGTTAGAATTGTTTATCTTTACTGATTACTTAGGTAATACTAACGAAAACGTAGAAGCATACTGAATTTCAAGTTCTTATTCCAATTCCAAGTTTCTAAAACATGAGATTATAGGTCCAAAAAAGACCCATTTAAATAACATGGGGAAATTCTTCATCTCCCTTCATCATTTCAACTTTCCACGTCAACCGGAAGCACCTCTTTAATTTATGTCAGTTCATGTAGTTTTATATACAGTTGGATATGTTGGTGGCAAATATTATTAAGATTACAAGCTATTTGAAAGGTGTATATCATTGGAAGGAAAACCCGAAGCAGTATGAAACTGCGCAACATGCGCGTCATGTAATGAACTCCGTAATTTCGCAATGTGGAATAGCAGAGAACAATTAAATATATTTAAACACCAGCCATGTCTAGTGATGTAGCAGCGAGGATTCAGCATTAAGGGTTTTGGGCCCTGTTGATACTCTTCGTATTTAGGTAATGAAAAATGAGATGTTAGCGATCGTGATTTTGTAGTTCGGGTAAATGAATTAGAATCACGTTTGGACATAACTCTCTGACAGATATTTAATAGAATAAATCCTCTCCGCTGTTCTAGTGGCTAGCATGTGCGCCTTTCTTGTACGGCGTCCTGGGTTCGATTTCCGGTGGGAGAGAACTTGGGAACTAATGTTGCATGTGACACATTATGACTCCTTTAAAAATGTACAATTTTAAATTTAAATCCAATAATATACCACAATTAAGATAAACGATATTGACATGGTGAATTACAAAAAGAAGTGAAATATGAACAAAAACACCAGAGGTACAAAAAGTGCAGCCAAGTTCGTCAGCCTCAAAAAGTGTTGAGATGAGGATGGATGAACCAAGTTCCTTGGCCCTGCATCCGAAACGAACACTGGAACTTCGCGCGAGGTGTCAAGGAAAATGATGCTAAGGAACCTTAGGGATAGTGGTGGTGGGCGTGGTGGGTTTGGGACCACCACCAACCTTAAGAATATCAACTTTGCTAAGGCGCTAAGGCACATATACAGTATACTGCAGTAAGATTGGTGGTTCGAAACTCAGACAAGGAAAACTTATATTCCTTCACGAAGTGTCAAGGTAAATGATGTTAACGAGCCTTGCGGATGGTGTTTGTGAGTGTGGTGGATTTGGGGGTCACCATTAGCCTTATGGCTGAAATGTCCCGGCCGTGAAACTAGGAACAGACATCTTAATGTATTCGAATATGTTAGACATCTCGCGCCAAGTTCCAGTGTTCGTTTCAGATGCAGTGGTAAGGAACTTGGCTCATCCATCCTCATCTCAACACTTTTTGAGGCTGACGAACTTGGCTGCACTTTTTGTACCGCTGGTGTTTTTGTTCTTATTAATTCTACAGAAGAGTCCATTCCCTTTTCTAAAATTGTTTGACTTTTCGTTTTTTCTTTTTTCTTTTTTGCAATCTATTATGACCTTGTTTTGAGCTCGAACGACTGCCCCCCCCCCCAATATTCAACTTGGATCCGCCTCTAGTTACACAATTAAGGAATTATCCACAGAAAGATACATTTAAAATTTTTTGTTGTTTATTACAAGCGCTTGCGTGCGTGGAATAAAAAGAAATTTCTATTTTACGTAGATACCAATGTAAAGTAAAGCTAATTAATGTTAACTGGAAAGCAAAGTTGTTAATGTTTAATTTAGTCGGCAATGTCCTAGTGAGATCAGCGAAGTTAAATAGTACCGGATCTGGCCCGAGTGACCATGCGTACTCATTACATGGTATCGGCATTTCGGTATACACCCAGCGTCGTGAGGACAATTGGGGAACTACTTGAATGAAAGTATCGAACTCGGTGACTTCAACATTCGGCCATTCAAGATTCGTCTAATAACCTCAGGCAATGACATTTGCAGATGTTAACTCAAGAGAAAGTGTAAGCGAATCTTGAATTCAAGATTGCCTAATGTGAAATTATGTTGGTAGTACTGACAAGAAATGACACAATTTAAGAAATTTGTAGTTTCTAAATTTAAAAAAAAATAAAAATAAAAAGTACACATCAAAACAGTATAAGCGCAATTACACTATATGACTAGATATTATGTTTGACTCCAAGATATGAAAATATTACATGAAGTTACAAAATGCATTACAGAAAATATAAAATGAAGTCACAAATTCGACGAGAGTTTGCATAATTCATGAAATAAAATTAAACAAAGCACCAAAGATCAGTATAAGCACAATTACGGTATAGATAGCATACGCTTGACATCAAGCATCACCATTAAAAGTGTAAATTTTTAATTAAGTGCAAACTGTTTTAGTGCAGTATGCAGGGGTCTGAACCGAAAAAAAAAATAGTAACAATAAAACTTATGGGACAGATTCTTCCCATCAAGTATAGACATATCCTAAAAGTGATCAGATATTCACTTAAGCTTCACCCAATATGGCTGCCATATCTCATGTGATCGCCGCAGTCTATAGAATATCCATGTTTCCTTGATTTCTTACCTTTCGTTCAATTATACGATTTTGAAACTTGTAACAAAATATTTTGTAAACAAATTTCTTCTTGCTTGATACAATCTCTGTAGGTTAGGTAGATATAAAGTTACAAATGAAGGAAAGGGTTGTGTCGTTTAATCTTGTATCTGTATTTTTTTTTCTCAAGCGTATTTTTCTGATTTTTCATAAAGAAAGCAGATTTGATCAATCAGTCAAAATGTTTAAATACGTGAAAATACAGGAGGAAACATGGATGATGTGATGATATTTTTACATGAATTTTCAGGATGTAACATGGCTTTGTCTCTGTTCCAATAAGGGAAGAAAACCTCTGAAACTACTCAAGAGATAGACAGTTAATTGTAACAGGTTATGAGTATATTCAATAATTCTACCACGAATTCTGAAGAACTAGTAAAAGTGGGATAACGTTTCCAATTATACTTTTATGCATCCCATGGGATGACGCACTCGCTTTCTGTCGATATTTCACATACAGAAGACTTATTTCACACCAGTCACTTACTCCTCAGTTTTACTCTTAAGAGCAAATGTGAGCAGAGGGCACGTATAGAAAGTGTACCATGAGGAGCTAACTTTGCTGGAGCAACATATTCAAGTAATTGATATGGGGGAGCAACATATTCAAGTATTGAGGATCGGAAGAGAAAATGGAGAACGCTACCTAGTTCGTTGTTTGGAAATAGCAGCACCATTTTTTTTTAAAGCTCGTGTATTGGAAATGTAAAACTCTCATGTACTTGGGCCTATTGTTTATGTTCGAGATTGTTTCACTCAGACATGCAGTGGCGTAACTAAGGGCTTGGGGGCCACCCAGCAGACAATGTGGAATGGGGTCCCTTCTCTACGTCCTACATTACGATTTGTGGCCCCGTGATGGCTTCGCCCCCCCTTGCAATGCGGGACCTGCGGGGTCCTTATTTACGCCCAACCGTATCGTTTATGTCCCAACAGTGTACCGTGCCAGGGATGGACTTTTTTTTTTGGTCTTTTATGTACCATAAATTATTTCTATCACTTATAAAAAACTGAATTTTGCTTAAATAACGTTTTCTCTACAGATTATTTTGCTAAATAAGATTACAGAAACTTCCGTATAATGCCCTATTGTTCTCAAATGCATCATATTTTGTATATGTCAAGTGTAATTCTAGCATGTTCACATATTTTCTTTCTCTATTTTTTTACTTATATAAATATTATTTGTATAAACAAGCAAAGAAATCAGAAAAATACGCTTGACAGAAACACAGGCACAACATTAAGCGATACAAGCCTATTCCTTCATTTCTAGATTTATATCTACCTGACCTACAGAGATGAATATACGAAAGAAACGTAATTTTATTCACAAAAATATTTTGTTACAAGTACCAAGACCGTATAATTGAACCTAAGCTAAGAAATCAAGGAAAACATTATTTTTCTATACACAGTGTCGGCCAAATTGAATATGGCAGCAACATTGGATGTAGCTGAAGAGGAATGTTCGGGAACTTTCAGAATATTACTATACTTGATAAAAGGAAACTATCCTGCAAGTTTCGTTAGGCTACCAATTTGCGCTGGGTTTGTCAAAATTTTCCGCTACATACTGGACTATTTAATAAGAACGTGAAAATACTTTCAAGAAAAAATGATAACTATTAATAAGGTGCAGGACTACCAACGTATGTGAGCTAAACGAAGTGCTTTAAAAAATCAACTTTCGCCTAGTAAGAAAATTAACTGTGTCATCGCTTTGATTGACGTTTGCATAGCTAGGAGGTATTAGGCGAATCTTGAATAGGCGAAACTTGAATCCCGGTGAACTCCCGTCTAGTAATCCAGCATTAACGGCGAGGGGGGGCGATGTGCTGACCACACATCACTCCAAAGGCATGAGTGCCGTAAAACAGCTTTCAAGCCATGGTCCCATAAAGGCTGTTACGCCAGTGTTTTCTTAAAGTTTAATTCAGTGATGGTAGGTACTATTCGGAGATCTATTATTTTTCTTTCTCCATTTTGCATAATTATGTTTTTGTTTTTCTCGTTATTATATATATAAAACATTCTAGCAGTTTCGATTTGCTCGACTACAAACACGGAAGTGTACGATAATTTGGAACTATTCATACTGTTAGGTCAAAAAAAAAAAAAAAAAAAAAAAAAAAAGGCTGTATACCTATATAATATATCACAGTCTTATGAGCTTGTATAAGAAACAGAAAGTGAAATCTGAACTAGGAGAGATATCTGAGTTTGAATCTCGTGTTTGGTGACACAACCCGAGACCATAGATAATACAAGATGATTGTTGGATTTGAGTTTAGTGTCCCGTTCTGCACCAAGGCTATATGAGACGCGGACCTACAGCTTAATGTGTAACTATAATATTATGGAGAATAAGCGCATCCTAAGGTTGCAATAAGCTCCTGTTATAAAGTGTCAATTAAAGTTGGTGTTGTGAAAGGTAATTAAGGATTTCATCCATTTGAAACAAATATTGTATTAGTAAAATATCTATTTGTTAAGATAATGAACGTGATTTTCTTTATTTAACATGGCAGTCAAAGAAGAATTAATGGATAATAAATACGAAATTGTAAAATTTAAATATCCTATCGTTTAAATACATTCTTGCTACTATCGACGGCATTATCTGGTAGGAATGTTGAATAACCCTGATTCAGCAGGAAGAAAATAAGCTATAGTATTGAAGTTGATTGATTAGAGTTTCACTATATAACAAATATTGAGGTTATATGAGACAAGATATGTTGTTTAAAGTGAACTGTGGATCACTATTCGAGTTTTATCCAAGGCTTGATATACGTACTAATGATTGAATCCGCAAACACGCATACGAAGCACGAGCATTGCAACTTAGCTACGAATGGACACACCATTCAATAATTCTAATTCAAGAATGAAGGCTAAAAATAAGAAAGATGAAACGACAGTCTGTAAGATGATACTACTTTCACATTTTTTATTTCACACTACTTATTCCGAGACGAAATCGAGACTTGCCATTCTAAATCGAGACAAGCGTTTATCGAGACGAGATCAGGATCGAGGCCATTATTTGTCAAACGAGACAAGCCCTACACTGCGGTCTCGTCTCTATACCATCCCTAATCCGAACTCCTCTAAATTGGACGATTCTCTAAAAGAAGTTGAAAGAATTACAGGCTCAACAACCATTTGTAACATAGTTTAGAAAATGTTCATGATTTTTTGATGATGAACTTTATACCAATTTACCAACATTATTAGGGAACTATTCACACAGGTCCTGAGAATAATCAAGAAATCACCACTGGAACTGTTCACATAGGCGGTGACAAATATAACTATGTGTAAAATTTTGGATGGCTGATGCCGTGAAAATTCGGTGTACAGAAAATTCGGTGTACGGAAAACTCGGTGTGGGGAATGTTCGGCGTAAAGAAAGATTCGTTGTAGTAGACAGTAGTATTTATTAAAAACTTAACTTTGAGCATAAATGAGCGTATTAGTTTTAAGTTCAAACTTTGTGTAGAACGTACTTTTACTGTCTGCTATACCAAATTTTGAAAAATTGTGATCGTGAAATAATTTGAATTCTAGATTTCGACGGATTTTAGCATTTCATGGCCCTTACATGACGAGAAATTTGTTTATTGATGTCCGTTTGTGTGATTTAGCGAAGCGATCATCGATACCAATCGACTTTTCATTTAAAACTTAAGTTTTTATGCTGTTTTGGAGGATGTCTCCTAGAATTTTATATTAAAAAAAAAAAAAAAAAGGTTACTAGACGGGTAAAGTTGAAAATTGTAGATTTTTCAAAAATGTTCTGACGATTTTATGTATATTTTATAAATAAATATTTAAATTTAAATTCTTCAAAAACGACGTAGTTTATTTATGTTACTCAAAGGTGTAAAAATAAATGCCTCAACTAAAGTATCTACGCCTGATTGGAGGAGAAGTCAATAAGGAGTCAATAGGGTTGCAGTACTTATTTACCTTAAGGCAAACAAACTAAAGTGTCTGATTGGAGGAGAATTAAACTATTTGTACAAATATTATATGATAAAACCATCCTGCTTTATATTGCCCTTTCCACTAAGACTTTTTTGATCAATATATTTTTGCATCTTACATATGTATATGCAGAGTGATACTCCCGGATTCATTGGGCTCTAGAATTTCCAACTAAAGTCCGGTTTTCATGCGGTTTGTTGCAAATTATCAAGGGAGAATGGGGGGTTTATGGGACTATGTTTACTTGTTTAAATTCATCCGGGGTAATATCGAGCAGGCCGCAAGAAAAACAGCAAATATTCGTCATTGTACGTTACAGTTCGAATGAGATATTGGATATTTGAAGCGAAATTGAAGAATACAAATTAAGTGTTAGTGAGAATACAAATTAAGTGTTAGTGAAATGAAATGAAATCTTTAAGTTTTATGTCCAACAACATCCGCCAGCGGTGTCCGATGCTTCCCTGCCTTACTCAGAAGAGATCCTGTTTCCTGCAATTTATTCACTAGCGACCATATTATGTTCCTGTTTGGGGCAGAACGTGAGGCAAAGTTGCGTGTAGCTGCCCTTTGCGTAGCAACAACAGATCCCGGCCTCTAAAATCTTTTTAACGATAAAATCACGTTGCTCCAAAGAGTACATTATTGTAACTGCGTCCTGATCATATTGGTACAGTAGCACAGCATAATTCTCAATACGAAGGCCCAGTTTCCTGTTTCTTATTGACCGTCGCGAGGTTACCATCTAACGAAGAAACTCAAATCTCCATACCGCACCTCACCTAATTCCAATTCGGTACAGTGGCGAATATTTGCTGCTTTTCTAGAGGCGCGGCCTATATTACCCCAAATGAATGTAAACCAGTAAGCATAGTTCCATAAATCTTCCAACGTTTCTTGATCATTTGCCACAAACCGCATGAAAATCGGACTTCAGTTAGAAAATCTAGACCCCCAAATGAAATCCGTGAGTTTTAAAAGAATCACCTTGTATATGTTCTATGATGTACTATATAGGAAAGGTGTTTTTAGTTGTTCCTATAACTATTCTCTGAACTTATAGTTGTAATTGTTTTATTTCTGACAAAAAGTGTCAGCTTCATTGTGTGATGAAAAGTAGTTTATAGTAATACCCCGCAAAAGACATGCAAGAGGTATTGGACTCAAGGCAGAAAAATAAATTTGCTTTTCTTGAAATAGGTAATAACATTTTATTCGTTACATTATATGGTTTTCGTTTTCACAATATGAAATGTCGTAAATTATTGTAAGTAGTAATATTCAATATGTATTACACCGAATCTACCGTACATCAAAATTTCCCCACACCGAGTTTTCCGTACACCGAATTTTCTGTACACCGAATTTTCCTACACCGAGTTTTCTTACACCGAATTTTCCTAGACCCGTTCTTTATATGTTCTTTTATGTTCTTTAAATAATATTCGAACATTGTTTTGAAAATTTTCACAAAAATAAATAAATAAATGAATAAATCTCATGAACTTTGAACTTTCGTTTATCCCATCCTAAAAATTGATCATGCACACCAAAGAAACAAAAAGCAAGACTTGTAAAACTTAGTATGCTTTTCAAAACAATGTTCGAATATTATTTAAAGAACATAAAAGAACATATAAAGAACATAAGGAAATTTTTGTAATAACTTGAAATTTACACAAATAATCCAGCTTCCAAATAATTTATCGCATCTATTATACTTTCTAATTTCAACGACATGGAGGACCTACAACTATCGATGGTATTAAACCTCGTTGTATATGCTATGGCGAAATAATTATTCAAGAAAAGCAGGACCGGGCTGGATAGGCACTCTAGTTCTATTGAAATATTCAGAGGCAAGTAGCACAAATTGACTATGAAATGTATTTTTCACTTTAGTTTGATATTAAGTTTTTCTATGCAGTGTCAGTACAACCCCGAAAATAAACAAGCTAACCCTGTACGAATCTGGTTTTACAACTTTGAGGAAGGGGTACAAAACATCACGGCCGTCTTGCACTGCAGCGACTGCGGACTTGTTATCAGTCACTGCTTCCGTGATGTATTTCTCATAAGTGCAAGTTAAATAATTAATCTGAAAGTTATTTTCGATACCAGTTTGCTTGGAACCTACCACAGCGTTCCGTTTCTTTTTAATTTTCATTTCAAACTCACGATTAAATATTTCGGGTTGTCAGTATTATAATAAACATGAATAGATTTAAACGAGAAGGATGTGAGTGAAGCCCTTAAACTGTATGCCCATGTGTCATATGGTCTAACTGTAAAAAAGAGACGTTAACTTCAATAAACAACAAGCAAAGGGGATGGTAAGGAATGAGAAAAAGAAACAAGTGGAATTAAGAAAATAGGAGGAAAGGGCAGAACCACAAAGAAACCTACACACATTGTGTTTGTGCAGCACAAAAGTGCAATAAGCATGAGATGGATTGAATCAGGGGTTCAGTACCAGAGGTGAATACTATTCCACTGATCCACCGCGGTCCCGTAGTTAGAAGTCCATATCTCAAGCCTCCCTCCCCCTACAAACACACAATTTTGAAATTCAAAGTCTTTTGTACGGCAAAGGCTTGTGGTATTTTTTTACCTTTTGTATCGAAAACCCCAAGTTTTGTGCTCTCGTCGTTCTCAAGTTATAGTAAGAATAATTTGGGAGGGCTGGAGACTTTGGAAGTTGAAAGTTCATTCTGTACAAAATTTTTGTACTAGTTTTGTGCTGAAAAGTCCTAGTTTTATTCTCTTGCCATTTTCGAGTTCTCTCTCTATTAAATATGGGGTACCCATCTCTCCAGCCACTATTTTAGAAATTGAAAATCTTTTCTATGCCAAAGTTTTTTTTAACCCTTTTACTCTGAAAACCCCAAGTTTTGTGCTCTTGTCGTTCTCAAGTTATAACAAGAATAAATTTGGAGGTGCGGGATGAACCTACCACTTTGGAAATTGAAAGTCTTTTATATGTCAGTTTATATTCCCAGTTCCGTGCTCACATTTCTCAAGTTAAAGCAACGATAAATTTGAGGGGCTGGAGACATGCAACAACCCACTTTAGAAATAGAAAGTGTTTTCTATGCTAAAGTTTGGTGCCGTTTTTTGCTGAAAACCCCGAGTTTTGTGTTCTCACAGCTTTCGACTTACCCCCATTTTAAATGTGGGGGATGTATATCTCTAGCTCCCTTTTTAAAAATTGAAAGTTCTTTGTATGCGAAAGTTTTATGCATCTAGTCCAACTTATCGCGAATATTCTTAGAACGTACACCAATCGTTTATGATTTGTTTGGGAGGATATAGGAGTGAAGTCCCGAAGTTAGAAGTTTACTATTTTAAAGATACATTACCGCAAAATTGGGGGCCAACTTCGTGAAGTTATGACCCCATACGTCACATATAATTTTAAAACCTACAAAAATTGCTTTCAAATTTTTTGAGAAGATTTAAGACTGAAATCCTAAAGTTTAGAAGTTTACACTTCTCAAGATACAACCAGTAAAATAAAGGAGGGCCCCCATTCGAATAATGAAACCTACATTAATTGTTTTGGATTTGTTTCGAAGGATTTAGGGGTGAAATTGTTAAGTTTATGAGTTAAAAGTTCTGGGTATACAGTGCAACAAAATAGTGGGGTCTCCCATTAGTCAAACTCTTCGTGAAAATCAATCGTTTAGGAGTTGTTTGCGAGGACTTAGGAGTGAAGTTCCAAACTTCAGGATTTTTGTAAAGATAAAGGGCTGGAAATAGTTTACGTGTTGTTTGCCACGACTTCATTTTGGTGTTGTTTGCCACGGTATTATCTCTGGCTTATCTTATGTCACAATCGTGAAGATTTATACATAATCGACTCATAAGCTGAGGGTTGCCAGATGACCATATCATAAAAATCAAATCTATTATATTTATAAACATAATACATAGAATACACACTGTCCCAAGCACGTTATTGGGTTACTACGCTATCAGCTGCTAACGCCGCTGTTAAATTTATTGAAGTTGAGTTCAAGCACTCGATGTAATCATTTGTGTGCTTAAAATCTCCCCAAATGCATTTTCAAAATTTATATGACGTACAATTTGTGTGCGTTCGAATGTGTAGCCAATGTTGAATGTAGGCATTTCATCAGGACCACGCATAAGTAGGAGGTAACCATCCCGAAAAATGAGAACCCGGACCTTCAGGAGGGGCATTTTTTTGTTTGTTTTTTGTTTGTTTTTTGTTTGTTTGTTTTTTTTAAATCTTTTATAGCTTTCCTAGAGATTAAATTAAACAAAATTAGGTTTAAATATATGGATTTAGCAATCTTTTAAACATCTTTGGTGAGAGGAAGGAAACTTCTATTGGTAATACAAAAATTTAGTGACTTTTGTATTGTTAGTTGGCTAATTTCAAGCCCACTCAGAGAGCTCCTTTGTGGCTAAGCGGTTAGTGTACGCGCCTTTGACGTGGAAGACCCGGGTTCGATTTCAGCTGGAGCTCATATGGATCGGATTCCACATTAAACTGTAGGTCCACATCTCATATAACCTCGATGCTGAGCGGGCCACTAAAAATTAAAACAAATCAATTCAACAGAGATTATTAAAATACATGGGTCGGCAATCCCTTTATAGCTTTTTTGAAACAAGATGGAATGTGCATGAATTGGAGTAGATTTGAGTTAAACATCCCATTCAGTAGCAGACTGAGACATGAACCTACATCTTAGCATGGAATCCGATCCAAATAAGTTTTCGCCGGTAATCTAACCCAGGTCTCCTACCCCAAAGGCGCGTGGCTATCCACATAACCACAAGGGAGCACTGTGTACGATTTGATACAATAAAACCTATGGCAGAAGTAAACTAGCAGATTACATTTCTCTAAGTTTAACCATTAATTCTCTCGAACGTTTGAAGGTAAAATTTAGACCATATATAAATGTAAGAAGTTGAATTCCGCAATCGAAAGATAAATCATTCGATACTGAACCACCCCCAGAATAAAAGAACAATTTAATATATTGTTTTTGTGGTGTAATCGTACACAAGATCGTATCTCAGATGGATTCTAGGGGTGCAGAAATGAGAAATATTTGCTTAATTTTTCAAGAAAGTCTCAGAGTAAACACTTTAGATGACAGTGATGCAGTGGGTTCTTCTGTTTCTTACCACTTTCTTCATTACACTATTTTTCATTCATTCTGATCATTACCATACCCTTTAGCTTACACGTCATAACCATGGAAAGTAAAACTGAAATATTTCATTTCATTTTTCTAAAGTATATGAAAACCAGTTCTTTAGTCGCGTAGCATAACGGAAAAAGTAACATTTTTTAACAGCCCATATTAAAAACTCAGTTAAAAGAGAAAATGCAATTATATCAATTTACTAAGCTATTGTGATATTAATGATGTTTTGTGTTCAAAGGCGAGAACATTTACCACTTGTTCCAGAGAATCAAAAAGAGAGGTGCCTTGCAACCCTTCCTTTTACTCCAGGTGTGTGTGAATTTTCGCGATAATGAGATATGGTAAGATCGGAATGCAAATCGGGGCAAAATGGTGGCAATCAACACGAAAATCGAGTCGTGGCAAACAACACGCCACCTGAAAATACTGGGGATTAACTTCGTGAGGGAGTAACTTCCTGAAACTAGCTATTCAAAAAAAAAAAAAAAAATCAAGCTCACTCTCGAAAGTCTCGGTCTCTCGTTTCGAATATCGACAAAAAAAATACATATATATATACCATTGTCTTTACTCAAAATGCACGCATTGTTAAGTTACATTTCTGATAGTAAACAATTACCCTTGGGTGACCGTGTTCAGAGTGGTATACACGGGAGAAAGAGGAATTCCACCTCTGATCACAAGGTATATCGAAAGTGTTTAAAACAACTCAAATTTTGAGTTGTGACTCAATATACTGTAGATCTATTCCATTTCAAGTCATTTTTAGTCAAAGAGCATGTTTTCAACAAATTCCGAAACCTAATTTTGTAAAACAAGCACATAAGATTTCTACCTTCTAATATTATTTTGTTACACATAGCGGTAGATCCAGAGGATTTTTTTTTTTTTTTTTTTACGTTGTAGAAGTTTAATGAAGCAATACATCGCAAGAAATTACTTGCATTGGCGTTCTTGCTCAGAAAATTTCGACCTTCGAAAATGCAGGTAGCCATTTCTTGTTCTTTCTTTTTAAGATGTGATATTTTGCGCTATCGCTTCGTTCTGAAGGTTTGGTGCTGATTGCCACGTGTGCTGACTGCCACAGCCAATTATTGGTGCTGATTGCCACGTATGCTGACTGCCACAGCCAATTATTGGTGCTGATTGCCTCGACTGGCGCTGATTACAAATATCAAGGTGCTGACTGTCACGACGGTGAGCTGACTGCCACGAGCCTGTGAGAAACTATTTGGAAAGAGCGGAATTAATCCGTCATACTAAATTTACTAATCATTATACTAAATTAATATGAGGGATTAATGTAGTAATCATCACAGCAAATCTATGTAGTATCCTGTAAGTTACAAAGTTGCTCACTAAGTGTAACGACATACGCTTGGATGTTTATAAAGGGATTGGATTTTTTCTGTTATATGTACAATTTGCACATTTCGTTGTTTAAATTAATTGTTTTATTGTATTATTTAATGGATAAGTATTATAAAGTAAAATTAGTGTGTATTTATTCACCCAAATAATGTTTTTAGAGTCAAAGGAAGGGCTATTTAAACAATGATAGAAGGACAGTTCTTGGCATTAATAATAATAATAATAATAATAATAATAATAATAATAATAATAATAATAATAATAATAATAATAATTCCACGTCTAAAGAACTAGATTTTCCGGATGATCATCTTCGCTTCAAAGATGGAATTTCCTTTCTGCAGTACAATAGATTGGAACAAGATAAACGGATTTTGTATTTTGGATATGATGGTCTGAAGTCAGTGCTGACAAGGGAAGTTCGGGACAAAGCACTCGCCTGCAGAGAAACTAAGCATACCATTTGAAGGACCAATTCATGCTGATTTCAACAGGTAATAATATTCCTGTACAGTTGAGAACTGTTCGAGATATTCAGATTGGAAGTTTATATGAAAAAATGAGTGGATGCATATTTAAAAGCGTTAAGTATTTTCTCCCATAGCGAAGCCTGATGTTTTGAACTTGCTACTGCTTGATCACTGGGTCCATTCACAGACAAATTGTTAATTACAAGTTGCATGACGGATGACAAAAGACGTAATGGTTGAGAAGATACCAAAGAACTGCTGCACACGGGGATACAACCATTTGATGTGTTTGGATTCCTATCAATCAAAGATTATGGCATAAGATTTGTACAGAGTATGAAACAACTTCATCAGGACGTTATGATGTACCAACGTAATAATCAAATACAGTTCGTGTCCATACGAATCAGTTCCGATCACCGCAATACATTGGATTGTTTCATTTTGCGTTTTAGACAACTAAAGTTATGTGAAAATTATGAATAATCTGAAATCTACTTTACTAATGACATCCGCTCTTTCTAGCCTTAGCAACACAGTTCATCATAATTTTCTTCCATCACTTTTAGACTACTTGCCGAAAAAAAAATATGTTTGTATATAATATGGTTATTAGGTAATTTCTTCACCTTGACATTCCTACCGTTGAATTTTTGTTCAGTTTTCTTAAACGCATTCGCAGCAGTATAGTTTCATAGTCCTCATATATTTCGATTATTTAGCTAACAAATTCTTAACTCTCTGAAAGAAGTCTTACGATCCTGCTTGATTTGATTGTGAATTTCGATTTAAAAAAAAAAAAATCTTCTGCATTCTTAATGAACTCAAAATGTATATTATCTACCTTTTTGTTCTTAATTTTGCTGTATGTCTTTGAATTTGTCCAATGAACCATCCTCGTTTACTTCATTTTCCGTTTTAATGTCTAAAATGTACTGTTTATTCTTGCTGTCATCCGACTCCTCAGCATTTTTTCCATCTTCTTCAAACTCAATTCACTCATTAAACACTCATTTCTATCTTTAATTTCTATATTGTCATAGTAGTTGTCCCTTGCTGCCCTTCTACAGTATTCGCATGAAATTTACTCTCATATATAATATTCAAATTTCTCTATCTTTTTAAATTCTTTTTGGTCACCTTCGCTTCTATTGTATACTAGCAGCGTTCACCCCGCTTCGCTGCGGTCACCCCGGAACGCAATAAACTTTGTTACTTAGATAATTTTTACTTTTTCGCTTTCAAGTGATATGATAAAAACCATAGAAGATTGCAGTAAATCTTAACATTATATCGCCTGTCATTTATGTTAACCCGCCCCGCTTCGCTGCGGTCATCCCGGTGCTGGCATATTGTAAAAGTGTCTGTAAAAATAGGCAAATCAATTAAAAAATTTTAAACAGAAGATTCAAGCTATTTTCCGCTGTATATCGCCTGTCATTTATGTTAACCCGCCGAGTGACACGGTCATGCGGGTTGCATATAAATACGTTTATTTTTACCTATGATGAACTAATAACAAAGGATTTGTGGACACCTGAATGGTCAATTATCTCAAGACACTGGTAATTAAAAATTAAAGTGATATGATAAAAACCATCTAGGGTCCAAATCCTAATAACCCCCCAAAAATGAAAGAAATTGGTTCAGCCGTATTAGCGTGATGAGCGGACAAAAAATTGTACGTTCTCTTTTATATATATAGATAGATTTCCGTCCTTGTAGATTTCCCTTCTTCATTCGCAGATAAACTTTCTATACATCCTTTCTTTCCCTTATCCAGTCCCCCTTCCGTCATGGAAACCAATTGTTGCTGGTTAAGCAATGAAAAACTTATGTGCCTGCAGCAGATACTACTTTGACTAACCAAGAAGCGTAACTTTAAAAATAAATAAATAAATAAAATCCTTCTTTCAAAGTGACATACGTCAGGCGGACATTCTATTCACGTTAACCTAATGTTTAAGAGCAGGCATAATTTTAATTTGTTCTGTCTATATTTTTACTTCTTCCACATAGATCTAAATACTTTCAGCATTGATCCATTTATCTCCTACTCAGAATATTTGGGGGACGCGTCCCCTCTTTAGACCGCCAGAGATGCCCGTGAAGTCAATAGAGTTGACACTAGCACCAATTATTATCTTAACAATCGATATAACTGTTTGATGGATTTGTAGAGCGATGCTAATGCTCACAATTAATATGCAATGTTGCCACATAGTGAAATTTTAATTCCCCATATCAGCTGAGGGAGGCCCCGGGGAGCATTCCATCATATAAGATTTTCTCTTTATTTTGACCTGCAGAATAGTGTTCTGTAGTTTGTGGGCGCCATTTTTAGGACACCCGATATATATATTTATATCTGTATATAAAAATAACCGATATTAGTGTCGAATCCATAATTTTCGGGGTCGCTGAGAACAGTGGCACTTCCGATGCTGTTTAAATCTTCTAAGTCCAGCTCCCATTAGTGCTCTTAAAGGGTATGGTGACTTTAAAATAATTGAAAATGATCGATATAGTGTCGAATTCATAGTTGATGGGTGACAGTAGTTTTGCACTATATGTCCAAAATGAAACTTATTCTCCCCGTGCAAAGAATGGGCATTCTGGTAGCGAAAAATAAATGAGAAATTGTACAATTTAAATTTCCTATCATTCAAATACATTCTTGCTGCTATCTACTGTGTTATCTGGTAGGATATTGAATAACTCTGATTCAGCAGGAAGGAAATTAACTATAGTATTGAAGTTGACTGTGAAGAGTTTCTCTGCATAGCAAGTACTGAGGTTATATGATAAGATCCGTTGTTTAAAGTGAAACGTGGATCACTATTCGAGTTTTATCCAATGCTTGATATACACCCCAATGATTGAACACGCGAACACGCATAAAAAGCACGAGTGTTGGCCACCTAGTTACGAATGGATATGCCACACAACTCAAATTGAATAATATAAGCAAAAAATTATACTACTTACACATTTATTTTATTTTATACTATTTACTTTGAGACGAGATCGGGACTGAGACCACTTTTGTCAAACGAGACGAAACCGGAACTGCAACCTCGTTTTCGAACTCCTTCAAATTTGACGATTCTTTAAAATAGCTTCAGTCTCAAAAAAAAAAAAAAAAAAAATCTATAATTTAAATTAGAGTTTTAATGAATTTTATGATCAATTTTATATCAATTTGCGATCATTATTAGCGAATCATTCATATAGGTATTGAGATTAATCAATAAATCACAATAAATCATCACCAGGACTGTTGTTCACACAGGCGGTGTCAGATACAACTATATGTAAAATTTGAATGGCTGATGCCATGAATGATAAGAATGGTACCATATTTTATTAAGCTTATTTCTATGTGCCAGATAAAAAGGAAAGACAACCATATCTTTGAAGTTTTTTAGGGTACACAGACAGTAGAGCCTACAAACAATGAAAGCAAATATTATCTACTCTAAATGCACTAGCTCATTCGTAACACTTGAGCAAGTGACAAGAGATCGTTGCTTTTTTATAATAAGAAAAAAGAAAAGAAAAAGAATGAAAAAACAACTGACAGTTTTCTTGAAACATTCATAGTAAAGGGAAATTCAAATGATTTAAGAACACAAAGGAAAAATTTAACTTGATGATAGAACTTCTATTTCACTCCCGTCAGTAACAAAAATGCAGGTGTGTAAAATTTTTGTTCTATTTTCATGTATTGAACCAACAACTTGCCACATGGGAGGAGTTCCCCACTCCTTCCGCATTATGAAACCTTTTGCTGTGATTTAGCTTTTTCCGTTTCCCGACTATCCACTACCGATTTCTTCACACAACTGGATACTTGAGATGCAGTTTACAGAGGTCACATGGATCACAAGCACTTTGGAAGGAGACACCTGTGAAAAAGGGGGAAAGGGTAATCGGGTTAATGATCCCTAAAGGGTACCGCAGTGACTAAGTGCTAAAGGTATAACATCTGGTGATATTCGTCCTTTGTTCAATGGCAGGAAGTTTCATGTGAATTTTATAGTGTACAAAGCGGTGTTTGAGCTTTATTCTACCTTTCTTTGGCGTTACATGGGTTCCTCCATTATAATTCACTGTATATCATTGTTGTTCTTCATCTCAATGGGAGTAAAACGAAGATGTTGAGGGCTCATGCTTGGTTTAGAGGTTAGAACGCTTGCCTTCGGCGCGCGTAGCCCTAGGTTCGATTCCCACTGTGATACGAAAAAAGTGGTTCTGATTCCACAATAATAAGTAGGTTCACGTCTCCTTCAGCCACCACGGCGTAAGAGTGGAACGTTAAACTCAAACAAACCAAAAACAAAAATAGGTTAAGCTTTCATTTCATGTCGAGTTTCCTTCAATTATGAGTTTTATTTTTAAAAGTAGTGTACTTAACCCGTAGTGTTAAACACAACTTACGAGTAACGAGTAAGTTCTATGTTTAATTCTATGTCTAAAATCCGTCGATCGAGTTTTTCATTGTTGCAATGTTTTGAAATATTTTCCATAAAATTTATTATACGAATAGCGGGCATCATAGGCACTGACTTTGGGGGGGGGGACAGGACACTTTTGGCCCCCCAATATTTAAAGGTGGGTCCATGCCCCCCAATATAATCCAGTTTAGGATAAAGTAACAAAGAGGAGAAAGAATTTATGTCGTAAACTTCGTCGTACCTTTAATTCAATATTAGGAACAGCCCTCTTATTAGATACAAAATGCCACTTTCAAAGTTGTGTTTAATAGAGCACTGAAGCTTCAACCAACACTATCGCAGCACTGATATGACAAGGGACGATCAATGTGGTGCGCAAACTTCCAGTAAAGTTCCCAAATTTTGAACTTGAATTTGTTTTAGGCAAATTTGATTTAGGTCTTGAAATTCGCAGCGGAACGGATGGAGCGGACCGAGATCCTGTGGGGGAGGATCTTTCATCCAGCACCTAATAGAAAACGTCTGAATATGATTATATATTTATTCATTGTTTGCCCTCCCCCGATCGGCGTAAATCCGTCTTCAATATTGAGTGGGTGGAGTAATATATATATATATATATATATATATATATATATATATATATATATATATATATATATATATATATATATATATATAAGCAATGTTCAAAATATTTATGAAATTCAAAAACAATGTTGTGGAGGATCAGGGGAGCAGAGTTGTCTTCAGTGGCGTATAGGGTGCTATCGGGCTCAAGATCGCCCCGTAATAAATATGTTAGTTTTTCGCAAAATCAATAATTCTTCTTAGCATTTCTAAGAATGTCATTGACTTTCCATTTTCTTATGCTCTTTGTTCAGAAATAATACTGTATTTGCCAAATTTCATATAATGTAAGAATTGTGTCCTCTTTTTCTTTCTTTTGTCCTTTCTAATTTTCTGTTTCTTTTTCTTGATGTTACTATCTTTGGTTTCGCCTATCATACTTTATCGACCGTTGTTAGTTGTGATTCTAGTCGGCCGTCATCAGTAACACCTAAACTAACAGGAGTTGATAAGCGAAACTGGTGTTCCACACCAACTTGAGCGGATATCAACATGACGGAACTTTAGTTATTATAACAAAGAAAAAATGATATCGTTTTGTTATTTTAAAAACAAGGAAATGTTTGAATTAAAGAAAATCAAAACGGGGGAATAATTAACCTGGAAAATTAGGTAGGCCAAGAGTATACTTCCTTTTTCTTCTATGGATATAATAAAAGATGAGATTCACTCCTAAGATTTTGTATTATACCATATAGGATTTATCGGTTTGCAGTTCTTGCCATTGAAATTTCAATTCATGCATAAATTAAAATACATTTAATTCTCAAACTCAGGTGGGCAATTGTCACTTCCTTCCCTGTGTTGGGCGTAGCCCCTCGAAACACAATCCTAAAGCCCCCACTGGTTATGTGCAACATTGCGAGGTGGGCAGATTTGAGACTTATTCTAGAGAAGGGAGATGAAATCCATATTACGGTAAAGGGCCGCAGTGGCTCAGTAGTAGACCGTTCACCTCTGGTGCATCGGGTCCCGGGTTCAAACCCTGCTCCCGCGACGTGCACTTTGTAGTGGTCAAACACCATGTGCGTGGGTTTATTCGGGGTTCTCCCGTTTTCTCCCACTTTCTTCGTTCCACCATTTCATTCATTTCTCATTATCACAGTCTCCTTTAGCACAGCCAGCATAACCATGGGACACAAAACTCAAAGATTTTCATATTACGGTAGATGAATCTGATTTCTGTGATGAACACGTTGTAGAGTATATTATATATTAGGCGATGCAGATGAAGTAGTAGTAGTACACATCCGTATTACAAATCACTGCCGTGAACGCATTCTGAAATCTTAATACATGAATATTTATAATTGGTATGTTTCCAATTAGGCATCAACAATTATCCACGTTAAAATTTTGGACACTTGTTTTATAATAATATAAATAATGACTTCCCCAAAACTATGAAGAAAGAAAATTATGTATGACGCAACAATACTCTTATTTGAGCAAAATGATGATAATCTCAACAGCATTACAGGAATCGTTACAGAAATCTGACACGTATCATATACACTTTAGTTAACAGATGTAACCTTAAAATTACGGAGAAAAATATTCCAGCAATTAAATTCTTTTCTTTACTTACGAAGCATGAGTAGATGCCTTGTCTGATACTACAAATAGATAAAATGCGCGTTTACTGAAAAGATGGGTTCTACTGACGTAGGGTAGTCTATATACTCTTCGTGTGCTAGGGCCTAGAAGGGAGGAGGAGATAAGATTTCACATCAGGTTACGTCACGCACAGTCGCACACCTTCATTTTCATTAAAAATGGAAAAGCCAAAAGAAATCAATTTTATCTCACTTTCCTTTGAGGCAGTCGGACACAAATCATCACACTTATCTGCAAAAAGCACTTTTCAAATCGGTTTATTGGGGGAGCCTCCAGTTCCAATGTTTGGGGACATGTCTCCCAATTTCCCCTGGATTTTTGCCCGTACCGACAGCTGGGACAATTTTCCAGAATGAGTAGAGGGACATATTCTCCTCTGGCATTTATTGCAATTTGTGCCCAAGTAGCGGATGTGGAATTAATACATATTGATGAAACTACTAAACGCACTACAGCACGAAGTTCAGTTTGAACTACTACTGAATACGATTCTTTCTAATATATATATATATATATATATATATATATATATATATATATATATATATAAGCTGAGAGAAATAAATTCCATCATACATTCCTTTATGGCAGACGGACACAAATCATAACACTTATCCCAAAAAGCACTTTTTACGTCAGATTATTGGGGGACTATTCCCCAGGTCCAAGACTGGGGGACATGTCCTTCTCATCCTCCCGGGATTTGCGCCAGTGGCTCCCCCAATATTTTCTTCAAGTCGGCGTCTATGAGTGTTACATTCCGTTATTTTCATATTTTTTATTAAATTTTCTGGGCATGATGTGTGTATGTTTGGTATAAGTTATTATTAATGTCTGTGTAACATGAATTATGATATTATTCTTATTAACACTCCTAAAGGCAATATTTAGATGCTTGTAGCAAATTCCTTAGTGTGTCGAATTTTCAACAGCTTCTCTTTCTCTACTATGTTCTAAAAATATGGGTATATTTTATAGGTTTTAAAATATATCACCGATAAAAGCGTGAACCAGAATAGCTATAGCGCAAATTCCATTGCAATCAGTACAATACTTTCCAACTTACAAAGGTGTATACACAATTTTGAATCAACCTTTTATCTTATCGGTGTCATTATGAGGTTTCACTGTATATTATTATTAATATTATTATTTTATGTCATTCTTTTTTCACGACGTAGCATTCATATATCACATAGCTGGAAAACTGGGATTATAATTCTGTAGTTGATGAGACCATGTAATACATTCGTTTAATGTACCTTTTAATGTCTTTATTACTGATCTTGAACAATAAAGCACATTTTACTTATTTTTGCATAAAGCGTGATACTTGATATGCTTCTTAGTAGATATAGCAAATATGTTCCTCAGGAATATTGCTATTTCAAGAATTTCAAACCAAAGTATTCTAAAATCAATACTTTGTATTTTTCTGTAAACATAAAGTATGTAACTGAATTAAATTATGTACCGCTGTATTTTCTAGTTTTCTTGTATTGCTGATAAAACATTCTAGTCTTGGATTTGTGTGCTGTAATATGCATCTCTATTACAGTACACAAATGGCATGTGTGTTACAGCATAAATATTCATGAGCCAAGTGAGTTTATATCATAAGTTTTGTAAAAGGAGCTTAAATTCTGCCCAGATTCCGTATGCAATAAATAAACTCTTTCTTGTAATCTATGGTGACTTTGCCATTGCACCCTCGGTATTCATATCTCCCTCACGTAAGAAATCCGTCTGGCTATTCGAGGCCGCGGTGGCTCAGTGTTAGAGTGTTCACTTCTGGTGTATGGGGTCCCGGGTTCAAACCCTGCTTCCACCAAGTGAACTTTGTGGTGGACAAACACCGTGTGCGTGGGTTTCCTCGTGAATCTCCCGTTTCCTCCCACTTTCCTCATTCTGCCATTTCATTTATTTCTCATAATCACCCTCTTCTTTAGCCTAGCCGAAATAACCTTGGGACGTAAGATTTCACCTTCATTTTTCCGGCTGGCTGTTGACCTTCTAATCCCCCTTTTCCTCGCTAATAATACTTCTGTGTAATTGGCAATCGCAGAAAATAAACTTCCACATATTCTAAACATTTCATCTCAATGCGAAGGCACGGAAAATTCTGGAGTGCTAGATGTTAATAGAACGACGTCATAATTCTATCTTTTTAATCGATTATTAAATTTGGAAGTGGTAAAAACAAAGTAATATGGAAATCAAAGAATCGGAACAAAACTCTCCCAAAAGACAGAATCTACTGCCATGATGGCTTGTAGTTAGGGATGGACATGGCGAGTCCGAGAGAGTTTTCTTTCAATTCCACTCGAGAGCTCGGCTTGGAAAATTTATCCAACTCGACTCGAGTCAAATCCAGTGTAGTTTGAAGTACACTGGATGGGCGGATATATGAAGGGGAAAGGATCACACGCGAGCATTTTCTTTGTTCAAGGGAAGGATACAAGGAGGAGTTCGGACCTTCAGCACCGAGGTCACATTCGCCCTTTAGGTTGGGCTAGGATTAAGAAAGAAAGCGGCTCTAGCCTAAAAGAGTAACTATCATCCCAGCATTCACCTGGAGGGACTGAATAAATCAGGAAACCCCTCAGTCAGGATGTCCTACCGGAGCATGGATTCTTGCCAACCTCGACCTACTAAATAACGCGTGACAGGCATAGTGATCTGATCTCTACTCCACTGGCTGAGTGATTACACACGACTTCAATATTCATGGCAGTACCGTTACTACTCACAAACAAGAGGAAGGGGCAAATACAAAACAAAATTAAATGAAAACAGGGTGAATTCTACTATACATATGTTTATTAAAACGTTGATATTTACTTATGATTAATAACCGAAAATATAGAAAAAGAAATATCTGTCTACTGAGCAATGAGCATTACTATCTAAATAGAGGTGACCTAATAGATTAAAGAATTTGTCTTCAGAACAACAACTGGTAGTTAAATGTTAACTCGTACTGTTCACCAGCGTTGGATAAAGGGAAAATGTCTGCCTATTAAACGGTTTATTCATTTCACAATAAATGAAATTTCAACGTTGAATCAACGTATGTATTACTAAGGTTTGTGGTGACGCCAGTGCCGTGAACATTGAAGTGGGATATGATCCTTCATCCTTCATATGCTCGTATCTTCCATCTTTCATCTTTCGTGGTTCAGAACACTTCAAACTACCCCGTCTTTCATTCACTTTGTCCATTAATGGCGTGGCGTGGTAATGCTACATTATTCTTTAATTGAGCGCTACACCACTGTAGAGCTCAGATGCTTGGTTCAATTTGAAATATTGAAACATTTTAGACCGAAAGCCTATACTTTCCAGTAGCATTGCTCTCTTATGTCTCATCACTTTTTCATATCTTTAATCGCTATCTAGATGGCCTGTGCAACCAGACTTATGGGACACCGTTTATTTATACAGTACACTCACATCCTATATAATATACTATATATACGGGGATAATGTGTGCAGATGGACGTTTGTTGTTCATGAAACTAATCATACTTCAGATGTTTTTAATAATATTGAAAACATCTTTCACAAAGCCTGTAACACATTGTTGGAAATCCCTGAGAAATTGAATCGTTGCAGAATGTTAAGCAGCAAGCAGGGATGCAGCTGCACTGCAACAGAAAAAAAAACTTATTCCTTGTTCACTTTGTTGAAATGATCTGAATATTTTCTTAAAGAAACGTAGCGTTCAGAAAACAATGTTCTGAATAAGTACATTTCTCCACCAAAAAAACGGGAACAGTAAATGAAAAATTGAAGTTGGGGTGCACGTGCACTCAATTGGTGCTACTAGGTTTAAAATGAATGAAAATAAAAGTTTTATATAATTTCAAACTTAGTTTTAAATTTTATATAAGAAGTGCTCTCAAGGTACTCGTATTAGTAACCCCTGAATCAAAAGGCCAGCCTAAAAAAAAATAACTATATGCATGTGATGGAAATGGATGAGAATAAAGTGTAACAGTTTCAAAAGTTTCAATTCTGTAAAAATGCTCCAAAGAACCCTGTCATAGTGTTTCTGAGGTCAACTTGAAAATTTTAAGTGATAACTGTTACAAAAAGTAGTGTTTTCTAATTCTCGAAGTTAAAAAAGTTACTTCGGAGTCTTAGGGAGAAGCCCCGAGAGGAGCTTTGGGGACGAAACCCACATGCGTAGAAACATGGAATATGATGGCCTATACCTACGCTTGGTTCGTCGGTGTCCGGGTCAGGGCTCCTTGCGGCGAAATATCAGGGTTCTACGGTAATAGATTTTCACGCTATTCTTCCGAGTTCATCCGCAGGTTAGTAAGCACATTTTCTCGAATTACTGGGAAAGAATCATATTTACAAAATTTTAGCTTGATTTTGCTACATGCAGCGATGTTCATGAGACGATATTTGGGATTGTGTCAGGGTAATGTAGTCTCGTCTCGTTTTCGGGATGTGACGAGATGTGAGAATTGCCCTTTCTAGGGAGCAACACTAAAATTATTCCACATTACTGCTTACTTTTTCATAGCTTTCGTTTTCGAAACAAAGAAATCTATGATCTCTAAATGAGCTAAAAGGAGCCGCGCGGGTGAACAAAGTATCAAACTCGATTCAACTCGAAAATCGACCTAAAAACTGTGACTAGAATACAGAAAATTTCTCTGCCTCGGCTGAAAACTCGACTCGTGCCCATTCCTACTTGTAGTAATCTGACAGTCTTTTAAGGCTATTCGTGGTATTTCTCGTGCCTTAACCGGCCTCTGGGGCCGCGAGTGTGCACCATTTTGTGTAAAAGTAAACACATCACTATTCTGGCAGCATATTCTTATATATTCACGAATATAACCAGAACTAGGAATTCAGAATATATGTGTGTATGGTTTTGTTCGGATAGCATGTTCTTGTTGAGGATAATAACGTATAACACGACCCACATGACTACACCAGCAAATCAATTTGTAGTTGTAACTATGTTTTCGGAGTGTGCGTTTTCAGTTCTCCGAGAAGTATTGAATCCTTTGCAAAATAGTCCAAATTGTTTGAAATTTCAGTTTTCCTGAAATTATTTGTCTTTCCTCAAGAGAGTAACGCATAAATAGGTGATTATATTACGATAATTATCGAACGGTCTATGGACCCTCGAAAACGGACATTTTTCTTGTAAATATATGCTGATAGAAGAATTCTTAAGGGAATATTACACATGGCTTTACGCTTCTCTTTAAGTCCAATTCCACTTTGGAACTCTTAAGTAACAAGAGCATTTGGCCGTAGAAATAACAATGGAAATGAAGATAGTTTCGAAAGTAAACTGTGTAATTTGAATTTCCTTATCTTGTGTTCCATTCCATTATTTTTATATCTGCTCCTTTAAAGAATTATAAATGGGTCACGATAAAACTCTATATTATGAGAATTCAACTAGACAATAATACATTATAATTCATTTTAGAAACAAAGTCAATCTCAAAAGTCGAGATGTGACTACGTGAGATAGCTTAGTGCCGCAACGTAGAATAGAGGTCAAAGTACTTGTTCCAGTTTCTATTCTCGGTAGCATACTAAGCCGTGAATGAAGAACAGGCAAAACGGACCATATCTTTACAGAAACATTATATTATGTAGCTTCGTTTATGAACAAGAACGTCAGATTGCACCTAATAAAATAATCGAAAACTTCCAATTTTATCACTACAAGACGCTATATACCCAGGAATACTTCCTTGTTACTTACCACCTAAGCAAAAATCGACCGTACTCACCATCATTGATTGGCATATTCTTTGCATAGCCTGTTAAAATGGCAGACAAAAGGAGCTGTAAAGCAATAAATCACTTCTAGTTTTCACGTGTCAGTACCTCACTAATATTCTTTTCCTCTTGGGAATTCACTCTACTTGTAGTTTCAACTTATACACGATATACCATAACAAGTAAGCGGAAATGATGTGTTTGTTATGATTTTCAGTAATATATTTGTTATTTTTTATTTTCAAAATTTAATACCTACCATGTTTCATATTTAGTCAATTGTAAACACACAATAATCTCCGAGTTGCTTCGTGTAAATAGACAGAAGGCATACTAGCTGAGAGCAGGCCCGTAGCCAGCCGAAAAATGTAGAAGGAGCCCGGTAGAAGTTAGGGGGGGGGGGCGAGCCAACCATATTATAGTTCATCAAATAGTAACATCAGCAATTCATCATATCTCCTCTTGAATGTTTAAGTATTTTGTTTCTACATAATTCTATTATCCCTCTCTCTACACACACACACACACACATTAAGTTAACATTCTGTAATCTACATGAAAAAAACTTGAATTTTATTTAAATGGATATTACTAACTACACGAATTAGAATTAAAATATAAATGTTTTGATAGTCCACATGTAATACTAATATTAAGTTCAAGAACGAGAGATGATCTACTGTGAAATAAGGAAATGCAACTTTACTTAGGCTCTTGTTTAGGGTTAACTTGCGAAGTTGCCCTTCCGTTTTATCAAAATTACCTAGAAGAAATTGATAATTTGATTGTTTGTGTGCTTGATAACATGTAAGCGAAGCGTAATTTATGTGTAATACCTTTTGATAAGCGGTTATAAAGACGGGACTAATTCGCAAGTAGAGGGAATTACTTGTCTCTAGGTTAAGGACGGTTGGATTGTGGATAATTTTTGAGTAAACATGCCTGCAAGTGTACAGGGTCTTTGCGCTGGATGTGAATTGACAGTAGTAACATTTGTAAAACATGATGTTGATAGTGAGGTTAATCTTCTGAATATTCATGGCTTAATTAGTGAAAGAACAAAGACCACCAACAATCGTTTACGAGTTTCTGCTTGAGATAGGAGAGCTCTACAAACCTAAGTACGTACTAAGGTAAGTGCGAAGTAGGCATAACCTAATCTAAGTAACCTAGTAGTGCATCATCCCACCTTACTTCGGCTTCTCCCTTCGCTCGTTCTTCCCAACTGCGCACTCCCCATTAACTACCCACAACCGTGCTCCGCGCGGCCCACCAGTCTCCCCTTTAGGTAAATAATGGATTTCCATATGTAATTGTGGTTCCTCCCCCGTACTCACACCCTCGAGGTAACGTAACAGAACATAAAATGAGTAAAGTTTAAGTAGAAATTGATGATTGCAGATTTTATTCTGTTTTTTGTTAAATATTAGGTGGATGGGTAACTTTGAAGTAATTCCCTTGTTTACAATTACAGTTGTATTTTTTTATTTAATATTTGTACTAAGTCCTTGTTTAAAATCTTAAATTAAACTCGTTTTATATAAATGAACCACCTGCACACTATACCAAGACGACACATACCAAAACAGCTAAAAAAAATACTATAATGTTATTAAAAACTACACTGAGAAAAAATGTATGCGGCTTACGTAATATCGTAGGTTGCATTTGTAAATCCTGTACCTTAGTTTTTGGACAACATACAGCAAGCGTATAAATGAAAACGCATGTTTTATAATACTTTCTGTATAAGTGTTCCATCTATACATAATTTCCGTATGAAACAATATAGGCTGTCAGGATCTCACATACAAATGGACGTATATAACATATAGCTGACGAAGGTAGCATACATATATGTATGCAATATAAGGAAGACTGTTAGACATCAGACATCCTGCAAAGGCATGATGTAACACCTAAGGACAGTTCCTATGTAGCATACGGATAAGCTATGCTGCGTTCTGATTTTTGTAGTAAGCAAGAGGATTCCGTATATTTGTACAATATACCACTGTCCGGAGAACAGATTTTTCTCAATGTAAGTAAAACGCTGCACCCATCTAGTATCGAGTAAAAGAATCACTGCTTCTTTCATGTTGAATTACAACATTATTACGCGTACGCGACTAAGAAATAGTTCCAATTTACAACGTTTTTATATGAAAACTAGCTACTTCCACGGGATCTCCCACCCCAAGTACAATACAAAACATTTTGCTACTTAATTTCTCCTCTAAATCTTGCAAATTTTTACTAGTCCTGGCTCCACAACCCGGAATTTAATCCTTAAACTTAAACGTTAAATATGTTCACTTGCTCAGTTACTCATCTAATTAAGGTAATTTAGCTTAACTTTATTCTTCTACGAGAACAAACATATGAAAGTCTTTGCAACCATTACTTCGGTGAATGTTCCACCACAGTTCTTGTTTTACATATCACATCACAATAATTTGGCCCTACTAGAATCAATCGCCTTTAACGGAACTCGGAGCTCTTAATTCAATTCACAACTAATTGTTCCACAGTTAATCTAAGGTTTGCTGTTGACGAGGATTTTGCAATGCATGTATGTACTACAACTACACAATAGAATAACAATAACCTACCGCCGTTACAGCAATCGACAAAGATAAACGCTTTGTTCCTGCTCCTGTTTTTATGATTTGGCTTGCAGTAAGCACTTCGTCTCCTACCTCCCAGATCACTATTACAACTGTGGCGTAAAGTATTATGAACATATTCCTTCTTTTCGGAAAACTTGCTTCAATATATATTGTGTAATTTCATATCGAGATTCGAAAAGACTGATAAACTTTACTTTAACTCCTTTAAACTATGTTTAGAAGTGTTCGTCAAATAGTTAAAATGGAAAAATTCTTGGAATAATCTCTTTTATATTGCATTTTATTCTTAGTGTTCACACATAGAATTAATCGAGATTTTTTTGCAAGTCTTCAATTAAAATTTTAGAGGGGGCCAAGAAAAATTTAGGGGGGCCAAGAAAAATTTAGGGGGGCTCGGCCCCCTCTTGGCCCCCCGTGGATACGGGCCTGGCTGAGAGTAAGCGAAAACTTGCATTGACGCACTGTAGTGTCCATAAATCATGTCTATTTACTGTATAATTGCAGTATCTTCTTTACAGAGAGAATGAAAATACTGTAAAGTATATCGAGAATGTAGATTACACTTTATAACCAGCGCGAGCCAAAACTATATTTGTAACAAGTTTTGGCTATTTTTGTCTCATGGTATCTAGCTACCTCAGCCTTTTAAAACGGGAGTGATAACAGTGTATAGAAAAATAGTCGAAAACGTTGTTTCATTTAGTCGTCCGTTTTAGACCCCTTGCATATTGTAGTTCATTCCAAGATGGGTCTAAACGCGCCGGAAACGATCCCAATAGACCCATTGGATAAGCAGCGTATCTATCTACCTCTGGTTAAGACTAACAAATGGCTACAGCAAACCAAGTACAGTACTTTGGCTCAATAATATGTGGGCAACACCTAGACTTCCAATACTATTTATCGTTTATTTCTTTCGAAATAGAGATTTGATAACTCACAATTCAAGCGTTTTCCAATTGTCTCAAAACACGAGATCGACACCGTAATAGTCAAAATTATTTAAATTGTGATAGAAATAAGTCATAAATATTATAATGTCACAATATGTGCTTTTGGATTTTTCTCCCTAATTTTCTCTTATAGGGGCGAAAATGGGAAGTTTCGAGTTTTCTCACTTCACCTGTACTATAAATCATATATATGAGGCATATGTTTAGTTGTTGTATACAGGAAGTTGCCTATGGATTTTGAAGAAAAATATCACAAGTGAAATTACAATGTTTAATTTCACAAATGGCCCCTAGTTTACTCTCTTTGAGGGGAAATTTCGAGTTTTCGAATTTTTATTATATACTTGTGTCACAAAAGATATATATTTGCCAAATTTTAAGTTCCGATATTTACAGCAAATATTCTATAAGCTTTGATGAATGAACGAGTGAGTCATATCCCAAATATATAAGGTTTGCAGGACCCTGTTATTTGTAAATGAATTTGAAATGGAACTTCGAATTTTCAAGGCTGTCGGCTGGTGCAGTTTAGAATATTAACGCAGTAAATTCTCATTGTATCATCTTCAAGAAAAGATAAATTTGTACATGTGCAGAATAATCCCTGAGTTGCTCCTCGTAACTAGACACACGGCATGCACCAGCTGAAAGTAAGCGTTTTAGACAGCCAGTTGAGACTTTGATCAAATTGGGGGGCCCCATCCGCCTTTAGGCTCAGGATTACAGCCCCCTAAGCCCTCCTTAATCCGGCCTTGATCCGTGAGTAGAAAATAAAATGAAATCCTTGAGTTTTATGCCCCACCGTTATGCCGGATAGGCTAAACGAGACGGTGATGTTGAGAAATGAATGAAATGGTGAAATGAAGAAATTGGGAGGAAATAGGAAAATCCTGAGGAAACCCACGTACACGGTGTTTGTCCAGCACAAAGTTCATTTCGCGCGAGCTGGGATCGAACCAGGAACCCCAAGCACCAGAGGTGAACGCTCTACCACTAAGCCAATGCGGCCACTAATCCCTGGGTAGGTTTAACAATATTTTTATTTAATTATGCTATATCAATTCCTCTTGTTCATAGAACTTTCGTGTGGCCTTAAACTTAAAGTAATTTGACAATAATTGAATTTAAAAAAACGCAAAATAACTATAGAAGAATATACTCAAAACACAAACTGCACAAAACATAAATTTAGATGAGAAATCAGAGTAAATACTGGCATATTAAGAAACATTAGAAATTTTAAGTTGGAAAATTAAGTGCATTAAAAATGTTTACTTTGAATTGGAATTATCATATTTTTTTAATAATATAAAGAATAACACACAGTGGCGTATTTAGGAGGGTCTTCCGGGCTTAAGCCCTCGGAAATCTTACTTACTATAGTAAAGTAAATGAAATATCTTGCAAAATTTTCACATTTACAGGCAAAGCCCCCCCCCGAAAGTTAGCAAAGCCCCTCCCGAAACGAAATCTTAAATACGTCACTGATAACACATATTGCAATTCTCCACTCATTCAATCTAATGATTGTAATCCTTCTCTCTTTGAATTATAGAATCTGTAAATCCGAGAATGTTAACACAAATAAAAAGCTAGTTGTTATTAATGATCCTATTAGCTATGGTGATTACTGAGGGAGTAATGAAAATTCGTATTACAAAATTGTCAATTAAAGAAACACTCATTTTGGAACAGGTTGGCCCCTTTTGTAAGTGCGCATTCATGGTATGTCTTCCACATATAAGGGCACGGGTTGAATGAGATGACATATATCTTTCATGTTTAACTTAAACCAAACATAATAGTGTCCCTTCGTTATTTGATATACATTTAGGCTTTATGCCTAACTTACCATCCATCCAACTGGAAGCTTCCAAATATCTAATTCTTAATTGGGTTGTAGCCAGGGAAGTGTGGGGTAAATGACAAAGTATAAATAAATCATTATGTGTACCTCTAAGAAGCCTGCGGTGATTGGAGCGCGGTGACTAGAAACTGTTTGCCACTAGATGGATTTAAAATACTTTTTCCCAAGTTAAATTTTTTTCCTTACCAAAAGCGTAAGAGTAGTGAACTTTGAATGCATACTACAGGTATCTCTTTACTGTTTCATAAGATGAGACTAATCTAAAACGCTTTTTTTTTTTAGTTCTTGTGAAAGCTGGTAGATCAATTTTCAAGATGTAATATATACATTTTTAATTTTTCCCCAAACTTTTCGCTGGTCTAGTAATTAACACGCGTCCTTGGTTCATTAGATCATGGGTTCGATTCGTGATGAAAGAGTACCTAAATTTTAAAGTATTATGGTCGTTCACATACCATTTTTCACTGTAGATCTACGTCTTATATAGCCTTGGTGCATAAAAGAGATACTAAACTTCAATAATCATCATAGTCTTTCCTCCACATACTTGTAACCGGTTTGAGTTTTATGAAAGTTGAAACACATTTAGTTTGCAACATCATACTTGAAAAAGGACTTTGACCACATTTCGTGAAAATAGTGGAACTTCCAAAATGATTTTTTCTACGGAGGCTACTGAATCCTCCCACACTTGATAATAGATGAAACGGGAGAATCCAGAGAAAACCGATGCACACGGTGTTTTTCTATCCCAAATCTGACTTGGCACTAGCCACCATCGAACCATGAAACGCCACCATAAGCGGTCTACCACTTTATCAATAGGATATTTATAAACTATACCGAAAAGATGTCCCAAATTGTAAGTGCTGCATCAAGTGTTTAATGTTTTACGTTTCTATTTTAATGTTTTTGTGTATTTATCTTTTTATTTATTAAGTATTCCGAATTACTTGGAATTAAGATGTGTTTTGTTTACTTGGATGACTGTACTTTTAGTGATCTTGGTATAATGGTAGAGTTGGAAACTAGTATAATATTTCTCAATTTAAAAAAAAAAATCCCAAATGAGATGGAAGAAATATAATGGATATATGTAGTTTGATACTATAATGCTACCACAAGCTCTTATGGCATGCTTATTGCTATTCTCGTTGCTATAGTGGCTAGCACTCATGACTTTGGTACGTGGGGTCCCGAGTTTGATTCCCGGTTGAAAAAGAACAGAAATTGGAACGCACAAATGTAGTTCGGATTCCACCTCAAACTTTAGATTCAAGTGTCTAATAGCCTTACTGCTGAAAAGAAACACTAAACTTCAAATCACTATCAGATGAGCATAATTTATAAAGTTTCAGTAAACACTTCAAGAAAAGTATGTTGGTAGCACTGATCGTCCTACTTAGACCCCTCCGTCCTATTTAAACCCCTATCGTCCGGCTTAGACCCATTTTTGGTCCTCAATAGACCCATTCGTCCTGTATAGACCCCTTGGGTATTTTCGTGCATTGCAAAAGGGGTCTAAACTGAACGAAAACGTCCGGAATAGACCCATTGCAGCTACCTATCTATCTATCTATCTATCTATCTATCTATCTATCTATCTATCTATCTATCTATCTATCTATCTATCTATCTATCTATCTATCTATCTCTCTCTCTCTCTATATATATATATATATATATAAGATAAACGCGCCTGAATTCGACATACCTGTGCTTTAATGTTGTGAAATAAGCATAAGATGTCATCCCTGCAATCCTGCATAGAAGTGGCAACATTATGGGAGTGTCTTTTCTCGTGTCAAAAGCACGGTTATAGTAGATGAGTCATATGTATGGAGAAAAGAAGTACATTGTTGTGTTTATGACACACTCTTCCAGAAAAAACACATGATCTTAAGGAAAACATAAGACTGCAAGTTATTTTCCTAAGATTTTTATTAAAGTTAGGTTTGCTTCAAGCAAATAATGATACTTTAATGTTGTAAAGGAGTTTCAATCAGTGCGTTTTGTTTTCTTCTATGAGGACAAAAGTTGTGATGTAACATGAACGGGGGGTTGTCGAAAACACGAGCCTTTATTTGTAACGTGAACCGGATTTTGACAAGGTTATCGAATTCATGCTCAGTAGTGCAAATATAATTTTAACTGAATATCTAAACGTACAAGTATATTCAAAGTCTTTCATAAAGCTATTTGTTGCATAATTCTCCGATAGTTGTAACCTCAGTTCGACATGGAATGTCGAAATCAGATTCCTGCATGTCGAATTGAGGATCATCGAAGTAACTACTCAGTTCAGATAATTTAAGTTGTGTTCTTCGTCCGTCTGATTATTTCTGCATAATAATAAAACAGTAATTGAAACTGAGAAGAGATTACTATTACTAATAATGCAGACTTAATGTTTTACATGGATATAATTGAAGGTGTCGAATTCAGGTACCGCAACTGTCGAAACCAGGTGAAGCGTGTCGAATTTGGGTTCTATTGGTGAGTTCCAGTTTCATAAAAATTTCTAAAATTTAACATTTGAGCCTTGAGGTGACTTTTAGTATTAGTAGGGACTGTACAGTTTAAGGAAAAAATGGGCCAACACCGACCAATATTATGACCACAATAGGCGATTGATTTTTCAAAAAATGCCTTAACCTGTCGAAATCCGGTGCGTTTACCTTATATATATATATAGCCAGAAAGGTCCAGAAAAGGGCGATATTTTTAGGAATGATAGTATGGATCATAACAAGCAATCATTCGAGATATCGATAGAAAGACCATTCTATTTTGTGCACATTGCTTCGAAGGCGCATAACTCCGAAACTAATGAAATACCGGAGTCATTAAAAGAAAACAGATATTAGATAGTATCATATTTATTACACTCACAGATCTCAGTATTCAGGGCAAAATCCCGGAATTCATATTCAAATTTCTGTCTACCCATTGAATTAAAGCTATTCAAAGATGCTTGCTTTCAGAACGATGCAAGTGAGTGGGAAAAGTACAGAGGTGTTTTTACAAATTTGTTTGGCTTCTTTCTTTTATTCTGACCTAGGTCATGTGTGTGTGTGTGTATGTGTGTTTGAGTGTATTTATGTCTGGGTATAACAAACGGTTCTGCGAACTCGAAATATTTTAACAACCGGACCTGCCGAACCGGCTGAATAGCACTACTAGTTATACCATGTTGTCGAATCAATAATTAAATGTTTAAATTAGTGGTGGGCACAAAAACCGGTTTTTCGTTTTTCGGGTTTTAGAAAAAACGGAACCGCTTTTTGAAAATTTTCAAAAATCGGTTTCGGTTTTCTTCAAAACCGGTTTGGTTTTCTCCGAAACCGGTTATCGGTTTTCTCCAAAACCGGTTTGGTTTTTTAACTGATCCGGTTTCGGTTTTCTTCAAAACCGATTCCGTTTTTTTTCAAAATTTGTTCTGTTTCTGACCAGAATGGTGTTTCGTTGTTCTCCGGAAACCGAATCCATTTCCACAGAAATAGTTTTATGTGTTTTCGAAAAGTTTTCACCGAAAATAGTTTCGGTGAAAACCGAACCGGTTTTGGAGAAAACTGAAATCGGTTTCGGTGAAAAACCGAACTGGTTTTGGAGAAAACCGAAACCGGTTTCAGTGAAAAACCGCACCGGTTCTGGAGAAAACCGAAATGTCGGTTTTTCGGGTTTTGGTTTTTATGGAAACCGGTTTTCGGTTTTTATAAAAATCGGTTTTGCCCATCTTAGTTTAAATATGAAATAAGAACAAAGTTGCCCTGATCGTTCTTTGAGCAAATCCTATGAAAAACTCCCTCTAAAAGTTAATTACCCTTCGTACATTTCTTCAGGACTAATAAGTTATGGCATATTCTCAGTTTATTAATGTAATATACAGTATAATTATGAAATATACAAGACTACGTGAGCAGTTTATGATAAATCGTTCAAAAAAACTCTCCTCAATAATGAACTACCTCTTGCACATTTTTTGAAGGCAAATGAGTTGTATTATATTGACAAATAATTAATAAAATATTTATTTATGAAATATGAAAAAATCACGTGAATCGTTTCCGAAAAAAAAATTCACCCTTCCCAATCTTTCGCAGAGTAATGACATATCACAATATTGAGTTCTTTTTGAAAAATTGATTTCTGAAATACAAACAAAATTAGATCCGTTTTCGAGAAAATGGCATTTTCTATTATTTTCACCTTTCAGAAACTACTCTTACTTTTATGGGTAAAAAACCTCTCCGGAGAATCACATAACACCTTAAGTTTCAAATTTAGTTGAGATATATTGAACGGTAGAGCCTCTAAGTGAGTGTACATTAGGACGAACGCACGTCCAGCGGACAAGTGTTGAAAATCATTTTCGTACAGATTTACTTTTGGCGCACCACTGAAATCAGTGTATGAATTTTTGAAAAGTTAAAATTCTTACACTGATTTCAATCCTATAATTTGCTAAATGATTTGCGCTAGGCGACCTGAAAATATCTCACATGGCATAGAGAAAACTAAAGAGGAACATCATAAACAGTTGTTGAAAAATTGCGATTTTACAATTTGCGTATAAATACGGCATCAGGATGTATCCATAAAACCTATAGTGCAAGAAAACAAAACAACCTGTGCTAGGTGGCCACAAAAACACGAATCATTTACAGTATAATCGAGCCAGGAAAGGGCGATGATATGAAGCCCGAGCGTTAGCGAGGAGGTGTGTCCGAAGGGAGCAGACGCGTCACCGAGTGTATTGTAAAGGGGTGGGTTTTGACAATGATACGAGTTTCAATAGCACTTGTCATAGTTTTGTATTAGTAGTGCTCCACTTGTAAACATATAACGTCGTAAAAAGGTCCTCAGTTTGTATTATTTATATATAACTAAGGCTACTGATTTATCAAAAATCCATTTTACACACTACTTTCTGATATTAACTTTTTATTATAGTACGAAACAAGTTGATCGTTTACACTCTTTAAAAATTGTACATACAATCTTCACAAGATGGATTCTCTATTATAATAATTTATTTTTTCGTTGCTATGACAACTAAATTTACTTCATCGAATCACTATTATAACAAAATATAGTCGTATAACAACCAAAAAAGAAATTACATCTATTTCTCTTTTCATATTCTTCTTCTTCCTTTCTTGAACAGCTTGTGCATAATTTAAAAGTACATTTTGCCCACAAATACAAATAAAGATATAATAAAGATGTTGAAAATACAAGTATCGTTGTAAACGTAACACAACCATTGTACACTGTGCAGAAACAGACCACCGGTGGAAAATAGTTTCCAATACAGTCGTTCTACATAATACTTATTTATTTTATCCGTAGTAGAGCATTTGTAAAGATTTTACACTAATAACCCTACTCTTGTAAACATGAAATACAGGTGTATTAATTTGTATTTAATTCTATCGCTTGCAGAAATTTGTTCTTCATAAATATGTCTTTTCATGTAAAGTATTGAATTTTAATCTTAAATCTTTTAAGATGTGGAGTGCTGAAAGTAAACCAAATTGTCGACACGAAACGTGTAAAACAGGCGGATCTAGATTGTAAAACCTATAGGAGGGCAGTCAGAATGCAGGCTATTATATATATTGTTTACTTTATTGCTCAGGTATATCATGTTTACTATAGACTTTCAAAACTATGTAAATCATAGTATGAATTATTTTAGTTACTGGCAAAACTGGAGGACTAGGCCCCCGGTCCCGGATTAGATCCGTCACTGGTGTAAAACCGTCGAAATCACGAAATCATTTTTTTCACTATCACCATTCTGCATTCTCTCCTTTTGTCGCTCGAAAGAAAAAATAAAAAATATAGAGGGTGCATGAGAGGTTATTTCTTCTGAGATTGATTAGATTGTCTCCAAACTATGAATGTTATTGCTTACGTTTCAGAAATTTTCTCTCACCAAAGGTTTCAATGGAAAATAACTTTACGCTTTCCTACTTACTTCTATTTTACATAATGAAATGTGTGGATCACCTTATCTCTCACAGTTTCTCCTTGGGATTCCTTAATTTTATTTACAATATGACATAAGTAGTGTACTTTAGTAAGATAATAATTATTTGTAAATTTTGGAAGGGAGATACGTTAGCCGCAGAGCTTGGCGTTCTCTCCCTGATAATCGATGGTATAATATCGTACTAAAAGTTTTGTTTGCTCTACACTCAACCGTTGTGAAGAATGTAGCCTCTATCCATCCTTGCGTATGTTCGTTCTTACGTGATTTCAAGATGAATATTCCTTGGAATATAAAAAATTGGGCGGGTTTACTTAGTTTGAGACATCCATACTTTCTAATCCATTACATACTACTACAATCATACCGGATTTCAATTTTTTAATTCAAATTCCAAGTAACTGAAACCTTAGATTGTAAGTTTCAAATAACTCCTACTTAAATGACATGGAGAATTTGTTCATCTTCCCCTTTAGACCACCTAAAAACTAAAAATATTCACTTTTGGCAATTTTCCTGTGAATTAGTTCCAAAACGCTACAATCATGCCAAATTTCATAATTCTAATCCTGACGAAAGTGTCCAATAATTTGGAATGTAGAAGGTGTGTCCCAAAAATTTCATCTCAATAGTAGTCAGTATAAACTATATATTGAGTTCTCGTACATTTTAGAAGGCAAATGAATTATGCTATATTCACAAATAATTAATGAAATATTTATGTATGAAATGTGAAAAAAATCACATGAGTCATTTCCGCAAAAAAATCACCCTCCCGATGAAAAATCACATGATTCATTTCTGAAAAAAACTCACCCTTCCCGATTTTCCACACAGAAATGACATATCACCCTATTGATTTGTTTCTGATAAATTGATTTCTGAAATATAAACAAAATTATATCAGTTTTCGATAAAATGGCAATTTTTATTTTCACCTTTCAGTAAACTACCCTTATTTTTTACAGGTAAAAATAAAATTCCAAACCCCCTCCGGAGTGTCACATAAATCCTTAAGTTTCAAATTTGGTTGAAATAGGTATAGTCTCTACGTGACTATATATTAGGACGAACGCATATATAGAGGGACAAATACCGAAAATCTTTTTGTGCAGGTTTACTTTTGGCGCACCACTAGAAATATTTTTTGGAACATTAAAATCCTTTCATTGATTCCCTTCCTATTGTTTTCTAAATGATTTGCGCAGGGAGACCTAAAAATATCTCACATAGCCCTATATAAAATTCAAACAATTGTTGGAAAATTACGATTTTACGATTTTCGTATATAAATACGGCATCTGGATGTACGCATATAACCTACAGTGGAAGAACACAAAACAACATGAGCTAGGTAGCCACTAAAAACAGGAATGATATATAATTGAGTCAGGAAAGGTCGAAGATAGGGAGCCCGAGCGCCAGCGAGGGGGTGCGTCCGAAGGAAGCAGGCGAGTCGGCGAGGGTAGTTTAAAATGGTGGGTTTTGGCAATGATACGAGTTTCAATAGCAGTTGTCATGGTTTTACACTATTAGTGCTCCACTTGTACACATAACATACAGCCACTATACACTGTGCAGAAACACACCACCGATAGAAAATGGTTTCCAATACAGTCGCTCTACATAACACTTATTTTATCCGTAGTAAGGCATTTGTAAAGATTTTACACTAATAACCCTACTCTTGTAAACATAAAATACAGGTATATTAATTTGTATTTAATTCTAACGCTTACAGAAATGTGTTCTTCATAAATATGTCTTTTCATGCAAAAAGTATTGAATTTTAACCTTAATTTTTTCAAAATGTGGCCCGCCAAAAGTAATCCAACTTTTCGGTATGTGTGTTAAAAACATACCTACACGAAAGGTGTAAAACACAGACAGATCTAGATCAGTGTTTCTTTCAGAGAAAATGTTCCGGAGGGCACACTTAGTATTTCGGGAGGTATTGATGGAACTATTCTATTTATTATCATATTATAGACGTGTTCCCCCCCCAAAAAAATATGTCTGGAACAAACATTGATCTAAATTGTAAAAACTATGGAGGCAGTCAGAATCCAGGCTATTATTTATTTATATATATATATATATATATATATATATATATATATATATATATATATATATATATATATAACTTTATTGCTCGCTCAGGTATATCATGTTTACTATAAACTTTCAAATATAATTAATAGCTTAAATTATTTTTGTTACTGAGAAAAATGGGGGCCTAGGCGCCCCGGCAGGACCAGCTTTAAGCCGATTGGACCAATTGCTCCCAATCAGGCCCCACTTCTAAGGGGGCTCCGCGCTAGTACCGTCTACTTTACTGTCCAGTCTCTAGTCTAATCTACTCTTCAGTGGTGTTTCGACCGCATATTAAGCCCTAGAGCAAACAAGTATGTTGTGGTCCCTATTACTAAATTTTGCTTCTAATACATGACATTCTGCTCGCGGGGCAACCAATGCTTGTGAGCTCCCAACAAAGTAACTATGGTACCGTTAGGATGGGTATGGTACTCTCGGTTGTCAAATACACACAACAACATATTGCAATGCAGGTACAATCATGGACTTCACAAGGGAAGGTTGGCATCTCCCTAATAAGTAAATGAATAGTTTATATTAAGTTTCCGAGCATAAGTAAATATTTTCTGAATTTAATGCTGCAGCAGTTTCTTTGTTTTTTTTACGTTTACAACTTCTGTTATAAAAAAATGATATTATGTCCATGGAGTGTTCTGCCCACCCGAACACCCCTAACACTCTCAAAAATTTCCTTAAACACACCCCTGCGCGTAAAAATATTGTCTTCTTTGAATTTGTGTTTACCATTATTCTGGGTGCACATCCCCTTTTATTTCGAACACTCCACTAAGTAAACCTTCCTGGCATTCTTACTGATTATGTCATGTGTTACTACCTTGAAAACCGAGACGTTATCAAATAAATCAGCCTCAGTGCGACTTCCATGCATATTCTTTCCTTATTGTAGCTATATTAAAAATATAAAACCAGAGGACAAACGTTGCCATCTCCTGCGAAAATATCCGTAGTTTTTTTTTAATGAAGTCAGGAAAACGGAATATATACAGTACTTGTGCATACTGAATAGGTGGCTGCTTATGAAGGTTTGTCTTCTAACTCAAATAGTCAAATAGGAAATATGTCATCCATCTTACATCAGTTCCTTAGGGTTTGTGATCGTCTTATCACCATTTCATTTTATCTGTAGTCGATAACGATTTCAAGCTGATTATACCTATCATAAGTAGCTCCCTACAATGTTGTCACTAATGTACAGAGGTTTAGGTTTTTCTGACTAGACATCATTTCAAAAACATACAGCTGTTAAGAAATCTTTCAACCAACAAATTCATATCAATCTGTATTTCATTGTCTCTTACAACTATAAACTAATGGAAACATGGACTTCTCGTAAAATTCTAGCCCAACTTGATACACTATATGACCCCCTTCCTAATTTTTAAAAAAAAGTCGAGCGAGATACAAGATAGGCAACTTCAAGATGGCAGCCATGATAAGCATACCTTCAAATAGATGTCTACTTCCTCCCGGTGTCGGTTAACGTGTTTTTGTTTTTCATCCCTTGACCTGTTTTACAAATAAAATGAAATTTTTCAGACTTAAAACACATTGTTATAGCTTATTTTGGTCAATCAGGTTTTTGGCCACTGCGGCCGTCTTTATAGACGCAAGTTCTTTAAATTTTGTTTACGGTCGTTTCTTGATATCCACACTTCTCTGCCAAGTTTGATCAAGAAACTAGATTCCGACATCGATAGGGTTACCTGTACGAGAAGAAAACTATGAATTATTGGTAGACAACTTTAAAAAATTGCGAGACACAAGGGTGAAATATGTATTTTAAAATTGATTCACTGTCTGCATTTCCATTTCAGTTATTTTTCTGAAAAAATATCTGCTATAAGCAATGAACAGAGTGAGCTTCTTCGCCAAAACATTTTGGAGATGGTAAAATGTTATAAAGGGAATATATATATATATATATATATATATATATATATATATATATATATATATATATATATATATATATATATATATATGGTTCTACAGTCCTTGGTGCAAATTAGTTGTGAACCTGGGGCCCCGCAAAATGTTTCCAATTGGGCCCCGTGCCTCCTAAGGCCGACCCTGTCCCCCGGCTCCGGGCTAGATCAGCCACTGGTGTAAACCCGTCGAAATCTCGAACTCGATTTTTTCACGATCATACTTCATCTTCTGCCTTTGTCACTCGAAAGTAAAAAAAAAGAAAAAAAGTCTAGATGGTAAAGGAGAGATTATTTTTAAGATTGATTGGATTGTCTCCACGCTATGAATGTTATTACTTACGCTTCAGAAATTTTCTCTCACCAAAAGTTTCAATGGAAAATAACTTGACATTTCTCTACTAACTTCTATTTCACATAGAGAAATGTGTGGGTCACATTACCTCTCACAGCTTCTACTTTCTATTCCTTAACTTTACTTACAATATGACATGAGATAACGTGTCACTCAGTGAAATAGTAATTATTTCTAATTTTTGGAAGGGAGATACGTAACCTTTGCGTTTTCTGTTTCCTAATCAATGGTATAATCCCGTAACTTTTGTTTCATATAAGCTGGGTCGTTTCTCAGAATATAGCGTATACCTATACTGAGAAAAATCCGTTTTCCGGACAGCGGTTTATTGTACAAATATACGGAATCCACTTGCTTACTACAGAAATCAATACGGAACATACGATATCCATATAATACATACGCACTGTCCGTAGATGTTACATCATGCCGTTGCAAGATGTATGTTATCTAACAGTTTTCCGTATACATATACGTATGTTATATTCGTTAGCTGAATGTAATATACGTCCATTTGTATCTGATATTCTGACCGCCTATATTCTTTCATATTGAAAGTACGTATAGATAGAACACTAATACAAAGAATATTGTAAAACATGCTTTTTTCAGTTATACGTTTGCTGTACGTTAAGTCCAAAAACTACAGGATTTACACATGTAACATATGTTTCTTCATATACCACATACGATTTTTTGTGGCGTACGTACCCTTGTATGTGTTCGTTCTTTCGTAATTTCAAGATGAATACTCGCTGCAATATAAAAATATTGAGTGGCTATATGCAGTATACTTCCCTTTATGCATCATTACATCCCTGATTTTAATGGGTCATTATAGAATACGTTGTAAGATACAAAATTATTTTTTTAAAGAACTTTTCTTTTCGAGTCAGAACTCATCCGTTCGCGAGGCAAAAAGTCTCAGGAACTACCAGATATTTCCCCGTTAATTTTGCCCAGGCCAAAGATCGCAGATGGACGTGGTGTTGAAACCGGAAGTGATAGGAATAAACCATTTCCGGCTTAAACGTTAATCGCTATGAAACAGCGTCCTTTAGTAAGGGCGACGGGGGGGGGGGGATTACTATTACCGCACTTAGTTTGAGACGCCCATACTTTTCAATCGAATATATACTAATATAAGCATACCGAATTTCAAATTTTTATTCCACTTCCAAGTACCTAAAACATTAGATTAAATTATAGGTCTAAAATAATGCCCTATTAAATAACATAGAGAATTTCTTCATTTCCCCTTTAGACCCCCTAAAAATTAAAAATATTCACTTTTTGCAACTGTTCTGTGGATTAGCAACAATCAACAATCAGGAAAGCAACAATCATACCAAATTTCATCATTCTAATCCTGACGAAATGGCCAGTAATTTTGGACTGTAGAAGGTGTGCCTTATAATTAACTTGAGGAAGATTTTTCAGTTGCCTGTAAACCACCATTAAAATTTGGACATTTTTGTTTTTGGTGATTTATCTGTGTAATTGTAACGAAAAGGTATAAGCTTACTGAATTTGAAGTTTTTATTCCAACTACCTAAAATAAGAGATTACAGGTAAAAAAAAAAAAAAAAAAAAAAGTACATTTAAATTACATGGGGGAATTTCCTCATTCCCCATTTCGAGCTCCTTATAATTGAAAGTATTCGCTTTTAGCAATTTTTCTGTGGATTCGTCTTGAAAAGCTCACTTTCGGAGCAATGCCAAATTTCAACTTTCCACGTCAACCGGAAGTATCCGTTATTTTATGTCAGTGAGTGAGTGAGTTCATAGTTAGGATACGATCACTGGCGCAATTCCCGGGGGGATCAGGGAGATATGTCTCTCCAATCTTGGAACTGAGGTGGACTGTCTCCCACTTGATCCGTTTGATCCTATTTGAAATACGTTTTTTGGGGACAAATGTGATTATTTGTGGCCAATCACCACAAAGGAAAGTAAGATGAAATGGACGTACGCCCAGAATAAGCCTCAAATCTGCCCGCCTCCCAAAACTGAAGTCGACTGTGTTCCTCTGATCCTCCAAAGCACTGTTTTTCTACTTCATAAATATTTTGAACACCGCTTACAAAAATATCACCTCCCCCCCCTCCCAATGTTGAAGACAGATTTATGCCGTTGGATACGATATGGCAAAATTAATTTTAAAAAGTGAAGTTGTAATTTGATTTAACAGTTCCATTATACCATCTCATGTGTTTTCACGTCAACTATATTAAACGACTATAGAAGAAATAACATAGAAAGAAGATTCTAGAAAATATCTATGGGGTAATTTTATTGTGGTTTCTGCACGTTATGTGTAAACGCATTTTCATATCTAAACCAGTTGAGAATGCTCGAAGAGCATTGGCAGAACGAACTTATAAAGAATTAATTTTTTCCAAGTTCATATGCAATTGTATATTAGATGTATTTGATTAAATTAAATAGACAACACAATAAAGATAAATATATTAATATAATTTATAATTTTAATAAAATAATTATAAAAGTATGATACAAATTGCAGACAATTAATTAAATGAAACAAATATGAAACTAGAAAAATGTCTATGTATTATGACGCAATAATTATTGAGTCAATAATTAATGACGAAATATTTTTTTTATTTAATTATCATATATAATGTACATAATATTGATGTGAGATTATAAAACAAAACATAAAATGATTTACAGAAGTGATTATACATATAGATAAAATAGTTTTTGAAAGTTAAAGAACATATAAATTTTGATTCATGGTCGGAAACAAGAAATATTAAATCAGAAATAATTATGTAATCATAACGTCAAGAGAAAAACTATTGTCCAGGGATTAATATATATAAAACAATTCTTCTCAGAGTATAAACACCTCATCCAGTTCCTTGCCAGGAGGTAAAGTGCCAACGACCGACGAGACGTTACCACGTTGGATAGAAACGGATATGCGCTGTATTAGATAGGATGTGGAGCGAACTTCGCCGGAAACACAAGAAACGCGTCTTCCTACGTTGCTAATGAATTCAAGACTTCTTGCACTTCAAGCACCACTGGCTTCAATAGCAATTGGAGTGAAAAGAAAATTTTCGAGAAGGTTGTTGTATTCTCTTTGCTTTTCAGCTTCTCTGCGATTAGCAACAGCTCCAGCGTTCATTACTGACAGAGGGAGACTTGAATGAGCGTATGTATCAGCGCATGTGAAGTCCCACAATAAACATTTACCTCTCATCCATGGAACCAGTGTCATCCCATCTGGTCGCTTTCCATCCGAACGACAGCAACCAGAAGGTTCCCGTATTGAAGGAAATCCAGCTGTTTTAAGGGCTCGCAGTATTACATCATTAACGGAGGAGTGTCGGGCGAATCTACCAGCGCGCTTCATGCATGAAAGGCTATGCAGGCCACCAGGCCCGTAGCCAGCTCAAAAATTTGGGGGGGGGGTAGAAGTTAGGGGGGCCCGACCCAATCATATTATACTTCATCACCATTTTATAGTTCATTTGGAAGCCTACCGTGAAACTTTTAGGGTTCCAGCCAAAGTTTGGGGGGCCGGCCCCCTAGCCCCCCGTGGATACGGGCCTGCAGGCCACGTTGGTTAACCTCATCCCCACAAGCTGGACAGCGATGAGGCTCACAAACTGCTAGGCCTAAACGTAAGGCTGCAGCAATTCGAAAGCTTTCATTTGACAAATGAAGGCCTAAAGGCGGAGAAGGTATCGCCATCAACCATGCACCCGCTTCGGGAGACGAGGCAGCAAGAAGCCTGGCTTTATCTTCCGGAACAACAACAGATTGTAACAAATGATTATGTAATTGACATGCAATTGGTGTATACCAAGATGACTGATAACACTTTTTGTTAATCTCCAGAAGGCTTGTATCTGCTAAGTTTGCCCACTTATTAGAGTATTCTGAACCATCTGGGTCCAAACAATAACCCTGTGGAAGGAGAGCTCCGATTAAACGCAGAGATCCGTGGTATGACGGTAAGAATGTAGGAATCGCCATATCCACAGCTCGTCGAATACCAAGACCGCCCAAACCAACAGGTAAACATGCTTGTGTCCAAGAGTCGTCATTTAAGGAGCAGTTCAGAATTGATTCAAGGCCAGTTTTCAGGACAGTATCATATTTTTCCAGCAAAGAACACTCATGCCAAGATGGAAAGCATCATAGAAAATAGGTTAAGCGAGGGATTGATAAAGATGCTCGTAAAAGGAATAAGGCTGAATGGGCTGAAATTGAGGGAAGTCGAGACAAGAACAATTTTAAAGTAGATATTTTATTCAATAGCACGTTAGTGAGTGCTTCCGACGTGAGAGCAGCACCTAGAAGACAAGCATTCTGAATTGTTAGAGGGCGTATGCCTGGTGCAGCCTCATTAAATCTTCTAAAGATTTCGTCGAATGCGGTTTCATCTGTTTCAAGACAACGAAATAATTATGTTAAATTATTTAGTAATGACGCAATAGTTATTGAATCAATAACAAACGATGCAGTAATATTGAATCAGTAACTAATGAGTCAATAATTATTAAATCAATAACTAATGACGCAATAATTATTGAGTCAATAACTAACGACGCAATAATTATTGAGTCAATACCTAATGACGCAATAATTAATGAAATTTTGAATCTATAACTAATGACACAATAATTATTGAATCAATAACTGGTATTGGTTTTGAATCAATATTAGTATTGATCAACACTAACATCTCTATGACTTACGTTTTATCGAGGTATGGCTTCTTAAATATCCCGAATTCGGAATTTTTGGCGAATATCTCGGGAACGGTAAGAGTGACGTGAAAAATTTCATCACTTCTTGCAGAGAGTTTTTGATGCTCTATCGAATGGAGAATTCAAACTTGAAAAAGTCGCAAATAACATACACATACACACACACACACACAGACATAATTTAATAACGAACTTTTCAATATACACTAAAATCGCACTCCCTACTGGCTAGACTGGACACCTTTAGTGTAAACTTTCATGAGTTTGATTCCTGGTAGCAATAATATAAGAAAAGAAGGAAAAGAAATGTACTCCTTTTATTTTCTTTCATTATTTCTACCATTCATTGTGAGTATCCGGATGTTAGTATTAACCATTTGTAGAAGTATGTCCCGAGCCGTAACAAATCGACGAAGCAAGCGGTACAATGCACTGGGGCCTTCGGATATAGAAACTTGAAGAAACAGGATTAGGATTATTATTAGGAACAGACAATTTGAGCTCACAAGTACCCTGACCTGGATCATTTTCTTCTCATTCTGGATCACGAACGGGCGATCAGTGCACTGCAGTGCGTGAATCATCTTTCAGTTTGGAAACGTAAAAGGCACAGAGGCGTCTTTGCATGAGTTATAGGTGTATTACCGAAGACTACTTCCAATATTTCTTAGGTGTGTGGTGTCGTTTTTACAAGTTTAACACAAAATTTAATACAGATTCCTTTCCATCACACATTTCGCAATCTTAGACGGATCACACAATACACTGCATGAAATCACATGTCACTCACACCTTCCTGAACGAAAACACCGTGAAGTCATCATGACATGTAGCCACATACACGTATGGTGAGGATTCCGAACTGCAATAAATACATGCATGAGTAACTTGCTTCGATCCCAGCTCGCGCAAAGTGAGATTTGTGGTGGACAAACACCGTGTGTGTTTCTTTTATCGAGGTTCTCCCAGCATATATCTGGGAATTAATCTTTTTCTTGGCAATGTATCCTTTGGAATACATAATGTTTTTGAATATGTTTTGGTTACGTTGTGACTACCTATTCTTGGCAATGTATCCTTTGGGATACATAATGTTTTTGAATATGTTTTGGTTACTTTGTGACTACCTACTCTCGGCAATGTATCCTATAGGATACATTACATCACAGCATTGTCTAAATAAAACATGTAGCTGAAATTGGCAATTGAGGAGTTTGATGCAATAAGGGCGTAAGTCTGAAACATGCAGTTGTAGAAAAACGATGTTGAAAATTTAAGTAGTATTTTTACTTACATAAAACAATGTAATATAATACGGGCAGTTTCAACTTTTTCCCACGTTTTAGTATCCGTGTCCCAATGAGAATATAAAACCTGGAAAAATGTATTTAAAGGAAAACTAGCAGATCGCTTACTTGAGGTGAAAAGACACCTAAATTGATCCTTGACCAACTGAGTTTGTGGTGGATATTAACAGTGTGCGCTCCCGGCGGGAGCTCATGTGGTTTGGATTCCTCGTTAAACAATAGGTCCCGTCTCATATAGCTTCGCTGCTGAAAGAGACGTTAAGCTCAAAATAAACTCAACTCAACAATGTGTGGTTATGCTATGAATTAGCTATGACTAACATATCAAGGGACGGTATGCACAAGATATCGCAGTTATAGTATGCCAGTAGTACTACTGCACCATCAAGCATCTTTCACCATATGCCATGGTGTGGGGCCATTAGTTAGTAGCTCAGAATTAATTCACTAAATGCTTACAAAAGGGATGTAACATATGGGGATGAAAATTGATGATCAACACGGTACTTTAATGTAAAGGATATGTTTGAATTTAAATGAAATTCAAATACTTCAATTTTATGTATATATAAACAAAAGTAACTAGTTGGAAAGAAAGGTAAAGAGAGAAAGGTTTAAATTATAATCAAAGAAAGAGCACTAGTCTGAGTAATTCCTGATAAACTGGCGTCGTCTTCGTCATCTGGAATGATGAATGGATCTCTCTTATGCCTCCTCTCTGGAGCAAACTGGTAACACTGGAACTAGCTGACAACTGGAACCTAATCCTGTCAAACTGCTAGGGGCGTTGGATCTTCTTCTATGATGAATCTGCGATGAAAGTTGTTCATCATTTCTATTTCGCTTAGCAGATGTTATAACAAAGAGTTTCTGCGGCAATAAACCTTCAGGATGGTAAGATAATAGGGATTCAGGATTTACATTTCTGGGCTTTCAGCACCTAAGACCATTTAGACCGTTTCGTTTTAGTGATGACTTCCCTCGGCGAGCACACTATCCGCGGAAAGGGAAGGTAGAAAGGATTGGGGGAAGGTAGGAAAATGCCTGGGACCTATAAGTTAAGTACCACCCCGGCATTTGCCTGGTGTAAATGAGGAAAACCTCATTCAGGGTGGCTGGCCTGAAAAAGAGTTTTACACACCGAGTGCCACCACCGGAATCGAATCCGGGACCGCTCGCACCGAAGGCACCTTCAGAATGGTATTCAATAGAATATGGAGACAGGCCTCCCCAATGGAATGGTCTCTTCTGCATTCGATATGATCCTCTTCAAATCTTTATGATGAATACCCTTGTGGTCTTCGTGGTTTTGTTGAACAGAAAGCGATGACCTTTGCGAACAATGAACTAGAGAGTATCAGGCTAGGCGGAGAGTATTACACAAGCACAGGAAGGGAAACTAGTCCTGCATTTATTGGTATCTTTTGTAATGATGAAATATATGCTTACTCAAATTGTCTGAGAATGTACATCATAAGTAAAAGTTCTTTCTTGAATAGAAATGAAGATTTTAAAGATTCTGTTAAAATTCAGCCGTAGAAGAAAATAATCTGATTAAATAATGAAAATTGAATTTAACAAAAAATAACAGAGAAGAACACGAAACTACGCGTTGCTTCACAGTTACTTCACAATAGAAATATACAGATTACGCTTGGAAATTTAGACACCAATTATATCTTAAGCATTCATGAACATTCTGTTTATGCGGAATTAAAAATAATTGAATTTCGAGAAATTACTTTAATGCGTGTAATTGATGCTTATTCTTGTCTGTAGAATGGTTTCAAATACAGACAAGACCATGACTAGGCATTGACAAACATGAAGTGAGTACATACCTTATACTTTTTGTTGTAGACTTAGCTAATTCAAGTCCTGTAGACGACACACTTCGGTATTCAGATTAGGGATGGCCACAAAGTTTCGGTTCCGGCTGAGATCCGATTTCAAGAACCGGTTCCGGAACCGTTTCCAAAGCTGGATCCGAAAACCCGGTTCCAGAACCGGATCTTAGGAACCAGTTCCAGACCTGGATTTGAAAACCCAGTTCCAGAACCGGATCTTAGAAACCCGTTCCAGACCTGGATCCGAAAACCCGGTTCCAGAACCGAGTCCTAGAAACCGGTTCCAGACCTGAATTTGAAAACCCGGTTCCAGAACCGTATCTTAGGAACCGGTTCCAGACCTGGATCCGAAGAACCGATTGCAGACCTGGATCCGGAAAACCGGTTCCGGAACCGGATCATCTAGAACCGGATGCGTCCAGAGCTGACAACGGTTCTGGCCATCCCTAATTCAGGTCAGCTTCTCACTTGGATACGATATCCTCTGCCTTCTATAACTTTACGTCACAATACCACGACATAGCATTAGGGAATTCAAGTAATTTTGTTCTTCGTTTAATGCTGCGATCATACACTTACTGTACTCGTGGTGATATAATAAGTGCATGTGCCTACAAAATCACCATGTTTGCCAATGTATGCTCTTACATAATGACTTGTAAAAGATAGTTGACTTGTTTACGTGGAATCAACTTCAAAGACAGAATTACAAAGCAATTTTTTACAGATAAAGAGTTCTTAAATTAAACATAAAATGACGTTTGAAATATCTAAGGTTTTCTTTCACTATCCTTTGCAAGTAAGGTACTAAAAGTACAATCACAGACAAAAGATAAGAATTAGTATAACGTAGTCCGTGACAACTGAGTGTAATGTAGAATTTTTTGTAAATATGCGCTCGATCATTTTCGAAACTATAGTGTGCATCGACTCCCTTATGCATTTGTTCCTTTGGAAATTTAATGTGAATACACACTGTACTACAAAAATATTAGGTGGATACAGGCCCGTATGCAGGGGGTGTAGGGGGGCCACCCCCTAAATTTTGGCTCGCCCCCTAAAATTTTCACAGTAGACTTGCAAATGAACTATAATATGGTGATGAACTATAATATGGTTGCATCGCCCCCCCTAACTTCAGCTGGCCCCCCCTACATTTTTGGGCTGGCTAGAGGCCTGTGTGGATATATTCCGTTTACTACTGAACATGCCATATTATAGCCCTGGGTAATATTGTGTCCATGCTCTTTCTCTGAGCTCAACTATTTTCTTCGATATTATCATTCTATAACTTGCTTTATAATATTCGTTTTCATAATGCTTTTCTATTTCAAGTGTATCCTCGGAAAATATGTGAAACACACTTCAGCCCCACCCCCGCCAACCCTCTTAAGGAGCAAACCCTCCCTTTGCTTTGCGGAAGGAAGTGAATGACAAAGTGTCATTCAGTAGTTTGGTCTTGGCAAATGAAGATCGTAGGCTACTTAGAATGGTTAACAAGATAGTGGGTAGCGAAGACCGTCAACTTGGCAAACCTGTACACATTCAACTATGACAAAGCAACTTGCCCTTCCTCTTTCGAGAATGGTGCGGGAAAACATTACATCGATAGCAGCGCCCGCAGGGACACTTATAAAATAGAAAGATTCTAATTATCAGGATTCTTCAGTGGACAGGACATAATTGTACTTTTATAAAAAGTACGTAGCATTATGTAGCCTATTTGCATCTTATATTTGATTAGATTCGGTTTTGAGTTTAGCGTTTCTTTCAGCAGAGAGGCTATATGAGACGTGAACCTACAGCTTAACGTGGGATCCGAACCACATGAGCTCTTACCGGAAATCAAACCCCGGTCTTCTGCGCAAAAAGGCGCGCACACTAAGCGCATACGATTGAGTTGCTTTCATTTTATATTCTGCACATTTTTTTCACTAAAATAATTTCAAAAATTTAAGATTCCTGTGGAGTTGATAATGGATGAGTTGTATATATATACCTTTGCTGATAACCACATGTGACGCAAGTTGTGATACCTAATATCACTATATGCAAATTACATACGGCAGAGAAAGGTCAAGAGGCTGTACGAATGTTCTGCACGTTTGATTGGCTGTTCCTGATGTAACAAACTGATTGATTTTGTAACCACTATAGGATTCGCTGACTCAATTCCTGCATACTCCATCTGGTTTCAGAAAGGCTATGAAGGGATCGCACACCGGTCTATTTTAATTATCACCATGAGCTTGATACTAGGCAAGTAACAAGAGAATACTCACTAAATTCTTATATATTAACAATGGAATAAACATTTTTTTTTGTTACCAAAGGGGTTTTAAAGGTCGTTCAATCCATATATTTAATCTAATTTTGTTTAGCTCGGGCCAAGTGAGCATTGTAGTAGACAAACACCGTGTGTTGTGGGTTTTCTTGGGGTTCTTCCGTATCCTCTCACTTTCTTCATTCCACCATTTCATTCATTCCTCACCATCACCGTCTCTCCTTTAGCCTAACCATCATAACCGTAGGACGTACAAATTTCATTTTTTCTAATTTTGTTTAATTTAATCTGTAGAAAAAACATTCACAAATTAAAAGAACATATAATTTTTATCATGCCTGTCTCCCAAAGTATAAGAGTGCATAAACACGTGAGTAAGGCAATAGGGAAGTGTGCTAATGTAGAGAATTTAATTCGTGAAATTGTAATTAGTAATACCACAATTTCATTGGTATTTATGTTTGTTGTAGAGAAATACAGATTTGCAAGCTAATAAGTGAGTGTTTTATCATTTGTAAAAATTTTAGGGTCCTAATTTTAGGGTTCTTCTGTAATATTTTCAAAACAAATAAAAATATTTGAAAAACAGGACTGTAGTGAACTAGACAATACAATTGAGGAGTTTGATGTAATAAGGGCGCAATCCAGTGGCTGATCCAGGGGAGGGGGAAATCGGGGCAATCGTCCCCCCCAGAAGAAAAGACTTTTTTATTTTATATATATAAATAAAACCCATTCTAGAGTTTGAAAGTCTTAAAAGTAGCTCTAAGTAGCAGTATGACAACTCACCGCCCCCCCCAGAAGTCGGTACTGGATCTGCCCCTGGTGCAAGCGAGTTTATGTCCTTTTTGCATCAAACGCATTTGTGGCTTTTGCCATGCTTGTTTACCCTCCTAGTAACATTTCAATTCAATATCGGAATAAAATGCTGCATATTACATTGTTTTATGTAAGAATAAAAACACTACTTAAATTTTCAACATCATTTTTCTCCAACTGCATGTTTCAGACTTACGCCCTTATTGCATTAAAACTGCTTAATTTGGCATGTGATGCCGTTATCACAACTCATCTATCTGCTTTCGATTTTCAACTGTTGATAGACGTTCACCATCTTGCTGCTTTTCAAATATTTTCATTTGTTTTGAAGATATTACACAAAAACTCTAAATTTAGCGGTAGTTTAATTTTGTTGTAGTGAAGACCCTTAAGTATAAATTTACATGTATTTTCTCAGCCGATCCGAGCAAACTGAAACTAGAATGAATATTGACGAATGACATAAAAATGAAACTTAGTTTCTCTCAGTGTATAATTTTATCATAAATAAACCAAACATGTTTGTGAATAATTCTAGACGTTATTAGGAAACAAAATACCTGTTGCGAATCAGGTTTAAGTATACAAATCTGTATGCTAATCCGAAACACAGACAAATATCTCATTATGACTTATGAGTATATATTTCTAACAAGGGCCGCTGGATAATTTATACCTTCCCACACGTTAATTACCTTTTAATTTAAAAATACATACCATATAGTAGTTTTATACATTTTAAATTAGCTTTAGTAGATAAATTAACTTCGTCAAACATGCAGTGATTTGATGTTTTTCTTTTCTGTTTTATTAATAAATAATCTGAAACTAATGCAATTAAATATTGTTTTTAATATTTATTTTTCTTTTATATTTACATATTACTGTTGAAAATTTAATATCTATCTAATGCACTAAAAACTTTGATAAATATTAATTAGCATTATTATTTTTCCTTTTTCTTCTCAGATTGACAATGTCTCGATTGATTTTACCCAGCTTCCACTTTTCCCTACCCTGAGCTTGACTTTTAATTTCCATGTAACCATATATATATATATATATATATATATATATATATATATATATATATATATATATATATATATATATATATTACTTGGTTCATGTATTCCAATCGCGGTCTTTCTGTAGGTACCTTTCCTTTTGTCTTTCACTTAGCTAATAGCGGGATTTTTACGTGTCTCGCAATAGATCTAATCATCGAACGTTTTATTAACGAATTGTTCTTAAAATATTTCTTTTTTCCCCCTAACTCTTCGAGCAATTCTTCATTTGACACCTTATTCACCCACCTAATGATTAATATTCTTTAATAACATTAGTTCGAGTTTTACATTCTAAACAATAGGGTAGAAAGGGGTAATTGGGTGGTTGGGATTTACATTTCTGGGCTGTCGGCATCTAAGATCATTTAGACCTTCACATTTTGAGGGATGGCATCCGTCGGCGAGCACACAATACGGGGAAAGGGAAGGAAGAAAGGATTAGGGAAGAAAGGAAACGGTCTGGGACCTATAAGTTAGGTATCACCCCGGCATTTGCCTGGTGTGAATGAGGAAAACCCAGGGAAATCTTATTCAGGGTGGCTGGCCTGAAAAAGCGTTTTACACTTTTTCGACCGAGTGCCCCACCGGGAATCGAACCCCGGACCACTGAGGGGGAAATTGGGCGGAAAACTTTCTAAAAATGTATATTTTACATTTCAGTGTATTTTTATGGAATTTAATTATACCCAAATGTTGGGTGGGTAGATGTTGATCATTAAAATAGCTTAGATGAATTTTGAGAGGGTGTAATAATGATCCAAAAACTGATTTGATTGAGAAATGACATATTTGAAACCGAGTTTCAGGTTTGTGTGTGTTATGGCTTGAGTCACAATAAATCGCGCACAATAGGATGTCTAAAAACATCATAAGGATAATGCCATGAAAAGCAGCAATCTCGAATCCACACTGTAAGGCAGTCAAAATCTTGTTAAAATTTGTATCTTCCATTTACCTCCGGAGGTAATTGGGCGCATGGTGTGGGGGTAAGCTTTAAGTGAACATTTTTTTGTTTAGAATTCATTTAAATGCTTTGCTATCTTTGTCTTTTGTGGTTGTAGTGCCCCGCTATGACAGCTGTACACTACAGTTTGTTTATTTCAATTTATGTTTTATTTGTTGCCTTCTTTGTTCGCATATTCAGTTTATATTATGTGTTGTATTCATTGACTTAATTTTAATATCTTTACGTTTATGGGAAGTTATGCAATATTCCACTCATTCTTAATCTGTGCCCAGGGTTTCGTATAGACAGATTACTTTGAAATATTCAAATTGGCGAGAAAGATTAAATTATGGTACTTGCTGAAGAAAAAGAAGAAAATTTGAATATACACAATTAAGTTTGCATCTAAAAATAAGGACTCTCATCGGAAAAGAAGCAACAATAATTGATTATTAAGATATTACTGATAATCAGGTAAAATATACACAATATTTGTCTGAAACAGTTATTTCAACGTGTTTCGGAATTTAATTAATACTTTGATTTTGGTGAAGGGACGAAATAATTAAAATGTACCTCCATTAAGAAAGTAAGTGATTTGGGGATTTCTAAACCCCAAAATACCACTCAGCCACTGTAAATCATCATGAATAACATGCAATAAAATAAATTATTCTCTCGTCAAAATTAATAGTTTTCTACAATCTATTCCGTATATTATATCAAAATGAAACGATCCTTTCCAATATCATGTTTTGGATTCATATATTCATCATGTCAGTCGCAGTTTCTATGAATAAAGTAAATGTATCTAAGTGAACATCAATATGCTTTCGTTGGACACTACGTACAGTAATAAGTATTCTGACGTTTATTAACAATTTCATGTGCTGATATATATGTCAACTTTTCTTAGCGAAATAAGGTGTGTACACGTCTACATGTTCAGCAATATGTTTAGATCAATGCAATGGCGATCCTACAATGTAAACAAATACTTACATGTATCGTACGAAGATACATATTAGCACCGGCATCAACTAGGTTAACATGTAAAAGGAAAGTATATTAAATCACACGAAGAGTCGGTATAATGGCGTTTAATATATAAATATATAGCGCGTATAATGAAATATGATAAGATGTAATTTTATTTGATAAAAATAAGAGTTATAATGAATTTTAAAGGAATAATATATAATAAAGTCTACGACAATAAATAGAATTAAAAAAAAATACTTACCTGTGATGAAGAGGAATGCCTGGTGATGCTTGAATTTGAAGAATCTCGACGAAACCTCTGAAAAGAAATACGAAATATTAGTTGACGCAAATAATAAGTACTAAACTTAGAACACATAAGAATCATTATGCTAAAACTTACTTTTGCTAAACATGTACTACGCCTACTACACTATAGAAATAAATATTTAACAAATAATAACTAAATAAAGCAATGAATACTTACCTCAATTACCAAACATTGTAGTGTATGGAAGGATGGTTTAAAAAGAAAACAATATGATGAAAACCCACTCAGTATTGAATGTTATTGACTTGAAAATACTGTACTTAATATGATTCGAAGTTGTTTTGTTTCGGAATTATTCGTGTATGATCTAGTGTCATAATATAATGTTTTCAAACTTGAATTTTCGCAGTTTACAAAGTTATTTCCACAATGGCTATATTAATTAGTCTATATTTTCTTAGCTAAGTTCGTTACGGAAATTCTAACAATCCGTTCGATGTGATTTGTATTTCGTCTCTGTATACTCCTGTGCCCACACGAACTTGGAAATTGCGTTTTCCTTCTCTTCTGTGGCGAGTCGCTGCGGTGGTGACTTTAGTAAATTTTACTGTGCCAACTTTTCTTCAGTTCTCGCGTGTTTTCATGAATGCGTTGATGAACTATATATAATATGTTGCGCAATAGAAATAAAGAAACCCATAACCAAGGGCTATCATTACATGGTGTACACTTTGTTTTCAGTGCATTGTGCTTAGTAAACTATTATCTTCAACTTAGGTCTCCAGTGGCCGTTGTGTATGCCAATAGTGCTGATGCTGTAAATAAGACCTGTTTATCAATCCAGAGTTCCAATACATGTTCTATTGTAATAGTTTATAGTTATATAGTGTTAGTCTTATTACCTTCTGCTATGTTTGTTTGAATAACAGGGTCTCTTGTTTTTTAAATTTTATTTTTACATTTTCGGCCAAAGTTTTGACGGCTTATAGTTTTTTTTTTTTTTTCGTATGTGATACATTTTGGAATGCGTTCACAGCACAATATACTATGCTATAAACAATAATTGGAAGGCTTGAACAGTCATTCAAATATCTTTGAGATTTAGAAATAAGTTACTTCTTATTTTACGTAAAGAAATGTATATTTTTTCTAGGCCACATAAAACCATTAGTTTTTAAGTGTAATACAAGTTATATACATGAAATGAAAGCTTGCGTTTTCTTCATTTGCACCCAATCACCCTCACGGGGCTATGTGCACTGTCAATGGTTTTAATCATTTTGCACCCAATTAACGCTAAGGGGGTGATGGGGCGTAAATCAGACCAACAAGTAAAAAAATGTTGCAGCATACAAAAGTAAAGATACCGAAAGTATACCACTACCACAGTAGGTGAAGAAGAACCTGCAACCTATAATCAGTTCTTAAAAACTAGAAAAAACAGCTATAACCTGTGACGGATAAAAGGTTAAAAAAAAACTCTGATGGCTAACAGGATTCTCTATGGGCAGGAAGTTAAATACGGTAATGAGTGTTCAATACAGGTGAAATCAGTGCTAATTGCCAAATTTTGTTACCGTGAATTCCATGCTAGTATGGAAGTGATTTATACAGTGGCCAGAATCTCAAAAAAGTAAGCACTACGAAACTTATTAATCACTCAGGTATTTAGAAAAAGATACCAAACGGGAAACAACTATCTTTTCACAAATAATTACTGAAAAATGAAGCTTGTCTTATGTAGTTTCGTTACGTTGCATCAAAGATTAGGACACAAATGCGTGATGCAAATACTATTTTCTAACAGCAAAATGTACTTGTTTTTGTCAACGTTTTCAATTCTCTCTCTTAATCACTTATCCATAGACTGTTTGATAATGTAGAAGGACTGCATTCAGTCATATATTGAAGAAAATAAGTGACATAAGTAAATTAACTTTTCATATTTTATAAATTTTGAAACGTTTGTAGAACTTGGGAAATTCAAGATCAAAATGGAAATTTTTGCTTCTCCAGGTGGAATTTTACGAGTGTCACTACGAAAGCTTTGAGATGTCAAATAACTTGCATACTTAAAATCAACTTAATACTTACATTTTCACAAAGTATTCGCCATTACACTGTACACACTTTTGCATTCTCAAAAACCACTTTTGGAAGCAGAGTTTGCCAGTCTTTTTCTTCAAGTGTTGAAAGTTCATTCTCGTAAGCCACTACAGCTTCTTCAGAGCTGCAAAATCTCTTCCCACGCATGCGATCTTTGATCCTGGGGAACAGAAAAAATCACATAGGGGCCAGGTCAGGGCTATACGGCGGATGAGTCATAAGTTTGATCTCCGTAGATTCTAAAAACTGAATTGTGATGTTGGCCGTGTGTGCGGACGCGTTGTCATGGTGAAGCAGGATTCCACGCAATCCAGTTCTTGGACGCCGTTCCCGAAGTTTCTGTAACACTTTTGTTAGGCAAACAGTGGTGTACCACTGAGCAGTAACAGTCTTTTGTTTTTCAAGTGGAACAGTTGCAACATGGCCAGATTTGAAGAAGAAAGTTGCGACCATCTTCTTCCCCACACTTCAAGGTCGTTTCACTTTCGTGGGTGGATTTTCGTCTGGAAAGATCCAAACTGTAGACTGGGGTTTATTTTCAGGCTCAAATTGATAGATTCAAGTCTCATCACCAGTAACAATGTCAGAGACGCGTCGAGAATTGCCTCCATCAAATCTTGCAAGCATTTCTTCACACCATTCCACATGCATGCCCTTCTGCTGTTCAGTCAAAGTGTGAGGCACCCAACGAGATGAAACCTTCCTGAGCCGAAGATGGTCATGAAGAATTTTTGTTACTGCTGGCGATCCAATGTTCACTGTAGATTCAATGTCCTTGAAAGTTGTTCGAGGATTTTCTCGAATCATTTGTTCCACAGCGGCAATGTTTTCATCTGACACAGCTGTTGCCGCACGTCCAGCTCTCTTTTCATCTGTAAACGATGTCCGGCCTCTTCTGAATTCACCAAACCACCGAAAATTTTTAGCACGGGAAGGAGCAAGTTCCTCAAATGCCCCCTCCAAACGGTCAAGATTTTGTGTCTCGTTCAAATTACTTTTGAAATCGTAAAGGATCATTGCCCGAAAATGTTCCCTTTCAAGCTTCATTCTAGACAGCCGAATACTGCTCACATCAACAAACAAGTGAAGGCGATACGGCCACGCCGATAAGCAAGGCGAGTTGAAACTTGCTTCGCTTCTTCGCTCTGGATACCACTACCGAACGCAATTGTTGGAATTCAAATACTGTGCCACAACAATGCGTACCTCAAAACTTTCGTAGTGACCCTCGTATAACGATTCGGGTTGCAATCACGGGTTTCAGTGCATTGCAACAATTGAAAACCTATCTACGGTCATCAATGGCACAAAAAAGGTTAAACAACCTGGCAGTGTGTCATGTGCGTAGAACACTGCTTGATGCACTGAACTTGAAAGACGTAATGAGAGCGTTTGTAACAATAAATAAATAAATAAATAAATAAACAAAGAAAAATACTTTTGGATAATTTATTAAGTTTTCTTCCTGCATGAGCTTAATACCTTGGTACACATATATTTACCAAGTTCTATAACAGGCAATAGTGTCTAATTGAATAGTATTGTATTTTGTGGTGAAATTATTCTCTGTATTGTTTATAGTAAACTTAATTTTAAGTTTAAGACTGTATCTATGCCTAAGGCTTCGTGGTTTCTATTAAGTATTTACATTAATGATGTAAAAGTTTGAAACTTCATTACATTAAATTAGTTATTAATTATTTTTAGTCTATTTTCAACTATTTGTTTAATTCCTGTAATATTTAATTCCTGTATTCCTCAATATTCCTATCGGCTCATATTAAAATCATCATCATTCTGATTCAATAAGAGTATTGTTGCGTCATTTATAGTTGCTTTTCCTTCTTCATAATTTTGCGGAAGTCATTGTTTATATTCAGGGGAAAGTGGACCTGAAAGGTAGAGGTACGGAAGGTAGTGTCATGACGTCACGCCGTCCCTCTGCCTATCTTTGCCCATTGTAATTTTTAGGCAACTGGGGGGACGCCGTACATATTTTTTGGACGTGGGGAACGACGTCCCCTCGCGTTCCCCCGCGGCTTTAATCTCTATTTATATTATTATAGAACATGTGTCCTAAAATTTTAATGTGGATCATTGTGGATGCGTAAGTAGAAACATGCCAATTAGAAATAGATATGCATTATATTCAGATTTCAGAATGTGTTCACGTCATTGATATGTAATACTGATATATATCACTACTTCACCCACATTGCCTGATAGGTTATATACTATACAACAGGTTCACCTCAGAAATCAGATTCATCTACCGTAATATGAATTTCATCTCGACCCCTCCCAGAATAAGAATCAAATCTCTCCAAGAGCGCCCATCAGGGGGGGGCAAGTGGGGTGCTCGCCCCTCAAGAAGAAATTGTACTTGAGAATATGGAAAACCTAAAAGAATTGTTACATTAGTTACAGCAAAATTTGAAACTTTATTTGAAACGTTGCTTATACTTGCCCCCTCTTGGAAACCACAACATGGGCGCCCTTGAATATGTCCCAATGTTGAAGACAACTGCTCCCTTGATCTTTCACAGCATTGTTTTTCAACTTCATAAATGTTTTGAACATTGCTTTAAAAAATATTTTTGAACGGACTTACCTGTCTCCCTTAATGTTGAAGACAGATTTGCGCCGATGGAGGTAACTGAGGTGGGTCACAAAAGGATCGAAAGAGAGACTTTTAATCTAATCACAACATTATTCACTAACATTTACACTAGGCGTGGTTTGACAGACAAAAGCTTTTAAAATAAATTCTATGATGTATATTCTGAGTTAAATCATTGTATATTTTATTCAGATATTCTTTTGAATGTCATTAGATTACACCGAACTTGTAAAGCATATTTTTGGTTGGAGCTATCATTAAGGCACCGATCCTAGGGGAGCCGAGGGGGCCCGGTTCCTCCCAAAACCTAATGTGGCCCCCATGTATTTTTATGAATATATATTTTTATATGTATTTTTATTGTTATTTGTAGTTACATGTATTTTTAATGAATGCCCCCCCCCCAAAAAAAAGTTACAGGGAAATCGGCGCCCTTGGCTATCATACTAATAAATAAAATGCGGCGTTTCATAACCACTGTAAAACCATACTTGGATTTATGCATAGACTAGTGACATTTTTCCTTTCATTTTTAATGAGTTTTGTGCCATTTGGACAATTTTTTAAGATTTTTTCCCCCCGTCTCCCCTTTGTATTTTCAAATGGAAAATTTAATTTTTCGCGCTTTGGTTGTTGCTCAATGGGCTATTAATCCTGAAAGTTTCGTTCCAATCGCTCAGCTCCTTCTAGGCTAGACCCAAGAGCCGAATCCTTAGCTCGATACTCTGCATTTGTTCCTGCATAAAGGTAATCCGATTAACCTCATTATTATAAATAGCTGCTCTTAAATAGTTTTATGGGAGAATCTTAGATGGCAGAAACAAGTTAAACTTTGTATTCAAATGTACGATTATTTAAAAACTTTTTAAAAAATCATTGTTTGAATCAAGAAAACATAACTCATAATATTCTAATGAACTGATGTAGAAAGTACTTAATCTAGATCAAACCAAAGTTAACTATAGAATATTTTCTTTAAATTCTCAAGGTATTTTATTTTATACCAGTATTAATACTTCTAATCTAAAGTCTGTCAATAATACCAAATAAATGTGGAATCAGGTTGTTTTCATTCGTTTTAGTGACATCCATAAGATCATGATTCTCATCCTACATTTGTCAAGGGCACTGGGAGGCAATAGGTTCTCTGTGGCCAGAGACGTTCGCCGCCCCACCCACCCTACCCAGAATAGGATATTTTTTATTTTAAAAATGAAGCTTAATCTAAGAATGTTCACCTTCTTATTATACATGTAAAACAAAATCTAATGACTTCGAACGACGACCACCCCGAAACATTCAGCCTGGATCCGCCCCTGCGTGGTAGTAGATACCGCGCTCAGGATTATGTCGGTCTATGGGTTCGATGTGTTTCTATATAGCAAGGTGACCCAGTGGTAGACAACCATAGGGTGGTAAAGCTAGAACTAGGTCGAGGATCTCATGTACAATTTTATAATGACAGTTGCAATTCAAACATATTTTCAGTACACAGTAGACAAATTGTCAAAATAATATGGATTAGTTTGCTATTCTCAGACTGAGAGAACCCAAAGCTTGTCAAACTGATCATCCACAAGCAGGTGCGACCCAGAGATTTTTGTTACGGAGGATACAAGCTTTTGGAGTGGCCAAACACTACAAGCCACGACGTTTATGTACTATTAAATGTGTATTATTGTGCACCCGAAAAGTCGATAAATAATTGTAAAATACTTCTGAAAAAATTTTCGGAAAAATGATAGAACTAGATTGTTTTTAGAAGAGAAAGAGTTGAATTGATTTTGAGTTTAACGTCCCTTTTCAGCAGCGAGACTATATGAGACGTGGACCTACTGATTAACGTGGAATCCGACCCACATGAGCTCCCGCCGGGAATCGAACCAGGGTCACCCGCTATAAGAGAAAAAATACAGACGAAGTGTAAGATCAAATGTTAATGCTAACTCAATCATTTCCCTGTTAAACATAGATTTATTGAGAAGCTGTACAAATTTATGGTGAGTTGGGAAATTTTAGTGATGGTTCGAACCCGGAGAAGCCCCCATGGGTGCTCCCCTGTCCAGAAGTGCCCAACCTGAACAGTCACAGTGACGTACTTGGAGTTGAGATTCAGTAGATAGTATTCAGAACAAGTTGTCAAGAGCAAAAGCTACAATCTGGAATTGCAATGCACAAGCGACGGATCTTGGGGACAAAAGACCATCTTAACTCAATCTGCATGTGTACTTTAAAAGAAAGTTTATTCAAATAGGACGTAGTTTCCAAAATTAGTGATATCAGACAAGCTCTTGGTTAGAATATTCCATTTTCAGGTACCAAAACATTCTGGCATCCGTGTAAAAAGTTTGGAGGAACAGTCTACGTGATTAGACATTTACTGTGACAGGATCTGTAATTGGAAGTCAGCATTCAAGCATGGGAAAGGATTTGGTAAGCATGCTTTCTCTGAAGATCACATAGAAGCAATTCAAATTTAGGAAGAACTTAAATTAAGACGGTACCAAGGGAAAATTTTAATATAATTCTAGATGCGGAACAGATAGCAAGAAATAGATAGCATGCTAAGAATGTTACTAAGGCACTACAGTTTCTTGCAGCAAACAAGCTTTCATATGATAGGGATTTTGAGGGTATAGACTCAAAGACCTGCAAGACTTAAATCCTTGTGAATTAAGTCCTGTTCAAGTACTTAATGGATAAAGATTCGAATCTGAAGTCCATAGCTATACATACATGTATTCCTTAGAACAATTAATATACGTCACATGGCCTTCATAATGAAATAATATATGTGTTGGCAGCGATGATACTGGACAAAACAAAACAAAATACGATGAAAGTGAATCACACTTTCTTTGATTAAAAGCATATAAAACACGAGATTTCTCTGGTGTGGGATGAATATTTATTGGGTCTTTTTCAATTACCGGAATTATGATCTAAAGGGATGCTAGAAAAAGTTTCTGATGTTCTTTCTAAATCAAGATTTCGTAAAGAAGAAATAATTTCGGTTATGATGGCGTTTGCGTGATGGCAGGATGTAAGGGACGTGTTCAAGATTTATTACAAGAAGAACTTCAGAGACCAGTCCATTATATTCATTGCTATAATAATCAACTTCATTTTGTAATAATCCATACTTGTATAACGATAGCTAGCGTGAAAAAAATTTTGTATTATCCAAGTTGCCGTACAGGTTTTCCAGAAAGCATCTAGTGTCAGAGATTTACAAAGACCAAAAACCTAAGAGGATAATGGAAGTTGCCGTACAGGTTTTTCAGAAAAGATCGAGTGTCACAGATTTACAAAGAGCAAAAGCTTAAGAGGTTGATGAAAAGTGCCGTACATATTTTTCAGAAAAGATCGAGTGTCAGAGATTTACAAAGACCAAAAGCTTAAGAGTTGATGAAAAGTGCCGTACATATTTTTCAGAAAACATTGAGTATCATAGATTTACAAAGAGCAAAAGCTTAAGAGGTTGATGAAAAGTGCCGTACATATTTTTCAGAAAAGATCGAGTGTCACAGATTTACAAAGACCAAAAGCTTAAGAGGTTGATGGATCAACGATGGACTTGGCACTTTGAAACTGTGAAATATATTCAAGAGATATTTGATCCTATAGTATCTGCTCTGGAGTATTTTTCTGAAGAGGAATTTGGTCATGTAGACACTGAGTTATTTATTGAGTCTACTAGGACGTTTAAGAAAGTGATCCATGTTAGAATTCTGTTTCATTATCACTCTAATGTTATCAATACTACCAGTATTTGAGCTAGCTAATAATGCATTACAAGACAAATAAAGGAATCTCGAAAACGCAGATCAAGTTGTGACATCTTGTCTGCCAGTTTGGAACAGAAAAGACAGTCTGAAGTTTGCATCCTTATTACAGCCAAAGACAAAATACAGAAAATTTGCACTAACATCCTGAGTTCAGTCCGTTGAAGCAAATTCAAAAGATTCTCTCATCTTTAAAAGATTTTGTTTGTAGAAGAATTTCTAAATATGATTCACGATGAAGCAATGTACAAAAAGCAAAATTTAAGGAGGCATTCGACCATACATTATCAGAAACAAAAGAGAGAAATTTTTATTGGATAATGACCAGTATGTGAAATCTATAGACATTTTGTTGATAGTCAGAAACATTTTTCAACATTTCGAAGTCTTGCCGTTACGGAATCTCTTAGGTTCCAATAAACAAGCTTTTGAACTAGAAGTAAAAAATGTTGAAGTAACTATTTTTTCAACAACAAGAGCACCAGTAATATGTTAAAGATCTCAGATATATACGAGTATTGCATCCATATAAAAGTATTTTTCCCAATATGTATAACTTACATGCAGCATGAGCTATAACAATTGGTGCTTCAACAGCAACATGTGTGAACACATTATCTTGTCTTACAAAGGTTCTTACAGCACAAAGAAAATCAATGTCTTACAATAGAAAGTCCTCTATCGGACCTTGTTTTATTGGCATTCGAAAACCAATACTGGAGCACTTTAGATATGCAGCTCTTTGTCGAAACATTTCGAAGACGTTCTCGGCAATTACAATCGTAGATCTGTGGGAAGTGGAATAACACCTATACAATCGCCTCTACGTAACTGCTTACTGCTTGTACGCGTACCACGTTAAAATTCAACTGAACTCCAAACAGACGGACAAATGTAGAAAGTTATTATTTCAGTATCTAAGGGACACGAATCATGTAAATCTGTCGAAATCTCGAAATCATTTTTTTCGCGATCACCATATTTTCTTCTCTGCCTTTGTCGCTCGGAACTAAGGAAAGAAACGTATAGAGGGTGCATGAGAAAGAGTATTTCTTCTGGGATTGATTGGATTGTCTCCAAACTATGGTTGTTATTTTTTACGCTTCCGAAATTTTCTCTCTCAAAAGGCTTCAATGAAAAATAAATTGATAATCCCCTGCTGATTTCTATTTTACACACAAAGTACGTAAGTTCCATTACTTTCCACAGGTTCTTCTTATAGGTCTTTTATCTTACCTCTATTTACAATAACACAGAAGACAGGTTATGGCACAATTTGGAATTATTTTCAATTTCTGAAAGGAAGTCAGACACGTAAGCTACAGAGCTTTGTGTTTACCTCCTAGCCAGTCCATAGGTCGTAGGTATACGCTCGACCGTTTTTAAGAATATAACGTATGTTCCTTGTTTCTTAATTCTAAGGTGAATATTCGTTGTAATATAAATACAGGGTGAATTTTTAAAAATTCACGGATTTCATTTGGGTCTAGAATTTCTAACTAATGTTCAATTTCCATGTGGTTTGTAGAAAATGATCAAGAAAGTATAGGAGATTTATGGAACTATATTTACTAGTTCAAATTCATAGCGGGTAATATCGGCCACGCCTCAAGAAAAACAGGAAATATTCACCAGTGTATCTTACAATTGAAATGAGGTTTTTGATTTTTGAAGTAGAATTGCAGGATACAAATTAAGTGTTAGTGGGAGCACAAATTAAGAGTTAGTGGTAACACCAATAAATGTAAAAAATATTCCTTGGGTGACGGAGAGATTTCGTGGCCAATCTAAGGAGTCGATAACTGACATCTTCCACACAACGGCATGCGGGGATGCGATGTTTTCCTGTTTCGTTCAGAAGCGATACTATTTCTTCCAGTTTATTCACTAGCGACAATATTATGTTCCTGTCTGGGGCAGAATGTGAGGCATATTTGTTTCTAAATGCCCTTTGTATAGCAGCAACAGATTCCGTTCTCCAAACACTTTTAACGACAAACAGATGTTACTACAAAGATTACACGATTCTCACTGTGTCCTGTTCTAAATAACACTATAGCACAGCACTACGATTCCCAATACAACTTCCAAGTTTCCAGGGGCACCGCGTTCTCTGTAAATTTGCGGGGGCCATTCAGATGCACAAAGTATATATGAGGATTTTAAGACAATTGCATTCAAATTATGCCAAATATTGTATGTTCATAAATGCAATACGGGGGGCACATGAACTTCGGCGCCCTTACCAGTTTCCTGTTATCCTTATCAAGGCTGTAATCTAATGGAGAAAACTCAAACCTCCACACCACGCCGCACCTCATTCCAATTGTAAGGTACACTGATGAATATCTGCTGCTTTGCTTAAGGTGTGGCTGATATTACACAGGATGAATTTACTGTAAACCAGTAAACATAGTTCCATAAATTTCCATGCTTCCTTGAAATTCTAGACCCAAATGAAATCCGTGAGTATTAAAAAATCACCCTGTGTATTGGGTGGGTATACGCCGTATTCTTCCGTTTATGCCCAATTACATCCCTGATCTTAATAGGACATTGTAGAGCATGTTGTACGATACAGAATTATTTTTCTTAGAAAGTTGCTTTACGAGCAAGAGATCCTCCGTCCGCAAAACGAAAACTTTCAAGAACGATAGATCACCATTAATTTTGACTAGGCTAGAGATCTCTCATAGACGTGGTGTTAAAACACAAGCATACTGAATTTCAAAGTTCTCTTCCAATTCCAAGTATCTAAAAATGAGATTATATGTCTAAAATAATGCCCATTTAAATAAAATGAAGATTTTTTTATTTCCCCTTTAGAGCCCCTAAAAACTAAAAATATTCACTTTTGGCGATTTTTTCTGTGGATAAGTTCGGAAAAGTTACAATCATACCATATTCTATTATTCTAATCCTACCGAAAGTTCCTAAAAATTTGGGGTGTAGAAGGTGTGCCATATAAATAACATGGGGAGGATTTTTCAACTGCCTATACAACCCTACTAAAATGTCTATCCTAATAAGATAGTGAAATCGGCCCTTGATCCAAATTGGGTCGCTATTGACCCAAAAGGTTACCCTTGATCTAAAACTGCCTCAAAAAAATTTTGACCCTCCCCCCTCCCGTTACCGAATTATCGTATCATACATGCTCAAAATTGAATATTTTTAAATTTTGGTGAGGGTGATCGAAAAAGTTTGAAAGTTTCACAGATTGTAGTTACTATTTAGATGTAAATGAGTAATTTTTTTTTTAAATCATCGATGCGTATTTTCTTTATTTTTTGCGTGTTGAAAATTTCAAAAAATTGTAGGAAAAATGTTTGGGGGGGGTACACGTCGCTGATTTTTTGGTTAAAAATTTGTTACACTCTTAGGTACAACATATATTTTTCTCGGGGCCGGAAAGTGATGGCAACATTGTCAAAAAGAAATAAAACTGAAAACAAACATGTTTTTTGCACAGTTTTTCCACCATTTTAGGGTCCTGAAAGTGAGGGCGCCCTTCAAACAATCCTTTGCCAAAGTTCACAATTTTCATTTCTTTTGCGTCCCTTCCGCTTCTGTTGTTCTTCGGCTGCTTGTTTTCGGGCCGCGGTGGCTCAGTGGTAGAGCGTTCACCTCTGGTGCTAGGGGTCCCGGGTTCGATCCCAGCCCCCACCAATTGAACTTTGTGGTGGACAAACACCGTGTGCGTGGGTTTCCTAGAGGTTCTCCCGTTTCCTCCCACTTTCTTCATTCCACCATTTCACTCATTTCTCATTATCACCGTCTCCTTTAGCCTAACCGGCATAACCGTGGGACGTAAAACTCAAAGATAATCATTTCATTTTTTTCTTCGTCTGCTTCGATTGGGTCCATTTCGGAATAGAAACACCAAATATATCTCCGTAACAGTGCTTCCACTTCAACGACTCTTGCACAACAAAGTTATACTCAACTCGCGGTAGAGAGCGCTACCGGTAGAGAGCGCCACTGTATGCTGCCAGTGAAGCAAGCACTGATAGATACGTTCAGCCAACGCAAGGTTTTTTGAGCCCGAAGAAAACACGTTTGTTTTCAGTTTTATTTATTTTTGACAATGTTGCCATCACTTTCAGGCCCCGAAAAAATATATGTTGTACCTAAGGGTATGACAAATTTTTAACAAAAAAATCAGCGACGTGTCCCTCCCAAAATTTCTACCTATAATTTTTTGAAATTTTCACACGCAAAAAATAAAGAAAACATTCATCGATAATTTTGAAATAATACACATTATTATTATTATTATTATTATTATTATTATTATTATTATTATTAATAATAATAATAATAATAATAATAATAATAATAATAATAATAATAATAATAATAATAATAATAATAACAAATAAGTGTGTCGCGGCGTCCTCGACGTTTAGTATAGTGTGTCGTCTGTCAAAAAAGGTTGCATACCACAGTTTTCTAACATAATGAAATGAAGCACATCAATAGTATTTCGAAATGCCAGACCTCTGCTTATTTATGAAAATTAAATAACAAGAGAAAACGGGTTAAATTATCCTCTTTTTCTGTTCTCTGTTGTTTGAAATTTTGACCAGTAATTAATAAATGAGATATCGGCGTAATTGATCCATAATGCTGACCAAGAAACGTTCTTTTGTACTTCGACTTGCTTTTTATTGAAATGTCGTAAGGAAAGTAGTATTCGGTTCGGGTATATAATTGCAAAAAATATATGATGAATTTAATTTTTAGTAGGCCCCCAACAAGAAGATGTGCATCTAGTGAAATAATTTTGGCTACATGCCAGTCTGGGGAGGCACTCGAGTAGCGGATGGTTTCATTGGAGAGATCAGGGTTTCTTTCACAAAAAATGTTCCGGGAGCCACACTTAGCAAACGAAAGGGCATACATTTTTACACTGTACTATTCTATTTATTATTATATTATAGAAGTATTATTTTGGTCTCCTCCGGGGTTCACTCTCAGAGCTTCCAGGTGCAGTGACCCCCAAAAACATGTCTGGAAGAAACACTGGGAGAGATACCCGTCCCCTGGCACCCCTGGTGTCATCACTGCGTGGACCTACTTATCGTGGAATTCGAACAGAATAAGCTTCCGTTCAAAATTGATAACGTGTTGCCCGGGTCAAAGTTGTGCACGCTGACCATATTGATATACGGGAGCTCTCCAAATTATAAAAAGGCCGCAGTGGCTCAGTGATGGTACAGAGTTCCCCTAAGATACATGGGGTCATTGGTTCGATCCCAGCTGGCGACAAGTGAGCTTTGTGGTGGACAAATTTCGTGTACATGTGTCTTCTCTGAGATCTCCATTTTCCTCTGCCTTTATTCATTCCGCGATTTACTTTATTTCTCCTCATTACCGTCTCCTTTAGCCTAGCCGGGATAACAGTGGAACGTAATACTTAAGGATTTCATTTTACCTTTTCCAAACTACAGAAGTTGAATATTCCAACCAAAAGTGGTTTGTCAGTTTTGGTTAAAGCATACAGTTAAAAGGGGTTTGAAATCTAGTCTTGGAACGCTCAATCTGTGTCAAAAAAAAAATCTCGTTTTCTCTCACCGTTTATGCTCTACAAAAATCCAATACTATAAAATTTTTGTTTTATAAAAATAATATTAATCTACTTCAACAAGTACACGAAAAGTAGAAAATAGTAAAAGCGCTAAAATACAGATAATAATAATAATAATAATAATAATAATAATAATAATAATAATAATAATAATAATAATAATAATAATAATAATAATAATAAAGCAGAAAATAATTCATTAGTATCTATATATCAAAATGCTAGGTTTATATGTTTGTGGCAAATTCTTTTAACAATGGTATCTCGGAAACCAGAATCTCTAGAAAGATGGCGTTTTAACTGATCGATTGCAAATTTTGTGTAGATTGTTCAGTTTTATTTGAATATATTTCAAAATGACCATTTTTTAGGGATAGAGTATAAGTCTTGACATTTTAGAGTAAAGCCTCATATCCTACGTGTTATACATTCCAATACCACATATTTGTATACGGGGTTAGTATATCTCTCCGGCGTTTATTTCATGGCCAAATGATAATGAAAAACGAAGGATAACAATTTCTCCAGTCTAAGATGAATCTTTATTGTTTGGAATGTTTTGCCCGATGAACAACATATATATATATCTGACATTATAATTAATTTTATTACTTTTCACTATCATTTTGTATATGTGCACATCCATTTTCCTGACATGAGTAAAATTGTGGTACCACTTCCTAAAGCAGGAAAAGGATTTAAGTACATACTAGTAATATTCCAAGTAAGTTTTCCTCTCTCTGTCTTCTCTCTCTCTGTCTTCTTTACTTCTTTTCTTTTCTCGTTTTCTCCCGAATTTTACGCTCCTTCACTTCGGTGCTTGGTGTTGTAGTTCCGCTCGGCCCCCGGCTCGACACTGTATATATTTCACTATATTTTTAGTGTCTAACGTATCTATTCCAGAAGTGCTGTAAACTAGAAGTGGAGGGTGAAAAAACTAATTATATTTTGTTAATGAGTAGGACTACCATGTTTTATCTCTGTATCTGACAAACAAACATTTTCCATCCACTTGTAACATTTGAGCGGAAGGTGTTGAAAGCAGGTGTTCAATTCTTGCGGAAAGAACAACGTTAAAAGTCTAGAAGTTAGATAGATTATGTGTTAAATGATGAGCGTACATAATTCCCATGCTGTTCTCGTATTCTCTAGATGATGATCACGGAGGTATGATCTAAATTCTTTTCTCGCTTCAGAAGAAAAAAAGGATCCACCCTTGAGATGCTGAAGGAATTAACTTCATTTTCTCTGCTGCAATATGAAACGCGAGACTCTCCTCGTCTCTCCATGTTCCGAGTATCGAATTCTTGAGTTGCTCTTTCAAGATACAAAAAATTCCACAACGGCTTCATGCACTCTTTCGTGTTTCAGCGTGGCAATTACATTTTGACGACCCCAGTTAAATAATGAGATATACAGTTGAGCCTGTCATTACTCATGTTTGAGATACCTAGATATACATAATTATAGATATAGTGAATCCGTATCAAGTGATGTAACAACTTTTTTTTATCACTTCAACGTTTTCAAGTTTTGAATTTTAAAAATTAGCAAACCAAAACATTTTTAAAAAAATTATCTCAGACTGTTTGTGAGATATATTTTTTCACGCTATACCCTAGTCAATTGTTTTAAGTTAGTCACAAGGAAGTGAGTGAGGTTAGATTTACATCGACGTTGCACCATCCGTGTGCGACGTAATGTCACGTGGTATTATCATGTAGGTCGGTGGAACAACACGAGTCCTGAGGGGCTTCTAACACCCTTCGCTCGCCGACACTCGCTCAACTATGTTTCGTAATCGTAAGTAAATCACTCTGATGTATTATGTATTATGTAAAGGGGCAATGAGTATTATTTTTATCTAATTTTAATGATAAGTGTGTTATCAAAATTTAAAATAAAAAATAGAAAAAAAAACTTTCCTCGCGCCGGGTTTGAACCCACGCCCATGCGCTAGAATGCTCAGCCACGAGAACCAACAACAGTTAACGTTTGATTTATACTATATGTACGCTACGTGGCGAGGAACGGATAACTTCAACCTATCGGAACGGTGCATTTAGCTCCTATGGCTAGAGTCAAGCGTGGTTCAAATATATGCGTTTGTGAGTGGCTGCCATTTTTGTTTAGTAGCGGGTACCAATTAGTGAGACTTGGAGAAGTTAGCGTAAACTTGTATATCTTAGGACTGGATGATTCAAAAATATTTCAACAAACACAATTTTCTTCAGCATTTTCTCTTCTTTAATTTTATTTCTTAGCAGGAGTAGTCTTAATTGAATCTTAACTAGTGAAAATTAGTCAATAATTTTAGTATAAAAAGTTAACAAAGTTTACTTTTTAGACTTTTTTCTAATTATAATTACATATTATATATATGTATTGTAACAACAAAGCAATTTTTGCCTAATTATTTACATTAAAATTTAACAATGAAATATTGTTAAAACCGACGGCCTCATTCAAATTTGTAACATTCAAAGTTAATTAAAATTAGAAATTAGACAACAATAAGATCCCACTTTGCATTAAGTCCGCTGGCAAAACTACAAAATATTACATTCCTTGAACAGTGCACAATTTACATTTTACAGATTATTAAAATATAATTATTCACTAATACACGTTATTGTGATAAGCCTCACAACAGCATCCTCAAACCTTCGCCGAGATTACAAACAAAAGATCTCCTCCAGTTCCTAACCAGAGGGTAGCGTTCCCAAAACTGACGCAACGTTCCCTCTTTGTACTGCCATGCTGATGCGTTGCAGTAGAAACGAGGTTGCTCTAGCATCTCCTGACGATAAACGAATGCGATGACCAACTTCTTTTATAAAGTTAAGGCCTTCGGGACCCCATGAACCACCCGATTCGACAGCTATAGCGACAAAATGATATTTGTCGAGTAAATTGCTATATTTCCTGCGCTTTTCTGTTTCCCGGCGAGCAGCCACGTTGCCAGCTTGTGCTGAGGAAGAATGTATATTTGAAGGGGCGAAGGTGTCGGAACAAGTAAAATCCCATAGAAGTGCTTTTCCTTTCTTCCACGGTATTAGAGTCATACCATCTGGCCTCTTGCCGTCTGCACGACTGCATCCCAACGGTTCACATATAGAAGGAACTCCTGCTGAAATTAGTGCCCTCATGATAATGTCGTTGACGCTGGAGTGGCGTGAATGTCTGCCCGCACTATTGGCACAGGAGAGTCCATGAAGGCCCTTCTTGTCTACGACACTTCTACAGGCAGGACATCTGTGTTGCTCGCAAACATCTGCTCCCAAACGCAGTGCACTGGCAATTCGAAAACTGTCATTGGGAAGATGTAATCCTAAAGAAGGTGACGGGATAGCATGGAGCCAAGCGCCTGCTTCTGGAGATGATGTAGCTAGAAGTCTGGCCTTATCTTCTGGGTTATCGGATGACTGAAGCAGAGCTGAAAAGTGATGATTTATAAGAGGATCGTCCCAAGAGGATTGTAGTCCTCTCTTATCAAGGTCAGGGGGATATGATCCCACTATAGATGACCACTTAGCAATGCTATCGTTGACATCCGAATCCGATACTAGGCTAAGATCTTGTTGGAGAATGGTCTCGATCAATGGCTTAGCGCCATAGAATGAAGACAGAAAGGATGAAATAGCCAGATCCATGGCGCGACGAATGCCGAGACCTCCGTGGTTAACAGGAAGGGACGCCTGCAGCCAAGAGTTATTGTTGAGTGAACAATTCAGGATAGATTCTAGACCGGTTTTCAAGGTGTTGTCATAGCATTCCAGTAGATCAGCATCCCGCCAAGAAGGAGCACAGCGAAGAAAGTATAGCAGCCTTGGCATGGACAATGAGGCACGTAGTAGGTAAAAGGCAGAGTGAGCTGAAATCAAGGAAAGACGTGTAAAGAAGAATTCTAATTTAGAAATTTTGTCTTTTAATATTGTTCGTCTTGCCTCATTAGATAATGCTGCTCCTAATAAGCTGGCGTCATCTGTCGAAATTCTTTGAATCCCAGGCGCGGCTTCGTCAAACAGCTTGAAGAGATTATTAGACTGCTCATTGGAAACTCCGAGAAAGCTGACCTCACATTTGGAGAAATTCATTTGCAATCCGATCTCCTTAGCCCGTGTACGGATCATTTCTAATGTCTCTAGTACTGTATCCTTGTCTCCAGCTATAGTCCCGTCATCCAAATACCATATGTTCAGTTCTGTATTGATACTATTAACGATGGATTGTAAAGTTAGTGCGAACAAACCAGGGCCAAGAGAGTCGCCTTGTTGTACGCCACGCTTAGAGAGGATTATTTCATCTCCTAAGTATAAGTTGCTCGGTTGCGAGTAGCACTGATGTACGTATCGATAAATTGATGGAAAATTGTTTTTTACCTGTGTGAGCATAGAATCACGATTCAGCTCGTTGAATGCGTTTCTAAAGTATATCTTCAGAAACACTTTCTCCTGATGGTGTGGAAAAGAGTAGTACATACGAGCAGCGTAGACTGCTGCTTCTGCTCCATGTGAGACGCAAACTCCCAGTTGGTGTGGGGATAGAAAAAGTGTTAGAGGTTCTCTAATTCTATGGCAAATTATTTTGGCTGACAATCTCCTCCACACATTGCCTACTGCGATGGGACGAATGCCGCCACTTTTCTTCCTCAAAGCTATTAGTGATGCTCCAAAGAAAATAGGTCTAATTTCCATGGGCACATCACCCGAAATAATCAAGTGGAGAAAATCACAGATGGCGTTAGTCAGGTGTTCTTTAGCTTTGCAGTCTTGGGAGAGTAGGAGGTCCTTTAATATTGAAGGGCGGAGACTGTCCATACCTCCTGATGACCCGGAAGGAAATGATTTAAGTGCCTTCGTAAACTCGTCAGCTGATACTCTAGGCACTGGGCTCATACTGGGCTCAATGAGATCGGGAGGTTCAAAAGGGTGGCTATGAGCCGGGTGTTTCTCTTTTAATGCTTCTAATACAGATCCATTCGGAGAAGCTATAGTATCTTCTGAGATGAGAAGCCGTACTGCGTTGCGGACATCACCATCTACTAATTTGTTCTCGACATTCTTAATGTTAAAAGTGGAATTTACTGGTCGTCGAGCTTTGAAGGATTTTTTACTGTGGTTAGGAAGGGCTTAGCAAAGAGAATCAGACCAACATCGCACTCTTTGTTTAACCCATGATGTTAAATTATTCACTTTGTCAGCTTTTGATGCCACGCACAGTGTAACGTAAGGAAAAAAGAAGAGATCCATCCAAGCTTCTGAGTCGTTTGTACGTACAATCTGTTGCAATACCTCACACAGAGAGTCTGCCACTGTAGCTCTAGCCCCTCGAGGTACCCTGCGCAACATTGGAATAGAAGACTTTAATCTTGCTAGAAGCTTATTGCATTTGGAGATCATTTATATTACATATTGTATTATCGATGTATATAATAAATTACATATTGTATTATTGGTGTAATTTAATAAGTTAGTGTAATGTTAAATTCTGACAGTCATCATATCGTTAATAAATAAATAAATGGAAATGGAAAGAATATAGGTTTTCCAAAACACCTGTCACTACTTCATAATTTACACCTTTAGTTTTAATTACAGAAAACTTGAATAAACAAATGTAAATGATGTACGAAAAGATACTGGATAATTACAATAATTTATTGAATATAAAAGAATTCAATATAAAGTATTTAACCCGAGCAAGTCCACGGGGTGCCTCAGAGGTACCCTGGTCCACTTTTAATGCAATTATTCTTAATAGATGTTTCGTCCCGTGTCCTTCGCTCTAGATTTTTTTTTTATTTCTTTGAAATACACCCTCTGATCGCGTTTCCTTAGGTTTTTTTTCCTCAGAAAAAATAGCGTTATTTTTTATACTAACGTAAAGGCTCAAGGGGTGCCTCTGAGGCTCCTATTGAAATATGTACTTTTCTAATTATTTGATACTGTTCATCGTTTATTACCATTGACAAATGATTTCATAGCAAAGTAGTGACTAGCCTTTCCTATTAATGACGGAAAGTACAAATGGTTGCGGTGAGTTTAGGTAGCTTGTATATGCAGCAAGGAGCCTCAGAGGCACCCCCTGGGCCTTTTTAAGGGTAAAATTAGCATGAGCTTTCTCAGGTTAATTGAAATGACTAAAGTGAGATCTAAATGGGAGACATATCCTACTATATGGTACGAATCCTGAACATTTCCTATTGAAAAATCACAAGTAGAGATTTATCCATATTCTAGGATAAGAGAAGGAGCGTTACGCTTATACTTGGCGCAGAAAAGTCAAGAAAATCCAACCTCTGATGAGCAGGAGGGATTCTTGCACGGGCGGATCCAGGACCGACTTCTTGGGGGGCGGTGGGTTGTCATACTGCTACTTAGAGATGGGATGGGTTTTATATATATATATATATATATATATATATATATATATATATATATATATATATATATATATATATATATATATATATATATATATAAAATAAGAAAGTTTCCTCTTCAGGGGGGGCAATCGCCCTGATCGCTTCCCCTTGGATTCGCCACTGGATCCATGTCAAACCTCCAATTGCCGGAGACTTCGGAGAATGTACAGAAGAGATTCAACCAGTGAAAGTAATTAGAAATATATTTTTTTTTCTCGACTGTGGTATGCACAACACTATACACATTGATAAGTGCTTTATTATATTATTATTCTTTCTATAAATTTTAAATTTTGTAATTTTTAAAATGTAAATGAATAAACTTGGTTTTCTCAACAAAACTTCGCAAAAACGTCATCATAAATAGAAGCTGAAATTATTGTCCAAGTACATTAGGAAAATTTGCAGGTATGTTATTTTATCAAATTCATTTTTTTCAATTCTCTTTTCATTTCTTTTCTTTGTGATTTCTTATTAATTTTATTTAGTTATCAAAATTAATGATTTATATTTGAATGTGTGTAAGCTTATTCTAAAGTGAAAATTATTTAACATTAAAATTGAAGCAAGAAATTAAAACAGTACGTTCTATGATTCATAAACTGGAACAAACTTTGATTTTCTACAGTCAACGAATAAATCCCAAAGTCTCTATCATTTTATGTTATATCATGACATGGAATCACTCAATAATGTTAAAAATAGCTTAGGGAGAACATTAGATTTAGTAATAAGTAAGCTTTCCAATGTAACAGTAATAAGAGAACCACACCCATTAATTAAAGAAGATAATTACCACCCATCTATTTGTATAAGCTTTCCGCATGTTAAATCATCTAGAATAAAAAACAAAAGAAACATATTTGGTTTCAATTTTAAGAAAGGAAATTATGATAATCTCTATAATGAGTTAGCGAGAATAGATTGGCAATATCTAAACGAATATACGGATCCAAATAAAGCAGTAGAAGAATTCTATAAAGTAATTTATGACATATTTGAGAAGTGCATTCCCATGAAAAGGCCGACGCAAAAAAGGTACTCTTGCTGGTTTAGTAACAGTATAATTCAAAAAATAAAACTTAAATGGCAACATCGCATAAAATGGCTTAAGGGGAGGGGAACGACTAATCACCAATATCATTATAATGAGTAGTGCAGACTACGTAGAGAAGTGAAGCGTGAAATAGCAATAGCACATAATGATTTTGTCTTTAATGCTGAAAATAATATAACCGAAGACCCACAACACTTCTGGACCTACATTAAAAGTAAATCCCGACATCTTTCTTCTGAGTCTATGACCTATGACGGACGGAGTCTGACTAAAAATGATGAAATTGCGGAAGCTTTTGCTCAACACTTCCAGTCCATTTATAATAAATCCTCCTCAACTAAAAATAATATTGACTCACATGAGAAAAAATACCTACATGAGGAAAATCAGAACTAATTTCATATCATGGAGATTAGTTCAACAGATATTGAGAATGCAATAAAGAAACTGAAACCGAATAAAGCAATTGGGTCTGATAATATACCACCTTATATTGTGAAGGGTTGTAATAATATTTTGAAATATCCGCTATATACTTTATTTAACCTCTCGATAAGAACAAATGTTTTTCCGGACATATGGAAAGAGTCAATAATATGCCCAGTCCCAAAACCCGGTAATAAAAATAGCATAGAAAACTATCGTCCAGTAGCTATATTACCAACAATTGCAAAGGTATTTGAAAGTGTCATTTATGATCAGGTCATGCATCATGTTAAATCTTCAATCTCAATATATCAGCATGGCTTCCTACAGAAGAGATCCACGATAACTAATCTCACCATCATTTCAGATTTCATAACTTCATCCTTAGATAATAATGGACAGGTAGATTTAATATATACCGATTTTCATAAAGCATTTGACACTGTGGATCATGACATACTAATTCAGAAATTTGCCACTTTCAATTTTAGTCCCTCTATGATAACTTTTTTCAATTCGTACTTGAGTCAACGTAGACAATCCGTTCTATATAAAGAATTTAAAACTAAAAGCTTTTGTGTAAATTCCGGAGTCCCCCAAGGATCTAATCTTGGACCTATTTTGTTTTTATTATTTATTAATGATCTGCCATTTTATATCCATAACTCTCACAAATTACTCTTTGCAAATGATTTAAAAATATTTGCAATTGTGAAATCTATAGATGACTGTCTACTTCTGCAACAGGACCTGACTAATATACTAAACTGGTGTACTACCAATAGACTTGAAGTAAATATTAATAAGTGCAAAACCATGACATACAGTAGACGTGAAAAAACGTATGACTTTACTTATTTGATAAATGGAATAAATTTAGAAAAATTAGATACAATTAAAGATTTAGGTGTGATATTTGACAAAAAATTAACCTTTGCGCATCATGTGGCAAATATTACCAAAGATGCATATAGAAATCTTGGGTTTCTTATCAGAACGACCAAAGAATTTATAAATGGTAACACTTTAAAATTGCTTTATTTCTTTTACGTAAGATCAAAAATTAAATATGCCTCACTTATTTGGAACACTTCTGTGAAAACACGTAGCCAAAAAGTAGAGCAAATACAAAACAAATTCATACGTTTTCTCACGTACAAGAGGACAGGACTTTACCCAAAATACGAACCGTATGATAATTTACTTGATAACTTTACACTTCAGACACTTGAACAAAGACGGACGTTGAACGATCTCCTTTTCTTACACAGACTTTTGCACAACAAAATAGACTGTATAGACATAACTACAAAAATAATGATACAGGTTCCATACATCAAAACACGCAAGGGAAATAGTGGCCTATTCTACTGCAGAAGGCACGTACAAATGCACTGAATATGTCACCTACATGGAAAATTTGTGCTACGTACCAGAGATGTTCACCCTCGCGAGGGTGGCCCTCTCGAGGGCATCCTCACCCTCAAGTTCCCTCGCCCACAGTGACGCGAGGGCGAGGGAGCGCGAGGGCGAGGACAAGTTTTGGCCGCGAGGGCGAGGACAAGCTTCGATGGCGAGGGTGAGGGTGCGCGAGGGCGAGGACAAGTTTTGGCCGCGAGGGCGAGGACAAGCTTCGATGGCGAGGGTGAGGGTGCGCGAGGGCGAGAAAAAGCTTCGACGAAGATGGTGAGGGTGCGCGAGGGCGAGGACAAGTTTCGGCAGCGAGGGCGAGGGTGCGCGAGGGCGAGGGTGCGCGAGGGCGAGGACAAGCTTCGATTGCGAGGGTGAGGGTGCGCGAGGGCGAGGACAAGCTTCGATGGCGAGGGTGAGGGTGCGCGTGGGCGAGGTCAAATTTTGGCCGCGAGGGCGAGGACAAGCTTCGACAGCGAGGGTGAGGGCGCGCGAGGGCGAGGACAAGCTTCGATTGCGAGGGTGAGGGTGCGTGAGGGCGAGGAAAAGCTTCGACTAAGAGGGCGAGGGTGAACGAGGGTGAGGGCCAAGTGTTACTGCGGGAGTGAGGGTGCACGATGGCTAGAGGCAACTTCCTTCAGGAGAACGAGGGCACGCGAGGGAGGAGGACAAGCTTCCTTAAAAGCAACTGTTTCGGAGTTTGCTGTTTGACCTCTTTTGGAGAGAGGCAAAATTTAAAATATCTTCTGCCATGTCCCCTAGATGAAATGTCCCCTAGATAGAAAAGTGTCATAGCAAGGTTATACATTAATCGTATTTTTCCTTTCAGTTAATTGCAGTAGACAATTTCTCGTGTGTACGTACATAATTATTAAAAATAATAATGCAAATAAGAATAATATTTGATTTTTCCCATGAAAGTTTCCGGGTAGAAAAAGCGCTAGATTAAGAAGTAAGTGTGCCTCATTGTTGCCCTCCCTGTGCTGGAGACGTTTTAGATAAGAAGTGTCTACTACACTGTCATGTTTAAAGAGTGTTGGTAGACAGACAGACAGTCACTCACGTCATTCAGCAGTAAATGACAAGAGCGCTGATATCTAAACAAACACAATCAATGAGAGAACCATCAGAATGCAGTAGATCAGATGGAAAAAGACTTGATGGAATGACTTTGGTTCATAGATGGCCATTTTGCTCTGGACTCTCTCGGACTCGGGCTCATTTTTTTCAACTGGGCTCTCGCTCATTTATTCCTTTGGGAGTCGTGCTCGGGCTCACTTCCCTCAGTTGGACTCGCGCTGACTTATTTCATTGGCGCTCGGGGTAGCGCTTAATTATTGAACCCGAGAACGGCTGAGCGCGAATACCGAGCTAGCGAGCGTTGGGCTCGTGAGTTTGGATGCCCATGAAATGGGCTGATTAATAGCATACATCCTCCTCCAATGTCCACCACTGATGAAGTTGTTACAATTAATCGGAATTTTTAACTTTTCATAGTTTTGTGACAGCCCAAACTATTATCTGAATCGATATTTGTTAAAATAATGTTAGTCACTATTGTATCGATTTTCATTGTTTCTGCTTTTATAATCTACGTGGGTAGATCTATCATTTAGTTACAAAATAAATAATATGTTTTTTCTTGTCCTTAAATAGAAATATCTGACACGTTAATACTGAAATTTTGTTAAAAGAGCTGCTTTAACAAAATAAATTTAATAAGTTCCACAAGACATAAGTTGTTTATGTAGCCGAAATTTGCAACTGTTGACTGATTGCCGTTTAGCGTCCTCTTTCGTCGGCGCGGCTATATGAGAAGTGGACCTATAGGTTTAACGCGGAGTTCGATCCACTGTCGTTCAATGTTCTCCCACTCGGAATTGTCCCCAGGACCCCATGCACCAAAGGTTCGCGTGCAAGCCAGTGAGTTAGGGTTTGTATGTTGTGTTGTTCAATGATTTTATTAGGAATAAAATACGTTACAGGATGATATACTGATTGCAAATATTATAGTGCAAGTATTGAACGATTGTGAAATTAGAGATAGCATTAAAAGTTCAGCAATAGAAAAACTGGGACACGCGGAAATACGTAGGAACAAACCATGGTTCGACCAAGAATGCACTAAACTAGTAGAGAAGAGAAAACAGGCAAAATTACGGTGGCTACAAAATCCGAATGAAATAACTACACAAAATTTCGCAGATATCAGGCTGGAAACTTCCAAAATTTTTAGAACAAAGAAACGGGATTTTTTGAAAGCTAAAATTAAGGAACTCGAAGATAATAGTAAAAATAAAAATATTCGGGACATGTATAAGGGGATCAGCGAATTTAAGAAAGGCTATCAACCTCGTGCTTATATACTAAAGAAATCTGACGGAACAGTTCTCACTGATACGGATAGCCTCTTAAATAGATGGAAAGATTTCTTTGACGATTTGCTGAACACGCAGCCAAAAACTAATGTGCGTGGAGAAAAGGAGATACACACCGCAGAACCGTATATTCCAGAACCCAATCGAATAGAAGTGGAAGCCGCTATAAAGAAATTAAAGAAACACAAATCTCCGGGTGTAGATGAAATTCCGGCTGAGTTAATTTTAGCTGGAGGCGAAAAATTGTGGAACAAGATACACAAACTCATTCTCCTTATCTGGAACAAGGAAGAATTGCCACAAGAGTGGAAAGAGTCAATCATTGTTCCAATTCACAAGAAAGGCGACAAAACTGACTGTAATAATTATCGAGGCATTTCTCTTCTGTCAACATCCTATAAAATCCTTTCAAATATTCTGTTAGCAAGATTGACCCCATACGCAGATGAAATTATTGGAGATTATCAGTGCGGATTTAGACGAAATCGATCAACTATCGACCAAATATTTACCATTCGCCAAATATTCGAAAAGAAGTGGGAATACAATACCCCGGAATAGAATACGAACCACATGAGCTCCCGCCAGGAATCGAACCCGGGTATCCCACGTCAAAGTTGCGGCATTGTTTTGCAGTGCAATATACGAGTTCAGGGGTGTACATATACAATTTTGTATATACAATTAAATTTAGTGAATTCAACATAATTCTAGGTTTTAGGATTATTTGGGATAACTGGAGTGTGGAGTGATTCTAAGTATTGTTGAAATGAAATGAAATGAAATCTTTAAGTTTAACGTCCCATGGTTATGCCGGTTAGGCTAAAGGAGAAGGTGCTAATAAGAAATGAGTGAAATGGTGGAATGAATAAAGTGGGAGGAAACGGGAGAACCCCGAGAAAACCAACGAGCACGGCGTTTGTCCACCACAAAGTCCACACGGCGCGAGCTGGGATCGAACCAGGGACCCCAAGCACCGGAGGTGAATTACTGAGCCACCGCTCCCCCTTAAATATTGTTGAGTTTTGATATATTCCAAGAAAGTGAAAACTGCACCTAATGGCAATAAACATGTTTCGGGAAGCTGCAAAAGTATTTCTTTAAATGTCGCAGCATATGCTTGTAGTATTTACTGTCTTTCTAAGAGTAATAACATATAATAGCATGCGTGGAACTAAAAAATATAAATTGTTCATTAATTCCCAGTTTCAATATAACTTTTGCAAAACAAGCCTCATTTTTCATTAGTATTCGATTAATATTATTCTTTCCGTTTATTTGTTTTGCAAATTTGTTATTAAATAGGCCCCTAATCTGATCATACAAATTTCCAGACAGAATTATAAGATATTCATGAGCAAGGAATCCAACCTCTTCTTACACCTTCGTTGTTTAAGAGTACAAAGCGCTAGTATCTACTTTGCGTTGTTCTTGTAAATTTACTTAATAAAATATGAAACACGATAGATGGTATTTTGACTGGAAAAGACAGTATCCTAATAGTTATACCACATTTCGTCAAGAAAAATGTTAGAAGCAACCAGGAAAACTAACATTGATTTACAAATATTGAGATCATGTCTTGCCCTCCTACTTTTAACGTCCAACCGCCGGCACTGCATCATAGCCCAAATACTGAACATATTTACCTCTTCTGGGATGCTTGTCTATCAGCAGACAATTATCCTGGACATAACAGACATCAAACATTACGCATAAATATCTTTTTTTAATTTAGAAGGCAGCTTTATATCATGAGATCGAACCTTTGGAGTTATAATTAGAAATTTAAGGAGACTTTAGAGGTATTCCACATTCATGAAATTACAGAACTTATAATCACAACTGCTAAACGTTTCTCAAAGGTGTTAAACGTTTGGTAAAGGAAGTAACAGGAACTGATATCAGTGATTACACGTGTTGGTTAAAACCATTTTATAAGAAAACAGCTATTTCTGCGGAAACTAAAAGCAAACCAAGAGGTAAAAAGGAACTTTCTCTAACCCCTTCGTATCGGTTTGAATGTAACACAAAGAAATAATGGTACTTCAGAGGGTACTGCAATATCAATGGTCTCTTTCAAAATATACGTATTTCAGTTTATTTAATCAACTTTGGTCTCCATCCAGCCCATCTAAATGGAGAGTGCTAACCAAGGCACTCGTAAGAGTGAACGCTTTTTGAGAAATTTTGAAAGTACCTCCCGAGCACTTACCTTTTTATATGAAGAAATACTACAGTGGTCTGTTACTGCAGAAGAATGTGATTAAGAGAGAAGGAAACGTAGATTTTTTTTACATTGTATTTTTAATTGGAGTCGGCTTGTGAGAGAAATAGCACGTAAAAATTAAAAGATTTTTTGTTGCTTCAAACTATTAGAAAACTTTCCAAAGGTCGTAATATGACCCCGTACGATAATTGTAAACAATGATCAGGCCCGGAATTGGACCGATTTCTCCCAATCTAGCCCCGCGCTAGGGTGTTATCCAATCCATTCGACAGTGTCGTCTTAGCAGCCTAATGGACCCTGTAGACCCTACCTAGACCCTAGACCCTAATAGACCCTACGACTAAATTTTGCAAATAATACATTATAATATATTCTATAAGTAATATAATCTGCTTGCGGGGCCCTCGGCCAAGTGACCATCAAGTGGCTCTGTTACTTTTCGCTTGTGAAGTACACATATCATGTTGCAATACAAGCACATCCATGGACGTCTCTACCTAGAATTCAAATGAATGAATGAATAGTTTGTATTGTTTCTGGAAACAAGCAATATGTTCTAAAGTTGATTTGAGCTGGAAAGTTTATTTCTTTACGTTTCCAGCTTCTGTTGTAAAAGTATATATTATAAGTGATATGTGATATGATACCTCCATTAACATCCGGTTGGTATAACCTCAGTGCGATTTCTTTGTATGTTTCTTTCTCTTCTCCCACCCAAAACCAAGACTTATATGCTCTCTCTCTCTCACACTATATATATATATATATATATATATATATATATATATATATATATATATATATATATATATATATATATGTGTGTGTGTGTGTGTGTGTATGTATGGCTTGGGGCAATATAGTATATGCAATATGTATGCAGGTTAGTTGGGAACCTGAAGGTTCCGCAATAATGTTCCCAATCGGATCCTGCACCTTCGAAGTCCATTAGATTACCTTTTTTTCCTTACATTGAAGCAAGAAAGCTTTAATTTTTTTAACTATGTGACTTCCCTCAGGAACAGCCTCTATCTTTAATTATGTGTCCTGCTAAAATACATTAAATAGTATAATTTCTTAATTAGTAATGAAGGTCGGTCGGATACGTATTCTTATACTGCATCACCGAAGAACTGGATGATCTTTGCTTTAGACGATAGACTATATTACCTACCCACCAACCAGTACGGAGTACGCATTCCTTGGAAAAGTCAGAACAAACCTTCAATTTACGATACCCGAAAAAAAGATTTTATCTGCAGCTATAACGCGTACAGGTAATCTAGGTTGGAATTCACGGTTGGATTTACGACGGGCTCCTGGGGGGGAGTGAAAGAATCCTTCGATGATCTGAAGCTGCCGCACAATAGTGTCGCAATGGGGAGGGGCAAACGGCACTTCGTCCTGTGTTTATGCAAAGATTTCTTTGAATTTAGTACAGGTGTCTTTCTCATCACCATAGTAAAAATAGAAACTAACTTCTACACACAAAAGTGGCATTTGTATTCAAACTAAAAAATGGATCTCAGAGATTTTTGCACATACGAAATGCATATATACCACATATTACAAAGGGTGTTATTGCTGGAATTGTAAACGAAATTCACAAAACTAATTTCGTACAAATAACTAACTCAAATCTTTACGTACATCTTAAATATCTCCTTATATGTTAATAATTATAAGAAACAATATGTTGAAAGCAACACTTTTTATACCTCATCACCGTTATAATTAATATAAATTGCACTACAAGACGAGAATTTTTTCGAGTCTTGTGAGCAACATAAGTTTACCCAAGTTTTAGGTCTCAAGCACTATTTTAGTGCTAAATGATCCGTATGTAAAACCTATAAATTGATAAGAGTAATTGTACGATCATAATGAAGGGCATTTATGAAGGTTTAAAGATACTCAAATCACAATATATTATAATAATATATACAGTTTAAATGTTGTTAGATACACCCTTCTTACAACTCTCGTGACACAGAAGGATTCTGAGAACCTCTAGATAAAGGAATATATTTTGTACGTAAATGTACAGAAAGAGACGAGAAATGAGCCGTCGAGAATCGAGGCAATAAAGAAGTTTCCGAGAATTGAGACGAGACGAGACTTCTGTAAGATTTATGAGACGAGATGATAAACCTTATTTCTCGTCTCGTCTCGTCTCGTCTCATGCTCAACATTAGTTTGCACGGAAAGATGTAAAGGAAACTATTCAAATATTGCCTGAACATTTTCATGGTAATGTTAAGCTTGGAGTACTTAATGATTTCAGTAAATGCTAGTAGGTATTATTTTTTGGGAGGGGGGGATGACCACAAATTTTCGCTCATTCCATTTTCGGTAGCTGACTCAAGATTATAGAACTCATATTTTTCTTTTCAATTCTAGTTCCTTTATCTACATTGTGGCGTATCAGAACGGAATAAAATAAATTTGAAGGAATCAATTAAGAGTAAGGATGAGGGCATCATTAATATTTGAGTGTGATAACGAGTGAGGGGAGTGTGAGGAAGTTCTCTGAGAGTGAATGTGAGGGTTAGGAAAGAAGAAAGAAGGCTATCACGGAGATAAAATCCTGAAGGATGTTTGTTTAGAAAATTGTTGAAATAGCACTTTTGTGCAAATTTCAAATAGAAAAGCAAGCTGGTTGGCATGGAGAAACATAATTTGATCGCAAATGAATTTGTTTGTAATTCTTTCGTAATTACCTTACATACATTATGGAAGTAATAAAGATGATAACAGGTTGAGAGTGCGGCTATGTTAGTTTAAATATTAAACTTATCTTTTTGTCGGGGAGAGCATGGGAAATGGAGTATGTAGTGTATAGTGTTCCCTCACATTTCGTTTATCGAATAAATAAATAAATAAATAAATTTTATTGATGTAAGTGGCCAACATTGCTCCTTTCGTCCGAGCGATCCCACGATAGATTTTAACTCATTTACTCTCGCGTACCTTAGTGAATCCATACGTCTAGAAAGCAGAGGTGGGGTCGATAGCTTCTTGTATGAAATGTTGACCTACAGAGGGAATCAGAACCACCCTAATGTCTTCAGTGCCCTCCAACAAAAAATTGAACTAGTAAGCACGTGATCCAAAATCACTAGGCTAGCCACTAGGCTATCTGGGAAACAAGAATTTTTATGACCTATAGGCCTATGTGCTGTGATGGAAATTTACCTGCACGTACCATATTTTTTTTCTTTTTTTTTTAACGTACGAACGAACTGTTTGATTTGAGTACAGTTGATTTGCTTATGTAAGCGATTGAAATCTATAACCTAACTGAAGAAACTTTTTCTAACCTATTATAGGCTGCAGAAGAGGTACAGAATGGACATGTATTTTTGCGTCCGCATATACGTGTAATATAAATAGTATCAACTATTCTACTCTTATCTGACGGATGTCATTTTTATATTAAATTTAATGCACTTTTTTTAAATCTCCTGATCTTCCTCAAAGAGAGTTTCATTTATTTTCATATAGGTCACAGTGAAGATTCTGGCTTTTTGAGACTGTAGGCTGTCAGGGGTGCTTGACATCGGAAGAATATTAGTTAACGTGTGTAAGCGACTACCTGTCTAATAAATCCACAATTACACAGTTCTTGCATACATGGTATCATTAATTCTTATCCTCAACAAATTATTCTACTAAAGCTCGTAATACCAGTTTTTTATATCACTTTTTGAACTACAGGAAAAGGAAATGGCAATTCGACCCCTGCCTAACTGGCTATCTACCTTGCGATGGAACACTCACAAAGTCAAACAACAGAAGGCTATACTCGTACCACGGGCTGGAATCTAGGAAAAGAGCGGAAGAAGTAGGAAAAAAGATCATAGTAGGGCAAGTAAAATCAAAATAGGATTAAATTTAGTTCATTCTTAAGTCGATACGTACGAAAGATATGAATTGATCCTTATCACACTCTTTAAAAATTTTCAAGATAAAAAAGGAAATATCTTAGGAAAAGCGAAATAAAAAAAAGGATATAAAGTAAAACAAGGAGAATCAAATACCTGATATTCATTTCAGAGATGATGCTCTTCGGAACTTCAGAAGATAAATGCATCACCCAAGCGGTTCAAAACGTTATTGTATCGAATAACGAATTCTTATTCCTATCCCGAACAAAATGATCTAAAGCAAACACGTCCATATTAGAGTATTTTGCCTGCCCGGACAGAACACCGAAAATGTTCGTTGTTCTGTTTGCTGTTTAGAGTATAGACAGTTTGCCCGAACAAGAACATGAACACATTATATTTTCCATCTGCCTAGCGTTTCGTAGTTCAGTAGAGAGACCATGTAGAGATATTTTCAGAGTTCAGTAGAGATATTTTCATGGGAAAACTTGCAAAGAGAAATTAATCATTTCAACGTGACTACGAGTGGCGTGGAGAAACTTCTGCTCCTCGCGCTAAGATTATATCTTCCCAGATTGAAATTGACTATTTACTATTCGAGAGTTTGTAGTATTTTTAGCTATTGTTCATGGAAATAAAATATTTATTTATTTATTTATACATATTTATGGGAATACCGTCATCTACGGCCTTAAGCACGTCACGTCTGAGGGATGACGTCTCTTAGAGAGCACACTATCCGGGGAAGGAAGAAAGGGATGGGAAAAAGAAGGAAGCGATCTAAGACTTGCAAGTTAGGTACCATCCCAGCATTTGCCTGGTGAGAATGAGAAAACCCAGTGAAAACCCCACCCAGGGAAAACCTGTCTTGAAAAAGCTGTTACACCTTTTCGACCGAATAATCCAATCAAGAATCGAACCCGAGACCAGTCGTGCCAAAGGTGAGATTGTTAACGACTATGCCACGCAGGTGCAAAAAAGGCCCAAAAAAGATCCATTTAAATAACATGGAGAACTTTTTCATCTTCTCTTTAGACCTCTAAAAACTAAAAACTTCACATTTGGCAATTTTTCTGTAGGTTAGTTGCGAAAAGCAACAAACATGAAAATTGAAAATTTCAATTTCCCACGTCAATCGGAAGTACCCGTTATTTTATGTTAGTCAGCGATTCAGTTCATGTAGCTTTATTTGGCAGTGATACCCACATAGAACTCTATATAACATATAGAAGATATATGTAGTTTTCAGCTATCCGAAAAACATATACCGTATATTGTGGCTATAGCATTGCATTGAGAGCCCTCCCTGCAAATCTAGTCTCTATCATAGGTGTCTTTGGTGCATGGGGTCCCGAGTTCGATTCCCAGTGCGAGCACCTTAAAAACTTTGAACAATTATGGTGGTTAGGATTCTACCTTAAACTGTAGGCCCATCTCATATATCCTCGCTGCTGAAAAAGGACGCTAAATTTAAATTAAAAAGCCTAACCAAACATTGCATTGATTAAATTCGCAAATTTCTTTAAAATATTTAAAATTCTGGCTTCACGGTTGAATATATGAAGAAAATACAAAGAACAAAAAATGTGCACTTTTTGTTTAACACGTTTCTTGCTAAGAAGGACCGTGTTCGAGAAAATGCCGAGAAACCGTTTTTTGGCTGCCATTTTCCAAGATGACGGCCGTAGAACAAGTTTTTTCTCTAGGACTTTTAGTATGTTTTGTGGGCAGCTTAAAGCTACATATGTAAGAAAGCCAATGCTTCTAAGAGTTTTCAAAGGTAATTTTCCTAAAATAACGGGACTATATAATCAATAAAATAAAACGCTTGGGATCAAAGGGCTTTGCAACTGAATGCGCCGACAATTTATTATGTTAACATATTATTTTCGTCTTATTTTAAATATTTAGTGGGATATCAGTATCGAGTCATTCATACGCACGAATTTGTGCAATATGGATGATTATAAAGACGAAATAAAATGAATGAATGAATGATGTTAGCTGGCAGCAATTTATTTATTTATTTATTTATTCATGCTGAGTGTGTGGAAAAGGAAGAACAAGTGTATTCGCTCTTTTCTCTCTAGCTATGTTCGTGTTAATATTCACGGTAAGCGTCCACACTCCACAGTCTCCATACCAAAGAGGATTGATGTGGTCCACACTATAGTACGTGCCTTTTCAAGAATATTTCTTTGATGTTCGGCAAAGACCACTTCAGGCCGGACATGCTTTTTTCGTTGTTCTGTTCGGCGCGGAGCGTTTGTCCGAACATTTATTCTGTTCGGGAAAACTATTCTAATATGGACGTATTACATAGAGTTAGTATAGTCCATAGAAGAAAGTGTGGAACAAATGAAAATAATTTTCATAAGATATACACTGCAATATTGCTACGTATCGAATCGAACTCAAGCCTTCGTGCTGGAAAATTCAACTCATATCCATTTCTTATATTCAAATTTGAACTACTATATTTATTTCTGCTATTTATAGGGATAGCACTGTATATTCTATTTTTTTAAAAGTATTAGTGTGTATCAATTTTTATATCTTCATTTTGAAGAATGTTTACACTTTAAATTCTATGCTTTTAAAAACTTGATTCCTTCCTTGAGGAAGAAATAATATCTGCCAGTAACTATTTTTTATATATATACAGGGGTGCCCACAAGGGGGGCTATGACGCAAACTGCGTCATTGAAATATTTGGGGGGGGTTAAAAACCTATATACATATGTTTGAGGGGGTGTAAAAATTAATCGAAAAGGTTTTTTTTTTTCATGGAAGAACACCTATGGATAGACAATTGGGAGGGTGCGTCATGGACATAAGGGAGGGGGGCACCACTGATATATACAATTATATTAGATTGGTCTCGTAAAAGAACCAGTGGGTTTTTGTCCCAGTCTCGAAAGATCTTTTACTGGGCTTTTGTCCTATATTTTGAAATTTAGATTTTTTTTTCAGCAACCTCTTCTACCTTATAACCTCAAGAGGGTTCCTTACTCTGTGATCTTTGAAAGATATTTTGTGATACAGAGAAAAAATGGGACATAGAATTTGAGCGCAAGTGCTGAGCTCGCGAGTTTGGAGACCTATGGTTGAATGGAAGAAAGATAAAGCACTAGTATGGGACTATACAATACAGTACTTATCACTTTTAGCTGTTAATGCAGCGTCACGAAGAGAGAGAGAGAGAGAAAATCAACAAATATAACAATTTATTGTTTGTACCTTTTCGCCATCGAAACTAGTGAATTATGGAAGAAAGAAGCAGAAGCGGATCCAGAAGGTAAAAACTGGGGGGGGGGGGCGACTAGCCAGAATCCAGGCTATGATAGATATTTCGTGAGTTTACTATAAACTTAAAAACTATATAAATAGCTTAATTATTTTCGTCACTCAAAAAACAGGGGGACCGACCTTCTCTGCTCACTGCATTGTAGAGAGTATCTTCTGAAGACTGGTAAATTTTTCTCCGTTTTGCTTTCAAGACCTTCATTTCCCTTTCTTTTCCACTTGTTTCTGTCT